>NC_080579.1:66079958-67304958 GCF_029962835.1 Magnolia sinica
TTGAAACTTTCTAAGTTCACTGTGATATTTGTTAGAAGTGTACACTACCCATGGCAGGACTTTTTGGGCCCACGGCGAGCTAACTGACAAGGCAGATGGATCGGATCACCCCATTGTGGGCCTTAAGCTATGGTACCAATGGTTTAGTATAAGAGGAAGTGATTACGTGGATACCACAGTCCATGCAACATGACAACCACGACCCATATAACATAACAACTATGACCCATGCAAACAACGACCCATATGGGCCCACATTAATATATGTGTATAATCTATGCCGTCCATCCTTTTTATCGTGTCATTTTAGGAGTAGGGCCCAAATGTCAACCTAATCTGGTGCTCATGTGGGCCACAAAATAGAAAATAATGGTGACTATAGAAACTGTCCAGGCTCACTATAATGCTTGTTAGAAGTGGATACTGCCCAAGTTAAGACTTTTTGGGCCCACAGCGAGTTAACCGACAAGGTGGATGGATCGGATCACCCCATTGTGGGCCTTAAACTATGGTACCAATGGTTTGGTAGAAAAGGAAGTAAATACATTGCAAACCACAAACCATTCAACATGACAACCACTACCTATATAACATGGCAACTACGACCCATGCAAACCACGACCCAAATTGGCCCACGTTGATGTATGTGAATAATCCATGTCGCCCATCCTTTTTATTATGTCATTTTAAGGGTAAGGTCAAATATCAACCACGACTCTTTATGAATGAAGATCACAATCCACTGTGCATGTGAATTACGATCCTTCAAATGGATCGTGGTTGTCATGTAGCAAGGGTCGACGTTGTCATATTATATGGGTCATGGTTGTGAAGTTATATGGGTCGTGGTTGTCATGTTACACAGGTCGTGGTTGTCATATCATATGGGTCGTGGTTGTCATCCGGGTCGTGGTTGTCACGGGTCGTAGTTATCATGTTATATGGGTCATGGTTGTCATGTTATGTGGTCGTGATTGATATAGGTCATGGTTTTCATGTTATATGGGTCGTAGTTGTCATATTATATGGGTCATGATTGATATGGGTCGTGGTTGTCATGTTATATGCATCGAGGTTGTTATGCGATGTATACAGTTCGGGGTTGTAATGTAATAAGGGTCGATGTTGTGATGTTATAAGGACCGTGGGTCCTGTTGTGATTTGTAGGGCCCACCATAACGTTTATTTTCCATCTAATCTGTTCATAAGGTCACAAATACCTGTATGAAGAGGAAAAACAAATTTCACGTTGATCCAAAACTTCTGTGACCCCCAAAAGGGTTTCAATGACAGACGTTAGATCCCCCGCTACTTTTTGCAGTGTGGTCCACTTTATCTTTAGATTTGTTTTATTTTTAGTCTCAAGCCTTTGGACAAGCTCGTTAAATGGATGGACGGTTTGGATATAACACATCCCTCATGATGGGACCCACAGAACTTGCCGATGTCAGTACAACAGCTATATAGCTTCCACGTCCTGGATGGACGCGGAAGCGGATTGGCTGGTGTACCACACGCTAGCTATATAGCTGTTGTAGGTACGTGTCGTGTGAGGAAACGGATTGGCTACTCTCCAGACACCAGCCAACGGCTTGTGGTCAATGTTATGTGGGCCCCACCATGATGTATGTGTTTCATCCATGCCGTCCATCTATTTTTATAGATCATTTTACGGTATGAGTCCAAAAATGAGGTATATCCAAATCTCAAGTGAACCACATTACAGAAAACAGTGTTGATTGAGGATCCACCATTAAAAACATTCTGGGGGCCATAAAAGTTTTGGATCAAGCTGATCTTTGCTTTTTCTCTTCATTTGGGCCTATATGACCTAATCAACAGATTGGATGTCTAATAAACAGTATAGTGGGCCTTAGGAGGATTTTAATGGTGGTTATCCAATCACTATTGTTTTCATGTGGTGTGGTCCACCTGAGATTTATATCCCTCTCAATTTTAGTATAAAGCCATAAAATGATATGTAAAAATGGATGAATGGAATGGATGAAACACATACATCATGGTGGGGCCCACGGAGCACCAACCACCAGCCATGAAGTTGGTGGCAGGGGGAGTAGTCAATCCGTTTCCATCATGCCAAGACGAGCACTGACGCTCCTCGAGCCTGAGTTGTATGAATGGTTACATGGGGCCCACAGTGATGTATTTATTATATCTACACCGTTCATCTATTTTTAGAGATCATTTTAGAGCATTATCTAAAAAATGAATCAAATCCAAAGATCATACGGACCACACCACAAATAGCAGTGGAGATAATGATTTTCACCGTTAAACAATTCGTAGGGCCCACCATAACATTTATTTTCCATCTAATCTGTTCATAAGGTCACAAAGACCTGAATTAAGAGGGAAAACAAATTTCATATTGATTTAAAACTTTTGTGACCCCAAAAAGGGTTTCAATGGTAGACGTTCAATTCCCCACTGCTTTTTGCAATGTGGTCCAGTTGATACTTAGATCTGTCTTATTTTTCATCTCAAGCCTTAAGATGAGCTGGACAAATGGATGGACGGTTTGGATATAACACATACCTCATGATCAAACCCATAGAACTTGTTGACGTCAATACAGCAGCTATATAGCTGGTGTGAGGTACACTGGCCAATCCGCTTCCGATGGACGCGGATTAGATACAGGTTAATTAGCGAGTCGGCAACTGAAGTGACGTCACCAAGTTCTGTGGGGCCCACTATGATGTATGCATTGTATCTACACCGTCCATCCATTTTGAGATATCATTTTAGGGCATGAGCCAAAGAACGAGGCAGATAAAAAACTGTAGTGGACTCCACCACAGAAAACAGTGGGGAGAGTGATTCCCACCATTGAAACTATCCTAAGGCCCACCATAATGTTTATTTGAAATCCAACCTATTCAAAAGTTAAAAAAGACATGAAATAAGGGAAAACACAAGTATCAACTTGATCTAAAACTTTTGTGGCCTTTAGAAGTTTTTAATGGTAGGCATCACTGTCCCCACTGTTTTACGTGATGGGGTCCACTGGAGCTTTGGATTTATCTCATTCTTTGGATATTGACTTAAAATGATCTCTCCAAATGGATGGAAGGTGTGGATACAAAACGTACATCATGGTGGGGCCCACGGAACTTGGTGACATCTCACTACTCAACCTGTCGGTGGTGTGTCTCGCTACTCAACCTGTCAGTAGTTAATCTGCTCCCGACGCGGATTGCGTCCTACCCCCTCCCGTCTCTATCTCTGGATGGGCAGTTTTGTGGGCCAACCCACTATGATGTATCTATTTATCCAAGTCGTCCATCCTTTTTCTCAGAACATTTTAAGGAATGAGGATAAAAATGAGGCAAATCCAATGCTCAAGTGGACCACACCAAATAATCAGCTCATGGGTCGTACTTGTCATGTTATATGGGTCGTGGTTGTCATGTTATATGATTCGTAGTTATCATGGGTCGTGGTTGTCATATTATATGGGTCGTGGCTGTCATAGTCGTAGTTGTCATGTCATATGGGTCGTGGTTGTCATGGGTCGTAATTATCATGTTATATGGGCCGTGGTTCTCATGTGATATGAGTCGCAGTTGTTATATGTTCACTTTCTTTACTACCAAATGAAAAGATTGTCATTGGTACCATAGCCTAATGCCCACAATGGGGTGATCTGATCCATCCACCTTGTCGGCCAACTTACCGTGGGCCCAAAAAGTCCTAACTTGGGCAATGTCCACTTCTAACAAACATCATAGTGAGCCTGAAAAGTTTCAAGAGTAGGTACCACTATCACCATTATTTTCTATTATGTGGCCCACACGAGCATTAGATCAGGCTGATATTTGGGCCCTAGCCCTAAAATGACACGATAAAAAGGATGGGTGGCATTAATTATACACATACATCAATGTGGGCCTCAATGTATGGTCAAATTCCCAGGTCGTGGTTGTAATGCAGTACAGGTCGTGGTTGTAATGTGGTAAGGGTCGTAGTTTTCATGGGTCGGTTATGTTATATGGGTCGTGGTTGTCATGTTATATAGGTCGTAGTTGTCAATTTATATAGGTCGTAGTTGTCATAGGTCGTAGTTGTCATGGATCGTAGTTATCTTATTATATGGGTCGTGGTTCTCATGTTATATAGGTCGTGGTTCTCATTTTAGGTCAAGACCTATGAAATGAAGACTACGACCTATATAGCATGACAACCACAACCCTTACCTCATGACAACCATGACTTATATATCATAACAACCACGACCCATGACAACTACGACCCTTACCACATTACAACCACCTGAGGTGACCTATGCTACTATACAAATATCGTTTACACGACTATGGAATAGCCCACCTGACCATTAAATCATTCTCATCTTTGGGTCTCGATCCAAATATAAGGTGGGGCATCTAACAGACGGTGTGGATTTTATCCTCATGAAGTTATACCATACAAAATTACAAAAGTAATGTGCCCATTCATACCAAAGTTAGCCCGGCGTTTTTTGAATATGAGATGACTATTGATAGACAACAAGAGCAGGAAATGAAGGCTATATGGGTCGTAATTGTCATATTATATGGGTCATGGTTGTCATGTTATATAGGTCGTAGTTGTAATGTGGTAAGGGTCGTAGTTGTAATGGGTCATGGTTGACATGTTATATAAGTCGTTGTTATCATGTTATATAGGTCAAGGTTGTCATGGGTCGTAGTTATCATGTTATATGGGTCGTGGTTCTCATGTGATATGGGTCGTGGTTGTTACATATTCACTTCCTTTACTACCAAATGAAAGGATAGCCATTTGTAACGCCCTGGATTTTGAAGATCGAGCAAAGTTCAACTCCCGAGATCCAACGCATCACTTATGCAACATAAATAATAATGTTTAAATATTATCCATATTAGTGCATTAACATGAGTGGGATTACACTAAAATAGCATATCATACTCCAAAGGCAATTTGATTAAGCAAGCAGAAGATTGTAACATGCGTATTTGAACAAGTAAGCGATTTACAACCTCCAAAGTATAAGTATGTAACTGGGTTAAATGTTTACATGTATTGTTTCTAAAATTTACAAAATAACAAAACATAAAATATCCAACTATCCCATAACCCTATAATCCTAGCGACGCAGCTCTAGGTCTACCCAGACCGCCTGAGAGCTGCACGTAGGAGAACTCCTCCTTGTTTATGAAAACCGGTTTTGTCGCGTTAAGTCTCATCATCATCTACAATTAAAACAGAGTCTGCTTGGTATTTTAAAACACCATCTTAGAGTGGGAGTGAGTGATCAACTCAGTGATACTATAAACAAAGGTTAACATGTTATCAATTTAATCAAGCAATAATGATAAAGTAGTACAACAATCATTCCTAGCTACTCTTATTAATGCAAGGATTTGCCAAAGCACATGTAGTGCGGTACATGGTCGTGTTAACCAAGTTCTTAATTAGGCTTATTCATACTGTAGATTCAGGAAGCTAAGGTACCTCCCTTTATATCATTTACCCACACGGGGATCCATCTAGGGTCGTCAATCCTAGTTAATCACATACGTTAGTCAAGTTATAGGGCATTACCCCTAATGAAAGTAGTGGATAGGTAAATTCAAGTGTTTATACTCGAGGTCACTACGGGAGGCTCGTCACCTGAACGTAGGCCGACAGCTTGAATACAGTGTCTCATATACCACCATATTCGGATCACGAGTTAGGGTTGCTCATTAGTCACTACGGGGAGGCTCGTCACCCCAACGTAGGCCAACAGCTCGACCACGGTGTCTCTTACCATCATGCCTGGCTCATGATTCTTAGCGGATCTTGGTACCATGGTTGAAACGGACTTTACATTGGTAAGTGGTACCTTAAATGCAAGCAGTAGTGTCCGTACATGGTAAACACATAATAGGCCAATCGGGTTATTTGACAAGTTCGATTGATACGAGTGCACGCTGGATTAATTAACATGGAGCGCCTAAGCACTCCACGTGGCCTAACCTCTGTCAACAATCACCGTACGGCTCGGATTAAACGAATATATCCAATGTGGTGAGACTAATTCATCCACTCAATCGGGGACCATTACTGATAATCTAGACTACGTAGTAGTCCCAATCATACTCAAATGCAATAGGTAGTCACATGTGATAATCATAACAACATTTAACAAACAATTTAAATATAAATCTCATTTAAGCATTTCATCAAGCGCATTGAACATGTTACCAAATGTTTATATTTCATCCATAAATTGCGTAGTTAAAATTAAGATTACATGAAGAAAATTATACATATAGATAAGGTAATTGAGAATCCTATCTCAACACCCTTATTAAATACAATTCATCATACAATTTCTCATCCAGACATTTTATCAAACACTTAGACTACACATTACTACATACATAGACTAAATTAGTTACAACATATATTATGGCAAATCCTTTCACAAGTTGTCATACATACAACAAGCATGAATTGTAGATTAATAGTCATGGCAAGCACAAATCATAATTGCAAGTTTAATTAGACATTTCAACAAACACATGGAATGCATATTTATTCAACATAGTTCATACGTGTGTAATATATGGAAAATAACGTAACTAAGATCATATGGCAGCAATTAAGTCAGACATAAATCATTGATAACATTGAATGCCTTGAAAACCATAACTTAAACATTTATAGTCCACAACTTTGATCAGAATACACTATTCGGGCTTGGTCTGAACCCTATGTTCCTAAACACAGCACAACGGGTACCTAAATCAGGAAATCATTAGCTAGGTTGACAAACAACTATTCTATACTTCAACTACGGCGTTAGGGTTTGGATTTCTTACCCAAATCATCGTTGAAACGAGTTTTGTAGCGTAAGAGAAGGGTGTATCGGTGCATGATGTTGTGGGACAAATCCCAGCAAAAGATCTCCTAGAAATCCTTTTTCCTTCCTCTTTTCTCTCATTTTCTCTCTCTCTGTTAGGGTTTTTAAGAAATTCGTATGGAATGAGAATGGGGTGGGTTAAGGGCATTATATAGGCCCAAAACTGATGTCAATAGCCCCACGGCCATGATATACTTAGGTTATAGCCAAAGGGTGTCCGTTTTGGGCAAACGAGACTCATCTAGAGGTCCATTACTCACCTACGATGTAGGGTAAGTTCCCCAATGATGGATCTAAGTCAAGTTATGATTTCGGTATAATTAGATTAGCGGATTGACCGTGGAGGACCTGTAGTAGTTCAACGGTCGATTTCACTCGATTAGGGCCACAAGTATATGGATATGTGCAGGGAAATTTTCCTGATCCAAGGGTGAAGTTTGACTAGAAACTGACGGTCTGAAGTCTTCAATTTCGCCCATAAGCGAACGGTCCAATTCACTTAAGTTTGGGTTCATTTTCTAAAGATATTCGCGTTTCTTACACACTTCGTTCAAGGCTCAAGTTGTGCATTTCTGGATACTATTTGGGCTCGATTCGCGCAATGTTTGTCAAGCCTAATAAGGCGATCATAACCCTATAGTTTCGTGGTCATCGGACTTTTGACGTGCGGTCTAGGTCCGATACGGAGTTTCGATATGCTCCCTGAAAAGGCCAAGCTATATGTCCTAGAGGGGGGGTGAATAGGACAATGCCAAATAAAAACTTATAACAACGGAAATAAAAAGAAAATGATAGCCAAAGTAAATCACAATGCAATAAATTAAAGAAACCTTAAAATTCAGATCTTGAGCGATTGATACAAACGTTGTTCTAAGGACAACCTTACACCAAAAACAGAGTTTATGGTAGGACAACCTTATTTCTAGAAAGGTCTTTGTATCAAGTCTCAAATCAAAGAGGAATATAAAAAGAAATACAAACTAAATTGAAATAACTTGTAATTAAAAATGTATTATTCTAGGGACAGCCATACACCATAAAAATGGCAGGGCAACCTTGCTGGAACAACTTTCAAAAGAAATTGAAATTCAAGCTGATAAAGGAATAGCTGAAAATAAATTCTACACTATTACAACATTCTCACAAAGCTTGAATTAAATGATTACAGCATTCACCACCATACTTACATCCCACAAAAGAATAATTAAAGAATAGAAGAATAAAACAATCAACCACAACACGAGGGTTTATAGTGGTTCGCCTGTGTGTTCACCAACTGTTAAACAACAGCCACACAAAAAGCTACTCCACTCCTAATATCCTCACATAGGGGATATTAGCGTTCACTAAAAATAGGTTTTCCCAGGTTCACCCAAAACCCTTATAATTGTGTCTTTGTCTGTGGGCTTACACAATTAAAAAATTCCACTTCTGAGTTTTCCTGGCTTTCCTCAGATAACCAATATAACAAGATTTTTCTGGCAAATCTTGAAAGAAACCAAAATAATAGAAAGGAATTTACAATATGTAAAATACCTGAATATCTTCTTCGTTGTAGCAGCCCGGTAGAACCAAATCAAAGTAGATGATTGAATGTCCAAGTTCAATGTCCAGTACTCGATTACAATGGTTCTAATTCTAATAGATTTTAAATTAAACCAAATAGGGCTTGCCTTAATTGATTTTGATTCCAAAGAAAGGGAATAATAATTCCTCTTTATCAAATCAGATTGGAATAGCAGAAACAAAATCAATTAAAATAAAGCTAAGGAAAGAAGAATATTAAATATGCACACTTAGCTTAGATGGAGCACAGAATTATCTCTCAGAAGTTCGACGAAGATTGGCTTGAATACTATAATTAATTCGATGATTTCTTCTGAGATTCGTGCACTATTTATAGGTGAGAAGATCGAGTCTTCGACTGGTCTAGAGTGCTCTTCGACTAGTCGAAGCAGTAACAGATATTTAAAAAATCCGGCGGGATATACTTTGACCGTTCTATGACTAGTCGTAGCCCTCCTACGACTGGTCGTAGGTTTCCTTCGACTGGTTGTAGGTCCTGTAAACCTTCGCTGGACTTCGAGTCGAAGGTTGTACAACTGGTCGAAGATCAGTCGACACTGTTCCTACGACTGGTCGAACAGATTCCTGGACTAGTCGAAGGCTAACAGATTTTATCCGGAATATGTAACAAACTTACGACTGGTCGAGGAATATCTTAGACTGGTCGAAGCAAGTCTAGGACTAGTCGAAGAAGACCTAAGACTGGTCGAAGAACAAACCAATCACATGTAAAATAAACATTCGGTTTTTGTATCCGAAATGACCTACTTCTAAGGTCAACCTATGGTCAATCAAACCTCAAACATGAAGTATGGACATTGAAACATTCGGAACTTGAGACCTTGAAGTATGAGCCTTGTAATCTTGATGTAGATCAAACCTTGATGTAGCTCAATCATGAAAGTGTACAAACTGCTTTGAACTCTTCTTGAAGTCTTGCAGCTTGAGTCTTGTCTTGTGAGCTTTGCTTGTTGTGAGCTTAGCTTGGTCATGGAGTCATGAATGTTGATCCTTGAGAGAGCTTCACTTAAGCAGGTTATATATAACATAACAGTGATTTTGGCACCACAAATTTGACAACAAACAGGGATATAATGTAACACCCTGAAAATCGGGGGTCGTGCATACGCTCGACTCCCGAGTTCTCGGGGTTACTTATATCCAGTTTTCATTAATATGCGATTAATCCAGTCTAAATGCGCATTCTGGAACTTCCTGGAACATGAAGCACAAATGTACCTGCCGACTGAAATGAAAGAGAACTAGCATACATATATATATATATATATACACACACACATATACATGACCAAGAAAAATATAAAGGGTCACACATGGTGTCACCCAACAAAATCACAAAGAATAATATGCCAAAAGTAATAAAGCTGAGCCCTCTGCGCAGCGATCCAACGACCCATCTACTGATCCGACGAGGTCCTGCTCATCAACTAGAAGTAAGGAAACTCGTCCTCCTCCTCGAGGTTCGCATCGCCAGACTCCATGAAATCTGTATTACCTGCATTTATGACCGGTCTGGTTGGTGTTTTAAAACACCGTCTCAGAGTGGGAGTGAGTGATCAACTCAGTGGGTGCTATTAGCCTTAAGTCGCATCAAGTATCAATTATAATAAGAATTTAATGAAAATCAATCAATCATAAACATCTATCTAGTCTTGTTAATGTGCATGGATGCAGGATGATATGATGTATGCCCTCACCACAACGCTCCCTCGTGCGACAACATCTAACGATCGCCAATGCCAACACTCCCTCAGTGCGACCTCGACTGCCGAGTCGCCAACCTAGCTAATGCCATGCAATGATGATGTTAACCAGGTTCTTAATTAAGTCCATTCATCCAGCAGATTTGGGAATCTGATACACCCCACGTATCAAATGCCCTGAACTAGTTGCGAGGCCAAGACCCCCCAATGTGTGAGGCTGAGACCCCGCGATCCTTGACCCCGTTGGGTTTCCCCCATCCCCGACTTCAAGCACATGGGGGGTGCTGAATGTGGGGTTGCTCGCGGTCACTATGGGGAGGCGCGTCACCCCAGCGTAGGCCGACAGCTCGGACATAGTGTCCCATTCCACCATGCCCGGCTCACGAGACTGTGGATCAATATTCTATCCGGTATCGATGGGTTACAACGGTGGTGGGGTATTCCAGTTTCCATACATGTGTGAGCAAACAAGATTAACAAACTAGGTGGGTCAGCCAGTGGACTGAACCGCAAGAGCTTAGGCAAGTATGTGGTGGAACGACATCGGGTACAAGCGACCCATGTAGCCTAACTACTGCCGCCCACACGTACTCGTCCAAACCCATGGGTTTAGCCTCAAGGTGGTCCTACCAACGGAACCACCTTCGCTCTCCTCATGTTCCTGACCAACCCAAGGGTAGGAATAGTGACTTATAATATGTCAACTACCAATGTAACATCAAACATATTCAACACCTTGATCTCATATTGCTCAACATACAATTCAAAATTTTCTTACAAGCAAAATCATTAATATTATAAATAAAGTGTATGCGTGTGGTGTGGGTTATTGAGGAAGTTAACACTTCCTCCATGTTGAGAAATCATACACACAAGAGTAATGAAATCATAGAAATATGAAGCAACAATGTATAAAAATCAACATGGCATGAGCATATGATCATCCATACATCAAATCATGTGAGAAACATAAACGACATCATGACAGAGAGAGTCAAACATATAAATCCATATCATATCAACCAACATACAATTCCTAGGATTTCCTAGGCTTTCAAAAAATAACATCCAAGCAATCAAAATCATTAATCTCGTATTAAAATTGGTGCTAGGTCACCTAAGAGTAATAGTCCACACCTATGGATCGTTGAGATCTTGGAAACGACCTAGGAATGAGGACTTTTAGGGTCGGACGGCCGAATTCCTTAATACAACCATTTGCATGTTAGAAGAAATTTATGAAATCCCTTCTCATCACGAGGATTTTAAGGAAAAATGGGTGATGAGTCTTACCTAGACGATCAACGGGATGAATGGGTGGTTGTAGAGGAGGGATTTTTCTTGGAGAAGAGGTAGGGAGTTGTGGGGTTTGATTCTTTGGGCCCCACCTCGATCTAGGGTCCACCTTCACTCCCTCCTTCACTCTTCCTCTCTCTTTCTCCTCCTTTCTCCTCTTCCTCTTCTCCCTTTCTCTCTTTTCTCTCTTTCCTTTCTCTAGGGCAAATTCGTATGGGGAGAGGGGTGCCCCAAATGAGGCCTTTATATAGTGTCAGGTTTGGTGTAAATGGCCCTATGGGATGGGTTTTCACTATACTAGACCTATGAGAGGGTCTTTCTAGCCTCTAGGGCCCACTATGGGGTGTACAAGTCAATATACACCGTAGGATAGTTAGCCCTAATGAGGATCTATGTATGGATATGATCGGCCCGCCATTTGGATGCGCCGATCGACAGATATGATAAGAAGTCTATTCAACGGTCACCAATAGTCGATCAGGGCCGCGGCTATACGGATATAAGCAGGGAAATATCCTTACTCCATGGGTAAAGTTTGGTCGCAAACCGACGGTCCGAAATTCTCAACTTTGCATAAGAGTGGACGACTCAATTCACTTAAGTTCCAACTCCTTCCTTTAGGGTATTTGCACTTCTCATGCACTCGTCCTTCAGCTCAAGTTGACCGGTTCTAGACCGTACCCAGGTCCGATTCCCGCGATGGACGTTAAGCCCAATGAGGCGGACATCATTCTATAGTTTTGGAACTAGTGGTCCACCAACGAGCGATATAAAGCTTGTTTGGATAACCGGGGTTGTTCTAGGGGCCCTCTGACCATGAAACATATAGGATAGGTGCGTCATGGCCCGATGAAGGGCCATGCAAAATTTAGGGATGATCAGATATGGGGTTTGGTCGCACAAGTCTGATTCGCAATCATCGGTCACTATGCCACGATCGGGACCCAGATTTTGTGGGCGGGTGTAGAAAAATACATTAGACCCTCATCGTAAATTATGAAGAAATCTGATGGTTGAAATGTCTTACATTTCAGTTTCATTTACACGTGCCAGATTTCAATTTTTGGCATTGGTGGGGCGCATCTGGCAAGTGCCAGATTACACTTCTAGATGTCCACTGGGTCCGTGGTCCGCAATGGTCCCCAAGCCCAGTGAGATCTATGCTCCCCTCAATTTTTATAATTTTCTGACTTTCCCATGTCGCGGTATAGCCCGCACGGGCTGCTGCCAAGTGTAAATGGCTATTTGGCTTGACGGCCCGCACTTGGCCCAATCACAACCCGACTGGTCTACTTTAATGGGCTAATCCTAACTTAATTTAGTTATGGCACCAAACCATGAGTAGTTTAAACGAACGGTCCTGCGGCAATTCCTACGAGGATGCCTCAGTACACTGTTCTGGTTAGACGGGACGTTACATGATTAATCGGACTTGTGCAGTTCTTCACTGGTACACCCTGTATAAATTGACATTGAGTGCTAATGGTCATTAAGTAATGTTTAGGTTAATTAAATAAAATAAAAATAAAAATAAAAATTGATGGATTTTTGAAAATCAAAAACAGTGAAAATCAAGGATGTTACATATAAACTATAGCACTTACAATCTCCCCCTTTGTCAAATTAGTGACAAAACACATAACCAAACAAAAGTAAAACAACTGGTTAATACCTGCAAATCAATATTCAACATTTAACATTTAACCAGGTTCAACATTCAACCAACTTCATTCAACAAGATCAAACATATACTCCCCCTAACTCCCCTGGGTAACATAACCACTGCTACTCCCCTCACAATCACATTAAGAACAAACCATTCTCCCCCTTTTTGTCACAATATGACAAAGGAGAACTAAAGAAAGGAAGTCATGAGAGGAAACATGAGGAAGTAAGAGAGTAAGAGGAACTCAAGATAGCATCACATATATCCAGCATTACATCAAGAACAAATATTCAACATAAAACATAAATAGAATCCAACTCATACCCAAGCAAACAAGTGCTAAGTAATAAAGTTATTACAGACCAAAAAGTCTCATAAAAACTAGTCAGAACTAGAACTTGATGAAGGAGCAGGAATAGAAGGGTCAAGTTGGTGCATGCCTTTGTTCAAGCGCCTAAGATATTTGCGCATGTACTTGAATTGCAAATCATGAGCAACAGACATGTTTTCCAACTTAACATTAATATTCTCAACTTTACCCTCTAATGCACTTAGACGTGCATCAACATCAGATGGTACAAAATCTGGATCATTAGCAGAGTCAGAATCAAGTTCCTCAAAAATATCATCTATATTAATATCAACACCAGCTTCTTCAGGACCGCCACCAACACCACCACCTTGTTCAGGAAGCAGATCCAACTTCATCTTATTAATATTTGTATTGTTGAAGATCAGATGATGGATAAGTGCTTCATCAACAGGCATATCGACTAACATATGAGTAGCCAATACAGTCATAAAATAAGCAAAAGGAATGTCACTATGACCAGGATGGAGTCGAAACTGAATAATGAAATGACAGATTAAGGAAGGCAAATAAATCTGAGTACCATTGGAGATAGCATGGATAACACGAACCATAAATGAAGTCAAGTCAGATTTATTACCCGATCGAGGATACAGATTAGACACAAAGATTCTGTGAAGAATTCTGTATTTGGGTAACAAATACCTTGCGGGGAGCGCATTCCCTTTTTGAGTCCATTGAACATTCATGCTGCACAAGTCTCTAGTTAGCATGCGTTTTTCAGACATTGAGGGTTTATCAGTTAAGTTATGAATTGGAATACCCTCATCATTCACAGGAATTTCCATAAGGGCCGAAATTAAATGACGATCAACGTCAAAAGACCCTTCTCTTGTAGAAATTTGAAAAGTTAAATTATCCTGTGAAAATGCACTGATACATGTAAACATGGATTGGGTAATGGACCGGTATGCAGGCCCACCCCAATGCAATAAGTTAACCCAACGTACAGCTTCAAGCATAGGAAGGATGTCAAAAGGTGCAATATGATTAACATCTACAGGATGTTCAACGATAACATTACGTGATCTAATGTCCCTCACATATGATGGATCATTATTAGGAACAAGAAGATGACGCTTAGAGATAGCGGTCGATTTGGAGGAAGAAGATGGACCACGGGAAGTCGTTTTTCTACCTCTAGAAGCCATTTGCAACAAGGATTTCAAGAAAATAGGAAGTTGCAAAGGATTGAGAAGTGGGTTTTCTTAAAACAGATTTTTCAAAATCCAAACCCCAAATCTCAATGAATTTCAAAATAGAAAGCTTCAAGAGAGAAAAGGAAACAATCTTGACACAAATATGCAAGAAAAAGAGGATTTGGAGCACTAACCTTGAAGGATTTGAAAGATGGGTTCGACGAGTCAAAGTTCGGCTCCAAGGAGAAGAAAGAAGAAATGAGGAAGAAAGAGAAAAAGCCCCAATATAAGTGAAACCCGTGTTCCACGACTGGTCGTGGGTATCTACGACCGGTCGTAGTACGACTGGTCGTGTATACTCACGACTGGTCGTACAAACCCTAAAAATTCAATTTTCTTGCAATTTACACAAAAATTGAAATTTAATCTAGCAAATATATACAATATTATACAAGAAGGCATAAATTATCAATTTAAAATGCACATGCCAAGATCAAATTTCATCTTTTTGAACCTGCTTTTATCAAGAGGTTTTGTAAAAATATCAGCACGTTGATCTTCAGTAGGAATATATTCTAGAGATATAACTTTTTCTTCTACTAATTCCCTTATATAATGAAAACTAATGTCAATGTGCTTAGTACGAGAATGCTGAATAGGATTTTTTGAAATATTTATCGCACTGGAATTATCACAATGTAATAACATAGAATCCTGTTTAATTCCATAATCACTTAGCATTCGTTGCATCTAAACAAGTTGTGTGCATGCATTACCAGTGGTAATATACTTCGGTGGTTGAAAGTGATATAGTATTTTGTTTCTTACTTAACATTTTAACTAGTCAATTTTAAATAAAAAAAACAACCACCTCTGGTTGATTTTCTATCATCTAGATTACCGGCCCAGTCAGAGTACCCAACTAATTGGACATTGGTTTCATGAGGATACCGAGACCGAGATTTACAGTATTGCGACATATCTAATAATTTGCTTGACAATCAAGTGAGATTCTTTTGGATCGGCGATATCTTGCGCAAATACCAACACTTAGAGAAATATCAGGTCTACTAGCAGTTAAATATAACAAACTACCAATCATACTCCGATAAAGTTTTGAGTCAACATTTTTACCATTAGAGTCTTTTGATAGTTTCAGGGTAGTACTCATAGGAGTATCAAAATTTTTGCCATTCTCAAATCCAAATCTCTTGATTAGATTCAAGGCATACTTAGATTGAGAAATGAATATTCCTTCAGATTGTTGCTTTACTTGCAATCCAAGGAAATAAGTCAATTCCCCAACCATGCTCATTTCAAACTGTGATTTCATCAAATCTGCAAACTCAGTAGTCAAGTCAGTACAAGTTGATCCATAAATGATATCATCAACATAAATCTATACCATTAAGATATGATCATTATGTTTTTTAACAAACAGAGTTTTATCAACAGATCCCATTTGAAAATTATGACTTAAAAGAAATTTTGTTAGTTTCTCATACCATGCCCTAGGTGCTTGTTTTAATTCATAAAGTGCTTTTTTAAGCCGATATACATGATCAATATTTTTGAAATCTTCAAATCCCATTGGTTGTTCAACATAGACTTCTTCATGTAAATCACCATTTAGAAAAGCACTTTTCACATCCATCTGATAGATCTTTATCTTTCTAAAACATGCAATGGATATAAATAGTCTGATAGATTCAAGACGTGCTACTGGTGCAAAGGTTTCATAGAAATCAATTCCTTCAATTTGAGTATAACCTTGTACCACTAGTCTAGCCTTGTTTCTAATTATATTTCCACATTCGTCAGACTTATTTTTGAATATCCATTTTGTTCCAATGATGTGTTTATCTTTAGGTCTTGGTACGAGATACCAAACATCATTTCTTATGAATTGGTTGAGTTCATCTTGCATCGCAACAATCCAGTTTTCATCAGCAAGAGCTTCTTTTACGTTTGATGGTTCAATTTGGGATGTAAAACATACATAATTACATATATCCTCAAGTTGTCTACGGGTGTGAACACCGGTGAGAGGGTTTCCAAGAATTTGTGTGGTTGGATGATCTTTAACAGTCCTCAACTCAGAATCAGTTTGATTCGATGAAGTATCAGGTTTATCAATGATTAGTACTTCATCATTATCTGAATTAGAAGTTGGTGTGTTTAAATGATCATCAATGACAACATTAATGGATTCTTGAATCACACCAGTCCTTTTGTTCAGGACCCTATAAGCTCGACTATTTAAAGAATATCCTAGAAAAATACCTTCATCACTCTTCGTATCGAACTTTCCCAAAATTTCATGATCACGTAAAATATAGCACTTGCTGCCAAAAACTCGAAAGTATTTAATAGTAGGTTTTTTATTGAACCACAATTTGTAAGCCGTTTTATTATTATCTTTTCTAATGTAGACTCGGTTAATAATATAGCAAGCTGTGTTGACTGCTTCAGCCCAAAGATTTTTAGAGAGCTTCATGCTATTCAACATAACATTAGCCATTTCTTGAAGCACCCTATTCTTTCTTTCAACAATTCCATTTTGTTGTGGAGTTTTGGGAGCAGAGAATTCATGTAATATTCCTTGGTCGGTACAGAACTTCTCAAAATTGCTATTCTCAAATTCAGATCCATGATCACTACGAATTTTACTGATTTGAGAAGATTTTTCAGTTTGAATTCTTTTGAGAACTTTTCTTACTTCTTCAAGGGTTTCAGATTTATCCCTTAAGAAGACTACCCAAGTAAATCTGGTAAAGTCATCAACTATTACCAGGATATACTTTTTACCACCATGACTTTCCGTTCTGGTAGGTCCTATCAGATCCATGTGGAGAAGTTCGAGTGGTCTTGATGTGGTATTTGAATTCATCTTTTTGTGTGAGTTCTTTGTTTGTTTGCCTATCTGGCACTCACCACATATTTTATCTAATTTCTGAAGTTTGGGTAAACCTCTTACAAGTTCTCGTTTGCTCAATCGATATAAATTTCGATAATGAACATGTCCAAGACGTTTGTGCCATAAGTCAGTCTCGTCTGTATGGACCATATAACATGTTTGATTAGATGAGCTGGATTCACTAATAATATAGCAATTTTCAGACGTTCTACGTCCAGTTAATATTATAGAACCCTTATTGTTTAGTATTTCACAGCTTTGATTAGAAAACCGAACATTGTGATTATTATCACATATTTGTGATATACTAAGCAAGTTGTGCTTTAGGCCTTCAACGTATAAAACATTTTTAAACACCGGAAGATTAAAAAGTTGAACCGTACCTTGGCCTAAAATCTTGCAGTTGCTTCCATCACCAAATGTGACTGAACCATCAGTCATATCTTTCAGATCGGTGAATAAAGCTTTGTCACCTGTCATATGCCTGGAGCATCCACTGTCTAGGTACCACTTTGAATGACTTGTTGCTTTGAAAGCAGTGTGAGCAACCAAGCAGGTAACTTTAGAAACCCATTTCATAACTGTTTTGAGTTTAGGAACATAGTTGGTCTTCTTTTGTGTATATTTGTAGGAATGACCTGTAGAGTTAGATTTTAAGAGCTCCTTGAGTAAATCAACTATCTTTTCAGCTAGTGGATTTCGTTTCTGATTAAAGTTGACATGGCTATTTCTAGATTTTTGAAAAGTTTTTGAATTTCTAGAAAAATCTTGATAAGTACTTTTCCCTTTTGAGTTTGAGGACTCTCCTTTAACAAACATAGGAAGAGTATACTTTTGTTTAGGAGGTAGATTTTTATCATAGCCCAACCTGGATCGATCGCCACATTTTCTTGATCCGGATAAAAGTTTCTCTAACTTTGGACCACCTTGGGCATATTTCCATGTGTCCTTTAAACTCAAAAGAGAAGATACTTCTGTTTTAAGATTCTCAATTTCAGATTTTAAATCAACAATTAGTGAGTTTTTGAATTCCAAATCACATTTTGATTTTTCAAAACAATTTGAAATTTGTGATTTTTCTAAGACAAGTGATTCAAAACAATTTTTGAGTTTAAAAAACTTTTCTTTTTGAAGTTTAAGTTTGACAGCAATTTTACAACTTTCCTTATATAGGGCATTGTAAGCATCTTGAAGATCATCTTCATTTTCACATTCACTATTTAGATTTTCTTCACTTGTTGAGTCATTATCTGAAAATGTGAATTTGGCTAGAGTCATAAGAGCTTTAACCTCATTGCCCGACTCAGTTTCAGAATCTTCTGATTCAGAAGAACCTTCAGAATCAGATGATTCATCCCATGTAGCCAACATACCCTTCTTCTTGGGTTTGTCCCTTTTAGGACATCTATTTGTTAAGTGCCCATATTCTAGACAGTTGTAACATTGACTATCTTTCAAGGATTTTCGAGATTTGGGTCTAAACTTCTTTTTGTCATTTGATTTTTGAAAATCAACCCTTTTCTTGCCTTTGAAAATCTTATAAAATTTTTTAGCTAAAAGAGCCATATCATCTTCTGAATCAGAATTTTCTTCTGAATTATATTTAGAAGATTTTAGTGCGATAGATTTACCTTTAGGAGCTTTAAAGTTTAACTCGTAGGTTTGTAGTGAACCAACTAGTTCTTCTACCCTCATATTGTCCGTATCACGATGTTCTTGGATCGCGGTTACTTTAGAATTGAACCGTTCAGGAAGTGAGTGTAATATTTTTGCACATACTTTACTTTCTGGGATTTTATCGCCAAAACCCCACATTGAGTTTACGATGTCATTCAATCTGATGTAAAAGTCCATAAACATTTCATTTTCCTCCATATGAATTTCTTCAAATCTAGTTGTGAGGAGTTGGACTTTAGATTTTTTGACAATTGTAGTACCCTCGTATGTCATTTCTAGTGTATCCCAAGCTTACTTTGCAGTATCACAGGAAATGATTCTTTTAAACTCATCCGGTGATAGTGCGCAAGTAATTGCATTTAGTGCTTTAGCATTTGCACTACTCTCACTTTTCTGAAGGGTGGTCCATTGGTAATATGGTGTGATTTTCATAGACTTTGAACCATCAACCCCAGTAACTTCCATGATAGGAGGATTCCATTCAGTCACTGTGGCTTGCCACACATTTTCATCCATTAATTTGAGGAAGATCCTCATTCTGGCTTTCCAATAGGCATAGTTGGAGCCATCAAAGGGTGGAGGCCTAGTGACTGAAAGGCTATCAAAATTTGACATCTTAAATAGCTTAAAGGGTTAGCTCAGGAATTAAATCCAAGAATTAAAAAGGAGCTATTAGGCTTTGATACCACTTGAAAAGGCCAAGCTATATGTCCTAGAGGGGGGGTGAATAGGACAATGCCAAATAAAAACTTATAACAGCGGAAATAAAAAGAAAATGATAGCCAAAGTAAATCACAATGCAGTAAATTAAAGAAACCTCAAAATTCAGATCTTGAGAGATTGATACAAACGTTGTTCTAAGGACAACCTTACACCAAAAACAGAGTTTATGGTAGGACAACCTTATTTCTAGAAAGGTCTTTGTATCAAGTCTCAAATCGAAGAGGAATATAAAAAGAAATACAAACTGAATTGAAATAACTTGTAATTAAAAATGTATTGTTCTAGGGACAGCCATACACCATAAAAATGGCAGGGCAACCTTGCTGGAACAACTTTCAAAAGAAATTGAAATTCAAGCTGATAAAGGAATAGCTGAAAATAAATTCTACACCATTACAACATTCTCACAAAGCTTGAATTAAATGACTACAGCATTCACCACCATACATACATCCCACAAAAGAATAATTAAAGAATAGAAGAATAAAACAATCAACCACAACACAAGGGTTTATAGTGGTTCGCCTGTGTGTTCACCAACTGTTAAACAACAGCCACACAAAAAGCTACTCCACTCTTAATATCCTCACACAGGGGATATTAGCGTTCACTAAAAATAGGTTTTCCCAGGTTCACCCAAAACCCTTACAATTGTGTCTTTATCTGTGGGCTTACACAATTAAAAAACCCCACTTCTGAGTTTTCCTGGCTTTCCTCAGATAACCAATATAACAAGATTTTTCTGACAAATCTTGAAAGAAACCAAAATAATAGAAAGGAATTTACAATATGTAAAATACCTGAATATCTTCTTCGTTGTAGCAGCCCGGTAGAACCAAATCAAAGTAGATGATTGAATGTCCAAGTTCAATGTCCAGTACTCGATTACAATGGTTCTAATTCTAATAGATTTTAAATTAAACCAAATAGGGCTTGCCTTAATTGATTTTGATTCCAAAGAAAGGGAATAATAATTCCTCTTTATCAAATCAGATTGGAATAGCAGAAACAAAATCAATTAAAATAAAGCTAAGGAAAGAAGAATATTAAATAAGCACACTTAGCTTAGATGGAGCACAGAATTATCTCTCAGAAGTTCGACGAAGATTGGCTTGAATACTATAATTAATTCGATGATTTCTTCTGAGATTCGTGCACTATTTATAGGTGAGAAGATCGAGTCTTCGACTGGTCTAGAGTGCTCTTCGACTAGTCGAAGCAATAACAGATATTTGAAAAATCCGGCGGGATATACTTTGACCATTATACGACTGGTCGTAGCCCTCCTACGACTGGTCGTAGGTCACCTACGACTGGTCGTAGGTCCTGTAAACCTTCGCTGGACTTCGAGTCGAAGGTTGTACGACTGGTTGAAGATCAGTCGACACTGTTCCTACGACTGGTCGAACAGATTCCTGGACTAGTCGAAGGCTAACAGATTTTATCCGGAATATGTAACAAACTTACGACTGGTCGAGGAATATCTTAGACTGGTCGAGGCAAGTCTAGGACTAGTCGAAGAAGACCTAAGAGGTCGAAGAACAGACCAATCACATGTAAAATAAACATTCAGTTTTTGTATCCAAAATGACCTACTTCTAAGGTCAACCTATGGTCAATCAAACCTCAAACATGAAGTATGGACATTGAAACATTCGGAACTTGAGACCTTGAAGTATGAGCCTTGTAATCTTGATGTAGATCAAACCTTGATGTAGCTCAATCATGAAAGTGTACAAACTGCTTTGAACTCTTCTTGAAGTCTTGCAGCTTGAGTCTTGTCTTGTGAGCTTTGCTTGTTGTGAGCTTAGCTTGGTCATGGAGTCATGAATGTTGATCCTTGAGAGAGCTTCACTTAAGCAGGTTATATATATAATATAACAGTGATTTTGGCACCACAAATTTGACAACAAACAGGGATATAAATTATAGCACTTACACTCCCGAGAGCAACCGGCTTTTGGGATTTCTCCTAAGTTTTTAAGCAGTGTTGAGTTAGTGATTTTGATGGTTTTGGGTCTTGTCATTCATATTGATAGCGGTTCGAGCTAAATCCACCGATTAATCTAGTTCAACACTTAATTAATTTTCACCTAAATTTCTATAAAATACGATGCTTAGGGATTTCTGCCTGAGGTGGTACTCAGGTCTTTGTACAGATTTTTCCAAGACGTTACACCATTGGTATAATATTAGCCTAAAGCTCACAATGGAGTGATTCGTTCCATCCACCTTGTCGGCCTGCTTGTCGTGGGCCTAAAAAGTCCTGACTTGGGTAGTGTTCACTTTTAACAAACATCATAGTGAGCTTGGAAAGTTTCAACAATGGGTTCCATTATCACCATTATTTTCTATTTTGTGGCCCACACGAGCACCAGATCAGGCTGATATTTGGGCCCTAGCCCTAAAATGACACGACAAAAAGGATGGGCGGCATGGATTATACACATACATAAATGTTGGCCTCACTAGTTTGGTCCTTGCCTACACACGAAAGAGGGTTCCATACACATCACTTTCTTGGCATTAAATATGATATAACTTTTTATTCCCTACAAAACCGTATAACTACTAAAACAAGGACAAGGACATTTTGGTCCAAGTAATTTACGGAAGCTTGTCAGAAGGCCACCCTTGGAATATTTGAAAGGTTGAATCTCGTTAGGTTGACCAAACTTCGAGGTTAGTACGATCAAATTCCCTTATTAGAGTTTAAACTCTTGTCAAGTCAACTAATAATTACTTATTCAGGAGATTTTCTTCTTCTTTTTTTTTTCTTCGTTTCGCAAATAGTGCAGATGATATTTTTGGAAAGATTGCATATGGTCTACTTTCACTATAAAGGGATTTTCAGTGCTATGAATACTCATTTGGGCACGTCATTTATGGTGACGTCAGCAAAATAATTTCGAAAAAAAAAAGGAATTTTTTAAAAAATACCTAATTAACAATTTTTTACATTCCCTAACTTTTTCATATAGATTTTAAAAAGCTACTTCATTATCTTCCATCACATCAACAGCCTTGTGAGAAAATGGGTCTTAGCTCGGGGTGATTCCCACCGTAATGTTTGATGTTTATGTAAAATCAACCACAAACACTAAGATGGGTGACCCATGTTAGGGCAAAGGCCCGAAAATCAGCTTCATAAATGAGTAAAAAAGACCACATAATTTGGAACAATATATGGGGAACTATTTGCCCTATTAAATGTTTCCATTGGTATGGCCCAAGCAATTCACATTGTTGGCTGCTTGATTTGTTTTCAATTATGCGATGTATATACCCCACCTGGGATTGATAAGTTGAATGAGTTTGAGCTGATGAATGGAAAACTGAACCCCAATCATAAACCCTAACCCTAGAATCCTAAAATCTATTAACCCCAATTATAAACTCTAAATATAGCCCATCCATCCCATCCGACCCATTCAACCCAGTTAACCTAGTTGACCTAATCTTGAAACTTAGGAACCCAAAACCCCGAAGCCTTGAGCTAACTCGGCGATTCAACTCACCCACTTAACTCGCTGAGCCAACTCACCTGGTCAACATACCCAACCCCCACAACTTAGTTAACTTAATTAAGCTCAAAACCAAGCCCGAACCCAAGCCCCCAATCGGGAAAATGGTCGAAACCTCAAAACAGTAACCCTTAAAACATAGCCTCTCCATGCTTGGAGGATGCTTCCTGACAAAGTAGGGAGTCCAAGTAGGGACCGACGACAACTAGGCTGTCGCCGACCACATGGTACTCCCTCTCTTTCGGGTAACATCCCTCAAGCATGTGGAACTCTCTACTTCGATGTATATCTCCTTACCCAAAATTATCCTTTTACCACCTCATCCAACCAATGAGATGATGCCATGTAACAATCTCCAATCCCAACCCTTTAATTACCTTTTTCTCATAGAATTATCAGGAATTACAAGAAAATCGAGTTGGAGACTATAAATAGCTCCCTTCCCTTATCATTTTACATACAAAAGCATCCAAAAAATTTAGAAACCACTAAACAAAATTGTTAATCTGGAATGGGCGTGTGTTTGGTTTAAGAACGACTCTAGGCCGTTCCAAATTTGGAACGGTTTCCAACATGGACAAGGGAATGTATTGCTTTTAACAAGTTGCACATATTGTGTAATTCTCTTATATATATATATATATATATATATATATATATATATATATATATATCTATATATATATATATATATATATATATATATATATATATATGGGAAAAGGTTCTATACGGTTGAGCTCATGGGAACTCCCCATGAGGTCAAGTCGTGTGGGCCCCACCATGATGTAAGTCGAACATCTACCCCATCAGTTAGATGCACCATTCCATAGTGGGCTTAGGGCTTAAAAATCCAGTCGATCAGCGACTTGTGTGGGCCACACCACATACAAAAGTTGAGAGGGGTTACTCTCCATTAAAACATTCATAATCAGTTTTTGGGCCCACCGAGATGTGGTTCACAAATATAGCCCATCCATTATGTGTGTCCCATTAGGATGAGGGGTTAGACCAAGTTTCAGATGCATCCAAATTTTAGGTGGGCCCCACCAAATGCTTTTATATGTTTTAGGCATGTCTTCACATGATTTTAGATGGTATGGCCCACCGGAGTTTTGTATATGGTTGATTTTTGAGATATCCCGTAATTTAAAGGGGACTGATCAAATGCATGGTGTTGATGTTCACTCTCTCTTACACTCACGGAGAGACTCACGTGAAAGCCTTCTGCATGAAGGTCCAGTGCAAGTATTTTGTGTGGAGCCTACTATGATGTTTGTGATAAATCTAACCCGTCCATCCGTTTTTCGAAATCATTTTAGGACTTGCGACAAAAAATGAAGAGGATCCAAAACTTATATTGGCCACATGAGAGGAAACATCATGGATTTAGTGACCACCGTTGAAACAGTCATATGGCTACAAAAGTTTTGTATCGGTTTAAGTTCATTTTGTTTTCATTTCATCTTAGTGAAAATGACCTTATAAACAGTTTGGATGGAATATAAACATCAGGGTGGAGCCCAGGAACATTTCAACTGTAAGCATTCCTTTCCCCAGTTTTTCATCCTCTATGGCTCACTTGAGTTTTGGATCCTCCTCATTTTTTGTATAACGTCCTAAAATGATATCTAAAAATGAATGGACTGATTGGATTTCATACAAACATCACAATGGGCCCCACACAAACATTTTCATAGGATCTTCACGGAAAGGCTTTAGCGAGAAATTTGCGTGCCCTAAATTGGGAAACGGATTGGCTACTCCCCTGCCCTCGGCCAATGGCGGGTGGTCGATGCTATGTGGGCCCAACCATGATGTATGTGTTCCATCTATGCCGTCCATCTATTTTTCTAGATCATTTTATGGTATGAGACCAAAAATGGGGTATATCCCAATCTCAAGTGGACCACATTACAGGAAACAATGTTAAATGGACGTCGACAGTTAAAAAAAATTTGAGGGCCATAAAAGTTTTGGATCAAGATGATCCTTGTTTTTTTCCCGTCATATGGGTTTGTATGACCTAATCAATAGATTGGATGTCAAATAAACAGTACAATGGGGCCTAAGATGATTTTAATGGTGGATATCCAATCAGTATTAGTTTCCTGTGGTGTGGTCCATTTGAGATTTATATTCCTCTCATTTTTTAGATCAAGCCCTAAAATGATCTTTAAAAATGGATGAACGGAATGGATGAAACACATACATCATGGTGGGGCCCACTGAGCACCGACAACCAGCCATCGGGCTAGTGGCAGGGGAGTAGCCAATCTATTTCCCATAATAAGACTAACACCGGACACGGATTAGATACTGACAATGACTGACGTCATTAAGCTCTGTGGGCCCCACCATGATGTATGTGGTGTATCCATACCGTCCATCCATTTGGAGAGATCATTTTATGGCATGAAACAAAGAATGAGGTAGATCTAAAGCTCAAGTGGACCCCCACCATAGAAAATAATAGGGGTAGTGACATTTGCCATTGAAACATTTCTAGGGTCCACCATGATGTATTTTTGAGATCCAAACTGTTTATAAGTTAACATAGAGATAGAGGAAGTGAAAACATAAATATAAGCTTGATCGGAAACTTCAATGGCCCTTATAAACAGTTTGGATGGAATATAAACTACAAGATGGAACCTAAGAAAGTTTCAACGGTGGGCATTCCTTTCCCCACTGTTTCATCTCGTATGGCCTATTTAAGTTTTGGATCCTTCTCATTTTTGTCACATGTCTTAAAATGAGCTTGAGAAAAGGATGGACTGGTTGGATTTATTACAAACATCGTAGTGAGCTCCACACAAAATACTTACGCAGGATCTTCATGCAAAAGGCCTTGGCAGGAGATCCGCAGCACTGAGTTACTTAGTATGGTCTTATCATACTGAGTAAACTTTGTTGGGCCACCGTAAATGTATATGGTTTATCCAAACTGTCCATCCGTTTTCCCAGCTCATTTAAGTGGTTGAAACCAAAATTGAAGCACATACAAAGATCAAGTGTACCATAGCACAGAAAACAATAGGAATAATGATTTGTGTGGGCCCTACCAAAATTGAAGCACATACAAAATTGAAGTGACGTCACTAAGTTGTGTGGGCCCCTACCATAGTGTATGCATGTTATCAACACCGTCCATCTATTTGAAGAGATTATTTTATGAAATTAGACAAATAATGAGGCAGACCAAGGGTCAAGTGGATCCCACCATAGAAAAAAGTGGGGACAGTAACATCCGCAAGAGCCGCACATTTAAAGATGTTGAGCAAACAACACCTGAAGTACCGTATTTTCATTAGAATTCGGGTGTCTTGCGGTGAGGGTGGTTGGAGCCGAATCCTCTGTGACCCATATGAAATCCAATCCATATAAAGCATCCTGGAAATTTAGTGCCATCATGTTGTATATATGAAATCCAATCCGTCTATCCATCAGGTGAGATTCTGAATGGTCGACAATGGGCAAATAATCATCTGTATATGCAATTAGGGTGAGGAAGGCAAGCAAGAATAGTAAGGATGAAACACCAACAATATATTTGTTTTTTGGGGACAACATGGAGTTTATATTCCATCCAAACCGTTTATAGGGGTCATTGAAGTTTCATATTAAGCTTATATTTGTGTTTTCATTTCCTGTCTCTATGTTAACTTATGAACAGTTTGGATCTAAAAAATACATCATGGTGGGCCCTAGAAATGTTTCAACAGCGAGTGTCACTGCCCCCACTATTTTTTGTGGTGGGGTCCACTTGAGCTTTAGATCTACCTCATTCTTTGTTTCATGACATAAAATGATCTCTATAAATGGATGGACGGTATGGATACAACACATACATCATGGTGGGGCCCATAAAGCTTAGTGACGTCAGTCATCGTTAGTATCTAATCCGTGCCGGGGATTACTCTTATCATGAGAAACGGATTGGCTACTCCCTTGCCACTAGCCCGGTGGCTGGTGGTTGGTGCTTTATGGACCCCACCATAATGTATGTGTTTCATCCATTCCGTTCATTCATTTTTAAAGATCATTTTAGGGCTTGATCTCAAAAATAAGACGAATATAAGTTTCAGATGGACCACACCACAAGAAATCAATACTGATTGGATATCCACCATTAAAATCATCCTAGCCCCCACTGTACTGTTTATTTGACATCCAATCTGTTGATTAGGTCATACAGACCCATATGAAGGGAAGAAAACAAAGTTTAGCTTGATCAAAAACTTTTATGGCCCCCAAAATTTTTTTAATGGTCAACGTCCATTGAACAATGTTTCCTATAATGTGGTCCACTTGAGATTGGAATATACCCTTTTTTAGTCTCATACTATAAAATGACCTAGAAAAACAAATGGATGGCATAGATGAAACACATACATCATGGTTGGGCCCACGTAGCACTGACCACCCGCCATTGGTGATGGCTGGGGAGTAGAAAATCCATTTCCCAAATCAGGGGACACCGATTTCCCTCTAAAGCCTTTCCCACGGAGAGCCTATGCAAATGTTTGTGTGGGGCCTACTTTGATGTTTGTATGAAATCCAATCAATCCATTCATTTTTACGTATCATTTTAGGACATTATACCAAAAATGAGGAGGAACCAAACCTCAAGTGAGCCATACAGGATAAAACGGGGAAAGGAATGCTTACTGTTGAAACCTTCTTCGGCTCCACCCCGATGTTTATATTCCATCCAAACCGTTTATAAGATCATTTTCACTGAGACGAAATGAAAACACACGAACTTAAACCAATACAAAACTTTTGTAGCCATATGAATGTTTCAACGGTGGTCACTAAATCTCCATTGTTTCCTCTCATGTGGCTGATTTAAGTTTTGAATCCTCTTCATTTTTGGTCGAAGGTCCTAAAATAATTTCGAAAAATGGATGGATGAGTTGAATTTATCACAAACATCATAGTGGGCTCCACACAAAATACTTGCAAAGGATCTTCATAAGGTAGGCTTTCACGTGAGTCTCTCCATGAGTGTAAGAGAGAGTCTTTTTTTCGAATACTCTCTCTCTCAACGCAGTGGAATCCCAACCGCTTTTCTCATCTTAAGGCTCGCACATAAATTCTGTGTAGTATGGTTTGTAGGAGATCGGCTCTCTCTCTCTCTCTCTCTCTCTCTCTCTCTCTCTCTACACACACACATCCACCGTTCATCTATTATTTAAGATTCTTTTAGAATATAATTTAAAAAATTAAGCAAATCCATTTCTAAGGTGGCCCCTAGTAATCATGATTGTTTCTCAAATCATTAAAATCTTATTTTGGCCCACAGATTGTGGTATGTTCACATGGATCAAGATAACATTTGTATTTTCCCTTAATCCAGTTCTGTTTGGTCTTATCAATGTGTTGATGGAAAATAAACATTACATATATGCTTAAAGTGGGCCTTGGGAAGTTTTTAATGATGAATTTTCAACTATCATTGTTTCTCGAGGCGTTGAGATTTAGACATGCTTAATTTTTGGTATATCATCTAAAGTGTTTTTAAGAAATGAACGGATGAAGTGGATGTACAAAATGTCATCGATGTGGGCCCGTCGGTAAGTGTAACACCCATTAAACTGCAACCAGGTAACTACAATGGGACGGGGATTTCTTGCAAAAGCCTATGGCGGAAAGTCTCTGTGCTGGATGCGTAGATGAGAATCATCTTGATGTTTGTGAGAAATCCACACTGCTCATCCGTTTTAAGAGGTCATTTTAGTACCTGTGATAAAATTTGAGGTGGATCCAAAACTTAAGGCAGCCGCACCAGAGGGAAAACTAGAGAAACAGTTTCCTACGATTGAAACCTTGGGGCATACCTTGATATTTACATGCCATCTAAATCGTTTATAAGGTTATTCACACTTAGATGAAGCGAAAATACCAAAAAACATGGCATGATATGAATCTTTGTGGCCATACGAATGTTTCAAACGGTGGTCACTGAATCTTCACTGTTTTCTCTCGTGCCGCCCACTTGAGTTTTGGATCCACCCAAATTTTTGTCGCATGTATTAAAATGACCTCTCAAAACGTATGGACGGTGTGGATTTCTCGCAAACATCATAATGGCCCCACCTTGCATCCCAGCGCAGAAGCTTCTTGCCAAAGGCCTCCGCATTAAATCCGCATCAGACGCCTTCACTCTCTCTCTCTCTGTCTCTCTCCGTCCCCAATTCCCCTTCCCATTTCTCGCTCTCTTCCCTTCCGCTCTCTCCGCCCCCTGTCATCTCTCTCTCAGGCAGCAATGGCGATGGGATTTCAGCTCTCGTTTTCTTGATTTATTGCGGGATGTTGTAGAGATATGGATCGGTTTGATCATCATCAGTTTCTGTTGCTGTAGAGGAAGAAGCGATCTTCGAGATCCTATGGCGGAGAAGGTGTGTTCTTTTCCGATCTCGCTTTCTTCAGGTTTTAGGGTTTTGATGTGGTTTGTTCATTTTTGTCACGCCCTGAAATTCGGTACTCGAGTTGGCTAGACCCAGGTCCGAATCTCAGGTCATGATTCAATTTTAAACATTCACAACCACACTTAATTAAAACTCAATACAATAAACAATATTCATCAAATAAAATCTTTAACTATTACAGCCTAAACTCACTTCTAAATTCCTATTATACATTTTTTTTTTCCATCGGTACAAATAAAAGATAAGTAAATTGATGATTGGATCTTCACTCCACTTTGCCCTTGACTAAACTCTGATGCCCTGAAACACTGTTATTTTGGGTATGAGCACAACCGCTCGTGGGATCTTATCCAACCAAATATGAAATTTCTAGATTTATATCAAACGAATAAATAATAAAAGTACTTTCTGAAATTTCAAAACATGAATCAAAATATTAAATATTTCATATAACATGAATGCGATGCTAGAATCATAAAGACGTACTGAATGCCACACTATTATGAATTCAAGAATAAAATTAAATAATCATCACATCTTACAACACCGTACCTAGGTGTATGACCACGTTGCATTAACGCCCATACACCAGTTCCTCATGGTGAGGGACTCATTTATACGTTAGCTAGTCAGACTACTGCTCCAGTTGTACCTCTGACGTATGTCCGCGCACACAATTGTACTCATACGCCGTACACAAAGGAGACTCCGAAGGATCCAACGGGTTCTAGGGTCTTTCACCCAAGGGACACGATTGCCCTACTTGCTAGCTTTAGGGTCTCTCACCCAAGGGACACAATTGCCCTACTTGCTGGCTTCAGGGTCTTTCACCCAAGGGACACGATTGCCGCCGACAGCCTCCGTAGAACCCCATTCTCGGCTCCCAGCGCCCATTCGCCAGATTCCGATCCTGGGATGCTACAAGGAGGATTTTCAACATCGGTTTGATTCGTAATAAGCATAACCAAAGGCATAACCCACAAACAACAACCAAAAACTCCATCACATTTCCACTATAATCAAAAACTTTACAAGTACAATGAGCATAAGGGAAATACAATGAATATAGACCAAAACTCCAAAAGAAGATCAGCCACGCGTCCAAGCCTCAGCGACGTCACCTGCACGCAACGGTCGTGCATAAGCTTATAGAAAGCTTAGGGGGTGGTGAAAGTGTATGCTCAAGGTGATAATGTAGCTATGCAGTATCAGAGTAATGCGGAACATGCTGATGAATGCTAAGAATCCCACTAGCCGTACCAAGGCCATGCGATGCAAGGAATGATGTCGGCCATACCAAGGCCATGCAATGCGAAATGCAAGTCAAGCATACAAATTCTCATCTAAGTCCACATATCAATACGGCTCAAATCTGGAATATCACCGGGGTCTAGTACACTCCAAGCCAGATTGCCGCCCCATCGCGCGCAATAAGGTGAGTGGAAAAGACCTCACTATCCGCCTGCCAATATCGGCTCGGCTCGTCAATAGCGGACCCATTCCTCGAGCTGGTCAGACTCAGCCTAGCATTGCCCCCTACTCTCGGGCGGGTAAGGCCGCACCCCCTTCCAACCGACCACGACACAGTGGAAAGCGCAACCGTCTGGTAATCGGCACTCAGCGCTCATGCACCCACTCGGTCTAGACGTTGGAGCAACCTCCTGGTACCATAAGGGTTTAGGGACTTTCACCCAGGGATATCTATCGCACCCCATGTAGAACAGTATTTCCGGTATCCAATCCTGCCAACCACGATGCGTCTGTGGAGGCTATGGCCCTGATGTCGCTAGGGCGTACAGTAACAATATCACACAATGTAAATGCATGAATCACACTATCCAGTCATACAACAATCCTGCGCGTATCGTGCGCTCATGTAGGGCAACACCCCCTGTACGGGAGCCCCTAAACAATCTGCCCGAAGGCTATGCTATGATCAGTCATTTCTCATATCAAGCATACGTATGATGAATATGATCATGAATCATGGAATTAAATATGTTATATGGGGTGGATGATGTTCATAATGAAGACGGGCCTAGACGGCCTACACATTACACATATGGACCTATCAGTGGGCCCAAGGGAAAGTCATAATGCGGACATTTAACCACACTACACTTACAATGTGGACGTCAAACCAACATTGCTCCCAAGGCACGACTGCCACAAATATCATTTCATAAGTTATTTTGGGATCACACATTGCAATGGACCTTAGGTACATCCATTGGGCCCTTAAATACATCAAATTAGCCAAGTCATATGGGCCTTATATTCATTAAGTGGGCCACATCAATGGGCCTTATGTACATTGCAATGGGCTATAACCCGGGGGCTTCAGAACATATCAAATAGGCCTAAGCTTATGGGCCTTACACGTGTCAAATGGGCCTCGACAGTTGGGCTCCATATGTACATCAAATGGGTCTACTCACCTGGGCCTTATATGTATCAAATGGGCCTCACCAATTGGGCCCCATGTGCACATCAAATGGGCCTCAACTCATTGGCCCCATTACATCAAATGGGCCTCGACCCATGGGCCCCTAATACATTAAAGTGGGCCTCAACCATGGGTCACAAGTACTGAGGTGGGCCTCCCACCATCAATAAATTATATATAATATAATATACACACACACACACACACACACACACACACACATATATATATATATATATATATATATATATATATATATATAAAACATATAATATTATATTTAATATAACATTATATATATATATATATATATATATATAACATATATTGTATATAATACAATATTATATATATATATAACATATGATATTATATATATAATATAACATTATATATATACATATAACATATATTATATGTAATATAATATTATATATAAATATATATACACACACCAGCACACACATGCACCCACACACACACGCGCACACACACGCACACAGAGGGCTCCACCGTCCAGGCGGACGGTGGAGGTAAAACACATACATCACTGTGGGCTCCATGTGGGGCCCACCGAAATGTTTCTATGCCATCCGACCCGTTGACAAGGCCGAATGGGCCTAAATAGAGGGTGGGAGAAATTTTCACCCTGATCCAAAACTTCTGTGGACCCCAAATGGGTTTCAAAGGTAGAGGTTCAGTCCCACTATTCCATACGGTGTGGGCCACCTGGGTCTTGGATCGAGCTGATTTTTGGGGTGGGCCCACGTCAGATAGGGGCCCACCATATGAACGGTTTAGATAGCATATAAACATCAAGGTGGGGCCCACGGCTGCAGCCGTGCTGGGCTGTACGACGGCCAGTCCGCCCCGCCTTCTGACACAGCAGCAACAGCTGCTGTGTTCAAATTTTTTTTTTTTTTTTATTTTTATTTTTTTGAGGATTTTACTAGTGGGGTCCATATCCAAGCCATCCACTCCATCCAATGGCCTTCCATGGCCCTAGACAAGTTAAATGAGCCCAATATTGGACCTGTTTCGGCGGATAAAAATAATAGGGAAGGTTTTAATGGTAAAGACCACCATTTGCTACGGTATGGCCCGCCCGAAGGCCTGATTGGTCCCATATTTCGGCTCAACGCCTAAAAGGTGGTTGGGAAGGGAATGGATGGTATGGATTTAATACATACATCAAGGTGGGGCCTACATGAGTGGACAACCCCCATTGGCAAGCTAATATTCATGTTTTTCCCAAAACGTCCAGCGTCCCTGGACGCTGGACCCTTGTAAATATATTAGGGGTGGGCCCTGCTTAGGTGGGCCACCTCATGGAAAAATGGTGTGGGTACTACACACAAAGTGGGCCCCACTTGTAGGTGATTTGGATGGAATACATACCCTATGGTGGGGTCCATTCAAGTGGGCCACACAACCTCATCATCATACAACAAAATAAAATAAAATGAAATAAAAATAGAATAAAAAGGGAGAGAAATAGAGAGTGAGACCGTGTGATGGAGGGACCCCGGCACTATGGGCCCTCCCTTGCACTAAATCATACATCAAGTGGGCCCCATTACACATGGGTCTATAAAAATTAGATCCAACGGTGGAGATCCCTTCTCCACTAAATTAAATGGTCTAGATGACCCTAAGCATGTAAAGAAATAAACATCATGATGGGGTCCATGGAGAATGGCCCCATTATGGAATGATCATGATGATCCAAGTGGGCCATTGGCCACATCTTAGGGTCCAAAGTGAGATCCAAACCATTGATCGGTTGGCCTCACTTGGCCCAACTTAAAAGCATCAAAATCTATCCTATCCAAACACCCACCACTTGATCTTCTTGCTCCCTTGGCTTCCTTAGCTCCTTGTGCTACTCTTTGATGGAGGAAGATGAAAAATAGATGGTTGAGATGAGAGATGAAGGGGTAGGAAAGGTGGGCCACACAAGTAGCTTGGGAGAAATGGGAGAGGGTCTCATACGTATGGGTTTGTTGTTTTGAAAAAAAAAAGAAGGAATGAAAAAAATAAAGGAGAGAGGGAGAGATAAGAGAGAGGGAGAGTAGCTTAGGTAGGTAATAATGACTTGTAAGAGAGGGTGGCTAGCATTAAATGCTTGTAAGAAGGGATAGGGGGTAGGTAGGGTGGCTATAGCTAGGGTAGGGTGGCTATAGCTAGGGTAGGGTGATGTCATCGTTCTCATAATTTCCTAAAGATTAGTGCCACATGGAATAGGTGGGCCCCGCAATACGCGGTCCACGGCCATTATAATGCATAGTCCCCAACTTATGATCTAAGCGTCGGTTTGACGCACAAGACGCGGCGTTGGAACCGCAGCGACGGAGCGGTCGCTATGATACCACTTTCAGATCAAGCCGTCATCGGTGCGCGGAACCTGGCCTAGGATCGTGTGCAAACACCGGATATGGTACGAAGGTTGACGGAATTTGACCGGAAGGACCGCGGAAGCCAACGGAACAGTAAGGATTAGGACACGGGTCTTACAGCTCTCCCCTCCAAATAAAAATTTCGTCCTCGAAATTTAAACAATCAACACAAGAAAAATATAAATCATAATAGAAGAGGAGGCAAGGCATCGCCATATAAATATCAGAGACAACATACAACATGCAATCAATCATCAAAGAGATGAGGATAGCGCTCTCGAATCTCAGCCTCACGCTCCCAAGAAGCCTCCTCAACAGAATGGTGACCCCACTGAACCTTCACCAACGGGATGACCTTGGTCCGGAGGACCTGCTCCTTCCGATCAAGGATACGGACTGGCTGCTCAATATAGGAAGCGTCCTCACGAACCTCTAACGGCTGCCAATCGATAACAGGAACGATGTCTGACCCACACTTCCTCAACATGGAGACATGAAAAACGTTGTGGACGCCAGACAACTGAGATGGCAAGGCAAGCCGATAGGCCACGGCGCCAACGCGCCCAGTGATCTCAAAAGGTCCTATGAATCTCGGGGCAAGCTTGCCTTTCGCTCCAAATCGAACTACGCCCTTCATGGGCGAGACCTTGAGATACACATGGTCCCCTACATCAAACTCCAAGGGACGACGCCGACGATCAGCAAAACTCTTCTGCCGGCTCTGAGCTGTGCGCATCCTCTAACATTAATAATGTAATTAAATTATTATTTAATAATTTAAAATTTATTATTATTATTATTTTTATCTAACTATTTAAATCTAAATTTAGAATTTTATTATTATTTATTTTTAAATCTAAATTGAATAAGGTTAAGGAAGATATTAGTTTGGACTTTGAATACTATTATTATTATATAAATTATTTGTTACAACATTATTTCAGTATAATTAACCTTGTTTTATAATTGACTATCTAAATTAATAAACTTACTTTTGTTTGATACATTTAATATAATTATTATATTACTTTTATGTTAAATTGTTAATATCATCATTTACATAATTTTTTTTAAAAAAAAAATAATAATAATAAATTATATTTATTACAACTTTTATATATTATCAAATAAAACTTTTCTATTTTGTTACTTATAACATAATCTTATAAATAATATTAAATACTTATGTATTAATTATATAATATAATGTTATCTTACACATATTTACTTTAATTATGTTATATATTTTGTCATTATTTTTTTTTGTAACCTACAATTATATTGTATTACTACTATATTATTATGAAACATAATATTTATATTTTACTATACCTTAATAATCTTATAAACCTTTTTATTTTATTTTATTATATATCTTATTATATGTCATATTAATACTGATTACATATTATAATTATACAATTTATAATTTGTTATTATTATTATTATATATTTTTATTTTTATTTTCATAATCATATTTGCTTATATATACTTATCAATCTTACATCACTTATATTCACAATTCTGCATAATGAATCATCAATACTTTAAATAATTAATTATATATTCTATTTGTACTGTAAAATATTGTATGATATTATAATTTATTTGAAATTTAATTTAAAATTTTTATTATTTTTTTTTCTTAACAAAACATTTAAGAATTAATAAATTAATCTTAAATAAACTATTTATTTTATTCTATAAATTTATTTTATTTTATTTTATTTATGTATAAATTATTTCAGTATTAAATATTTAAAATAGAATAAAATAGAAATTCCTAAATGCGTAGATTCCCTACATAAAAAAATAAAATTAAATTAACTGACAATAATATTTCTACGAAAATTTGGATTAAATAGATATAATAAAATTGAAAATGGTAAATTTTAGGTTAAGATTACCTACCTTAAAGTCTGACGATCCGGCCTCGCTTTAATCTCTCTCTCTTGATTTACAGCGCTCTCTCTCTCTCCCACTCTAATTTTTTTTATTTGATTGATTCTTTCAATTCTTTCTCTCTCTCTTTTTTTTATAAAAGGATGCGTAATGGAATAAAGGAGTGAGAATCATGGAACGGTTTCATTTAGTGGGAGGTTCGGCGGCCATTACCGTACAAAACGGAAGGAAAGTGGAGAAGGTGGTTTAGTCGTGCGGAAGATGTAACTTTCATTTTTTATTTTATTTTTATTTTTTAAGATATAGTGGGTCCCATTAACAATAATTTAAATCTAATCCGTCCATCATCTCGGCCTGGCCAAGAGAAGATATAAGGCAAAAAAATGAGGCTGATCTGAAACTCAGGTGGGCCACACACAAGCGGACGGTGGGGTTGGTTCCCACAAAAAATGGGTTGTTCTCGATTTTTATTTTATTTTTTAACAACAATCTAGTGGTTAATATCAGATTAATCTCAGTGCACAGTCAATAGTTGATGTTGGCTAGATTTGGATTAGTTAATAATTAAACACGTGGTCTTAAGTATATGAATTGAGAGAGTGCATTATAAATAAACTTAAATATATTCTACCAAAATCATGTAATCATTAATGACATTAATTAATAGTTCACACTAAGCAAAACGATCACACATCAACGGTCACAATTTATATGAGCCGATAGATGCATATGTGCATGGGTGCGTGGATGTATGCATGGGTCTATGTGTGTATACTCCAATGAAGGCAATTATACATACATGTATGTGTACGCACGTGTACCAAAATTCTGGATCATTACATTCTACCACCCTTACAAGAATTTCGTCCCCGAAATTCAAGCACACCCACCAAAAGGCTGGTAAGGAGACTTTTTGTAATCAGCTGTGTCTAGATGTTTACTACATTCCATGTATAGTAGTTTTGTGTGAGTACAAGCATGTGTAAATTGCTACACAAATTTGGGTTATTACAATCTACCCACCTTACGGGAATCTCGTCCCCGAGATTCGATCGTACCCATAACCACACTTTCAGTACGCACTCTGATGTGCTTAAGCGTATGCAACTAAAAGGATATACTAACAACATACACAAGTTAAGACCAAACAACATTTACATCACAAGCAATAATATACAACAAGGATAAACATAAGTTGCACCCTATCGTTAGTATGCTTAGGTTTGTGCAAACAAATATAACTTTAGGTTCTCTAAAATCCACTAGTAAGCTCAGTTACAACCCCTATTTAAACTCATAAAAACTTTAATTAAATTCTATCTAAGCACAATGATAAAAGCTAATATCGATTTCTCTAAAATTCATACTTAAGCACTAGTGTAACCCATACCTAAGGTCCTCAGTATAGATCTAATCCCTAAGCTCTGATACCAATCTGTCACGCCCTGAAATTCGGTACTCGAGTTGGCTAGACCCAGGTCCGAATCTCAGGTCATGATTCAATTTTAAACATTCACAACCACACTTAATTAAAACTCATTACAATAAACAATATTCATCAAATACAATCTTTAACTATTACAGCCTAAATTCACTTCTAAATTCCTATTATACATTTTTTTTTTCCATCGGTACAAATAAAAGATAAGTAAATTGATGATTGGATCTTCACTCCACTTTGCCCTTGACTAAACTCTGATGCCCTGAAACACTATTATTTTGGGTATGAGCACAACCGCTCGTGGGATCTTATCCAACCAAATATGAAATTTCTAGATTTATATTAAACGAATAAATAATAAAAGTACTTTCTGAAATTCCAAAACATGAATCAAAATATTAAATATTTCATATGACATGAATGCGATGCTAGAATCATAAAGACGTACTGAATGCCACACTATCATGAATTCAAGAATAAAATTAAATAATCATCACATCTTACAACACCGTACCTAGGTGTATGACCACGTTGCATTAACGCCCATACACCAGTACCTCATGGTGAGGGACTCATTTATACGTTAGCTAGTCAGACTACTGCTCCAGTTGTACCTCTGACGTATGTCCGCGCACACAATTGTACTCATACGCCATACACAAAGGAGACTTCGAAGGATCCAACGGGTTCTAGGGTCTTTCACCCAAGGGACACGATTGCCCTACTTGCTAGCTTTAGGGTCTCTCACCCAAGGGACACGATTGCCCTACTTACTGGCTTTAGGGTCTTTCACCCAAGGGACACGATTGCCCTACTTGTTAATACCACAATCATTTTCTCATTTTCTTTCTTTTTCTATAATTCCGTAATCAGTAGAGATGAATGCATGCCATGAATTATTCCAAAATCAGTAGCGAAATAATTTAATTATTTAAATCCCGATATAACAATGCAAGTTCTATACAAATGTGCAGAAATTCGTTGCCGTAAAAAAATTCAATTCCTGAAATTTACTGAAACATCAAGTTATTTTCTTTGCCCTTTTTTTTTTAAAAAAAAAGAAACCAAAATTTAGAATCAAATTATTAATATTATTTTAAACCAATTAATTTAAATCAATTACTTTAACACAGATTTAAGGTCTAAATCTTAACACCAAATTTCAGAAATAAACGTTAGATTAAAATCTAACTCTACAAGTTAATCAGATTCAGTACATGTTAAAATTTAGAAAATTAGATACTAGGTATAAAGGAATTTGACAATATTAATTTGAAGTCATTATGTCAAATAAATAAATAAATATTTTAAAATACATAAAATCAGAAAGTTCATAAATGGAGGAGAATCACCCACCTGATATTTGGACCGTCGATTTCTGGACTAAACCATACGCCCACGACTTACTTAGCGTCGCATGCTAGACCTGACCCACGTTTACGCTCTCAACGAGTTTCTCCCACTGACGCAACACATAGCATTAAGTTGCTGTCTACACTCGATGGATGCGTGAGAAGTTGAGTTTCAGGACACCATCTACCAAAAAAAAATAATACCTAAGTGGTCTATTTAATGAATGGTTTGAATTTCAGGTTAATCTATTTAACCATAGCTGTTTCCAATCAAGGTTTTCTACTGTTTGTGTTGTTGGGCTGATATGGTATGTAAGATAAATTACTGTTTTACCATCTAAAATATCAACAATATAAATTTTTATTTCTAATTAATAATTTTAGATATCATTTTATTAAAACTTTAATAATTTAAATACTTAAATAAAATATTATTTTTACTATTATTTAATTTAGGAATTACACTGAAATAATGTACAAGAAATTTTATTTAAATTCTAACTTTAATTAAATTATTTTTTTTACTTAAATAATGTTAAATATTAGCATCAAAATATTTATTATTTTTATTCACTAAATTATAAAATTAAAATTTTTATTTTATTTATCACATAAACTTGACAAATACACACACACACACACATATTGAAATAACTTGATTATTTTATAACAAAGTTTAATTTCTCTTTGATAATTCATTGTGAATGTATATTTAGGTTTAATCGATAAATTATTTAAATTTTAATTTAAATAAAAATTTTGAACTACAAGGAAAAGATTTTTTTTTTTTTAAAGTTAAAAATCTAATATTATACTTTATTAAAATTTTAATTTAATAAAGTTTTAAATATACATTAATCACTAAAATTCCAAAATATAGAAATCTAATTAATTTAGTTTCAATTCCAAAATTTTAAAAATTTTCTTAAACTTAAGTTCATTTAAATTTAATTTAATTAACTCTTCAAATTTTAGAATTAAAATTTGGATTTTAATTTTTACAGAACAAAAATTATCACACTGATTTATATAATATAACATTAATAATGTAATTAAATTATTATTTAATAATTTAAAATTTATTATTATTATTATTTTTATCTAACTATTTAAATCTAAATTTAGAATTTTATTATTATTTATTTTTAAATCTAAATTAAATAAGGTTAAGGAAGATATTAGTTTGGACTTTGAATACTATTATTATTATATAAATTATTTGTTACAACATTATTTCAGTATAATTAACCTTGTTTTATAATTGACTATCTAAATTAATAAACTTACTTTTGTTTGATACATTTAATATAATTATTATATTACTTTTATGTTAAATTGTTAATATCATCATTTACATAATTTTTTTTTTAAAAATAATAATAATAAATTATATTTATTACAACTTTTATATATTATCAAATAAAACTTTTCTATTTTGTTACTTATAACATAATCTTATAAATAATATTAAATACTTATGTATTAATTATATAATATAATGTTATCTTACACATATTTACTTTAATTATGTTATATATTTTTTCATTATTTTTTTGTAACCTACAATTATATTGTATTACTACTATATTATTATGAAACATAATATTTATATTTTACTATACCTTAATAATCTTATAAACCTTTTTATTTTATTTTATTATATATCTTATTATATGTCATATTAATACTGATTACATATTACAATTATACAATTTATAATTTGTTATTATTGTTATTATATATTTTTATTTTTATTTTCATAATCATATTTGCTTATATATACTTATCAATCTTACATCACTTATATTCACAATTCTGCATAATGAATCATCAATACTTTAAATAATTAATTATATATTCTATCTGTAAAATATTGTAGGATATTATAATTTATTTGAAATTTAATTTAAAATTTTTATTATTTTTTTTCTTAACAAAACATTTAAGAATTAATAAATTAATCTTAAATAAACTATTTATTTTATTCTATAAATTTATTTTATTTTATTTTATTTATGTATAAATTATTTCAGTATTAAATATTTAAAATAGAATAAAATAGAAATTCCTAAATGCGTAGATTCCCTACATAAAAAAATAAAATAAAATTAACTGACAATAATATTTCTACGAAAATTTGGATTAAATAGATATAATAAAATTGAAAATGGTAAATTTCAGGTTAAGATCACCTACCTTAAAGTCTGACGATCCGGCCTCGCTTTAATCTCTCTCTCTTGATTTACAGCGCTCTCTCTCTCTCCCACTCTAATTTTTTTTATTTGATTGATTCTTTCAATTCTCTCTCTCTCTCTCTCTCTTTTATAAAAGGATGCGTAATGGAATAAAGGAGTGAGAATCATGGAACGGTTTCATTTAGTGGGAGGTTCGGCGGCCATTACCGTACAAAACGGAAGGAAAGTGGAGAAGATGGTTTAGTCGTGCGGAAGATGTAACTTTCATTTTTTATTTTATTTTTATTTTTTAAGATATAGTGGGTCCCATTAACAATAATTTAAATCTAATCCGTCCATCATCTCGGCCTGGCCAAGAGAAGATATAAGGCAAAAAAATGAGGCTGATCTGAAACTCAGGTGGGCTACATACAAGCGGACGGTGGGGTTGGTTCCCACAAAAAATGGGTTGTTCTCGATTTTTATTTTATTTTTTAACAACAATCTAATGGTTAATATCAGATTAATCTCAGTGCACAGTCAATAGTTGATGTTGGCTAGATTTGGATTAGTTAATAATTAAACACGTGGTCTTAAGTATATGAATTGAGAGAGTGCATTATAAATAAACTTAAATATATTCTACCAAAATCATGTAATCATTAATGACATTAATTAATAGTTCACACTAAGCAAAACGATCACACATCAACGGTCACAATTTATATGAGCCGATAGATGCATATGTGCATGGGTGCGTGGATGTATGCATGGGTCTATGTGTGTATACTCCAATGAAGGCAATTATACATACATGTATGTGTACGCACGTGTACCAAAATTCTGGATCATTACATTCTACCACCCTTACAAGAATTTCGTCCCCGAAATTCAAGCACACCCACCAAAAGGTTGGTAAGGAGACTTGTTATAATCAGCTGTGTCTAGATGTTTACTACATTCCATGTATAGTAGTTTTGTGTGAGTACAAGCGTGTGTAAATTGCTACACAAATTTGGGTTATTACAATCTACCCACCTTACGGGAATCTCGTCCCCGAGATTCGATCGTACCCATAACCACACTTTCACTACGCACTCTGATGTGCTTAAGCGTATGCAACTAAAAGGATATACTAACAACATACACAAGTTAAGACCAAATAACATTTACATCACAAGCAATAATATACAACAAGGATAAACATAAGTTGCACCCTATCGTTAGTATGCTTAGGTTTGTGCAAACAAATATAACTTTAGGTTCTCTAAAATCCACTAGTAAGCTCAGTTACAACCCCTATTTAAACACATAAAAATTTTAATTAAATTCTATCTAAGCACAATGATAAAAGCTAATATCGATTTCTCTAAAATTCATACTTAAGCACTAGTGTAACCCATACCTAAGGTCCTCAGTATAGATCTAATCCCTAAGCTCTGATACCAATCTGTCACGCCCTGAAATTCGGTACTCGAGTTGGCTAGACCCAGGTCCGAATCTCAGGTCATGATTCAATTTTAAACATTCACAACCACACTTAATTAAAACTCATTACAATAAACAATATTCATCAAATACAATCTTTAACTATTACAGCCTAAACTCACTTCTAAATTCCTATTATACATTTTTTTTTCTTCCATCGGTACAAATAAAAGATAAGTAAATTGATGATTGGATCTTCACTCCACTTTGCCCTTGACTAAACTCTGATGCCCTGAAACACTGTTATTTTGGGTATGAGCACAACCGCTCGTGGGATCTTATCCAACCAAATATGAAATTTCTAGATTTATATTAAACGAATAAATAATAAAAGTACTTTCTGAAATTCCAAAACATGAATCAAAATATTAAATATTTCATATGACATGAATGCGATGCTAGAATCATAAAGACGTACTGAATGCCACACTATCATGAATTCAAGAATAAAATTAAATAATCATCACATCTTACAACACCGTACCTAGGTGTATGACCACGTTGCATTAACGCCCATACACCAGTACCTCATGGTGAGGGACTCATTTATACGTTAGCTAGTCAGACTACTGCTGCAGTTGTACCTCTGACGTATATCCGCGCACACAATTGTACTCATACGCCGTACACAAAGGAGACTTCGAAGGATCCAACGGGTTCTAGGGTCTTTCACCCAAGGGACACGATTGCCCTACTTGCTAGCTTTAGGGTCTCTCACCCAAGGGACACGATTGCCCTACTTACTGGCTTTAGGGTCTTTCACCCAAGGGACACGATTGCCCTACTTGTTAATACCACAATCATTTTCTCATTTTCTTTCTTTTTCTATAATTCCGTAATCAGTAGAGATGAATGCATGCCATGAATTATTCCAAAATCAGTAGCGAAATAATTTAATTATTTAAATCCCGATACAACAATGCAAGTTCTATACAAATGTGCAGAAATTCGTTGCCGTAAAAAAATTCAATTCCTGAAATTTACTGAAACATCAAGTTATTTTCTTTGCCCTTTTTTTTAAAAAAAAAAGAAACCAAAATTTAGAATCAAATTATTAATATTATTTTAAACCAATTAATTTAAATCAATTACTTTAACACAGATTTAAGGTCTAAATCTTAACACCAAATTTCAGAAATAAAAGTTAGATTAAAATCTAACTCTACAAGTTAATCAGATTCAGTACATGTTAAAATTTAGAAAAGTAGATACTAGGTATAAAGGAATTTGACAATATTAATTTGAAGTCATTATGTCAAATAAATAAATAAATATTTTAAAATACATAAAATCAGAAAGTTCATAAATGGAGGAGAATCACCCACCTGATATTTGGACCGTCGATTTCTAGACTAAACCATACGCCCACGACTTACTTAGCGTCGCATGCTAGACCTGACCCACGTTTACGCTCTCAACGAGTTTCTCCCACTGACGCAACACATAGCATTAATTTGCTGTCTACACTCGATGGATGAGTGAGAAGTTGAGTTTCAGGACACCATCTACCAAAAGAAAATAATACCTAAGTGGTCTATTTAATGAATGGTTTGGATTTCAGGTTAGTCTATTTAACCATAGCTGTTTCTAATCAAGGTTTTCTACTGTTTGTGTTGTTGGGCTGATATGGTATGTAAGATAAATTACTGTTTTACCATCTAAAATATCAACAATATAAATTTTTATTTCTAATTAATAATTTTAGATATCATTTTATTAAAACTTTAATAATTTAAATACTTAAATAAAATATTATTTTTACTATTATTTAATTTAGGAATTACACTGAAATAATGTACAAGAAATTTTATTTAAATTCTAACTTTAATTAAATTATTTTTTTTACTTAAATAATGTTAAATATTAGCATCAAAATATTTATTATTTTTATTCACTAAATTATAAAATTAAAATTTTTATTTTATTTATCACATAAACTTGACAAATACACACACACACACACATATTGAAATAACTTGATTATTTTATAACAAAGTTTAATTTCTCTTTGATAATTCATTGTGAATGTATATTTAGGTTTAATCGATAAATTATTTAAATTTTAATTTAAATAAAAATTTTGAACTACAAGGAAAAGATTTTTTTTTTTTTAAGTTAAAAATCTAATATTATACTTTATTAAAATTTTAATTTAATAAAGTTTTAAATATACATTAATCACTAAAATTCCAAAATATAGAAATCTAATCAATTTAGTTTCAATTCCAAAATTTTAAAAATTTTCTTAAACTTAAGTTCATTTAAATTTAATTTAATTAACTCTTCAAATTTTAGAATTAAAATTTGGATTTTAATTTTTACAGAACAAAAATTATCACACTGATTTATATAATATAACATTAATAATGTAATTAAATTATTATTTAATAATTTAAAATTTATTATTATTATTATTTTTATCTAACTATTTAAATTTAAATTTAGAATTTTATTATTATTTATTTTTAAATCTAAATTAAATAAGGTTAAGGAAGATATTAGTTTGGACTTTGGATACTATTATTATTATATAAATTATTTGTTACAACATTATTTCAGTATAATTAACCTTGTTTTATAATTGACTATCTAAATTAATAAACTTACTTTTGTTTGATACATTTAATATAATTATTATATTACTTTTATGTTAAATTGTTAATATCATCATTTACATAATTTTTTTAAAAAAATAATAATAATAAATTATATTTATTACAACTTTTATATATTATCAAATAAAACTTTTCTATTTTGTTACTTATAACATAATCTTATAAATAATATTAAATACTTATGTATTAATTATATAATATAATGTTATCTTACACATATTTACTTTAATTATGTTATATATTTTGTCATTATTTTTTTTTGTAACCTACAATTATATTGTATTACTACTATATTATTATGAAACATAATATTTATATTTTACTATACCTTAATAATCTTATAAACCTTTTTATTTTATTTTATTATATATCTTATTATATGTCATATTAATACTGATTACATATTACAATTATACAATTTATAATTTGTTATTATTATTATTATATATTTTTATTTTTATTTTCATAATCATATTTGCTTATATATACTTATCAATCTTACATCACTTATATTCACAATTCTGCATAATGAATCATCAATACTTTAAATAATTAATTATATATTCTATTTGTACTGTAAAATATTGTAGGATATTATAATTTATTTGAAATTTAATTTAAAATTTTTATTATTTTTTTTCTTAACAAAACATTTAAGAATTAATAAATTAATCTTAAATAAACTATTTATTTTATTCTATAAATTTATTTTATTTTATTTTATTTATGTATAAATTATTTCAGTATTAAATATTTAAAATAGAATAAAATAGAAATTCCTAAATGCGTAGATTCCCTACATAAAAAAATAAAATAAAATTAACTGACAATAATATTTCTACGAAAATTTGGATTAAATAGATATAATAAAATTGAAAATGGTAAATTTCAGGTTAAGATCACCTACCTTAAAGTCTGACGATCCGGCCTCGCTTTAATCTCTCTCTCTTGATTTACAGCGCTCTCTCTCTCTCCCACTCTAATTTTTTTTATTTGATTGATTCTTTCAATTCTCTCTATCTCTCTCTCTCTCTCTCTTTTATAAAAGGATGCGTAATGGAATAAAGGAGTGAGAATCATGGAACGGTTTCATTTAGTGGGAGGTTCGGCGGCCATTACCGTACAAAACGGAAGGAAAGTGGAGAAGATGGTTTAGTCGTGCGGAAGATGTAACTTTCATTTTTTATTTTATTTTTATTTTTTAAGATATAGTGGGTCCCATTAACAATAATTTAAATCTAATCCGTCCATCATCTCGGCCTGGCCAAGAGAAGATATAAGGCAAAAAAATGAGGCTGATCTGAAACTCAGGTGGGCCACATACAAGCGGACGGTGGGGTTGGTTCCCACAAAAAATGGGTTGTTCTCGATTTTTATTTTATTTTTTAACAACAATCTAGTGGTTAATATCAGATTAATCTCAGTGCACAGTCAATAGTTGATGTTGGCTAGATTTGGATTAGTTAATAATTAAACACGTGGTCTTAAGTATATGAATTGAGAGAGTGCATTATAAATAAACTTAAATATATTCTACCAAAATCATGTAATCATTAATGACATTAATTAATAGTTCACACTAAGCAAAACGATCACACATCAACGGTCACAATTTATATGAGCCGATAAATGCATATGTGCATGGGTGCGTGGATGTATGCATGGGTCTATGTGTGTATACTCCAATGAAGGCAATTATACATACATGTATGTGTACGCACGTGTACCAAAATTCTGGATCATTACATTTTGATGCTTTTTGAGTCGAGAAGTGCATGGGATATTAGGGTTATTTATTTATTTATTATGATATCTTCGCGGTGGTGGGCCACAACTGATGAATGGTTTGGATGACATATAAACAAAACATGGTGGCCCCACATTCCATCAGAAAGCTTCTATAGTGCGCATCCTCCTCTCCAATATCCTCCATTGTTCCCTTTGGAGTGGCCCACCTACATTCTCGATGGAGCTAGATATTAGATGGCAGTACCACATCAAGGTGGGCCCCACCAGCTCGAGAGCTTGTGATCATTCCCCCATATAATTTTCATAGCCGGAAAGATACAAATGACATCTTTCACATTAAACTCGTATAAATCTCTGGTCAGTATCAAAAGTAAAAGAACACAACATAACTTAGCTTTTCTGTTAGTCTGTTATTCCTACTCCACAGTCAGTCCATAACATCCGTCCATGTAAGTGTGGTCCACTCTCGTACCAGATTCTCCAATCTCCACTTCTTCTATCATTCCATTCCAAATATGGGTTTCTGAAAAACTTCCAGATTAGGCTTTGCAGATTGAAAGGCATGATGGACAGGTTGTGGCCAAGCTTCCATAAGTAGAACCATCATAACTACTTCCCACAGAAATGGGAGTGGCAAAAGGAATAGATGATGGGTTATGCTGTGGAATGCTTCCACCATTTAAGATAGACCCATTGCTCTGATTTATGGCTGTGGTAAAATCCATTTGGTATTTGAGAGACTCTGGAAGTTGGTGATGTTCTTTGCATTGGTTTGAGATGGGTCTTCAAATGCTAGAAGAGAGTAGTAGTCTTGTGGGTCCTGTTTGATGGGCCCAGAGGCAAAGATGAGGGTCGTTGATGGTTGAGATGAGAAGGGGCTGTCGATCTGCGGTGGTGATTCGGCGCTCTTAGTGTCAGATGATGATGATTCTGATGCTTTGTTTTTGTTAGCAGTCCCACCGACGGGGAGATTGCTGTTGGCGATGCTTTTCACATCATAGCGGCTTATGTCGAAGTTGGTAACAGCATTTAGGCCCCGGAATTTGATGGCTGTGATGTCGTAGGGCTCAGCCGCTTCTTCTTGGGTGCCTGATCAAATAAACGGCTAGGATTAATACAAGAAAGCATAAGGAACACAAACACAAATCCATTAGGTGCACAAGATGCACACTTTGGATTCCACGTGCGTATCATGGTGGGGCCCACACAGCTACAATATTCGAACATATGTGATCATTCCCACAGTTTATACGCAGTCTGTCATGAGATAGTAGTGCACTATGGAGAATGGACGGTCATCAACACACCAACAATGGAGCTTGTACTAGGATCACTTGTCTAGAAATAATAGACTGGTCTTAAGACTCGGACGAATCCGATGTGACTCGTCCGAGTCGACTCGGACTGTGTAGCACCTGATCCAGTTCAATACCACTACTCAACCCGGATTCTGTGTAGGAGCTGATTTATTGCCATTTGCTTACATTATAGATGTTTTTAATGTTGTTTCACTTTTTTCTCTCCCACTGATAGTTTGTTTCACATGTGGGTTAAAACCATAGTTTGCTCTTAACACTTGTTAGCTTTTTGTATGGTTGGAACCATGGACATAGAACATAGTATGTTCTTAACATTTGTTTTAATGCCCTTTTCCTACAGTGATTATTCTTTTGTTGTTCACATTCCTTTTGCTGGCTTGTTGGGAAGGATAAAGTTCTTGCCAATCCCCTGAGGCATTTTCTGTCTTTGGAACAAGGAATTGGTAGATAATATCTATGCAGACTATGCTTTGTAATTTAAGCCACTGTCTGGCACAAGGCTAGGTGGATCTTGGGTCACTTGGGTATGTGGTATGTGGACGGGTACGCAGTATGTTACTTCGCTAGTTGTGGGATCATGTGCATCACTCAAATACATATATTTATTTATAACAAAAGTATAATGCTAGAAAATGGGATCCGAAGAATTAAAGCCTCCACTACCAGCAAAAACATCTAGCTACCAAAACGCTAAGAAACGGGTCACACGCGTACCCTTGCACATCAAAACAGAACATGAAACTGAAATGGAACAATCTGAAAATCTCAAAAGTGTATGTACCTAACAATTTTCTTTTGATTCTCTGGCTGCATGGACCAAACTATCTTCTGCTTCCTGGACAGAGATTTGTTGAACCAAACTAGCCTCTGATTCTTCAAAGTTGCTAATGGGTGCATTTTTTTTGTCTAGTTATTTTGCCTTGCCTTGTGTTGTTGTTTTTCTTAGACTATCAGTGGTCCTAGAATTACAGGAATTTTAGTAAAAGAGCAACTATTGTCTATTGAGATGCTCCTTTTGTCTTTTGCAGCTGTAAGCCCTCCTGTCATGAAATAGGTTATAGATTCATAAAGTTGTTCATGGTTGTGTGTATTATTCATAGTCATCTTTATAAGAATGGTGAAATGAAATCCTTGGCAACTTTTGTATTCTCCATTCTTTATTATCTTCTCATAAAACGAAAAATTAAAAAAAAAGAAAGCAAAAAAAAAAGTTGTTTTGATGTTGTTGTCATTCAGCAAGGATATCGTTTTAGAAGCATTCATCTGAAGAAATCTGTTTGTATTGCAGGCTATTGCATCAATGATGCGGGCACATGAAGCAGACCCAACAAACCCGGAAGTGCTTCTTGCTATTGGTGTGAGTCACACTAATGGTTAGTGACTGATTGCCCATGTAGTTGCTGTGTGTAGAAGCTAGCAGACTGTTAAAGATGGTCCATTTTACTGAGCCTGGAGTCCTCTAAATTTCTGTTCACAATCATTATATGGTGGTTGTTACATATCAAAATATCTTTGAGCTTTTCAGACTAATTGTTCTGCCACACTTTCTTTTCTAATGTTTTAGCTACATATTGCTATGCATTTGCTAAAAATTATGTTCTGCAGTTTCTACAGTTAGAGACTGAATGGTGTGATATACATTAACAAAATGTTGTGCTTTTGTGGCGCATTGGTGCTAGTGTTACATTGAATACTCAAAAGAACTTGCTGAATCAACTTGACTCAATGTTGACTGATGTCCATAGCAGGTGCTAACCAGCTTTATAAAATCCAAAATACTAGATTGAGTACTCAAGCATCTAGTCTGAGTCAAGTTTTGAGTTTTTAAATCTTGGATGTGAGGTCCTAATTTCATTAACTTACAATGAATGTATAGTGTGTTCTTCAATGATATTCATCTATAAGTTGCTTTTTATGAAGATTTCATCTATCAAATTATTGGGTACCACAATTTTCTTAAATTGATTATTATTTTTAAAATTTACCATTCTACTTTTCTTTCTAATGGATTGTGAATCTGTTTGCAATCTGAGTTAACTGGTTGGTATTTATTTTTGTTTCCAGATTGTCCAGTGGTAAGTGATTGACTCTGATTTTTTATGCTTCTCAGTTCTTCAGTTTGTTTGCCACTTCTAAAACATCTAAATCACCATCATCCAAGCCTTATCCTGACTAATTGGTACTGGCTTCTGAGACATCTAAATAAACAGTGAAAATTACATATGTGCTACACCAAACTATGGTAAGGTTTTGAATTGTATCCATCTATTTTATTGAGGAGATTGGAACCTTGCAATGATTCTTATGATGCTCAGTTTACCATCTAAACATGGGAGATGATAGTTATTTGTTTATTGGTGCTTTCAACTTGAGCTCCTAGTCTTGATTGTCCACTTATTCTGAAATAAAATTTTTATGACACATTGCAGTCGGCATCATACTTTGTTTTTTAATGGACAGTTAAACAATTGGCCAATGGCACACTTTTAAGATACATGTGTAGCCCACCTGATGAGTGATTTTGAATTTTCAGGCATGTCGGCACCAGATAGGAACTGCTCATCAAGTGAAATCTGTACTAAAGTACTTCCTTGATGTATTGTAACAGGATATGTTGGGAGTCAAGCTGCCAGATCAGGTCCTTTTCAATGACCCAAAATGTTTTATGTGATGGGCCTCAACATTGATGGGGAATGCTCAAAAAAATATAAAAATAAAAATCAGATTGAAATATTTTAACCCTCTGATGTTTGCATCTTTTCCTTTGAATATAGGCAGTCTGCTCAACCTCTGAATACATAAGGGCTTTGAATAATCCAGAGGTTAGAATATTCCAACAGTAGTTTTTATTTTTTTTTGCTACCCACATTCAAGATGACTTGATGTTGAAGTTCCTGCCATGGTTGGTTGAAAGAACATAGGTAGAAGACGAAGGTTGGTGGAAAACCAATTTAAAACTTTTTAAAAATGTGGATTAGCGGTCAAGAACATTTCAGGGTCAGCTTGGCAAGAAAAGATTGTTACCCAAGATTTTCATGACACAGATTCCCATGGATTCCATTTGGGAGGTTTGTTTTGATAGGAAGTGGAAACCTGGAAAAGCTCTCACATAAGTTACTTGTATCTTGTGTGAGAAATTGCTATTCAGGAAGACAAACATATGTGAAGTTAATGCAGCAACTTGAAGAACTTGAACTTAAAATCTGGAAAAACAGACCAACTAGAATCAAATCCCTTCAATCAATTACCAAAAAAATGATGACCAATCCCAAATTGCAACGACTGAATTGACCCCTAAGAGTTCTATTCTAAACAAGGTGTCCCGTATCCGTTACGATACGGCCGTATCGGCCGATACGGCCGTATCGGCCGATACGTAACGGTAACGGCCGACACCGTTACACGATACGGGGTCGAAACGGGCACCCCCTCAATTTTGTGACTATAATAGGAAAAAAAAATACTTACCTTTTTTTTTTTTTTACCTTTTTTTCTTTCTTCTTCTTCCTCTTCTTCTTCTTCTCGGGCAGCTGCGGCTGCGGCCGCGGTGGCCTGCTTCTTCTTCTTCTTCTCCTCTCTCTCTCTCTCTCTCTCTCTCTTCTTTCCCTCTTTTTACTTCTCGGTTTCCCTCCCTTTTTTTTTATTTGTTTTATTTTATTTTTTTATTCGCAGGTGTACCACACACCAGCTAGCTGTTGGAGGTACGTGTCATGCTAAGACGAGCGCTGACACTCCTCGAGCTTTGAGTTGTACGAACGGTTCAAAGGAGATCAAAGTTACGTGGGCTCCACAGTGATGTATTTATTATATCTACACCGTTCATCTATTTTCAGTGATCATTTTAGAGCACTACCAAAAAAATGAATTATATCCAAAGATCGTCTGGACCACACCAAAAATAGCAGCGGAGATGATGATTTTCACCATTAAACAATTCGTAGGGCCCACCGTAACGTTTATTTTCCATCCAATCTGTTCAAGCCTTAAGATGAGCTCGTCAAATGAATGGACAATTTAGATATAACACATACCTCGTGATCAGACCCGAGTGGGCCCCACCATGATGTATATATTTTATCCATGTCGTCCCTCCATTTTGCCACGTCATTTTAGGTCAGATCCAAAAAATTAGTAATATCCAAATCTCAGGTGGACCACACCATATGAAACAGTGGTTATAGAATGCTCACCATTAAAAATTTCTTAGGGTCCACTGTAATGTTTATTTCCAATCTAACATATTAATTGGGTCACACTAACGTGGATGAAGGGAAAACACACATGTCAGCTTGATTTAAAACTTTTGTAGCCCCCAATAAATTTTTAATGGTGAACATTTAATTATTGTTGTTTCTTATGGTGCAGTCCACCTGAGCTTTAGATGTGCCTCATTTTTGGGCTCACGCCCTAAAATTATTTGGCAAAATGAATGGACGGTGTGGATATAACACATTCATCATGGGTGGGGCCCAAAAAACTTTGACACGTGTGCTACACTTCACAATCCGAGTCCCGCCTTATTTGGGCCCTTAAAAAATTGTACAAGAGGCATATATTAACTTAAAATTTACCAATTAAATTATGGACTGCAATTGCTAACTCACAATGCCAAAATCAAATTGTTTGAATAGTTTTAATTGTTAATTTGTGGACTTTTATTTTTTAAAATAGGGCCTTTTGATTTTTTTTCATGATTCACTATCCAATAAATGTCCACCAATTCATAAGTGGGATAATGGCAATAAATTGCATGAATTTGAGGCTAATTTGGGGCATAGATTGGTCCTCCAAGTCATCCCCAAATTTGCAACGCCATCTACCTGAATTTAATTTCATTTTTTAAAAAGAACTATTGGGAGAAATGATATCAAATTGTTAAGTATATAAATTAGATATTTAGAAAATTAAATATATGAATTTTGTAGTCAAATTCAGGTTACCTGGTTCAAAAATTAATCAGACAGTCCGATACAATTTCTCACTAAAGAGTGGACCGTTATACCACCATAAACATGTTCTAATTTATAAATGAATGCATATTTGGAATGCTTAGAATATTCTGGATTTAATTCATATTTTTTAATATTTTTTTGGTAAAAAAATAAAAATAAAATTGCACCGTTACGGGCCGTTACGCCCCCGTATCGCCGTTACACCCCCGTATCCATATCGGTATCGGAGGGCACCGTTACACCAACTGATACTGATACGGAATACCTTGATTCTAAAAGTCGGCATCATTTGCTCACCTCACTCTCAAAATTGAAAGAAACAACATAATTTCTCAGTATGATTTTAAGAGTGTGTATTCCCAAACATATTACCCAAGAGGCTTTATATTCCAAACCATCCAAGAAGCCTCTTGAAAAAACATAGAGAAACTCCAACTCCTCATAATCCCGTTGACCCATAGTTATTCCTTCCGGAAATAATCTAATAATGCTTGTAACAAAAGAAAAGGAAATATTACCTTAATAGGAAACTACTATAGGAGATTTGCGGATGAAAAGGATAGTGTTTTGAGAAGAGTGATATCTTACAGATATGGGATGCTGTTACTTTTCTATACAATCTTCTCAATACGGGGTCTCTAGATTGGAAGGGAAATACATTTCTTTACAATCAAACCACCTAGTTTTTTTTGGTAAACCTTCTTTTGATCCAACTTCTAATAGTTGATAAGTTTCAGTCCACCTGTGAAGGTCTTCTGCATGTGCTATGAGAACCTGTGGAGAACCTTTATTGGCAATTGGAATATTTCATGATTGGAACTACTAATCATTTAGAATTTCAAGAATCAGCGGTAAACCATTTTTGGCTTGCAACTTCAATATTGTATATAAACAGATTATAGTTTTTTTATAGCTATTTTGATTATCTGTTACTATGAGTGATGAATTTCTAGCTTACTGTGAAGCTTCTTGATATACAACAATGCAAAAATATTGCCATTTTTGTTGTTTATATTTGTAGCAACCATAATCTATTTGTTTTTTTCCTTGTACTGATTGATTTAATATAGATTTCCTTCATCCTGCAAATCAATCATCTGTCACTATGGGTTGGAAATTTCTTAGTCGCTTTTAAGGTTTCTTGATGTGGAATGATTTGTAAAAGTTTGCCATTCAAATTCAAATTGCAGTCCATTTCAATCATTGAATCCATTTCATGTGAATTGATGTCCTAAATTTCAGGAATCTTGAGCTTTCTTGATTGAAAATTTCCATTAGAGTACCACCATCTATCATTAGATGCCAACTTCGGGAGTCTCTTCCCCTGTTTTTTCTTTTACCTTTTTCCTTGTTCTTGGTGCAGGAGGATTGCATTATACAAGCCTTTTATGGTAAGGGTTTTTTTTTTTTTTTTTTTTTTTTTTTAACACGCGCACACACCCCACACACTCACGCTAGTGGAATTTCACCACCTATGGATACTTGAACCCTTGACTGGGTGTTGAAACTCCTGAGGGTCTACCACCTGAGCAACAGTAAGGATCCAAGCCCTTTATGGTAAGGTTGTCTACACTTATGGACATCATGCTCGTCACATCTTTACGGTGATAGGGATTGAAGATTTTCTCTACTCTTTGGCCCCACTCCATGGGCTTCAAAGTTGCATTCAGGTGCGTGCTGAAACTTTTCATTGGGGATTCTCATCCTATGGACTGCAATTGCTAACTCACAATGCCAAAAAACCTTTGATACCTTATTTTTATTTCGGAGGAGAATTAAATGGCTGGTGCTTCCCAACTTTTTTTCTTTTCTTTTCTTTTCTTTTCTTTTTCCTTCCCCAGAAAATTGGGAATGTTTTTGTAGGAAATTGGTTGAAACAAGGGAGGATTGGGAAAGTTTTCCAATATGCGAAATTATGGTTGATATCTAACTCGTTTATGGGGCTGGGATTTTAGACCCAAAATCCTAAGCGTGAAAGTAAAACCTGTCAGGACAGAGACAACATTGGTACTTTCCTGGGGTCCACAAAGTGGCACCCTTCTTATGGATGGCTTGGATATTGGATATTGCACCTATTTGCCAGTGTTGGCATATGCGTGGCATGAACATTAGCTAACTTGGAGGTGCGTGTAAGCTCCTTCCCTCTGAAACTCCGTATGCTTTCTCTAATTTCTCTATTCCTTCCTCTCTCTGCATCCATTGAAGTGCGATACTCTTAGTATTAATTAATGATAGCTATATGTTAAAGGGCATATTTTTTTTTTTGGTCAGGATTTAAAAAATAACAATCTTGAGCATGCAATGAGATCCTACTCGATTGTATAATTACACACTTCCCATTATCGCCAACGAAAAACTGCAACCACAAGCAAAGCAAAGAATCATGAGCATGCAATGAGATCCTACTCGATTGTATGGATTCATTCCAAACAATCCAGAAGTGACCCAAAGTAGCCTACTCGATTGTATGGATTCATTCCAAACAATCCAGAAGTGACCCAAAGTAGCCTACTCAATTGTATGGATTCATTCCAGAAGCAGCAATGAGATCCTTATATTTGTTTGATACAAACTGTGTAACTATCATTCAGCTGCAAGACATGACTAGTGATCCACTTGCGATTAGTTTTTGTACTGCAAAACTGTTGCTCCAATGTCAGCTGTTTTTTTTTTCTTTTTTCTTTTTATTTTTATTTTTTTATTTTTATTTTTTATAAACTTGTAGCTTACAACACAGATCAGCTCCATAATTTGTTAAACTAGCCATATGTCTGCTTCAGGCATCAATCTGGGAAATTGTGTCATCTGTAATAATGTACAAGATGCATTTCTCGTAAGAATCTTGAGTATTCCAGTCTGGATTTTGAACATTCCTCAGCAGAAATTTTCAGCATCTCTACCTTTGCTAGTTCTATATGCATTACAAGTTCCAGTTAAGATGATTGCTGAAGTTTCCATGGAGTGTGCTATGAGCCTATGACTAAATAATAGTTCTTGGTCCTCACTTCACTCTCATGTTTAACCATGACCATTGGTAGCAGTCAGTGATGGAGTCCATTTCCAGTTGTAGATGTTGCTGCCATTGGTTTTATGGTATGTGTTCTAGCAGGATCAGGATCAGGATCACCACACAATTTCAATTTCTTTTATTTGTATGTTTCTCGATTCAGCTAACCATTCTTTTAGTCAAGCTGCGCAACATCCCATATGAAAAATCATGCTGATCCAATGATCCTAACTATATCTGATCAATAACAAGAAAAACATATAGTTGAGATGATGCAGGACAATCCCTTTCTCTTCCAAATAAAAAACTACTATCTATTTCTTTTCTTTTCTTTTTTTCTCTAACGCAAGTTAGATTTGATTCTGGTTCAAATGATCAAGACTTTGTGGATGATTTGTTGATACTATGCAGGGGCCAAAGAGCAAAGCCATTGATTATAGATCCTGGGCTTTACTAGACGGCAAAGAATGATATTTTCTGGGCTACACATGAGAGAAGTGCCAACTGCATTTAAGTTATTTTACTGGTAAGCATGTTTTCTTAATACACCACAATCACAATAGTTTAAGATATAGAAAGTAATATCAAAACAAACAATTGAAAAAACCAATTTGCTGATTGTAAAAAGAAAATAATAAATGTGAGTCCCATTGTAGCTGAAATTCGATGTTTCCGTGTCTTTTGACTCGCATGGTACACGTTTCAGCTGATTCTGGACATTCATGGAAGAATCAACTTAAACGGGTTTTTTTTTTTTTTTTTTTTTTTTTTGTGCATTTTGGTGAATCTTTACAATTGATTAGGGCTGAAAGTCGGGTGGGTTCGGTCGGGTTGGTGCCCAACCCCAACCCAACCCAAGGTTCCTGTACCTCAACCCAAGGTTCCTGTACCTCAACCCAAGGTTCATGGAAGTATCTACTTGGACGGTTTTTTTTTTTTTTTTGGTGAATCTTTACTATTGATTAGGGCTGAAAGTTGGGCAGGTTGGTGCTCAACCCTAGCCCAACCCAAGGTTCCTGTACCTCAACCCCAACCCAAGCGGGCTCGATCAGGTTGGTCGGTTGGATATATGATAATATTTTCCTTATTACATTAGTCTATTATACTTCAACAGTCTTATTTTTTGCATCTATAGTTTTATTAATTATTTGGAATTTCCTATGCCCTCAACACAAACGATCCACACTCAATTATAATTTATTAGTGACTTGTATATTGATTGGGTTCGGGTTGGGTCGGGCAACCCAAGACCTCAACCTGAGCCCAACTCAAGTTTCATCGGGTTGGTGTTTGTTATAGCCCAAGCCCGAGATTGGACTCAATACATCCTCTCCAAGCCCAACCCAATGTCAGGTCAGTCATGGGTCGATCGGGTTGAACCCTCCTAACTTTCAGCCCTACTATTGATGCTGGCTTTTCTCATGTGCTTTAAAATTATATTATGTGCTGTTACAATTTTATTGGCTTTTGCAAGGTTTTTTTGGTTTAAAAACCGTTTCTAAATAAGAAAAAAATATTGTTCCCAAATACGATGCATTGGAAATTGAAAATTTGCGACGGTTTTCAACCGTCCCTAATTGTTTACGACGCCCTATTTCAAGAACGGTTGAAAACCGTTCCAGAATTGAAAAAACCGTCCCTAATATTTTGCTACACCCTATTTGGCCACGGTTGAAAACCGTTCCTAAAAAGGGATTTTGGCTACTACACTTGCATTTCAACTCACTTTCCCGTAAGTCCACTAGCCTTAGCTTTAGCTATCCATCCACTACGGAGAGTGTGAGAGAGAGAGATATATAGCCCAACCCTGGTCTAGCCTAGCTAACCAAAGTCTTAAGCGTCTTAAGCTAGCTATGAGCCAGCTAAGTTCAAATCTAAACCACTCAATCTAGCTATGCGACACTACCTTTCATCCAGCCATTTAAGCCTCTATCAATTTCATCGGATCAAGGCATTATTATTATGCAACATTCATTTCCTTCTGAGCCCCCATGCTCCTCATATATATCAACATCATTGTGTATTTTCATCATTTTTGTGCATCCACCTAGTGAGCATATTGTAACACCTCGATTCTCAAAACCTAAATATATTGCTCGTTTTCTAAAAATCGAAGTGTTAACTTTCAAAGATAACCCAAATTTCACGTATATATTTTTATTTATTTATTTCATTTTTCAGAGTTAGCAATTTAGCGGAAGAGAAACAAATCAAACATAAAGGAAACTCTATATACATGTTCAAATATATGAGGGGTTGCCCATAAGGCTTATACAAGCCAACGTCTCAATATTAACAAATACAAGAAATAAAAAATTTAATATATGAAACAGAATAAAATGTAACTAGGCTTTAGCTGCACGATCACACAATTTCTCTTGAGCAGATACAATTATGCATCCCAGATATTTGTACCGGCCCCTCATCAATATGAACATGAGTATCATTCAAACTACATGCACTACCTGTATGATTATATATTCAAAGAATGAGTGGCCAGCTCAGTGTGAGTTCCCATCAAGATTACACACCACCATATTAGTTAAGTATATTTTAATAAGAAAATATACAAAACATCCACGATGCAATCTTATTTAAATGCATAGATTTGTGAATGCATATCAACTGGGGATGCTCATCCAGTTGACTTTTAATTAAAACCCACGAGTTGGGTGAAACCTACATGCAAGTGGCTACTTACCAACGAAAATACATCAAATACACGCATAGTGACTAGCTCACCCAAATTAGGTCGTTTGTTGGTGGTCAGGGAGCTAGCGAAATGATACCATAACATCATTCAGAATTAGCCACCCACCATCGCCTGTATGATATGAATGCATGATTAGCCCAACCATTATTATTCAAATTGCAAATAACCAATTTAAGAAAGCTTAAAGGGGGGCTCATCATCTCACATAGGCCGGTAGCTTGGGTATAATGTCCCAAACTATCATCCTTGACTTATGAGACTCAAACACTAGGATGTTTAATGGTAACCTCTTCAACTAGTGGTAAGTCATAATTCAACAAGTGGAACTTACCATCGCAGGGTATATGAAAACAATCTATTAAAGCCACATAGGGCAAATATTCGATTAAAGCCACAAAAGGAAAAATATTCAATTAAAGCCATATATGTCAAATAGTCAATTCAAAGATGCAATGAAAAATAGATTATCCCCCAAAAGCCACAAAGATGTAAACGATCCATAAGATGGTAAGTCCACAATAAAATTCCATTTAATCCAATACACAAAATGACCATTAGTTCGAGGGTCTATTGTAATCACAATTAATCAAGTTACATCCTAATTCTAGATATACATAAGTGGAGTTTTCCATTCGTTGATGTGGCAACTCAAGATTCATAAACAATCCACAAGTAAGAAAAGATATTCATGTGCAACATAAAAGTGTTTATACAAGATAATTGTTGAGCATATGATTTGAGGATCAATTCCAATAACTAACACAAGTAATAATAAAATAGGACCATCAATTATCAGTTCAAATTGAAAGGAAAACTATCACTTAAGTTAACATGAAAACGGAAAGCCCAAGGGGAAAACTAATCACTTTACGAATCGAATCGCCTATAATGTCACGAGGCAATGCATGTGCCCTTAGAATCGAATCCTTAGGCCTGCGCAGTCGGTAGGTTAGGTGGAACTTGATGTCGATACGATCATGTCCTATTATACTCAATTGGCTAGGTCCACACACGATCATAATTCGATAAGAACTACCAAGGACCAACACTGAGTTAATTTCAAAAATAATAACTAAGACCCACCAGGCCAACTCACCTAGGCCATCCGAGCTAACTCGACTAGGTTGACTAGCCTCAACTTGATTCTCGAGTGACCCCAACTCAGAGGAAAATCAAAAGACACACCGAATGTCAACTCCTTTCACTATAACAAAATACGGTATTCTAGATTCATAACCTTTCTCAAGCAAGAGAAAGAAACGTCAATTTATTCATGGATATCCACGGTATGTTCCCTATGGTGACCGGGTTCATGAATTATGCTCAACAAACAGTATGAGCTGCAAGGTACATTGGCCTTTGAGATAGTGAGTGCATACGAAAATTTTCAGATCGACTGGGGAAAGATGAAATGCAAATTTTCGGCTGAGCGAAGAGATGAATCTCAAACCTAGACTAAGGTCTTATTAGAAGTACGTGACTACTTTCAACCAATGGTAGTTCTGATGAAGCCCACTATTGTGGAACTTAGTCGATTAACTCTCTAAAATCAACAGACTCAGTGAAAACTACGAAGTCAACTCAGTGAAGAAACTCGAACTCTATATGCTAATGTTACTTTACTGAACTCAACTGAACTTGTCTAAACTCAGCTGAACTCAGTTGAACTTGAACTGGGTCGACCCAGCAGTGTCCAAACTAACATTAGACCCGAGATTTTAGATTGACTTGATGATTCAATGACTCAACTAGACTCAACGATGACTTCTTCTTCTCTCTTTCTTCCTTTCTTATTCTTTCTTCTTGCTCAAACCATGTCCAGTAGGGACAATGAAACCCACAAAACTCAGTTGAACTCACCACAAGTCAGCGAGTTAAGGACTTGACTTGGTTTGGACTGAGTCGACTCAACAACTCGACTCTCTACTTGCTCTTCTTCTTCTTCTTCTCCTTCCTCTCCATTGCTCTCTTTTTCTTTACATAGACCAACAAAGAAATCCAGATCCAACTGGATTCCAATACAATGCGACTTAGCGACTTAACTCAGCCCTGAGTTGACTCAATTGATGGCTCTCTCTCTCTCTCTCTCTCTCTCTCTCTCTCTCACTCTTGCTCTTCCTCTCTTCTTCATTCTTCCTTTCTTCTTCCTTTCTGTCCAACAAGGTTGTGAACCAATCTTGACCCGGCTTAATCTCAGCGAGTCTATTCCTCTTGACTTGGCAGAAACTCGAACCAGCGAGTCATGAACTCGACTCGCCAGCACTCGAACTTAGCTGCAACTCAAAGGTGATGACCAGGTGCGGCCGGACTCGGACATACCCCAAACTCAGCAGACCCGAACCAAGTTACCTAAACAGGCTTCAACCCGAACTTAGCCTTAGCACAAGACTCGGTCTAGACCAGGCAGACTTGAACTGAGTCACCTAAAACATTGCTCTCTCTCTCTCATCTTCTTCTTCCGTCTTTGTTCTTCTCAGCCTTTCCTCTCTCTCTCTCTCTCTGTTATAAACACACTGAGACATTGGACTCAACCCAAACTCACAGCGACTCGAACCGAGTCGACTCCTCTTATTGTGGCACCAGAAACAACACACCCTCCCTCTTTATAGGTGTTTCTAATCCTATTCTAGAAGGCTTGAATGCAACTAATCACATATTAATTATGCTTTAACTTGATCACAACTCGATATTTGTCGATGATTTTCATTCAAATCCTTTTTGTGAAGTTGATTCGCATATGGGGATAGATTTCTAGGTAAGGGACCCACCTTATGGATGTCTTGGATTGTAAAACTGGGCCCACTGGAAGCGTGGTGGATTTCTTGGTCAGACAGAGAAGATGAGACGACCGATCATGGCGAATTCTCATCTATGGCCTCATTCCCTGATCTAATGCGTCTAGATGGTCCAAATGGGTCCACCATTCACCATTACATCCCCACACGATTGGATATTCTTGATCGTGGCCAATATCTCATGCGAGGTGAGGTTTTGGGTGAAGCTTTTTGCTTTAGCAAAGTGAGTTGTTGCTCGCCTTAAAAATGATGCCCCTAATGGCCAAGAAGAGTTTTTAGAAGATCTTGGATGGTCGGGATGGTGCCAGCATTAAAAAATGGAAAGGTTCTCTCCGCATGTGTCTCTTTCTTTGCTACGAAGCCCTAACACAAGATGAAGTTTGAATGGACAGTTGAGATTCATTACAATGGAGGGTCGAGATGAAAGGAGGGAAGTCTACATGTATTGCTAGTTGTTTTGTGAAGGAGGCGAAGCAACTTTCGTTTTAGAAATTATTTTCTCATGGAGCCTTAACTAAGTCGGGAATCGTGTGCATGCACACGAGTTCCAGCGAACGGAAAGGGTAGGGCTTTAGTCGGATTCTTGTTCTCTTTGAGATGGATGATCATGGTGGGCCGACTTTATACCGAACGAACTTTGTTCGTTTAAACGTCTATTGGACAAGGAGGGAGAATTTTCTCATTTTTCAATTAGGTTTGGGTCAAACTCTATTTGACCTGGTCTTTTTTTTTTTTCTTTCATGCTCCATGGGTGTGCTTGCAATGTGTGCGGACATCACACAAGGTGGGGTCCACCATGATGTCTAGTGAAATCCAATCCACTCACCAAGTTATATGGGTTCGATTAGGACCTTTGACAAGAGATTGGGCACATCCGAAGCTCAGGTGTGACACACCAAGTGAAACTTGTCTTAATCATTGATTCCTAACAATCTAATGGTCATATCATTTTTGAATTTGATCATTAGTGTCTCTAATGGTTTCTAAGGGAGTTTTAGGTGGAATTAGGTAGGTGTTTGAGTATTTATTAACTAGATTGTGTAGTTTGGGTGTGGATTTACCATCGGGCTATTAAGGACGGAATGAATGGTAGATCTTGTGTTAGGTGGGTCACACCACTTGTCTAGTGAGTATAATTAACGATTACAAAAAATTTAATGGTTGGATCATCTCTCAATTTGATCACCAACATTTTTAATCATCTCCAATTTAATCTAGGTGGACTTTAACTATTACTATCGCAAATTTGGTGATTAAGTTTTTTAATACGTCTTTTAGGGAGTTGTGGGCTCAATGAACAATGAGTTATATGAATCAAAAGCTGAATTTATAAATGTACAGTTAATAAGATGATCCAGGACCTAATGCTGATAGTGAATAGTTCATCCTACATAACAAGGTGTCATGCTAAGTCTTGTCAAGATTGAGATGCTATAAGATTTTGTGTATGAACTTCGAATTTTCAATGAAATGATGATTTGATTGTCTATTTTGATAATCCATAGTTGGATGACCTAGTCTAAGGATGAAAACCGTTCTTGATGGTTAGATTGATGCATGATTGGGTATATAAGTTGATCTCGACATCATTTGCATGATTAGCATTATTCCATGGTTATGATGAAGGTTGTTCATGTCAATTTAGGACCAAAATCGAGAGATTGGTTTATCTTTGTTCCTGGATCAATCTGAGGTATTTTGGTACGTTATCACATGCCTCAACGATAGGTTCAGATCATGGGTTGAATAGTCATAGATGATGTAATCCTACATTGAGAAGTCCCTAGTTAATTCAAAGGTTAGTTGATCTCAAATTTGATAGGTACGTCGTGTACCCTAACATTAGGCAATTAAATGGCGAGTTGTGAACAATCAAAAGATGTGCAAGTAATAGATTATATGCGTTCTCACCCGTGTTCATGCTAAATTTGATTTAAATGGTAACACTTAAGTACTGAAAAGTATGAGGTGTTACACATATGCTCTACGACTTGCTGATATAATCAGATCTTTCCCATAAAAAACCATAACCAGTTAGCTGTCGTTTTAGCATACACATTGCATTCCATCATTTTCTCGTATTTGACTAGTGGGCGTATGCTCTGAGACCTGCTGATATAATGACATTAGGTCCACTAGAAACCTTAGATGGTTGGCTACCATTTTATCATAAGCATCCATACATACATACTTGCACCCTGCACTTGTTCGTTTGATGCTTTGCGGCTTGCCGATATAGTCAGATCCTACCCATCAGAAATTCGAATCGGTCAATCACCACTGTCATTGCATTGTATTACATTTTCTGTACGTGAGAACTACCATTATTATTCAGAAATTAGTCAAATCTTGTGAAATAAAGACCGTACATCTGTACGGGCAAAATGAGTGCCTAACACCTCTCTCTGGAACATTAACTCACGAATCATCTTAGGGTTAAGGATCTCCGGGTCCTCAATCTTAAGCGTTTCTATGGGGCTTAACTGACTATAGAATTATAACAATTTGTTAGTGGCGACTCTAGTTAAATATTACAACCTTTTACCCCTTTACGAAAGCCCTCAAGTGAGGTAACCAATGGAAAGAAGAGAGTAGAATGGTGACTCTGTTGGGGATAAACTAATCACACTAGTCGCGATCTGACTTGAAAAATAAGATCATGCAAAATCCTGAAGAATACCAGTTCTTGCACATCTGCGTTTGTATTTGCATCTACATCATCATTCATACTAAAAGGAATAAAAAATTGCGCCTCCACGAGTCAGGCATCCTTGAAAAAGTCTCCCTTATCTCAGCATTATCTGCACCTGATCTCAAGCAGCAATGGATCACCATGAGAAAGACGTTCACCCCTTCCATGCTCTCGATCTCAGAGAAGCTCAGCCTACACAACCACAACAGGCAGAAGCCGCGTCATTGACCTGCATCTCGAAATTGGCACAAGACATGAAAGCAATGCAAGACATGTTTCGACAATTCATGCAAGCACAAGTTGTTGCAGCTAACAACCAAGTCGGTCCAGTTCAACAACAACAATCAGCTCACAGGCTCTTTCCAACCTCTAATTCAAATCAAACATAACCATCGGACTCCGCACAGGATCACCGATACCAGCCAGGGAAACCCTCGACCATGGCACTTCTTTCAATACCCTCCCGCGACCAGGAGTCAATCTCAAAACAATCCCGCACTGGGATTCGTAGTCAATTCCAAAACAAGCTCGCAGCCAAGGCCTCCAATTAGTTTCAACACATCCCGCAATCATGACTTCCAATCATTTTTAAATCGATCCTACAAATAGGGCCTCCAATCAATTTTAGGATAGCTTCATAGCCGAGGCGTCCCATCAATTTCCAGCTCAGTTTCAAACCAATCCTGCAACTGGGACTTCTAATCAATTTCCAACACAGTTTCAAACCAGTCCCGCAATAGGGACTTTCAATCAATTTCTAGCTCAGTTTCAAACCAACCTTGCAACCGGGACTTCTAATCAATTTCTAGCACAGTTTCAAACCAATCCTGCAAACAGGGTCTCCAGTCTATTTTAGGATAGCTACAGCCGAGGCCTCCAATTAATTTCCAATTTAGTTTCCAACCGATCCTGCATACAATGTCTCTAGTAAATTTCCAGCATATCCCCCAACAGGGATTTTAAATCAATTTTGAGCAGCAGCTTCCTCAACCGGAAGCCCTGGATCAAAACTAGTGAATGCCCACAATGGGGGTCAGTGTCAAGCCCAGTTCAATCTACAGAACGTGGCGAATACCCAACAAGGGGGTCACTTCCCAACATCTCAACTTCCCCCGACTGGGAGTGTTTTTCAATTTCAATTCCCCGCACACAAGAATACAGTTACATTCCAATAAGCTCCCCCTAATGAGAGCCATAGGATTGAAGAAATCGATCACTATGCCAAATCGTAACACCCCATACTTTCAAGAACTTAGGTGTTACCAAAAGTACTTAGCTTTTTGAGTCGTTCACTTACGCTCTATACATTAGGAGTAATCTTTATCTATGAATTGAAATAATTGATTGTCTAATTATAAAATCAATATTTAGATTTCCATTTAAACATTTTTTAGGTCACATAACCGGTGAAAAGTGATTTTGAACAATTTAAACCTCATGATCTGACCGTTGAGATTGTAAATAGATCATTAGATTAGAGATCAATCATTAAATTAGACCTCACATCATATGATAAAGAAACTGACAAACCAAAACATATAGATGCCTTAAAGATTCCTAGACCTTGATAATCGGATATGAACAATTTAACCGTTCAAACTCGCGATCATTCATTCAATCGACTTGCTAAATAAGACTATGAATCTTTTGACCATTGATGTTCAAACTCGAAACGATTCAACCCCCAGATCGGTGGAGATCTATGATTGGACACTCCAATCAAGTTATATGGCCCATCCGAACCTTAGATTTGCCCCAATCATTGGGCTGATGGGCCAACAGTCCTATTCAGGATGAATGGATGAAGTAGATTCTACAAGTCATCACGGTGGACCCCAGCTCAAGATTTGTACATGTGCACAGATCGTGCACACCCGCAATCCACTGGACTGAGTAACCAGTCAAACCAGGTCTGACCCGAGCTCACTCGAAAAAGAGGATTTTTCCTCTCTTTTTCTCGTCGTTCGCTGTTTAAATGGACAACGTCCGTTGTTTTCGATCATGGCCCACCATATGATTGTGTCTAATGGATCTAAACCGTCCATCATGGAGCTGGAAATTTTCTAATCAAAACCCTGTTGATTTCACATGAAACTACATGCGTGCGAGTGATTGAGCTCGATTGCATAATGAGTCGCGCAGGCTGTTAAACTGGACGTCTAATTATTTTCAGTAGTGACGCACCTGGATCATCCATCAGCACAATTGGAATCATCCATTGGATTCAAGAGATGATCCGATTGGGTCCACACTGTCCACATGAATTTATGCACACGTGTGTGTGCACAAACAGAGGTGTGCGCGCGACAATTTCCAAAATCGAAAATCTGTTTTTGTTGCTTTGCTGGCAATCCACGTGCGTCTACTCTTTCTCATCTTGACCGTTTATTTGGAACCATCCCAACCTTCCGTTCGCTTCCTTTTAGGGTTCTTTTCCTTAACTAGAAGAAAAGGTGGAAAGAATCTTTCCGTTAAAGGGAAGAACCAATGCCAATTGGTGGGACGTTTCTAGAAGGCGCTCCGAATGCATCAGGAGCGTTCGTTTTAAGGCAAGCAATGCCCTATCTTGTGGAATGAAGAGATCTCATGAGAAACTCATCATTGCTTGAGAAATCTGCCCACAGCCGAAAATCTCAAAACCCACTGAGTTTTTGTGCAAGCTTCTCCAAATGGTGGGTCCCATAGTGTCTATAAGACAAGTCCACACCGTATAGGTGTGGTGGACCGAAGGATTAACCATCTGGAAGTGATCCCCCATTAATAGCCGGATCATCTTCCTCGTTGAGCTTAGATAACCATCATCTTACAGTGGGTCCCATTTCATGATCAAGGCCGTCCATTCGGTGGGTCATGGTGTCAGAAGTCCGGTTGTAGCATTGGATCGTAGCCATGCAAACACAAGTTCGATTAGATCATCTCGAATTCTCGTGATTAAGAATCGCTAAAATATAGCTAATCTGCCGATTAGTTAGAATGGAAGCTCTAGAAATAGGTTAATAAAACCTATTTAAGGCTGCATTTTAGGGCAACCCATTCCGAAAAAGGAAAGCCAAAAGGAGAGGGAGAATGCGCCGTTTCAACTGCCACGTCGGGTTGAGTCGACTCGGCCTGAGTCGCTGCAACATCGGGCCAAGTCTAGGGCTTCACCTAGTTGTTCCAACAACGAAAGAAAAAGAAGAAGAAGGAGACATGAGAGAGAGAGAGAGAGCCCGAGTCTGTCTGCATGGTGCGATCCTGTTTGAGTCTGATGGATTTTTGCCGAGTCCAGAGGGTGATGGAGTTGCTAGATGAGCAAGAAGAAAGAAGAAAGCAAGAAGAGAAATGGAGGAAAGAGAACATGTGCTACTGCACCAGCTCGAACTGAGTTGAGTCAGCACCAAGTCGGTTTGAGTCGCTATGAGTTGAGTGAAGTTTGATGAGTCCAGTTGCTGGACATTAACAACAAAGTAGTATTAGGAAGGAAAGAGAAAGAAGAAGAAAGAAAGGAAGAGGAAGCCGAGTTGTCGAGTGAGAAGCTCCGTGTTGAGTTAACTTAGTGCAGTCGTCGAGTCTAACTCACTAACTCGTTGAGTCACGGTGAGTTCTGCCAAGTTTTCGAGGAGCCCAACACCCAGTTGGGCATTCCCAAAAGAAAATGGGGAAAGAAAAAGGTAAGATGAGAAGAGAAGAGAGAGAGGAGAAAGAGAGAAGAAGGAGATAACCAGTCTACTAGGTTGACTCACTCAGTCAACTTGCTGATCCACAGCATGCCAAGGCGAGTTCAATCAGGTCAGCTGTAAGCCCCGTATCCTAGACCGTACTGTTCCATAGGCTTCCGCGGTCTTCCCGGTCGAATTCCGGCAACCTTCGACCCTTAACCGGTATTTGCGCGCGACCTGTATTCTCGTGCCGACAACCCGAGTCGATTCAACTCAGGACTTATACCTTAGCGACCGCATCGTCGCCGCGGTTCCGATGCCGCGACTCGCTCGCTGATGCGATGCTCTGGTCGGGAGTTGTAGGCCAGCGTTCGGTGCGAGAAAACGCCGCGCGTGCGAATCCCGAGAGAATCTCTACGAGGTGTCACATCAATCAATCAATCCCATCATGTCAAGTACACATCAACTTTCACCATTTTCCAAGCAACCCCCAAAGTCAATAAAGCTCTTACACAACCATAACTCCTCTTACACCTTTTGCCAAAAAGTCAAAAAAAATCTCTTACACCCATCCCTCTCTCCCATCCATCACTCCATCACCCATCATTCTCTCTCTCTCTCTCCCTTACAAGTCTCCCTCTCATTCAAACTCTCCCATAGCAAAAAAAATGCCATACGTATGAACTTCTCCAAGCCCTCCCATGGTGAGAAATTTGCATTTGTGAGGCCCACCTTTCCCACCCCTTCATCTCTCATCTCAACCATCCATTTCCCATCTTCCTCCATCAAAGAGAGGCACAAGGAGCTAAGGAAGCCAAGGGAGCAAGAAGATCAAGTGGTGGGTGCCTTGATAGGGTAGATTTTCACATTCTTAAGATGGGCCAAGTGAGACCAACCGATCAATGGTTGGATCTCACTTTAGACCCTAAGATGTGGCCGATGGCCCACTTGGATCATCATGATCATTCCATGATGGGGCCATTCTCCATGGACCCCATCATGATGTTTATTTCCTTGCATGCTTAGGGTCATCTAGACCGTCTATCTTAGTGGAGAAGGGATCTCCACCGTTGGATTTCGATTCCATGGATCCACATGTAAAGGGACCCACTTGATGTATGATTTAGTGCAAGGGAGGGCCCATAGTGTCGGGGTCCCTCCATCACGCGGGTCCCACTCTATCTCTCTCTATCTCTCTCCTTTTTTATATTTTATTTTATTTTATTTTTGGTGATGATAATGAGCTTGTATGGCCCACTTGAATGGACCCCACCACAGGGTATGTATTTTATCCAAATCACCTACAAGTGGGGCCCACGTTGTGTGTAGTATCCACACCATTCTCCATGAGGTGGCCCACCTAAGCAGGGCCCACCTCTAATATATTTGCAAGGGTCCAGCGTCCAGAGACGCTGGACGTTTTTGAAAAAAAAAAAAAATGCAAATTTTAGCTTTGCAAGGGGGGGTGGTCCACTTGTGTAGGCTCCATCTTGATGCATGTCTTCAATCCATACCGCCCATTCCGTTCCCATCCTTCTTTTAGGCGTTGAACCAAAGGATGGTGTCAATCCGAGGTCTTGGCGGGCCATACCATAGTAAATGGTGGTTTTCACCATTGGAATCTTCCTTGATTATGTGTATGCTGAAATATGCCCGATATTGGGCTTGTTTTGCCTGTCGTGAGGCATGGGGAGCTATTTGACGGAGTAGATCTGCAAGAGGTGGACCCCACCTGCAAAATCCATGGGAAATAATAAAAATCAAAAAAAAAATAAACAGCAGCTGCTGCGGACGGACGTACCAGCAGCCTCTCACGGCTGTAGCCGTGGGCCCCACCTTGATGTTTATATACTATCTAAACCGTTCATAGGATGGGCCACCCTCTGACGTGGTCCCACGCCAAAAACCAGCTTGATCCAAGACTCAGGTGGCCCACACCGTAGGAAACAGTGGGATTAAACCTCCATCTTTGAAACTCTTTTTGGGCCCACAGAAGTTCTGGATCAGGGTGGAAATTTGTGTCCACCCTTCATCTAGGCCTACGTGGCCCTATCAACGGGTGGGATGGAATATAAACTTTAGGGTGGGCCCCACATGGAGCCCACAGTGAGGTATGTGTTATATGGCCACCGTCCAGGCAGACGGTGGGGCCAGTGGTGATGTAAGTGTTTTATCCCCACCGTCCAGGGACGGTGGGCCTCGTGTGCGTGCGTGTGGTGCATGCGTGTGTGTGTTTATATATATATATATATATATATATATATATATATATATATATATATATATATATATATATACATATATATAATATTATATTATATATAATGTTATATGTAATGTATACATATTATATAGTATATCATATATAATATAAAGGTGGGGGAAGGCCCATTTCAGTTCACTTATGGGCTAGGATTGAGGCCCACTTTAATGTATATTCAAGGCCCATGGGTCCGGGCCCATTTAATGCATTAGGGGCCAATGGGTCGAGGCCCATTAAGATGTAATGGGGCCAATGGGTTGAGGCCCACTTGATGTACATATAGGGCCCAATTGGTGTGATCCATTTGATACTCATAAGGCCCATGAGATTAGGCCCGTTTAATGCATTCTAAGGCCCATGGGTTATGGCCCATTAAAAATGTTTTGAGGCCTATGGGTTAGGCCCATTTGATGTACATATGGGGGCCCGATTGGCGAGGCCCATTTGATATATAAGGCCCATGTGAGTAGGCCCATTTGATGCATTCTAAGGCCCACGGGTTAAGGCCCATTGCAATGCACATAGGGCCCATTGGTGTGGCCCAATGATGTGGCCCACTTAATGAATATAAGGCCCATGTGATTTGGCCCATTTGATGTATTTAAAGCCAATGGGATGTACCTAAGGTTCATTGCAATGTGCAGTCCCCCAACATGATTTATGTAATGATGTTACGTCAGGGTTATGCCTTGGGAGCAATTGTGGTTTGACGTCCACATTGCAAGTATAGTGTGGTTAAATGTCCGCATTATGACTTTCCCTAGGGGCCATTGTTAGGCTCGTACGTCTGATGTGTAGGCCGTCTAGGCCCATCCTTGTTATGATTATCATCCATCCCATATAACATGTTTAATTCCATGATTCATAATCATATGCATCATACGTATGCTTGATATGAGAAATGCCTGATCATAGCATATGCCTTCGGGCAGATGGTTTAGGGGCTCCCGTACAAGGGGTGTTGCCCTACATGAGCGCACGATACGCGCAGGATTGCTGTATGACTAGATAGTGTGATTCATGCATTCGCATTGTGTGATATGGTTACTGTACGCCCTAGCGACATCAGGGTCGTAGCCTCCACAGACGTATCGTGGTTGGCAGGATTGGATACCGAAAATACTGTTCTACATGGGGTGCGATAGATATCCCTGGGTGAAAGTCCGATACGTTGGCAGGATTGGATACCGGAAATACTGTTCTACATGGGGTGCGATAGATATCCCTGGGTGAAAGTCCCTAAACCCTTATGGTACCAGGAGGTTGCTCCAACGTCTAGACCGAGTGGGTGCATGAGCGCTGGGTGCCGATTACCAGACGGTTGCGCTTTCCACTGTGTCGTGGTCGGTTGGAAGGGGGTGCGGCCTTACCCGCCCGAGAGTAGGGGGCAATGCTAGGCTGAGTCTGACCAGCTCGAGGAATGGGTCCGCTATTGACGAGCCGAGCCCGATATTGGCAGGCGGATAGTGAGGTCTTTTTCCACTCACCTTATTGCGCGCGATGGGGCGGCAATCTGGCTTGGAGTGTACTAGACCCCGGTAATATTCCAGATTTGAGCCGTATTGACATGTGGACTTAGATGAGGATTTGTATGCTTGACTTGCATTCCGCATTGCATGGCCTTGGTATGGCCGACATCATTCTTTGCACCGCATGGCCTTGGTACGGCAGTGGGAGTCTTAGCATTCATCAACATGTTCCGCATTACTCTGATACTGCATAGCTGCATTACTACCTTGAGCATACACTTTCACCACCCTCTAAGCTTTCTATAAGCTTATGCATGACCGTTGCGTGCAGGTGATGTAGGATCGCAGCAGCGCTGAGGCTTGGGAGCGTAGCTGATCCTTGGGAGCTTTTGGTCTATCATCATTGTATTTTCCTTATGCTCATTGTACTTGTAAAGTTTTTTATTATAGTGGAAATGTGATGGAGTTTTTGGTTGTTGTTTGTGGGTTATCCCTTTGGTTATGCTTATTACGAAACAAACTGATGTTGAAAATCCTCCTTGTAGCATCCCAGGATCGGAACCTGGTGAATGGGCGCTGGGAGCCGAGAATGGGGTTCTACGGAGGCTGTCGGCGCCAGATTCGGCGATCGGGAATTTTGTGAGCCCGGTTTCCGAGTTTGGGGCGTGACATCAGCAGCTTTTCCCAAATACAGTATTTCATGCAAATGTAATTTCAAGGAAATTAGGACTCATTAATTCTTTAATAAACTTGGCGGCTCATCGAGTCAACCCATTGAGTCGTCTCGTTAAGTTAGACATGTTTTGGCTAAGTTTAATTCCATCACCATTAGCGGATCCTAACAAGGTAGTACGATGAGATTTGATTCGAGTAGAGAGGCAGGTTTACATCAAATCGAATCACAACCGAGCTGATTCAAGAAACCCTAAACCTAAGTAATCCAAAACCTAGGTTATGATCTTAACCATAAATAGGGTGTAAACTTGGATCTAACTGTACCACTTGGCAATTCAGGATAGGATCCAATCTTAAAGTGCGCACGCAAATTCCAACAAGCATTGAAAAGTGGACCTGACTTGAACAGTGAGGATCACCCTTTAAGCTTTTCTACATCTTGATAGTTAGCTTGTTCATTCATCTATGTTCATTTATCTTATTGATTGCTTCATGTAGTTCATTGCTCTTATTGATTTTGATTCTTTATGATGATTAGTAAATTGGATTTAAATTCAATATTTGGATATGCAGTAAGATTTAAATACCTCTATTCTAATTTGAAATGAACACTTTAGATATGCATGTGCTATATCGATATTATATATGATTTAATTTGTCATTCATGATCACTTGATGGAATGCTTGAAGGCCCTCGAACTAGTGGCCACATTGTCTAATAAATTAAATGGAACATTTGATTTGGTCTTATCATCTTATGGATCATTTATTGCTTAAGTGCCTTTTGGGATAATCCTTTTTTATCACATTGTTGGGATGGACTGGTTTCCCTATGTGGCTTTAATGGATCGTCTTTGTATAACCTTGCGATGGTAAGTTCCACTTCTAGAACTGTAATTGGCCACTAGTTGTGCAGGCTACCTTTAAATATCTTATTTGTTAGACTCTCATGATTCGGGGATGGTGGTATGAGACACTATGCTCGAGCTGTCGGCATATGCCGGGTGACGAGTCCCCCATAGTGACCTTTGAACTTCCTTAAAATGGTTGTTAGAAATTGGAATAATAATAGTTAGGCTAATCATGCATTTTCATGGCATATAGACTTTACTGGGTGATTGTTGTAAGACATGGGGGTTTTTTAGATCACTATGAGCTGTACAATAGAGTATTTTACTAGGTGATCCTAAGTTATTATTGCGTGCATTTGAACCGCTATAGGTTGTCCTTGCTGTATGGACTTTTCCGGGTGCCTAGTCCTCTTTAGGGAGTACCTTTGAGTACTTTTCCAAGAGACTAGTTCACCTTTGGTGTCCTCGTTACATGGTCTTTTCCGAGTGGCTAGTTCTCCTTAGGGCGTATCTTTGAGTACTTTTCTGGGTGGCTAGTTCTGCTTGGGCGACCTTTTGCCAGCTGGATGTGCATCCCCAGGTCTGTGAGCATGTGCATGCATCCATGCATTTAAACAAGAAACAAGAATACATTGGTGGAATTTATTCAATATATGCATATTTGAGGAACTTTGTCTTATTATTATGATGATAATTGTAAAATATTCATTGTAGACTATTCCTGATAACTATGCTTAATTATCTTGATGATACGATAAATCTCGGGGCTTATACCTTACTGCGATAGCCATTGACATTATTAAACCATAATCAGTATGCAGGAGACGCAGAGCATGCACATGCTGGTTTTCATGTGGAATAGGAGGAACCAGATGATCTTGCGACTCTCTATTTCTGATTTCACTTGTATTTAATTTGTACTGTTATGTATTGTAAAAACTTCGGACATTAATTTGTATAAGTTTTCGGGCAACCAAGTGAATATTCGGTTATGTATATTTAAACTCCCTCTTATACTTGATTGTTTCTATTCCGTTAAATTACTAACTCTGATAAAGAAAAGAAAAAAAAAATGTATGTGAAATTTGGGCTATCTTTAAAGGTTAACACTTGGGTTTTTGGAAAACTAGTAGTGTACTCTGGTTTCGGGAACCGGGGTGTTACAGATGGTATTAGAGAGGTGTTTAGACAAACCTTGCCTTTGGGAAATAAACTTATACAAACTTTAAATGTCTCAAGTTAGGATTTTGGAATTAGAGATTCGAACCTAAGTGAATCTCCTCTAAACTTAGAAAAAAGTTTGAGGATGTAGAGACCCAAACATAATTCCTTATTATGAACTATCAGGATAATTGTCTGTACTTAAAAACCAGACTTAGGTTCCCTTCGAAATTATAAGGATATCCATTCAAACTTATTCGAAATAAAAAATAATAACAATAATAAAATTTGAGAACATAGATATCCAAAATTGTAGTCTCTTTTGAAAATTTTAAGGCGAGCCATTTGAACATAGGAACAAGAGCTTTGGTTCCCATATGAACTACTAGAATAGTTATTTGATCTTAGAAACTAAAATTAGGTACTGTGGGAGGACAAGTGCCCTCCATGATGCAATTAAAATCAAAAGAGAACATCCCTTAGACTTGACTCCTATGTAGCAAGTTTTAGAAATCTAGAATTTGAACGTTTTCAAAAAATTTCTTGGTTAGAAACAACATTGTCACAACACTCATCGAAGGAAATGAATTTAGGCATCGTAAGAAAATCCTTACCCACCATATTGTACAGTAGATTAGACATGAGCACTCTCTAAACGTAAGAAATCGTATTAGAAATTGCAATTTAAATTTCCTAAAACATTTCATTAGTTAGGAACAATGTTCCCCAGAATTTCCAGCAATTAGAAATAACTAGTTATACAATTAGAGATTTTAGGTAATTTTCCATCCTTAGATTGAACCCTGGGACAAGATTTGAGAATCTAGATGAATTTGGAAATTTCAAACCCAAATCTATATGTAGAAACTTTGAGCCTGAAATTTTATTTCCAGGTAATGCATTTGGAAATTAGAGAATACAACGAAAGTATCATGGTCATTTGAGTCTGTTTCACATAACTTTCAGACATTCCTATCGCTGAAAGGGAAAATTTCATGATAGTTCCCATAAGTCTAAAATAATCAGGAGCACGGATTGATGGAAGCATGTTTATGCGAAGGGTACGCGGCTTAATCCAAATTCTAAATCCTAGCAAATCCCAATGATCTCGATGCCTTGATCAAGCAGAAGATCGAAATTTACAAGGATTGGAAAGTGATACTAGAGAATCCACTTTTTTGCGCAGGCAGAGGAACGATGTATCGAGCTCAAACCTACTACAACTGTCCGTTCGTGTTAGCCCGAGCATTGAAAACAGAAAACTATATTTACTATAAATAGTGGGGAACTATCATAAAAGGTAAAAGAAAATAAAAAGAAAGACATAATGTTATTACTAAATGTCACCTAAATAAACTTGTAAGCGCAATAAATACTATAGGAAATTGTGATGTCATTAGGCATTTAAATAAATCCGTACATTGGTAGATGCTAAAAAGATCTCAAATCTCTAGAACTTATATACATTACTCGATTGGTTAGAGTAGATATATAAGAGTTGCAGCGGAAATCTGGGTATAGCCCATTTAAATCTAGGAAGTGTGGCATAATTGGAACATCGATGAGTCAATGTTATTTTACTATTTGTCATGTTAATCGTTAGGACGTATGTTATCAAATATTGAGGACGAGAATTTCTTCAAGGGGGGTAGATTGTAACAACCCTAATTTTAATGGTAGTTGCATACGTCGGTACCTACAAATATGCCTCATGAGGAAAGTTGTGAATGATTACAAACACTGTAAAAGAAATATTCTCGTTCACGGTATGGGTAGGACCGTTGAATTTCGAGGACAAAATTCTTTTTAAGAAGGGTAAATTGTAACACCCCATACTTTCAAGTACTCGGGTGTTACCAAAAGTACTTAGCTTTTTGAGTTGTTCCCTTACACTCTATACATCAGGAGTAATCTTTATCCATGAATTGAACTAATTGATTGTCTAATTATAAAATCAATATTTAGATTTCCATTTAGACAATTTTTAGGACACCTAGAACTGGTGAAAAGTGATTTCGAACAATTTAAACCCCATGATCTGACCGTTGAGATTGAAAATAGATTATTAGATTAGAGATCAATCATTAAATTAGACCTCACATCATATGATAAAGAAACTGACAAACCAAAACATATAGATGCCTTAAAGATTTGTAGAACTTAATAATCGGATCTGAACAATTTAACCATTTGAACTCGTGATCATTCATTCAATCGAATTGCTAAATAGGACTATGAACCTTTTGACCATTGATGTTCAAACTCGAAACGATTTGACCCCCAGATCGGTGGAGATCCATGATTGGACACTGTAATTAAGTTATATGGCCCATCTAAATATTAGATCTGCCCCAATCATTGGGCTGATGGGCCAACAGTCCTATTCAGGATTAATGGACGAAGTAGATTCTACAAGTCATCAAGGTGGACCCCACCTTGAGATTCGTACATGTGCATAGACCGTGCACACTCGCAATCCACTAGATTGAGTAACTAGTCAAACCGAGTTTGACCCGAGCTCACCCGAGAAAGAGATTTTTCCTCTCTTTTTCCTGTCGTTGGTGGTATAAACGGACAACGTTCGTTGTTTCCGATCGTGGCCCACCATATGACTGTGTTTAATGGATATGAACCATCCATCATGGAGCTGGAAATTTTTTGATCAAAACTGTCACGCCCCAAACTCGGAAACCGGGCTTACAAAATTCCCGATCGCCGAATCCAGCGCCGACAGCCTCCGTAGTGCCCCATTCTCGGATTCCGGTACTCACAAGCCAAATCCGATCCTAGGATCCTACAAGGAGGATTTTCAGTATGATTTTTTTTTTAATTGTAATGGAGCATAACCACAAGTTTACCCAAATCACAAAGGCAACATCATCATCACATATCCACTAATATAAACATTTGAACACAATGCTGAAAGGGAAATACATATATATTGAAATCAAAGCCCTAGAGGACAGCTGCACGCTCTAAGTTCAACGCTGCTGCAACCTAACGCTACCTGCACGCATCTATCGTGCACAAGCTTACAAAAGCTTAGAAGGCGGTAAAAGTGTATGCATAAGATAAGTGTCAAGTATACCATAAAACCCATAAATCATACACCATCGGAATAAGCAAAAATACTGACAAGACATGAATCATACGATATCAGAGTAAGTGGAAATACACTGGTAAGTCCATGAGTGCTATCAGCCGTACTAAGGCTATGCGATGCAAAACATAATAAAACAATAACAGATGCTGAGGATGCAATGCAATATGTAAATCCTGACGAGCCACAAATACCATCAACCTTATCTAGGCCATATAAGTGCAAAAACATAGTAACCCAAAATGCTAAGTACTGCAAATGCAATGTAATATGCGGTGCGAATGAAATGACCATGCTGGGATGTGAAGTCGGGATGATAGTATGTAGTATCACAGGCTACGGGGTCCACCACAAGGGATTTCTATCCAAACCAGTCCCATACATAAATTTGGATAGTCCGACTGAATGTGGTAAACTCCTGATCTCAGGTTAGTCACGCGCCCAACCAAAATCCTGGCCATGTGATAGTACACGTAACAAATAGTTACGCACCACCAGCCCGAGTGAATAGTGAATGAATAAATGAATGGATATGCAATTCCTGCTCAATAAGTCCACATATTAGTACGGTTGCTCTTTAGAGAAATCACCGGGGTCTATTACACTACTCCGACTGCCTCCTCCGTAGCTGGACAGCCCAGTGAGTGGAAGAGACCTCACTATCCGCCTGTCGATATCGGGCCCGGCTCATCGATAGCGGACCCATTTACGAGCTGGTCATACTTAGCCTAGCTTATAGCCCCCTCACTCGGGCGGATAAGGCCACACCCCCTTCCAACCGACCACGACACAGTGGGAGACACGACCTCATGGTATAGGCACCGACGCTCATATTCCACTCGGTCTAGACGTTGGAGCATCTCCTGGTACCAAGGAGGTTCTGAGATTTTCACCCAAGGACATCCTACGTGCCCACAGTGCTAGAACCAAGCATTTTCAGTGTCCCATCTGGCCATCCACGATGTGTCTGTGGAGGCCACGACCCTGATGTCGCTAAGGTGTACAATGATCAAGTCACATATATGTGAGATGCATGAGTCACACTATCCAGTCATGCAGTAATCTTGCGCATACGGCGCGATAATGTGGGTACGCCGTCTTATAAGGAGTCCCGTAAATAGTCTGCCCAATGGCGTATGTTATGATCAAACATTCCTCATATCAGGCATACATATGATACGTATAGGCATGAATCATGCAGTTATACTAAGCATTTTATATGGTGATGAACTATCCTCATAACGAAGAGGGGCTTTGATGACCTACACACAACAAGTATGTGCCTATCAATGGGCCCTAGGGAGAGTTATAATGCGGACATTTAACCAACATTATTCTTACAATGTGGACGTCAAACCAACATTGCTCTCAAGGCATGGCCCGTCATAAATGTCATTACATAACCCATGATAGAATCACACAATGCAATAGACCTTGTATACATCCCATTGGGCCTCGACCCATGGGCCTCAAATACATCAAATGGGCCTCAACCCACGGGCCCTAATACATCATAATGGGCCTCAACCCATGGGCTCCAAATACATCATATGGGCCTTATATACATCAAGTGGGCCTCAACAACGGGCCATTAACATATCAAAGGTGGGCCTCACAGATGGGTCTCATACATATCAAAGGTGGGCCCCAATGGATGGGCCATAACTACATCAAGATGGGCTTTAGAATATGTTAAAATGGGCCTAATCACATGGGCCATATGCATATCATATGGGCCTCAATGGACGGCCACAAATAAATCAAGATGGGCCTCATACACATACCAAGGTGGGCCTCAATGGACGGCCATAAATAAATCAAAATGGGCCTCATACACATACCAAGGTGGGCCTCAATGGACGGCCATAAATAAATCAAAATGGGCCCCATACATATACCAAGGTGGGCCTCAATGGATGACCATAAATAAATCAAAATGGGCCTCATACACATACCAAGGTGGGCCTCAATGGACGACCATAAATAAATCAAAATGGGCCCCATACATATACCAAGGTGGGGTCCACTTGAATTATAGATCTGTCTTATTTTTAGTCTCAAGCTTGTAATACAAGCTTGCCAAATGGTGGATCCCATGAAGGCCCACCATCATCTATATATTATATAATATAATATATAATCTATATATAATATATACAATATAAATAATATAATATAATACACACACACACACACACACACACAAACACACACACACACATCAGGTGCAGTCCCACACGTGGGGTGGGTCCCATATAGCTGGACGGCATGGATGAAAATATACCTCATGGTGGGGTCCACTAGTTGTCCAGCAGCCCCGCCGAATGGCTGGACAACATGATAAAACACATACATCTAGGTGGGTTCCACCGTCCACGGATGGTGTGAATAAAACACATATATCACTGTGGGTCCCACGTGGGGCCCACCATAATGTTTATAAGCCATCCAATCCATTCATAAGGTCACGCAAACCTAGATGAAGAGTAAAAATGAATTTCATATTGATTCAAAACCTCTAACCCAAAAAGGGTTTCAATGGCATACGTTCAAACCCCCCACTGTTTCCTGCCGTGTGGGCCACCTGAGTCTTGGATCGGGCTGATTTTTGGAGGGCAGCCTACTGCCCTAAGCGCCTACAAAATGGACGGTGTGGATATACAAAACACACATCATGGTGGGGCCCACGGTTAGACCGTGGGTCTGCTGTCCGTCCGCCCAAATGCCGCAGGTGCTACCTGCGCCTCTGGCAGCAGCAGCGTCTGCTGCATATATATTATTTTATTTTTTTTTGAAATCGCATAATCTTATGGTTTTTCATGCGTGAGGCCCGCATTAGGCGAATCCACCCCGCCTACTGGTTCCCATAGTTCAAGGCAAGCCAAACAAGCCCAATATCTGATATTTTCTGGTGTATAGAAATGGCATGGTGGTTTTCAACGGTAGAAACCACTGTTTTATATGCTATGGCCCGCCAGAAGATCAGATGGACTTCATTTTTCGGCTCAATGCCTAAAACGGACCAAGGAAAGGAATGAACGGCGTGGATTGAATACATACATCAAGGTGGGGCCTACACAAGTGGTCCACCCAAGCTTATATTTGTGTTTTAACTCACGTCCAACGTCCCTAGACGCTGGACGGTTTGGGCATAGCACATGCATTGAGGTGGGCCTTGCTTAGGTGGGCCATCAAATGATGGGTGGTGTGGATACAACACATATAAGGTGGGGTCCATCCAAGTGGGCCACACAATTATATCATCACAAAAGAGAGAGAGAGAGAGAGAGAGAGAGGCACGTATGATGGAGGGACCCCGTCACTATGGGCCTTCCGTTTCAAGCATCCAATCATACATCAAGTGGGCCCCATTGCATGTGGGCCCACCAAATCAAAGATCAACGATGGAGATCCCTTCTCCACCAAGATCTAAGGTCTAAATGACCCATTTTTTACTAGAAAGTAAACATCATGATGGGGTCCATGGAGAATGGTCCCATCATGGAATGATAATAAAATCAAGATGGGCCATCGGCCACATCTAGGGTCCTAAGTGAGATCCATACCATCAATCAGTAGGCCTCACTTGGCCCATCATCAAAACATGAAAAAATCTAGCCTGATAAGCACCAACTGTTCAATCTTCTTGGTCCATTGGAACGCCGGTCCCCTTCTGCTTCACTTTGATGGAAGGTGATGAAAGGTGAATGGCTAAGATGAAGGATTTTGGGGTGGGAAGTGGGCCACAAAAAACCACTTTTCTCTCTTGGGAAAGGCTTGGACGTGAGCTCATTTGGGTGCTTGGAAAATGTGAAGAGAAAGAGAGGGAGAGAGGGTGGTTGTAAGAGAGATGATGGTTGATGGATGTGAGGTGATGGTGTACTTGAGTAGCATGAGTGTGTAAGAGAGAGAGTGAGAAAGAGTTGACTTTGGGGTTGCTTGACTTAAGGAGAAAGAAAACTTTGATTGATTGATTGAGTGATTGATTGATGAGATATGTTGTAGAGATTCTCTTGGGATTGCAAACGCGCGGCATTTTCTTCGAAATAAACGCCGGCCCACATCTCCCTGCCAGGGTATCAGATCGGTGCGCAAGACGCGACGTCGGAACCGTGACGACGATGCGGTCGGAATGGTATAAGTCTCGGATTAAGCCGACTCAATTCTACAGGATACGACTTAGGGTCGCACGCAAACATCGATTATAGGTCGCAGATTGCTGGACTTCGACGGGAAGGATCGCAGGAGTCGACGGAACAGTACGGACTAGGATACGGGTCTTACAAAAACCCTTCTTTTTCTCACTGTTCGTGGTTTAAACAGACAACGTTCATTGTTTCCGATCGTGGCCCACCAAATGATTGTGTCTAATGGATCTGAACTGTCTATCATGGAGCTGGAAATTTTCTAATCGAAACCCTGTTGATTTCACGTGAAACTACACGCTGAAAAAGAGATCTAAAGAAGTCTTAGAGAGAGAGAGAGAGAGGGTGAATAGGACTATGCCAAATAATCGAATAAAGTGCTGAATAATAAATAAATCAAAGATCTCAATTGCTCAAGTATTGAAACATTGATTTCAATTGATTCTTAGGACAACCTTCACCTAAAAAGTTTAGGTAGGACAACCTTATTTCATGAATACTATTTAAAATCAAAATTTCAAACTTTGTAAGAGTAAATAAATTTAAATATTACAATCATTAACCACTTCAATTGAAATGTAAATACAACCATTCACCACATAAAAGATAAAAGCATTCATCACAAACACAGAGAATTATAGTGGTTTAGTGTGTCAATAACTGTTTTAAAACAACCACTCCTACTCCACTCCTAAAATTACTCTTCACGTAATCTTGGCTTTCACTATGAATAAGGTTTTCTCAGGGTCACCTTAAAACCTGATACAAATGTGATTTTACTGGGCTATCACAAACAAAACCCTCACTGAGATTTTCTGGCTATCTCAGAAAAACCAACACTAAAATTTTTTGGCCATCTCCAAAAAAACCAAATAAAGAAATAAATGTATACTTATCTTCATTGTAGAAGAAGTTGTAGCCGAATGACCACTTTTCTTGAATGTCCAATATTCAATGTTCAGTCATATAGAAAAGGTCCAGGGTTCTATTGATTTTAATTAAGTTTAAACTAATGGCTACTTAGGTTAATTCTCCTAAATTGCAAAGAAAGAAGAGTAAAATTCACTCTTTTTAGAATCAGAGTGACAGAGTCTAAGATTAAGGGAATTAAACAAAAGCTATAAAATAATTTATAAATACCGTATAATAGCTTGAAAATAAATGAAGCCTCAGTTGCAGAACACTTGTAGAAGGATTTAAATAGTCTTGAATTGAATTTTCGGATTGAGAGAGAAGCTCAATTTATAGGCAAAGAAGTTGAATCTTCGACTGGCCTAAGACAGTCTTCGATTAGCCCTAGCACCGGATTTTGTTCCAATGGATTTTTAGATTTGAGCGGGATAAGATTTATTCGATCTTCAACTGGTCAAAGAGCTCTGTTTGACTGGTTGAAGGTGGTCTTCAACTAGTTGAAGGTGCCAAAATCCGAACTGATTCAGTTGCTGGACTTCGAGCCGAGAAACCTAGGGCTGGTCGAAGATCCTCCTTTGACTGGTCGAAGGTGCAATAGAAAAACAGTTTTGCTTCGGTTTGTATTACGACTAGCCGAGAAAAACTTAGATAGGTCAAACCAAACCTTAGGCTGGTCGAATTATGAGTAATCACAAGTATAAAAACCCAAATTAAATATTTTTTGAAAGCACCTAAACCTAAGGTCTTTCTAGGGTTTATAATACCTGAGATGACTAAACTTCTTTGTCTTGAAGTAGATTGGAGACTTCAACTTTTCTTTGGACCTTGATCTTCTACTAGAACATCAGTTGATCTCGACTTCATTTTGAGCTTAATCCTCTACTAGAACTTGGACCAGGCTTGAATAGAGGTGTACACGAATCGAGCTAGCTTGGTTAGCTCGCTCGACTCGACTCGAAAAAGCTCAATTCGACTTGGTTCAAAGCTGAGTTCGAGTTGAGTCGAGTTGATTTTTTGAGCTCAAAAATGAGTTCGAGCTCGCCCTAGCTCGACTCGACTCGGATTGAATCCAGCTTGAATCAAACTTGGGTTAAACCAGTTCAGTGACTCAGTTACTTTGATATTGATGTTGCTCACCAAGTGTTTGATGAAATGACTCAACGAAGTGTGGCTAGTGGCAAGGTATGTATATGAAATAAATACCCTTTTTTTCTTAATTTTTATGTTGCTTAGAAGGTGTTTGATAAAATACCTGAAAAACCTTTGCTGCTATTTTACATACAGTGGGATTTCGAAGGTGCAGTCCAGGTGTTTGTGGAAATGCTGCACAGGCGAACTCAGCTCGATCTTGGCTTGAACTCAGCTCGAACTGGCCTGAGCTGCTGACCAAACCGAACCGAGCCGAGCCGAGTTCGAGCTGAGGTCAGCTAGTGACCAAGCCGAGTTAAGCCGAGGCCAGCTCGACTTGGCTCGACTTGATGTACACCCCTAGGCTTGAGCCTTGATCTTGAACCATACTTGAAGATCACTTGACAAGATGTTTTGACTAAACGAAATTTGACAACTACAGTGTGCTTTAAACATTATAGCAGTTACACACGCGTGCGCGGGCTATTAAACTGGACAACGTCTGATTATTTTCAGTAGTGACACACCTTGATCATCCATCATCACGATCAGAACCATCCATCGGATTCAAGAGACAGATCCGATTGGGACCACACCGTCCACACGAATTTATGCACACGTGTGTGTGCACAAATAGAGTGTGCGCGCGGCAATTTCTGAAATCGAAAATCCATTTTTGTTGCCTTGTTGGCAATCCACGTGCGCCTACTCTCTATCATCTTGACTATTTATTTTGAACCATCCCAGCCTTCTATTCGTTTCCTTTTAGGGTTATTTTCCTTAACTAGAAGAAAAGGTGGAAAAAATCTTTCCGTTAAAGGGAAGAACCGATCCCAACCGGTGGGATGTTTCTAAAAGGCGCTCTGAATGCATCAGGAGCGTTCGTTTTAGGGTAAGCAATGCCCTATCTTGTGGACTGAAGAGATCTCGCGAGAAACTCATCCTTGCTCGAGAAATTTGCCCGCGACCAAAAATCTCGAAACCCACTGAGTTTCTGTGCAAGCTTCTCCAAATGGTGGCTCCCATAGTGTCTAGAAGACAAATCCACACCATGCAAGTGCGGTGGGCTGAAGGATTAACCATATGGAAGTGATATGCCATTAACGACCGGATCATCTTCCCCGTTGAGCTTAGATAACCATCATCTTACAATGGGTCCCATTTCACGATCAAGATCGTCTATTCGGTGGGCCATGATGTTAGAAGTCCGACTTTAGCATTGGATCGCAGCCATGCAAACATAAGTTCAATTAGATCATCTCAAATTCTCGTGATTAAGAATCGTTAAAACGTAGCTAATCTGCCGATTAGTTAGAATGTAGGGCTCTAGAAATAGGTTAATAAAGCCTATTTAAGGCTGCCTTTTAGGGTAACCCTTTTCGAAAAAGGAAAGCCAGAAAGAGAGGGAGAATGCGCCGTTTCAACTGCCACATCAGGTTGAGTCGACTCAGCCCGAGTTGTAACAGCATCAGGCCAAGTCTAGGGCTTCACCTGGTTGTTTCCAACAATGAAAGAAAAGGAGGAAGGTGACATGAGAGAGAGAGAGAGAGAGAGCCTGAGTCGGCTGTCCGCACTAGGCTAACTTGTCCGAGTCATTGGTGTGAACTATCCGATTTTGATGGATTTTTACCAAGTCCAGAGGGTGATGGAGTTACTAGATGAGCAAGAAGAAAGAAGAAAGCAAGAAGAGAAATGGAGGAAAGAGAACATGCGCTGTCGCACCAGCTTGAATCGAGCTGAGTCTGCACCAAGTCAGTTCGAGTCGTTGTGAGTTGAGTGAAGTTTGATGAGTCTAGTTGCTAGACATTAACAACAAAGAAGTAGGAGTAGTAAGGAAAGAGAAAGAAGAAGAAAGAAAGGAAGAGGAAGCCAAGTTGTCGAGTGAGAAGCTCCGTGTTAAGTTAACTCAGTGCAGTCGCCGAGTCTAACTGGGTATCCATATCAAAGATCGAAGGAGCAAAAGAGTAGCCATATTAAGATTGATCGAGCATCTCAAGAAGGCACTATCAACGAGGGCTCATCCAAAGTAGTAACAATTTAAGTTAAGACTACTGAGACTTTGAAACCCAAACTTAAATAAGTCCTTTTATAGGACTGCCTCCGGCAGGAGTATACATAGATTAGTTCTCATGTAAAACTAATCGAAGGTTATTAGTAAGCCTATAGAAAACCCTTAATGTCTCCGATAAAGCCACCAACACGGGTGCGTACGTGTAGGTTCTTGTGTAAGACTACCACCAATACGGGTGTTCTTGTAGGTCTTTATGTAGGACCGCCTTCGGTGGATGTATACATAAGTCCTTGTGTAGGACCACATCGGTTCTTAGTTAGCTTATAAAAAACCTCGTGTCTCTAAGGGAGCCACCGACATTGGTGTGTGCGTGTAGATTTTTGGTTAACCTATTGAAAACTATTATAAAGGTTATTGGTGAACCCCTAGAAAATAATTTGAGATAGTGAAATCCGTTATACTCAAGTTTGGGTGTGTCAGTCGAGAGTGGAGTAGGCATTTATTTGAACCTATATACATCATTGTGTTTGCGATCGTTTATGTAAATAACTTAAAAAAGTCCGATTCACCCCCTTTAGGACTTATCCATAATTCTACTCTCTATAAGCTTTCGCGTGTCATAGTATCATGTTAGATAATCATACATTTTCAATTGGTATCAGAGTGAGTTGCTCTTCAAGGACTTAACCGTCTAGAGTTTGATCCGTATGAGCTTTAAAATGAGGTCTAAAAATGAGGGGAGTTCTATCTCACGACCATCGTACTTTGATGGGTCTAACTATGCCTATTGCAAGGCAAGGATGAAAATATTTTTGAGATCTCTTGACCCTATGGTTTAGAAAATTATAGACCAAGGTTGGTATATACAGGTAGAACAAGTCGTGGTAGACAGTGTCACCATTTCCACTCCCAAAGATAAATCCAAATGGAGTGTTGATGAGAGAGCTAGATATGGTCGTGACACCAAAGCTCTCAATGTTATTTACTATGTCGTTTCCCTGGATGAATTTAAAAGAATTTGCACATGTGAAATTGGAAAACAAGCATGAGACATTTTAGAAACCACCCACGAATGAACAAGCACAGTTAAGCGTTCCAAGATTCAACTCTTAATCATAAAGTTTGAAAATATTAAAATGGATGAGAGTGAATCTTTCATGGACTTTTATTCAAAATTGAATGACATTTACAACTCTATGTGGGATTTAAAAGAAATTTTTTTAGAGGTCCGTATATGTAAGAAAATTCTTAGATCATTGCCAGATAGATTTTGACCATAACATCTTGGAAGAAGAAGAGACATTCTTTGATGAAGAAGGAGATAAAGGAGATGTCAAACTGCAAGAAGTCTACAACCTACTTTTTACGAAAAGTTTCAAAATTATATATAAAAAAGTTAGGATTAGTAAAGGTTAAGAAGATTCAATCGATTGATGAATTAAAAAAGGTTGGATTTAAAAATCTTTCCCTGATTCAAATACATGAAAATCTTAAGTTTGACCTTGAGGAGACTTTAATGAGATACATAGGTGTTGAATTTGAGCTTCATGCAGTTAAATCTAAAAATTAAGAATCTTATCTTACCAATGCTAACATTGCCTAAGTAGAAAACCAATTAGAAAAACCTTTAGGTTTGGATAAGCCTTTTGGGGGGATAAGAGAAGTTTTTAATAAAATAGAAAAACTCATTAATGAATCTCTACCCCTTTGGTAATTTTAAAAGGACTCGTCTGCTTCAGAAAGTAGATCGAGAGCCTCTACTGTGTGTCACAAATATGAAGATGTAGGCCACTTGAAGTTTAAATGTCTTATATCTAAAAGGCCACAATCCACCTCAATCTGGAACCAAATAGATAAATATATCATGATTGAGAAAATGACAAAACAAGGGGAGAGTCCTCCTACAAGATCACTAGAAAAGAAGTTGTTCCCAACTCCTCCAAAAATGAACAATAATATGAGGGAATTGATTAAAAACATTGCCCTTCTTAATGAGAAAATGAGTAAAATGTTTAGTGGGAGAAATAACTATCAGAGTAAGAAACATATAAGAAAATCACATACCAAACATAGATATTTAAATAGGATCTCACGTAGGAGAGTTGAATCTAAGATGGATAATCTCTCCTGAAAACAATCCGAGTCCTAGGAAATCCACACCCTAGTGGGTGGTGAAGAATGATAGGTCATCTTAGTTGGTCTATGTACACTTATACGTAATTATGAGGATTATAGCCTCATTATCATTTTGATTAGTTTAGCCTTAAGTTGCTTCATTCTTGTTTTTTAAATTGTTAAACTATCATGGTCATTTTACTTACTACGTATATTTTTTAATGACCATTTCATGCTATGCACCCTTATTATATTCTCTTGTTACTATGTGCTTCTCAGCAGATATATGATTTATAGAGCTTTCCACATTTTTTATGCTTATTGGCATAACCATGAAATTGTCTCTTATCATTAACTGACAAAAAGGAGGGAGAAGTCAAGATCCTACCAACACAAGTTGAATTTTGTTTTCTAGGTTCTCTTTGTTGTAGGGATTTGATGGGGTTAGGGGGAGCAGTACAAGTGTCTACATGTTATATTTATATTTATGTTATAAATCATTATAATCTTGACATATAATATTTTGAGTTGTTTTGGTTTGTCATTCGTGATATGCACCATGATAGTGTTTAGTTTACTTTTATCATGTAATTGACAAAGGGAGAGACTATTAGTGCATCGGTTTGTCAATAAAGTATGCTAGTATGTCTTGAGTTGGTTGAGCCCTCATTAAAAGACGTTAGAAGACTGAAGACTTGAAGACTTGTAGCATCAAGGCTTGAAGACACAGGTTAACTTGAGGTACCTTCGTGCAACTAGCCCTAGACCCATTTAGTTACAAAACAACCTACGTCTAGATGATCCATTCTCCCATATGAAATCCCTATTTAATCATCCCAAGCCTTAGCCTTAAAATGAACATGATATGCTAGGCAAGAAGAGGTTCGGAGCTACTGGTGGTTAGAATATAAAATCAACAAAAAATAAGAACTATCAATCGAATCGATAGTTCTGGTCGATCTGATCAAATTATCACAAAAAAATGTCCAGCGAATTTCCTACTTAATTTTGAAATTTCTCCATCGAATAAAAACTAGTCGTTACTAACCATTATAGATCCATTGAAACTTTTTCTCTATAGAAGGAGCATCTAGATCTTTACAAAGTGGATGCTTCTTGGTGATTTAGAAGCACCAGTGTATTCCATTCTTTTCCTTTACTCATAGGCCATCACCCAAAGAGATTCATGTCATCTTCTTTGTGATTTAATACCCTAATGAGCATTCCAAGCTCCATTTGAAGATAAACATTTTATCTTGCATTCTCTAGTGATTAGACACCAATACTATAGGTAAATTCTCACGTCTATCAACCTCTAAAATGCCTATTTAAGTGGATCTCTAATTGAAACCAGCTATCCCATTAGTTGTAGAAAATTCCATCGCCTCTATAATTTCTTAGCACTCTCAATAGGAAGATCAAAGTACGGAGCCAATCGTAAGAGCTGAGAATATCTATATCAAAGATCGGTGGAGTAAAAGAGAAGGCACATCAAGATTGATTGAGCATTTCAAGAAGGTGCTATTAACGAGGCTCATCCAAACTAGTAACAGTTTAAGTTAAGAGTCCATAGAGTTTGAAACCCAAACTCAAATAGGTCCTTGTGTAAGACTATCTCTGCTGGAAGTGTACATAGATTAGTTCTTATATAAGACTAATTGAAGGTTATTGATTAGCTTATAGAAAACCCTTTATGTTTCCGAGGGAGCAACCAACACAGGTGCATACGTGTAAATTCTTGTGTAGGACTGCCACCAACACGAGTGCATATGCGTAGATTCTTGTGTAGGATCGCCACCAACATGAGTATGCACATGTAGGTCCTTGTGTAGGACTACTTCGATTCTTGGTTAACATATAGAAAACCTTGTGAGTCTCCGAAGAAGCCACTAACACGGGTACATATATGTAAGTTTGTAGTTAACCTATGAAAAACCATTGTAAATATTATTATTGAACTTATAGAAAACGAATTGAGATAGTGAAATCCTATACACTTGAGTTTGAGTGTGTCAGCTGGAGTGGAGTGGGCATTTATCCTAACCACTATATATCCTTGTGTTTGTGATTGTTTATGTGGATGCAATTCTATTTGTGTTTGTAAATGATTTATTTATTTCATATGAACGCATAAAATAGATTATATGTTAGATACTTAAATTAGAGTACACACAATTAGTATTTTCACATTTCTCATCATAAATTAGTTGCACAATTAGTTGTATCTTTATAGTCTATGATTTTGGACATAATTCACCTTGTGAATTAATTTACATTAATTGGTAAATAATTTTACAAAATGACATATTTATTACCCTCGTCTAGGACATAGCCATAATTCTAAGCTCCACGCAATTTCATATTTATCTAGTGGGTTCAAGGTTAGAAGGCTTCTGCCGTTTTCCCTCGTTATCGTGGAAAACATAGAGAAATTGTATTGTAATTTCCTCTTTCGGTGTTCTTAGATTTAGAGATAGCGCTTGAATGATTACAACGGTCTGGATTGATTTTACGATTTGGTGTTTTGAAATCTGATGATGAAAAATCAGCAAAGGAGGTGGTCTTTCGTGGGATGTTCTTGCATTGATCCGTGTGATCTTGTATAGAATGGTTGTGATTGTTCACATGAACAGTTGGGATTGGAGGAGAAAATACCTCCAAGATTCGTAGAAGATGTTGATCAGATTTGGCTTGTGACGAAAGTGGATCTCATGATTGATACAATGATAGAGCTCTGAGTTTGTTGTGGAGCTGAGCTCTGTTAACGGTAACGTTTGGAACATGGTTTGCATGGTTCAAATAAACGCATAGTGTCTCTTGGGCATTATGAAGAAGATCAGAGGGGTGGGATCTCCCTCTGGAATGGCTCAAATCTTTCTATTTTGAACGATTTAGATTCATCTAGGGTTGTTTCTCCCGGATTCGAAACATGTCAAGTTTTCATATTCGAAGAAAACTGAAAACTATTTGATGTGCATCGTAGGAAGCTGGCTAGATGTTGTTACGAGGATTTCGGTCTGATCTCATGCACACACACGTGGAGAGTATTGGTCCTGATTTGCATGTGTGCATTGGACATGGGTTGGCTGTGGGGTGGTTGAAGGTCTAGGGTCCAATGGCCCAACTACTGTAAGGTTTGGATCCTCAAAACTCACTTCCAAATCGGTTAATCTTGATTATAGGCCTATAAAAGATCGTAGTTGAAATTTAACACTCTTTTCATCTTCAAAGTTGTAAATTGAGTGGTCAATGACGTCGTTTGGGATGTTTAGGTGTAGATGTATGAATAATTTTTCAGATCAAATGTTGGATTGTGATCTCGTTACGTGAAGGTGTACAATGTGGGGTGGACATACATACATAGAGTTATTATTATTATTATTATTATTATTATTATTTTAGTAACAATAAATCACGTAGGATTCTTCTAACATATTTTAAAACTCCTAAAATAGGTTTGGACAAGACCTAATGTGATAAGTAAACTATTACATCCATTGGGTATCATGTATGGTTCGCATAGATGGTCTTTTCTTAATTTTTAGATAGGTCATCCAATAGATATGATACAAAGTTCGATGAACAGTGTATTTTTTAAATTAAGTCCCGAATTTTATAATGTATAGATTAATTTGACTAACTAAGCATTGTCTAAAATTTCATCATGATCGGATTCCTGTAAATAGATTTATCTAACCATTTATATATTTCAGGAAATTTTTTACAAAAAACAAATTAATGGGCAGACCGTTACTCCCAGAATTTTCATTTTCAAACCATACATGTAAGTGACATAAAAGTTGGAAATTAGGTCCCTAACTATTTGGTGGATCACCCTAAAACTTTTCAAATAAAAAATCTTACGTTTAATTAGGGATTTATCTCTGTCAAGGAAGAAAACTCTGTTGTCCAGCTTCAGTTTTTGGTCGACCTTAATCAATGATACTAATCTAGTCGAGGCTTTTAGCCCAAAGGGTGGAAATTCACTGGAAATTTGGAAAACTCCACTTCCAGCCATCCCCACACTCCGATACATGGGAGAAAACGTCATTCTAGCCTTGGAAAAGGTCCTAGAGGGTTTATTTTTTAATTTTCCATAAGTTTTCTTTAGGGTCAAGTTAGACGTGGGATTCAGTTTAGCCTACAATTTAATATGGTTGGAAATTGCTTCCCACGACACCTAAGTGCTTGTGTCTATTTTCAACGGCTATCCTAGATAATTCTTTGGAGAAACCTAGAGCTTGGGTCTCTATGTTCATCAAACTACCCTGATTTTACATAAAATTGGCCTAGGAGAAAATCTCTTATCTTAAGATCCTACCCTAAGTCGCGTAAAGCTTATGTACAATCTCATTCCAAGACCCAATTTATCTCATTCTCACACTTTGATACCAACTTATAATGCTCCGAATTTCACGACCCAAGTATAACACTTTTGTCCCAAAGTTCCAGGTGTTAGTGAAATTACACGTAGGCATACTTTCGAGTATTTAACGTAATCACATTTACATTCCCATAGGTATACATCACACAAAAATAAAATAAACTAAACATTGTAAATAAAGTTAATCATCATAAATATCAATTAAACTTTTCCACTTAGCTGGGGGCTTATTATAAATTATATAATCCATTTAAGTATCAATAGTTCTACTAAAGTATAGGAACAAGTCTATTTATTAGTTGAGCTCCAAGAGCTACGTTGTACTTATGTAGGAAATCTTGTCCACTAGATTCTCAATCAACTATTCAAATGTATCCGTGTCTTTTAGTCTTGCATCATCGATGGTATTTTTTAACACCAAAAGGGTGAGTAGCTGAATCAATGAAAACACCCCCTCCCCCCCCTTCCCAAAGATTACACATCCATTGTCACAGTCCAATACAGTTCATAAATATGTGACAATAAATATAGGGTTCATACAATATTAACTTCGTCATGCAAATCTTGATTTATGCATGAATGCACATCAGCATAGGGATGCACATCCACTCAAAATTTTTGAAGGTAAAGCCACAATGCAAGAGAATGACCGCATAATGGCTCGAAAACCACAAGGGACAAACATCGGCATCATGATCCAAAAATCTTGAAAGACACATCGACATCTTGACCTGAATGTCCCAAAGGACATACATCGGTGTCATCTGGTAAGTTTTAAAAGAGGCGTGAATGCATGATTATCAAATCCTTTATTATTCCAATTTTCAAAGTAACCAATCATGAAAACCTTATATTCTTGGTGCCCTTTTGAATCACCTTACTATAATCAATAAAAATAATTATTGTAAGTACAAGTTTGTTCATGGACAAAACAAGTGATCATCACCTGTGACACTTAGGACACCAAAACATATTACAAAGTAATGTCAAAATCATAAAACATCATGATATTAAGTTCATAAATAAAATAGGTTAACTAAGTTACAAGGCATGGTCTAATGAGGTGTGTTCTCAACAAAACAACATATAGTCCTCTTGTGAATAGTTTTCCATATACGTCATCCACACGGATCATGTCTCAAATTGGGTTCTTAATGTGGAAAACCATTTCACATGTCCCAACATACATAGATTAGATCAGAAAAATCATTAATTTATTTCTTAGCATGAATCATTCAAAAATTCATTCGTGTATGCTAACAATGCACGTGAATTAACAATAAAGCATAATTTGCACTACAACAATTCTAAATCATGCATGAGTAAAATCCAATCATATTAGAGTATATAATGACATGTAAAAGCATACTAACTATGTGAACTACATATGATATAGGAAGTTTAACTTCAAATAATAGAATGAATGAACTATAACTATTTTATGATTCATGGCGAAAAGCTTGAAAGGATGTTCTCACCTCTCAAGTGCGATCAGCTTCTAATATTGCTACAATTATGTGTATGCACTTTAGGATCAAGCTCTAACATAAATTACACAATTTGTATGGTTAGATTGCTATATTACATAATGTTGTTAGTTAGAAAAAAAAAACCTAGATTTTAATTGTGTAGATTTTGGGTTTTTGATCTACGACCTATATTTAGGTCTAAACTTGGAGAATTTTGATTCGCACATCACAATAAATAGAATTAGAATAAAAAAAATCTAATTAGAATCAAAATTTAGATAGATTTGAGTTGATGGTAACCTCTCTCTCTCTCTCTCTCTCTCTCTCTCTCACCCCGCCCACCAAAAAAAAAAAAAAAAAAAATCATGAATGGGCCTAAGTTGTAAGTCGCAAGCCTTAAATTTGGTTTTATGTCTAATGGTTGAAGTGGATTTTATCGAATCGCTGCGGTGGGTCCTGTAAAATTCAAGGTGGACATCTCTCTCCCAAATATCTTCTTTGGTGTGGCCCACATGAATCACAAATTAGCTTGATTTTTTGAATCCACACCTAAATTGGGATTACTCATCTACTGGTTGGAGTGGATTTCGCATATAGATCATTGTGGGCCCTGTAAAAAATCAAGTCCAGGCATCCCTTCCCAATTGTACAGTGTTAACTTAGAAAAAAGGGAATTATATGGGACACAACTCTTGATTTTGATAGGGCCACCGTGATGTTTATGTAAGATCCACTCTTACCATTAGATATTGAGTCCCATATTAGGCATAGAGAAAAAAATCAGGCTAACCTATGTTTTTGGTGGGCCACACCAAAGGAAATAATTGGGAGAGACACATCTACCCTTGATTTTTATGGTGCCCACCATTATATGTACATGATATCCACTCCATCAACTAGATTACACAAAAAAATAGCCTTATCGTCCAAAAATCAAACCTATATGTGAATTACTTGGGCCAGACTAATGAAAACATTTTCGAGGTCCAGGGTTGCATCATACATTATTTCCAATCATGTGATCGGACTGAATCACAGCTGAAAATGTTTTTTAGGCCCTTGGCCTAACATGGGGTGACTCAATTGGTGGTTATGGTGGATTTACATAAAAATCACGGTGGGGCACGCCCAAACCATCAACCCATTCTCTTGCTTTGGCCACTGTGATGGATGGTGATGAGGTAGCTTTTTTTTGAAAACCTTTTTCTGAAAAAAGGTAAAATGTAAACTTCCCTATTAATTGTAGTTTTTTTTTTTTTTTTTTAGAATTTAGAAAAAAATATGCTGACATGGCATAAATGACGTGGCCCAATATGATTCCAAGGCATGGGAAATCACGGTGCCTTGGAAACAAACGGTCTACACACTTTTGGAAATTAGATTAGGAATTAGAGACATGTTTCATGTTTATTTAACAAGGGCCCATCTAAACTGCAAAACAGCCTAGGTTTTTTTTTAATTTTTATTTTTATTTTTTTTTAATAGCAAAAAACAACTTCTAACCCTTCGTCTGGCTATTCAAAGTGTCAGAATGGCCTAGATTTAGAATACACAACAAGAAATCTTGAATATTTTATATATATATATATATATATATATATATATATATATATAGGTGAGCATTCCCTTCTAACTTATACCCCCTGTTGTGGCCTTCTTGATTCACGTATCTACCTGATTTTCAAGAATTAAGGGTAACGTGAACCAACGCATCTTATGAATGGCTTGAATTTCATTCATGAATCATGTGGGCTCACATCTAGGTCCAAAGTAAAAGATTAAGTCTTGAGGATTACTGGTTAAATATCATCAATTTTCTACCAAAAAAAAAAAACCCAAAATCAGATATCTATGTTTAAATATACTTCTTTATTACTAATATTGAAATTCGTTCGAATGTCGATGTCATAACTTCAAAGTAGAAAGTACTCTCCCAAATCTATCCCATATGAACAAAGAAAAGCCAACACCCTACACTTAAAGCGAGGTGAGAGCGAAGCATAGAGATGCATGCATAGTGGACCCCACCTATGTGGACATACGGATGTAGGGGACGAGGAGAGAGAAGATTCTCTTTTCACTTTCTCTTCTCACTTCTCTCTACCTCTCTTTGAGTGGTGACACCCTATGGGGTGGGCATCTAAGGCTCTCCTCTCTCTCTCTCTCTCTCTCTCTCTCTCTCTCTCTCTGAGATATGGCTAGGGTTTTAGAGAGTGACCAATATAATGCTCCACTACCCTACTGACTTTAGTATGCCCCACAACATCTAAAGTCTATAATCTTGGCTAAACATGTACCCAATTAACTTCATCCCTCCATTGAAATCATAAAATTATTTACAACCTTTGGGGCACTAATACTAGTGAAAAATCACTTGATTGACGGTCCAATATACCAAATCTTAGCAATAAGAATGTCCCTAAAAGACCAATGGAGCCCTCAAGTCATATGGACATTAACTGTATCTTAATGTATGGACCCAATAACACCCACATATGATCCACTGCAACTTAAACTCCCCATACACCCTCAGGTCTAAGGATTTAGTCAATGCTAGTATGTACACATAATGACAATAGTCCATGCGTGATAGGGCTTCCATTCTAGAAACTTAAATTGATCATCTAATGCAAATATCCTACATATCTAATATTAGGAGCCCATGCCATAGCACAATTACACTCCTATATAGGATAGGGCACAAGCACAATGACTCATGGTCAATCCTGATAGCGAAGGCTTTTCATTCCGATTTGTCATTAATGCCCATGCTAGTGATGACCAAATAAGAATTGAAACCATACGTCTGACCTAAAGCCTACTTGTTGGTCATGGAGCAACATGGTATTGAGATCTATGGACTACAACTCTTTGTTGACCAATGGTCATTGTACCCAATTTCAAGTTCTCTATGACAACTGGATGAATCTCTCGTTTAACTCACATAAGTGCATGTTTTAAGATATATCTAGACATTGGTTACCGCATTAACAACATGTCCACACATGACTCATGGTGATCATGACCTATGATTAAGATTTACCAAACCAACGATTAAGAGCAATGCAATGGGTTTGCAGGGCACACAACACTAATAAACTTCTAATTGTCTAAAAAGCCAATTGCATAACTTGAATACATATGTCAAATAGGATTCCATCCAATCATTATAATATTGAGTCATCTTTCATATCATAATATTTTATAATTTAAATATTATTTGAGTAATAAACCAATGCCTATATGAATATTGTTGGGAGAAGAGATCCCTTCTTAAGTACACATCAATATCGATCAAAAGAAAAAAGATGAAATATGCAAACTACAACACAAAGATTTACATGATTTTCTTCTGGTATGTCCACGGATTTACATCGATCCACTATGGCTCAAAGGCAAAAAAAGAAGAAGAAGAAGAAGAAGAAGAAAGAAAGAAAGTAGTAGCTCTCAATACAACTCTCTCTCTCTCTCTCTCTCTCTCTCTCTCTCTCTCTCAGAATATATATTACCTCAAACAAACTAATGTTTACTTACAACTCCATGTAAAATTACGAAATTGCTCGACTCCTGAAAGTGGTGGCTGGATGAATAGTACACCCCTGATGATCAAGCTCCACAAATCCTAACAAATATGATAGGATTAAGGAATATTTTTGTTCCATTGACTCTGACCTTTAAACTTGTTACGTTATTGGAAGTTCCACAGTTAGGTTACAGATGGCATGAGAATTGTTCCATTGACTCTGACCTTTAAACTTGTTAAACATTTAGGGCCTAGATTGAGTCCATGGTCCTCAAGCTTCCAGGATTGCTCAGCCCAAACCAAGATCATATTGCGGCACAACTAGGGCTAGAACCCATCCCCAACAATGAAGACAATAATCCGCCCTCTCATTCGATGGGCAACAAACGGACAAAAAGATGATGAAGGGTTCTCAAGTGCGGCCAACAGGGCCCACCTCCCAATCATTCTAAATTTTGGATCACATACAATCCACACTGAATTCCAATCGAATGGTCTCTGTTGTTCATAGGCAATTCGAGCACAACTGGGGCTAACACTGATTGGGATAGTAAATTTAGAAAAATTACAATAAAAATAGGAAGAGTTCACTCCATGAAAGACAAACTGATAGACAGAGAACTTTAAACAATGCATCTTTTAAATCACATTTATAAACCCCATTTCGGGGTTCTCCTCTCTCGTTCACTACTGAGAGTCTGAAAGTAACCAATCTTTTTCTTTTTATTAAATATGTTAATCCAGATACTCTGTCTGAAAGTCAGCTGAGCCAGATTATTGTTGCGTTGTAACAGAACTAAAAAAGAAAGCCAGAATATTGTTGCATTGTAACAGAATAAAAAAAGAATGGGAGAAGAAGAAATCTGTTTTTTTTTTTTTTTTTGAAATGTGAACGTGTTCAAGCTTTATAAGGCTGACCACTACATAAGCCGCTAGTGGAGGAAGCTCGAAAAGCTTCCCTTCATTCGTTGCTAAGCTGACAGTCCCAGTTCTCCGAGTCAGCCCGCGCTTTTTCGAAGAATCCTGCACCCATGGGCATACAGCCTGGCAAGCCTTCCCTTTCTGCCGGAGTTTCATGGGTTTTGCCCCATTCCCCAATCAGATATTTGGATGTGAGCTATACTCTGCGACGAGCCACACAAGTGTATGGCCTTGCCTTGCCATTTGACCTCTCTTCCCGTGTGACTAGGAATGCTCAATTACAACCTCTCAATTGTCACCGCCTGGCCTCTGCGATCATCTAAACAACACGCCCATCACACATTGTTATAACCATGATTGTTGCTGGGGCCAGACCTTTCCAAGGGATGTTTAACCTGTTGTACTGGGCGCGACAGTTCTGGCCCCTATTAGGAGGGTTATTGTCTCATTATTTGATTATCAATGTGCATAATTACTTTGAAAAATAACCCAATTTTGTATATACAAACAATATACACCCATGTATATATAGCTGTTGTCTTTTCACTCCTCTTTTCTTTTAGTGCCAACTGTATTAAGCCTGAACTATTTGTTTTTCCAGTCTTTGGGTGCTTCCAATATTTTAACAAAAACAATGGACCAACTTTCTAAATAATGGAATCCGATAAAACCCAAACTTTTTCTGAATCAATTTTGCTAACAATGGATTGAAGATTGGCACACACAACTCAGTGTATGCATTTTACATATTATGTTTTACCAGAAGGAGAAAAATGAAAGAATAAAACATGAAAGGGTAGCTACGCTGTCGCCAGTTGTAAAGCAGTTTTGCTAGCATTCCTTGCCCTAGTTGGCTCGCATATTTGCTTGCTTCTTGTGCATTGGCACATGGTAATCTCACCTAACACACCATGGGTGTGGAAAAAATCCCACCAATCCATGATCTTCACTGTCCATACAAGGATAGTTAAGAGTGATGGTTTGCATCTCAAGACCTCTGTATGGATGGTGAGGATCAGTGGTCAATGGATTTCTTCCCATGTGGCACACCTGTGGTTGCCCCATTCAGTGAATGGTCTGCATCACCATGTGGTGAGGAACATGGAGAGCAACAAACAGAGAGCAGTCCTAGAAGGATTAATTCCAAGTTGAAAAAGGTATATACTCGGAGGACAAAGTTACAGTTACCTGCAAAGGATGTGATGCCTGCATGGAAGTAGGACCATGTTAATCACACCCTCGAAGCAAACTCTACATCGAATCTTTTCCTGGTAAAAGCCAAAGAAAGATCAGTAAGCACAGGCACTACAAGCTATAAATTTTCATAGTCAAACCAAATTACAATATCTACCCAGTAACATTTCTGAAGGAAAAAGAGATGAAATGCAATATCGAGTCTGTAAAGCAATATCATGTAAAAAGTTTTGGGTGCACATTCTAATAAACAATAAGAGCATATCTTAATATGAATTCCATTGTCATGTTTATGGACAACAAAAAGAAAGGAAGGGAATCTGATTGGAATTGCGAGCCTTTGGTTCAAAACCTAGACAAGATATTGATACATTTCATGCTCGGATAGAATAGAACCTAGAAATAATCAGAGCCTCAAATCAATTGAAGCTAGACTCATTTGCCAATTGCTACAAAATTTATCCCCAAAAGCAACTAAAAATTGAACTAGCAGTTTAAAAGCAACTACACAAGCAAACTCGACCATACAGCGCTGTAGATCACCATGGTTAGACAATCAACAATGTACCTAAGTACTGGTACCATTGTCAAGTATGGCCAGCAATTTAAATATTAATAGTAACGGCCAATATATTGCAATATCGTAAGTGGCCAATATGATATACAGGGGATTTATTAAATTCCCCTGTATCGCACAAAATATCATAACGTATCGCTAATATATTGCGGTATATCGATACATTGTATATTTTGCCAAAAACCCTTCACAAAATCCCCCCGTATTGTTGATAGATGCGATATATTGCGATATGTATTGGCAATACATTGCAATACATTCCCCTACCAGAAATTAATAATAATAATAATAATAATAATTTGCAAAAACAATCCCCACAAATTTCATTCTCTTAAATTTATTTGGGGTCATTTTTATACTTGTGTGATATAATTTATGAATTATATGAACTCATTTTGGATATAATTGCATTACTCAACACATAGTTTAGGATCTTCTATAAAGGAAACTTGATGTCCGATATTCCCAAAATATCACAATTTATCCACGAAATATTGATACATTGAATTATTTTGATAATATTGCCTTTAAAAACTACTTTGTATCATCAATACCCTCAATACGTATCACGATACCTAAGTGCGTCATCACTCATCTCCCTTTGCGACAATATTGGAAAATTCTCCAAAAATCCCTTTTTTGTGATTTGTTTTCCTTCAATTACCTTCCTAAGGAGATTTTCGATCACTCATTTCAATTGTTTGGAGAGAAAAGGGTATTTGGGTGCGAATCATTTAGATTTAAACAGTTTTTTCTTCATAATCAGAATCCAAATAGATGAGTTTTTTGTAAATTTAAACAGTTTTTTCTTATTTAAATTGCTTGGAATCAATGGAATAAAGTTTATAATCCCTAATTTTGCATGTTTTACATGCGCAATCATAGATTTCAGCCTTCAAATCTTGAATTTGGGGATTTAGAGAAATTTTGGGAGAATTTGAAATTTCTACATTTCGCCCACTTAAATTGCAATTAGTATGGAATTTTTTTTTTAAAAAAAAAATCACATTAGAGTGCTTGAAGGTTGATCTACAGATTAACAGAACTTTTTGAAAGTTTTGAAAAACAAAATTAATTAAAGAATATCAAATTTTAATTAAAAAATAAGATTAATCAAGATGTTATTTAGGCCTAACATTTACGTATTTATGAGTGTATCCTAATCTTAATATTAGAGAAACTCATTTATTTGTTTTCCAAAATGAAGCTATTTAAAAAATTATAAAAAAAAATATATATTTTTTAAAAATAAATGTACCATCGTACATTGTAGGATAGATTTAGTGTCAATATTTCTTACAATGAACATAATAGTAAATGATATGAATTTTAGAAATATTAGTGATTTCTTTATTTATTATTTTCATTTTTAAATTGTCTAGAAAGTGGAGGTAGCCCCAAATTAGCAAGCAACACGAGACCTAGCTTCCCAACAACTGGTCACATATCGAAGAGTGGAGTGTCCCGTTTGAAGCAATACTTAGCAAGGGGGCATCAAAACATAGTGAACAGCCCATGTGTTCCGAATGATGTGAGAGAAAAGGTGAAGGAGGTGTTGAGGAACGGTGAAGATGAGAGATGAGTGCATTGAGCGTGAGAGGGAGTTTAGGGAGTTAGTGCATCCAATGTAGAGTCTTGAGTCAATAGAGGAGGACAAGTATGAGGACCTCGAATACAGAGGGACTGTTGATGAGTTGTTATGGGAGGAGTGAGAGAGAGACTGGATGAATTTGTAGGAGGCGAGTAGACCGACTTTCGAGGGGTCTATGTAGGAGGGTAGTGGGGGGAGTGGAGAGGGGACGTCAATGGAGAGAGATAGCAATAGGTGGTGGTAGGAGGTGATGGTAGCAAGAAGGATTTGTGGAGTGAAGGGGATGTGAGAAAGACGATAGAAAATCGTGGCCAAGTTTCTCATTTATGACCACGTGTGAGCCAAGGCAATAGCAAGCCCACACTTAAAAAATGTGATCACTAAAGTGCAACGTGAGGTACTAAGATGCATTGCTACATCGACGAGTTGAAGCCATCATGGGAGACTTATGGGGTCATGCTGATGTGTAACGATGGATGGGGCTAATGAAGATGTTCATCATAAAATTTATGGCCTATTGTAGGGGGACAACCATATTCCTAAAACCCATTGATACATCGAAGGAGATTAAGAACACAATTTACATCTATGGGTTGTAATGAATGAGGTGGAGAGGAAGAATGTGGTCAGTCAGTGTTTTAAGTATTGACGATATCAACCGATATATCCCACGTTATATCTTGTATCCCACCTGTGTGATACGAAACGCACAAGTAGTGGGATATATCCCACATGTTCGATCCAATAACCATTTTCAATTTTCAATCCTTTTTTTCTACAAGTCATGTTAAATTAGTGTCACATTGTTACAAATTCATGATTTTTCATGTTTTTCATGAAAAATCATGGAAACATGAAAAATCATGGATTGGGAGCTTCGATTTTGAGATTTAGAGGAGATGGGCCGAGTTCCGAAAATTTGAAAAAAAAAAAACAACATTTCCAAATTTCTCACAAATTGATTGAAATCTGTGTCCAAACATAAAATTGAACATCCATGTAACCTGATCTAGTGATTCTTCTTTTCCGTTTGAATGTATTGTTGTGTTTCCACACGTCTTATTATGTTTATAAATTATATGAATAGACTTTGAATATACTTACATTAATTCAGTTAAACAGCACACAGATTAGGACCCCATACAAAGAAAATCTATTATGTGCACTTATTTTTTGTAATGTTTTGATTTATAAGTGTGTATTGATGTCTTTTTTTAACAATCATTGAAGTTTCATTGAAAATTTTGACCAATTTCTCAATGTTTCCCCCATGTTTCCAACAATAGTGATACATTATTTGATACAACCGATATATCCCATGCGATAACCGATACGTATCCGTATCCCAAGGGTGCGATACGTAACATGATACCGATATCTCGAACATTAGGTGCAGTTCATCACAGACAATAGGAACTCATTCATGAAGGCTAGGAAGGAGTAAAAGAAGAAGAACGACATGTACTATTCCTCATGCGTAACCCATTGCATTAATTTGATGCATAAGGCGATAAGGAATAAGATTGCAAATATGAGTGTGATTGTTAATGCCCGAGCAATTATAAATTTCTTATATAATCACACCTGGTTATTACCAGAGATGCGTGAGAGATGTGGTGGTGATATAGTGCGGCTTGGGGCGACATGGTTCATCAATAATTTCATTGCCTTAAAAAACTTCATAAAACACAAGTAGGGACTCAAAGAGCTCTTTACTTTTAGAGAGTATTTACATTGGTATCAGAGCAACAAAAAACTAGCGTCGATCATTGAGGAGCTTGTTATAAGCAGCTCTCTTTAGGATGGCCAATGTGGCAAGGCATTCCAAAACGGTAACAGTGGCCCTAACGGCCACCACCATTACCGTTATGATACAAGTCGTAACTTTATTTTTTTGAAAAAATTGTTACTAGACCATTATGGTCCGTTACTGGACCGTTATGGTCCGTTGCAGGGCCGTTATGGGCCGTTACGACCCATTTTTCTGTAACGGCCGTTTCAACCCCGTAACGGGTATGACCGTTACTGTTATGTAACCGATTTTGAATACCTTGCAATGTGGTGTGATAGGTATTCAAAAAACCATATGCAGTGCTAAGGATGGTGAAAAACAAGATATCCGTCAATAGGTTCCATGTACAAATCGATATGGTACATGAAAGAGGCCATTAAGGCTAAATCCCCAAATGAGTATCAATGGGTGCATACAATCATGGATGACCAATGGGAAAAGACTCCTGAGCACCCACTTCACAAGGCTGGTAAGTAATTAGATTTAATTTTTTATATGTTTCAATACTTTATTAATTACTTGCATGGTATGGACTTGTATAGTTATTTTCTTGACATTAATGTATGAATATGTGCATCATGTTGGGTGCACGAAGTCTATGAGAAGTTATTCCCCAATTCTCCGGGGAAAGCCCGTTTTGGGAATGAGGTAAATTGATGTGTTGCATTTAATTCTTATCTAATTTCTTGTCATGCACAATATTGATTGTTACCATTAAATGCCATCAACAGGTTGTCTTCTTTCAAAGTGCGAAGGACATGTTTGGGTGCGAGGCTGCGAGAGAGTCAGGGAAGACGATGATTCCATGTGAGTTGGTACACAGGCTTGTAGTTAAAAGTTAGTTTTCATATTTTAAATTACATATGGAACTAGCAGACAAAAATGAACAACTCCTTGGCGAGCACTAGGCCATGACGGGAGCAACTACAAGATCTTTTAGCGTCTAGCTATCTGCATGCTCACACAGATTGTGTCATCATCACCGTATAAGTGAAATTGGAGCACGTTCTCGCTCATTCACACAAACAGGCAGAACAAGTTGGGTTGCGAGAGGCTCCAGAAGCTAAGCTTATGCCACTACAACATGAAGCCTTGAGAGTAGCTGCTACAGATAGAAGGTGCAAGAAGAGCATAAGAGGGCCTATCAAATCTCACGATAATTAGTTAGAATGCATTCTACGAAGGAAATATAGATGACCCACTTTATGTTTGAGTTAAGTCAAATGACCTGGATCAAGCAGATGGTTGACCGAAACTGAAGATAGCAGAGGAAACATCACAATGCATCAACATTGATGCAGTTGTAGAGGAGGCTAGATGATGCAGGACCAATGCATAAACTAAGTAACATGTGAGATCAAATAACCAAATTAAGATATTTAACAAAAAAACACAAACATCACTATATTCATCACAAATATCATGAAAATCAAAAGAAAATCATGCATAATCCTGACCTAAGCTACCAACATCGTAACATAAGATCATTAAATAATGTAACGTCTTGAATTTTAGCTATTTTGAATTTTTTAGAAATCCGTGAAAATTTTCAATATAACTAGCCTACATTGTCACTTACTAACCCTTGACGCCCTATACGTGGGTGGTACTAGTAAAGAACCACACAAATTTGATTTGTTAACCGTAGGAAGCCAACGAATCCGCCCGATCACTTAAACATTGGGCTTAGCCTCGTGATTTGTTCAAATATAGCCCAAACCTAGTCGACCTATCACTGACTAATTAAGACAACCACATCTAAATAAAGACCTACCCAAAGTCGAGACAATTGGGGGTCAAATCTTAATTAATAAACTAAACTAACCCACTTATCCTTTTAGCCTAAGAATCAATAGCTTATGATGATTATAACCGAATCGTCATTTCCGCTAGTTGCGAATAGGCCACATTATAAACTTAGCTAATCCAAACCCTAATAATTGCACACAAGAAATCTTGATACCCAATTCATTCCAGAAATGCCCTGATTATCCAAACAAGTTCTAGACCGCTCGTTAGTGGGCCATTAAACCTGAGACTATAAAAAGACATTCGTCTTAGTGGGCTTGACGTCCATCGCGAGACACAGAGCTGAGGTCGCATTTTGAATTGCTCAACTTGGACCCGCAAGCCAAGTGCATGAGATGTGTGAATGCCTCAAGTGAAAACTTGAAATTTAAGTGAAACTAGCCCGTTGCACTTTCGTGAGATTGTAAATTTCAGAACGTCGGTTCATGGTCAAATTCGAGGTATCGACTAAAGATATTTCTCCACACATATCCGTATAGTCACAGCCCCGATTGATCATCGGTGACCATCGATCTAAGTTAGGGCCTTCCCGGTTGATCGGCATGCCCGATCATCGTATATTTATGTCCAAACAAAGATCGCATTGTTGGACACCTATTCCATTGCTTAGATTGACTTGTACGCCTCCTAATGGGTCCCATTGATTGGAAACAGTCCCCTCCAAGGTTAGTATAATGAATAAAGGGCCATTAGGGCCATTTGCACCACTTCTGGCACCATATAAGGCCCTTAATTGGGCACCCCCTCCTCCCTTACGAATTTCAACAAGAGAAAAAGGGAGAAATGGAGAAGAGAAAGAGAAGAAAGGAGAAGAGAGAAAGAGCTTGGGGTGTGAGTGATGGTGCACCTCTACCCTCTCATCCACTGTCTCGCCGCCTTACCGTAACAAGAACCGTCGTCAGAACTTTCTCGGCGGCGATTGGAGGTAAGAAATAGATTCTAGTATCTAATCTAATATTTTAGGTTAGGTTTTTTAGTTTTTACAATGCTTTGTATAATTGTTTAGACTTTGGGGGATTTTCCGTATAACCCTAATCTTATAAGCGCTTTGAGTTGTACGAATTATTGCAAAGGTGCAGACCATTATCTCTATGTTATCATTTTTTTTGGATGAATCTGAATTCCATTTCAAAAAAATCACCACCTGTACATGTGAGGTACCCCTTTACATAAAACAGGGGCCCAGCCATGAAAGCACGTATTAATTACAAAAAGAGATCAGCAAGGGGATCAGATCATCCTGATAGAACCTAATCCAACCTTATCAAGGAAGATAGAGCCTTTAACCTGCTGAGGGAGCGCTGCCTGACAATCGAACTAAGCATAAGATTGAGAAGTACTCCCTAACCGAGCCATAAAATCCGCTGGCGCGTTCCCTTCCCGCACAACATGCACAAATCTGATACGGCCTCTTTGCTGCAGCTGATGAATCCTATAAACCGACATCTTCCATTTCCAGCCCGGCTCTGCATCGCTATTGAGTAAATCAACCACCAGACTAGAATCTGATTCTACAATAATTTGGTTGTAACCCCTTTGAAAACCGAGAGTTAGACCGTCATACACTGCACGCAATTCTGCAACCGTGTTAGTGCCGACCCCATAACCTGCAGAAAAAGCGAAAAGGAAGTTGCCCGCCTCCCCTCTACATATACCACCACCTCCTACATTACCCGAATTACCTCTGGACGAACCATCTACATTAATTTTAACCCATCCAGACGATGGTCGCTCCCATCTAATCAGGACAGCGCAAGCAATAGTTCTAGAGACAGAAGGCGAGTCAGCATTAATCCTTGAAATTTCATACCACCCTGATCTAGGCGCGCTGCCGTCAATGAGAGAGCTGGACAGAAGAGTGTCCCACCACCAAATGTTGGCAAGAATTCGCTCTAATGATATCGGCACCCCATCATAAACCGCACCATTTCGAGATTTTCAGATCTCCCATATAATGATGCATGGAATAAGCATTTGACTCACCGATTTGTTTTGCTTAGAAGATACAGCCGCCCACCACTGAAAGAGCCGGGCTTCAACCGATAATGCTGCCATTACGTTAATTCCAACCCATGTACCCACAGTTCGCCACACAAACTGGGCTATGCTGCTTTTGACAAACAGATGGAGCAGAGTCTCAATGGCATGGGGCCGGGAACCATGACTGGAGCAACAAACACACCTGGAGGCAAGCTATACTCCTCTAGATTGTACTGCATTGTCAACCGGGATCGCGTTTTGAAGCACCTTCCAGACAAGAAGGCAGATTTTTGGTCGCAGAGTAGCATGCCAAACCCATCTGGACCAGTTCCGACCCGGCCCAGGGTCCCGACTCATAGACCACGCTGATTTAACTGAGAAAGTACCTGAATTCGTGAATGCCGAAATTGGGATGTCAGCGCCTTCAGATATGTAAAACCCTGCCTAAAATACATGATCAATTACACTCTGAGGAAGAATAAGGAACACAGCTGAGGGGGGGAGAGGACCACTCGGACCGAGGACTTGACGCACCTGGATATCCTGCAAGCCTGCTGGAACCTCTACCTCAGCCAGCTGCGCAAGAGGTCCCAGACCAGTCCAATTTGTCTGCCAGAAATTGCAGATACCAGCCCTTATATGCCATTGAACTCGAGATTCCACCAAAGGAATGAGGTCCCTGATTCTCTTCCACAGAGGAGAAGACACCCGCGTTGATCGATTTATTTCCCCTGGCGACAAGACATGATGATACTTAGCCACCATGTAAGATTTCGACACATTATCCTCCTGTCCAAACTTAATTAACCATGCCATTTTATTTCGAAAAGCCTTCATAATATCTGCAAGTTTTCTAAAACCAATGCCCCCCTCGGTCTTTGGCGATGCCAGCATGTGCCAATTTTTCCAGTGACACTTAAATTTTCCTTCCGACCAGCCCTAGAAAAAATTCACCATGTGTCTCTCAATTAATTTAAGCACCTGAGAAGGAATATGGGCCGCCGCCATAGCGTGAACTAGGATGCCTGATAGGATGTTCTTCACGAGGACCACTCTCCCTGCCTGGGATAAAATACGGGCCTTCCACCCATTAATACGACCCACAACTTTATCAACCAACGGCTTAAATAAACTTGCTTTGATTCTTCTGTCTACCATTGGGACCCCCAGATAAACTGCTGGAGATGACGAATGACCGAAATCGAGGATAGCCTCAATTGTTCTAATTCTCGTAGCGGGCAGCTTTTTTGAACAGAAGAAGGAACTTTTACTCAAATTTATACTTTGGCCCAAGGACGCCTGGAAGGATTCGAGGAATTTCTTCAGCTGTAGCAACGTGGATTTCCCATTTGTGAAAATTAATGTATCATCAGCGTATAGTAGATGGGAGATCGTAGGGCAACCTCTGGGCAAGGCAAATGGCCGGCAAAGTTGACTATTGAACAGGCTTTTAAGGCCTCTACTAAGAGCCTCAGCTGAAAGAATAAAAAGACTTGGAGAAATCGGGTCTCCCTGCCTCAAACCTCTTGAGGATTTAAAAAAACCTGCCATCTCTCTGTTTATCAGAACTGAAAACCAGCTATTCCCCCAACATTTTTCTACCATCTCAATCCAACTCCTGCTGAACCCAAATTGATCCAGAACCTGCTTCAGAAAGGCCCAGTTTACCCTATCATATGCTTTGTCCATGTCTAATTTCAAGACAATGTTTCCCCCGCGAACCGGTCTGTTTAATTCTCTGAACAGCTCTTGAGATAAGGCAATATTTTCCGCTATCGAGCGCCCTTGAACGAAGGCCCCCTGTTCTAGTGAAATCAACAGTGGTAGGATCTGGCTAAGCCTGGAAGCAACAATCTTGGAAAAAAATTTATACAGACAATTACACAAACTGATAGGCCGATAATCCGAGAACCTCTTAAGAGCATCTGATTTTGGAATTAAGCAGATAATCGTAGCCGAAACTAACCTGGGGATATTTTCACCTTGAAAGATGAAGGAGATAGCCTTATGAATGTCCTGACCCACCACATCCCAACAAGATTGAAAAAAACTAGCTGAAAAGCTGTCAGGCTCAGCCGCGCTGTCCTTTGGGATGGAGAAAACTGCTGTTCGAACCCCCAGTATCGAAGGAGGCTGCAATAGCTGGTCATTGTGGGCCTGTTCAACCAATTGAGGAATACACTGCAACAGTTTCTGGTCAATTTGACAAGAAGAGGCACAAAAGAGTTGCTGGAAATGGTCCACCGCTGCTGCCTTTACCGCTGCTTGACCTTCCATAATTTGCCCAGAGCTCAATTCCACCCGACTTATAAAAGCTCTCCTTTGCCGTTTCATAGCCGAAGCATTAAAAAATCTCGTATTTTTGTCCCCCTCCGACAACCAGTCCACCCTAGATTTCTGCTTCCAAAAAATTTCCTGCATAATCTCCAAAGATGCTAACCTGGCAGAATTTGCATTGATCTGTTGTTGCAGGCTGAGAGAATGATCGTTGGGGCCAGGTGAAGATTGGAGTTGATCCTCCAGCTCGACCATCACGTGCTCCGCTCTCTTGATCTGCTCAAAAATATTCCCAAACACCTCTTTGTTCCAAAATTTCAGATCAATTTTCACCTGTTTGAGCTTAAAGAGTACATTGTAGATTGGATGAGAAGATTCTACCTTGTTCCACGCTGTCCTGACCACGTGCAGAAAATCAGCATGTTGGGTCCACATTCGTTGAAAACGGAATGGTTTAGGACCACCATTCAATGGCCGAGGGAAAATAAGGAGAAGTGGAGCATGATCCGAATGAATGCGAGGCAAATGAGACATTGAGAATTGGGGGAAATAACATAGATCAGGTAGCGTTGAAAAGAACCCGGTCAAGTCTCGCCCATACACGAGCATTGCCAGACTGATTGTTACTCCAGGTGAACCGATTCCCTGAAAATCCCGCATCTAAAAGACCACGTGCTCCGCTCTCTATATTATCATTTATCGACCCTTGAGGGTCTCAATTAATGACTAGTTGCTTGTAAATGAATTTGTGCATGCTAATATGTTAACATTTTGATTTTTCTATAATATATGCTATTGGTTAGATATGAATGCTCACAAATTTCATGAAATTTCTGAGTGATGGAATGTGTTACTTTATCGATGCTCACATGCTTGATTAAATGCTTAAGTGGTTGTGTTACTTTATGCAAGTTCATATGTTTGATTTAATGCTTTAGTGGATGTTTACATGTTCGATGAAATGCCTAGGTGGTTGCATAGTAGAATTTATTTTATAATTGCATGATGTAGTGTTTAGTTCATAGCGATACTTAGGATTTATATGATGTTGGGTCAGTCGGCAAATCACCCAAATCAAGGGGTGGCCCAAGTTAGGGTGGCCACCCTAAGCTTGTTTGATTGACCCGGGTTGAACACGGACGACTGACAGTAACTGGACTACACGGGATGCTTGCACCCAATGCTGGTTGCGTTGGGGTTCTCCCATGTCAATCGAATTAGTCCACTAGCCGATTGTTATCTCTACCTCACTTTGGTTCCACTAAATTGAAATGTGCAACTCTGATTATTCGTGTGTTGAATAAATGTGAATCTAAACTAAGCCACATGTGCATTTTCATTTAGTTAACACCCGAGAACTCGAGATCAGAGTCTATGTACTTAGGTGCCGATTTTCGGGGCGTTACAAATAAAAAGAAACTAGGATCTAATGGATGTAGGGACATCCAATTAGCATAAGGTATACTCTATTTCAAAATAGGAAACCTAATACAACCTAGGGTGAAAATTATGGTTTGGGTAATTTGGGATAGTAGGAAAATTATAAAATATAGGTTTAGGGTTAGGGTTTTGCGGATGAAAGAAAGGGATCTTGATATAATGATGGTAGGAAACCAAAAGGGGCAGGTGGGATGTGGGAGGATGGGTTTAGGTGGGTTAGGGTTTGAATTGTGGATGAGTATGTGAAGGTTGGGTTTGGGAGAAGACGAAGATCTGAGATGGAAAGAATAAAAAACCTGAAGAAGATACCTGGATGGGGAAGAAAAGAGAAGATGGTGTGGGGATAAATGGAGATCTCGCACCGCCGTTGATAAAGATTAACCTCACACAAATTTTTCTTCTAAATCACATGGAAGTATCTTCAAATCGCATGAAGATGTGAGAAGAAAGCAAGAGCTTCTCTCTCTCTCTCTCTCTCTCTCTCTCTCTCTCTTAAATCAGAAAATCCAATGGGAGAGGTCACACGCCCCCCATTTTTTTATAGATACAAGAAGTTTCAAAAATTACAGTAATCCCCGTCTTGTGAATTTTAATGAAAATAGCCCTAGTCTAAATAAAATCAACTAAAACACTCATAATGTATCCAAATATAAAATAATAAAAAACTAAATCCTAAAATATAATAAAGTCTAAAACTGATGTGGACGATCAACGATCAATGGCCTAATCATGTGATCTATGCGATCCAATGGCCCGATCGTCGCGTCCCTCCGATCCAACGGTCTGGATCACTCTAGAAAGTAACCCATGTGCATCTTCCTAGTGTGGGGTCTTCCAGATGCTTGCATATGCACATGGGGTCTTGAGCACAATCACGGGTACTCGCATAGCCACAGGGAAATCGGTGGGACCCACCTCCTCTGATACGTATGTAAGGGTGTACGTGATGTGATGCCATCATCACTAGATCTCCCCCACAAAGCTTTTGATTCATTGACGAGGACTGTTGGAGGTAGTCGACCATCACTATCTTGTAGGACACAGGTGGCCATACTCTATCTAACAATGACAGCAATACAAAGAGTGACAGAGGCGGCTGCAATGATGGTGATGGTGGTGGAGACGGGTGGCAGCGGCGGTGATGTCCACGGAGAGAGTCAAAGTGAGAGTCCTCTTAGCCTATTCACTGAGGAGAGGGATTTTGAGCATGCCATCTAGGACGAAGACCATGATTCTCGTCCTGTCCCAACACAGCTTCTTAGCCGAAGTATGATTGTTGTAACAAGAAGTAACTGAGTGGCGTTAAGGACTCTTTAACATGGAGCATAAGGTCCATGGACGACGATGGTGGGTAGGGCACTCTAGTTTGTGCCAAAGTATGAATATGAATCATATGGTTATGGACCTCATGGATATTGCAACGAGTAACTCCAGCAGTTACGATACACAATTAATTGACTATAGATATGGGCGAGAGTACACTTATGTGTAAGGGTAGGGATATCCACGATATGACTATGGACAAATGTATCTAGGAGTTCTACATACACCCAACCTATATCTAGCTCTAGATCCACATCAAACACAAACGATGGAGGTGATGCAATATCCGCAGATGGCCATACTGATCCAATTCGGAGAGGATGAGTATCGACAATATGTAATAAAGAATTTTATTGGTATCATTCTACTATGACCTGGGCACAATATTGTCAGTTCGTAGATGAGCAATACTATGGCTAGTCCCGTAGAGGTGGCGATAATGCCTTTGAGCCACCACATAATTTTTTGTGGCTCTGAGCCACAACCATAGGCGTATTGACTATTGAGAGCACAACACGTATATTTTTACTTCTTTTTGGGCTTTAGAATGTATTGTTTATGCTTTCATACACATCTTACAAACTGATTTTCAATATAGTTGCATCACTTCTGTCTAACAACGCATAATTTAGGACACTCTACAAAGATAAGCTTATTATATGTACTTGTTTTTTGTGATATTTTATTTCTACACGTGCATAATGCTTCTTTTTTTTAAAAAAAAAAAAAAAACATCCCTTGAAGTTTCATTGAAATATTTGACTAATTTCCAAAATATTTCCCAAAAACAATGATACATTATGCAATACATGAGAAATTTCCTATACGATACCAATATGTTTCCATATCCCAAGCAATATATGTGTCAATACCAATACTAAAACCACTAGCGAAATCAAGGATAATATTCCCCATCTCCCTTCTCCCAAAACCATATACTCCATTTATGCTCTCATATCTTCTACTTTCTTTCCCTACAAGATGGTTCGTTCATGTGTAATGGAGACCAAGAACCGTGCAAGTTAGGAGTTGGTACGAGTTTGAAGGCTCTAAAAGGGCAAGGGGAAGGCCCAAAAGGATGTGGATGGAGGTAGTAAGAAAAGATTTCATGACCCAGGGTCTAATTGAAGGTATGGCCTTTGGTAGGATGGAATGACAGAAGGTGATTTATGTAGTCGACCCCAATTAATTGGGTAAGGCTTAGATGATGATGATGATGACGACGACGACGACGACGACGACGATGATGATAATGAGTTAACTTGAGGCGGCACACCTGTTGGACAGTGTGGAATGTGGATGTGATGGACATTACCTCCTTCACATGGTTATGATAGGTGTGCTAAAAGAAACCTTATGAAATAGTTGGATTCTGACCTTTTCTCACAATCCAATTGTTATCACAGTGCAGCAATTAACACGAGAGTAAACAAGCGCTAAAATAGGGCTATTTCAATAAAGATGCTATGCGCAGTGCTTATTAAAGCGCAAAATGTAAAACTAACTATACTCAGTGCTATTTTTATGTTGACAACCTCATGATGCATGCATGCCAAACAGGCCCTAACACTTTCTTATCTACCTAAGAGGACAATCCACATGACCACACAAACTGTGCATACAATGAGAAAGAAATAGAAGCATGATGTACAGTCCTCCACATGAGTAGATCTCGCTCCACAGAAACAGACAGCATACCAATGCAAAGGAATTATATGATTCTCAAACTTAGGATATGCATAATACAGCTTTTCAATCCATACAAGTGGGGAAGATGTTCAGTGATCCAACCTTTGTCTACTGGGCCCCAACATGGATGGAACATGGTACCAAAAAATCTCCTCAATATCACAAACTTAGACACCATTCTTGGGACTCTTGTTTCAGTTGAATGTTGAGCATTGCATAGAATGGTCAATCCACAGCAGATTTGACAGACTAATGGTCAGGATCTCTGCACCCCGCTTGTATAAACTGAAAACCCAAGTATACCGTGCATACACCTGGACCTAAGATCACATGATTCCCTGCGATGCAAGAAACAACAGCTTGAAATTTAGAATTTATACACGAGAGAATCAAAGCAGCAGATTGATTTCTTGAAGTTGTCATCAGTCAAGACTACGAATATTACTTTTTTAAGTCTCTCAAACTCTTTCAGGCTGTATCTGGTAATTTCTCTTCGCTCTCCCAGAGCTGCTTGTAGTCTCCAAACCTGAGGTAAAACAGAATCGATGAAACGAAGTATCTGAAAACAATAGCATGCAAGATAATTATTTTGACATTTACGAAAAAATTGGATGAGTCTAAAAACTTAACAACCGGTTGCTGATTCTTGTGGGATGAAAAGAGGGAGTTGGAAAAAAAAAAAAGAGCTATTTCTTACACCAATGTAAAATAGATATAACAAAAAGACCGATCTACTGCACCTCCTATGCAAGGTCCTTCTTGGGCATTTTCTTCACAACCTCAGGTGAATAGCCACAGAAAGTGTTATACCTAGTGGTATAGAACCAGAAAACACCATGATCAGAAGAAATGTGAAGACTTTTATAACACAATACAGGTTTTAAAGAAATTATAAACTGAATAAAGCATACGGAATGAAGAACTATCGATATTAACAAAGTAACAATGTCAATATATGCACCACCAACAAGTGAATGTCATCTGTCTAAAGATAACCCAAACATAATTTCAACACAACTTGACAAGAAGTTTCGATGGAAATAACTTAAAAATTTAAGGCATCACTGCAGTATGCACACTAAAGAAAACTTTTATAACAATTTTAGTGGCAGTAGAGTGTTTATACTTTATAGTGTACCATCTTCCTTACAAGCTCAAACCTAGTAAGAATAATTTGGCACATTAAATTACTCATTACAACCAATGTTTTAAATATTTACGATATCGGCCAATATATCCCACGATATATCTTATATCCCACCTTTGCGATACGAAACACACAGGTAGTGCCGATATATCCCACATGTTCGATCCGATGAGCATTTTCAATTTCCGATCCCTTTTTGCATTTTCAATTTCCGATCCCTTTTTTTTTGTGTTGAAAATTATGTGAAATCAATGTCAAATGGTTACAAATCCATTGGTTCTTCGTGTTTTGCATGAAAAATCATGGAGTTAGAGCTTTGATTTCGATATCCATTGGTTCTTCATGTTCTCCATTTTTTTAATTTTTTTTTCCAAAATTAGTGTATGGTGGTCCGATTTGGGGAAAATTCGAAATTTCCCCAATTTCTCCCAAATTGCTTGTAATGTTGCACTCCAAACATGAAATCAAGCACGTATAAAGGTTGATCTACTAATTTTTCAAGTCCTCATCAATTTTCGGAAAATAAAAAAACATTTTTTAATTAAAAATTATTAAAATATATTTTTTCAAAATTTTCCTTCATTCAACTATCAGTTGAGACTAATTTCGAAGTATTTAGGAGTGTTTAATGAAATTATCATCACATACATTCTAATGTTATGCATTCAATTTGAATATAGTTGCATTAGTTCAATGAGAAAGCGCATAGCTTAGGACCCTATACAAAGGAAACCTATTATGTGCACTTCTTTTTTGAGATGTTAAGATTCAAAAGTGTGTATTAAGGTCTTTTTTTTTAAATAATCCCTGAAGTTTCATAGAAAAATTCAACCATTTTCTCAATGCTTCCCTGTGTTTCCCAAAAAGTACGATAAATTACCTGATACAAACGATATATCCCATGTGATAACCGATACGTATCTGTATCCCAAGGATGTGATATGTAACCCAATACTGATATTTCTAACACTGATTACAACAAGTAACAACTTAGAAAAGATGATCTTTTAAACAATATTACAAGATTTTTTTTTAAAAAAATGGTAAGAGGTGTGGCAATACTCACCCTGCAGCCTCAATGTGGAAAAGGCGAGCATGTTCCTCCTTACCACCTTCACCAATTGACCACCAACCAAGCAGCCTAGCATTATTGAGGGTAGGGGATGGTCAAAATGCACCAAGAACATACTACTACATACCGCTCACATCTTGACAATGCCTCATGGATTTCAAAATTAGTGCTAGTGTTCATTTAAAATTTTCATCTGATAGGATGCATTACCTTGAACCATGATGAAAAACCGGAAGTAATCACGAGCTCTTGAAGAGATTGAAAAGTATCTTCATGTGCCAGCTCCATTGCATAGTAAAAGGATAATGCTCTCTACCAATCTGAAAATTGCGAATAGGACTCCAGCTCCTTACAGAAGTAAAAGCGGAGAAAAAAAAGAAAGGAGTGGAATATATCGAGCACTGTGTGGTGTTTCCTGAAATTAAAAATAAGCACTGTATGGAAATGCATACCAATGAGAACATCTAAAGCTATATCGATGGGTTTTGCTAATGTCCCCAAACCTTCTAAATGGCACATGCATCCCATTGTCATCAAACCCGTTCATTCATTCATACAACTAGGAGCAAGCCATGGTGCAAATATCATGCTAATCTAATGATCCTAAGCTCCATTTTTAAAAAAATAATAATTTTAAAGATGACAAAACTTTTGTTAAAGAACAACTAGGTGAGAAGATCTCAGCAGGGAAGAAAGCTACAACCCAAAAGAAAAAACTAAATTACAAATTTCGAGATAAAATTAACATAGTTAGCCTAATCCACTACATACCTCTTGACCCTCCTCACCACCTCGAACAACGACCCACTCAAGTCCCTTTGCCTTGCCAAAGGATGAAAACCTTGAAGTAATGCGGGGGCATTTTCACACCGGGCTCGAGTGGGGTGGCCTGTGGGATGCGATGTACACTCGAGATGGGCAGCCGGCGTAAACCATGTGATTTGGGGCCCGTGTGAGGCGGAACCCATGTGATTTGGGGCCCGCGAGGGGTCTGAACCCATGGATTTGAGGCCCACAAGGAGGGTTCGATCGAGGACCTAACCCATGGATGTGGGGCCAGGGCTATGAGATATAGGAAATAATTCACCATGCTCTATCAGTTCGAGCTTTTAGAGCATATGGTTAATTATCCTGCATCAAATTGGTATCAAAGCGGGAGGTCTCGTGTTCGAGACTCCTCACCGAGGGTGATTAATATGGGGGCATTTTCACACCAAGCTCAAGTGGGGTGGCCTGTGGGATGTGGGGCACACTCGAGGTGGGTGGTTCATGTAACCCATGTAATTTGGGGCCCATGTGAGGCGGGTGGCTCTTGTGAGGCGAAACTCACGTGATTTGGGGCCCACAAGGGGGCGGAACCCATGGATTTGGGGCCCACAAGGAGGGTTCGGCCGAGGACCTAACCCATGGATGTGGGGCCTAGGATATGACATAAAGGGATTAATTCGCCATGCTCTATTAGTTCGAGCTTTCAGAGCAAGTGGTTAATTGTCCTACATCAGCGAATCCAGATGTCTTACAAATTCCCCTGCCTCCCCATTTGTCATATTCCTGCAACCATTGTTCGACGTACCCTTGATATTATAGAAATATCCTTGATATTATCCATATATCCAGCTCAGCGATATTGATATCACTGGTAGCGATACTGATAACACTGGTAGTATCAGAAATTCTAAGTGTTAATAATGTATCGCTAAGTATCGCCAATATTTTCAATTTGGAAGCTTCATACTAGTAGAGGTCTAAATCCTAGCTTTTCAATTTCTTCGCCATGACCCATGTGCATTCAGAATAGGACTTGTTCTTCCATTTCACCAAGTATTGCTTGTATTGGCCCCATCGTGTGTCAGTAACCCTCATGCTCAATACATGTTGATTTTGTCCTCCTTTCTCTTTAGGAGCTATTTATCCATATCGATAATGACTTCATCTTGCATGTCAAACACCTCACAATAGTACTCAAACAAATCCACGATATTGAAAGTCAGTGAGATATCCAAGCAATGTTTTAAATAGCTATGCATGTAGCATGTAGCTTATGCTACATAGTGTATCTTAGCTTATTACTTTAGGTTGCATTTAGTTGCCAATTATCATGAAATTGGTGCAACGAAGCACAACCATGATTAAAAATCTAGAAGTGAAGTGTTTAGAGGGGTGAACGTTACTCTCAGTATTTTAAATAGTGGCCATAGCATAGCTATGACACTACGTAGCTTTAGAAAATAATGTAAATCCCCTATAGCACACGCCATAGGAGTTGTAGCATATGCGTAGCGTATGTAGCATCAAAACATATGTAGTGTTCACTACATTTTTTTATAAAGGATAATTGTATTTTCTATTTGTACTTAATACTCTCAACTTGTGGGATTTTAATTTCTTTTCATACTCATGACTTGTGGTTTTAATTAGAAGCTATTCATTAAAGTGGTTTGCTTAGATAGTGATGAGGACATCACTTCACGTACACCCTTGTGTACGTATCAGAGGAGGAGGCGGGCCGCACCGATTTCCCTATGGCTAGGTGAGTATCCGTGATCGTGATGAAGACCCCATGTGCATGTGCGGGCATCTGGAAGACCCCACATTGGGAAGATGCACATGGGCTACTTTATAGAGTAATCCAGACCATTAGATTGGAGGGACATGACAATCAGGCCGTTAGATCACGTGATCGAGCCATTGATCGTGGAGCGTCCACATTAGTTTTTCGTAGATTTTATCAGCTTATAGGATTTAGTTTTGTTTATGTTATGTTTGGACACCATTATGAGTGTTTTTAATTGATTTTAGTTAGACTAGGGTTATTTTCATCAAAATCACAAAACAGGGTGTTTATTGTAATTTTCAAACTTTATTGGAGCTATAAAATAGGGTGAGTGTGTGACCCTCTCCCTCATTGGATTTTGTGATTGAAAAAAAAAAAAAAAAAAACCAGAGAGAGAGAGAGAGAGAGAGAGAGAGAGAGCTCTTGCTTTCTTCTTCTTCCATCTTCATGGGATTTGAAGATACTTCCATGCGATTTGGAAGGGAGATTGGTGCGAGACTAATCTTCATCAACGGATGTGCAAGGTCTCCATCTATCCCCACACCATCATTTCTTTTCCCTTCCATTAAGGGCTTCATCTTCTCCTAAACTCATCTTTCCTTTACCTATCTACAATCCCAAAACTTAACCGACCTAAACCCATCCATCCCACGCCACACGTGTGAATCCTTCGAGTTGGCCGTATGGCCACACCTTGCCCATTTTGATTTTCCAACATCCTTATATCAAAACCCCTTCTTCCATTTCCGAAACCCTAACTTAAATCTAAAATCCCTAACTTTCCTACTTTCCCAAATTAATCAAACCCTAATTTTTACCCTAGGTTGTATTAAGTTTTCTACTTCGAAATAGATTATACCCTATGCTAATTGGATATCCCTACATCCATTAGATCCTAGTTTTTTTTTATTTAATGATCTTATGTGACAATATTGGTGACTTAGGCTAGGATTATGCATGATGTTCTTTTAGTTTTTATGGGATTCGTGATGATTATGGCAATGCTTATGTTTTTTTTTTTTGTCTTAATTCTACTACTTGATCTCACATGTTATTTGGTTCATGCATCAGTCCTGCATTAGAAAGTTGTTGATGTTATAATGATTTTATTTTATTTATATAAGTGTATTAGTGTTTAATAAATGACAATTAATAACTTGTTTGAACATGCTTATACTCGAAAAAATGAATCATCTTTTAGGTAATTTTAATTTTTTTTTTACTATTTATCATATTTTTCTATTTTTAAATTAAAAATAGAAGTATCGTGTAGCTTACAGAGGGCTAAACACTACACATCATGCTACCACTATTTAAAACACTATATGCAAGTCATCTAACAACTCGATCTCATAGGGTTATCACCCAGCTTCTCCTTGACTCAGCATGAACAAATCTTCTAAAACTTGAACTTGTTGTAAGTTCCCCTTTGAAACCTTTCTTTGCACAAATAAACAATTACTACATCACCTTCTTTATATATCTTCTCCCGTCAATGTTCATTCGCAACTTCTTGGGACTTGGTGTTGCTCACTTCAATCTTCTTCTTCATTTGAACTTGTAACTCTTTGATGTGATTAGCAAAAGCACCAACATCTATGCTTACTTGATCTTGTACTAATAATGGTACTAAGTAAAGCACATGATGTGAATTTCTCCCATTTACAATATCAAATGGGGATTTTCCAATTATATGATTTACTGAGCTGTTATAGGCAAACTTAGCTTGTGGCAGAGCTAAGACCCACTACGATACATTATGGCCTATGATACTCCTCAAGAGGTTACCAAAGCTCATGTTGGCTACCTTCGTTTTGTCATCTGTTTAAGGATGATATGCATTAGAAATTTTGAAGCTAGTCCCTAACCGCTTCCATAAAGTGCACCAGAAATGTCCCACAAACTTCGAATCGTTGTTTGAAGTTATTGTTTTTAGTACCTCGTGAAAAGTCGCATGATTTCCATAAAGAATATGTTAGCGATATGTGTAGCATCTATTGTCCTTTTGTATGGAATGAAATGGATTACTTTCCAAAAATGGTACACCACAACGAAAATCGAATTTGTTCTCCTTTAAGTCTTAGGAAGACCCACAATGAAATCCATATAAATGTCCACCCATAGTACAACTGGAATGGTAAGCGACATATAACGGCCATTGTTCTGCACATGACCTTTGGAGCCTTGGCATCAACGGCATCGTGCTACAAATCATTTAACATCACGATGCATATGAGGCCAGTAGTATTTTTCGTCTACCATGGCTAATGTTCTATCTCTTCCAAAGTGTCCACCCAGTCCTCCATGTAGCTCAGATAGGATTTCTCATACAACAATCTTTTGGGAATACATAAGAGAGAAAGAACCCTTGAATAAATATTGATCGTGTGAGATGAATTCACACTTTTGATCTTGACCATCCACGCATCTATTAAGCACTTCGCCAAAAAAGGGGGTCTTCTTTGTATTATTCATTTAATACCTTGAATTCCATGACCTCTACGACGAGTGTTCATAATAGAACCACCCTCCAACTCAAACCATTTGTCACTTTGTTCTAACATCCAACTTTGCGATGCAAAGGAAGGTATATTCTTGTTGAAATCCCATCCATTTTGCATGACAAGCACTTGGCTTCTTTTGGAAGTTGAGACATCTCAAAGCCTCATGGTCCGAATATAGAATGAACTCCCGATGAATCAGGTAATGTCTCCACTGTCGTAGCACCTGGACCACTGGATAAAACTCGAGATCATACACAGAGTTCTTTCATACATCATTATGCTTCTTGTAATGAAAGTGGACAGCTTTCCTTCTTGACTCAACACCACGTCAATGCCAACATTTGAAGCATCGGTTTCCACTTCAAAGATTTTATAAAAGTCCAGAAGAGCAAAAGTTTAAGCCTCTATCATTTTCGTTTTTATAGTATTGAAGTTTCGGTCCGCCACCTTAGTCCATTCAAACTCGACTCCGCCCATGCAATTGATGACAGGTGCAATAATTGTACTAAAATTCCATATAATCTCTAATAAAATTTTGCCAAGACATGGAAATAATGAACCTCCGAAAGGGTTTGTAAGGTCTGCCACTTCTCAATGGCCTTAATTTCTCCAAGACATACACAATATACCCCAAAAATACAACATTATCAACAAGAAGCATTTTTTTTCGAGTTAACAAATAGCGACTCCCTTCGTAGTGCCTCAAGTATTTGTCGTAAGTGATCAAGGTGAATAGTTGAATCAAGACTAAAAGCAAGAATATCATCAAAACAAACAACAAACAACTTCCCCATGAAGGGCAAGAGTACCTTCGTCATTGGTCTCATGGAAGCATACAACGCATGTGAAAGGCCGAAATGAAATGACGAACTGATGAGGACATCGTGCACACGCACGCCCGCACACCACCACCCCTACGCACGTACGTACGCAGAAGGACCCCACCATCGATTTGGCCCGATGACGACGTCCAAGGAGGGCCTCCTAGTTAGAAGACAAGTTTTGGTTCAAAAAAAGTGAGCCCCATAGTCAAGAAAAGTCCATCATGGGATCTTATGATCGTGGCCCACTCGTCGGATTGATTTCAAATTTTAGGTTTTACTTATTGTTATTATTTAGAACATTGTGAACGCTTTAGATTTCTTTGTTTGGTTTTTATTTTAGTTTACTTCATCGCCAAGTAATAGGTTGCGCACATGGTGCGAGTTTTGGGGTATACGATTTTCCCTATAAATAGACACCCCTTGTAGTTCTTTTGATTCATTGAAGTTAATAAAAAAAATTCCTGCTTTATTTTTCTGCTCTCTTCATGAGTTGTGGAAGAATTCCAAAGTGGGTGCGAAGCCCTCCCTTTTCGAAGGGCTAACTACCGTGGTGCGAAGCCACATCGATCCCGATTCACCCCCATCCTCCATCATCTTTTTTTTTCCATCTTTCCCCACCATCCATACTTCGAATTCGTCCCTTTTGTTGCATCAGATTTCTTCATTACAGCAGGTTTCCAAATTTCGGCCCGTAGGCGAGCTGAAACTTCAGCGGAGCACCACACTCAGACCAGAGCTCGGATCAACGTCAGATTTGGGGGTTTTGCAGCCCAAGCCTGGCCAACCAAGGCCTAGGAATCCGTTTCTGGATTCCGTCTCCCACCACACGTGCGGCCAGCCTCAGGCGCACGTGCGCCCGCACCTGGCTCGCTGTCCACATGCAGGGACTGTCTCGGGTTCAGGTTTCTTCCTATTTTCCTCTCTTTTATACATAATTTCATAAATACTGACCCTAACTAATTGATTTGCCCCTTTTCTCATCCTAGGGTTTCTTGAATTGAGATTGGGGAATCTCTTGGATCAGGGACTGATTCTTATGCATGTGTGGTTGATTTCTATTTCCCTTTGAGTATTGTTTGGTTCATAATTTTCATTGATCCAGCCCTAACGTGTGTAGGCCTGGATCCGTATAGATTCCCCTTTAATTGAATGTTTGGATTTCATGTGGGATGTGGAATTTGTGTGATTGTTTCTGAATTGGTGTGATCTGAGCCTGAAATCTTGCATATCATATTTAAATTCACGTCCTGCATCAAATTTGGTATCAAAGCCTAGGGTTCTTGTAGGGGAATTCACCACATATTTAGGGTTTAGTTTATTTGAGTCCTTCATGCATCTAATTCATCATATATAGTTGCTAGAAAACCATAGTCCCTGATATACGTAGCTGAATTTTAGTAATGGTGTGTAGTCTCCTTCATATAGAGTCTCGTAGGGTCATTTAGTTTTCTTAGATGCATATAGTTGCTGAAGCAGGTCCTTAGGATTGAGTTAGACTGTGTATGCCCACACGTACGGGTTGCGGTTTTGGTTTGCACCCTACTCTAAACATGGAGCAACTACAAGAATCAATGGCCAAGTTAACCCAGCAGGTTGAGTCTATGTCTAAGCGCTTGGAACAACGCATAGATCAACGCCTTAACCAATTTGATGATCGCGTTACTCAAATAGAGGCCTCCCTCAGGGCAAACCCCACCATTGGGGAAGATGCCCATTCTCAGGCAGGTGGTCAGGAGATTAGACCAAGGAATGGAGGCGGTCAAGGAGTTGGTCATGGGTGTGCACCTGTGCACCCACCCCGTGAGGGACATCATCCAATATGACCCAGATGCGCAACTCCTCAAGGGAGTTAGAGTATATGCCCTTACTTTTGATGGCCACTTAGACCCTAAAGCTTTTTTAGATTGGTTGGCGGATATGGACCACTATTTTGAGTGGTATGATAAGTCGGATGCTCGACGAGTCCGATCCGTCAAGATGAAGCTTGTGGGTCAGGCAAAGAGGTTTTGGGCGACGATTGAGTGAAAAAAAGAAAGAGGGAGGGAACTCCCAATGGTCCATTGGGGAGAAATGAAAGAAACGCTAAAAGAGAAGTACCTCCCTTCCTCTTATCGCCTACGGTTGATTGAGGAGTGGCAGTCTCTTCGACAGGGTTCCATGAGTGTTGCTAACTATATTGAGAAATTCGAAGAGTACTTGACCCGCTGTGAGGTTGATGAGGACCCCGTACTCACCCTTGCTCATTTTAAAACGGGCCTCCGTCCTGACATTAGGAGAGAATTGCTCGCCAAAGACATAGACACTATCGAACAGTTGTACCAAGTAGTGTTATATGTCGAGTAATACCTTAAAGCATCTGTGGGAAAGCGGTTTGACTTTCACGAATCCGGTGCTAAGGCCAACCCCTCTGGGGCTAGAACTAACACGGGATTCCAAAACAAACCTTCCCCTAATGTTTAACCCATACCTAAGGATGATAAGGGTAAAGAGATTGTTGGGTCTAGTTCACGTGGAAGTGGGGCCACTGGGTGTTTTAGGTGTCAGGGGTTTGGTCATTTTGCTCACCAGTGCGGCACGAGAGAGGGCACTAAAGTACTCCTTATTGATGGGCAAATAGTAGTGTCCCCAGATAGTGATAGTGAGGAGGAGGAATATGAGCCAGTCGGAACCCCTAGTGATGAGGAAGAGGGAGCACAAGAGTCTGTGACCCTCGCAATTGTGCGTTGCGCCCTGGCTCAAGCCAAGAGCACTGATGACTGGCGCCGCAACACGATCTACTACACTTATGCAAAATGTGGGGAAAAGAGCTGTAAGATGATCGTGGATAGTGGTAGTTGTGCCAACGTGGCATCGACTAGCACTGTGAGTCGTTTGGGCTTGAAGCTGGAAGCTTAAATTGAGATTGGGGAATCCCTTGGATTAGGGACTGATTCTTATGCATGTGTGGTTGATTTCTATTTCCCTTTGAGTATTGTTTGGTTCATAATTTTCATTGATCCAGCCCTAACGTGTGTAGGCCTGGATCCGCATAGATTCCCCTTTAATTGAATGTTTGGATTTTCATGTGGGATGTGGAATTTGTGTGATTGTTTCTAAATTGGTGTGATCTAAGCATGAAATCTTGCATATCATATTTAAATTCACGTCCTGCATCACGAACCACTCGTACAGCCCATCTCGAGTCTTAAATGTGGTCTTTCATTCGACTCTAGGCTGAATACATATCTAATGATATCCGATCCTCATATCGATGTTTAAAAAGACCTTTGCTCCATGCAGCATGTCCAGTATATCGTCCAAGTGAGGAATAGGAAATAGGTACTTTATAGTAATCTGGTTTATTGTAGGCCTGTCCACACACATCCTTCAATATCCATCTTTCTTAGGGATTGATAATGCAAAAATGGCACATGGTAACATGTTTTCCTGAATTAAACCCTTTTGCGGCAACTTCATAACATGTTAGTGGAGCTCGGCATGTTTGACCGGACTCGTTTAGTAGTAGGCAAAATTTAGTAGACTCAAACCTAACACCAAATCAATGTGGTGTTGAATGTTTCTCATAAGAGGAAGTCCAACTGGGAGTTCTTCAAGCACCAAGTCTTCATATTCATGAATGAGCTCTTATATACATATTGGAACAGCTGACTGTTTTGTATCTTCTTTAGTAACCAAGACATAAATGATGCCAGTCTCCTTTCTTCTCTTTAAACTTTTCTACATTTGGCAGTTTTTTATCCTCGTCTTTATCAGATTTGGGTATTGGAAGATGTTTCATTGGGTGCAATGTAATATTAACACCATCTTTGATGAAGGAATAGGTGTAGCCCCAAGTCAAATGAACCAAATCTCGATCCCACAACCACAATCTTGCTAACAAAATGTGGCATGCCGCCATGGGGACCACGTCACACTACAACCCATCCTTTTACTTGGATCTAATAGAGAATGAGATTAAGCACTTGAAGTTAACAAAAAACTTATCTCCCTTTTTTGGACCAACAAATCTAGTATGGGTGTGGATGCTTATGTTCTTTGATGTTAATTTATTCACTATTTTTCGTGAGACAATGCTCTCATTGCTTCTCCCGTCTACCAAAATTATGCATATTATCCCACTACAAATATAAGTGGTGTGAAAGATATTGTGTCTCAACCATCACCCATCATCAATCACCCAAAGCGTCGATAGCATTATTTGTTGAATAATCAATGATTTGCCCCCATTACCATATACATCGACTACATCTTCCCCACTATACGCCCCATCCTCATATGCATGCTCTTCATATTTTGTGTCATCTTCAACTTTCATTTGCATATGGTCGGGAGAGTCTTCAACATATTCTCTTCCTTCGACCAAATTTTATTTAATTGTGGACTGATGTCAAGGACGATGAAAAGAAAGATGTCATGGTTGCCCACACTTAAAGCATGTGAAAGGAGTTGTTTTGCCCCATTTTGCACACACTAACCCCTCATCTATGACCACCTCCCCCCGACTTCATTGTTCGGTGTCGGCCCATCATCCTCGACCTATGGGAGGCCCTATGGTTGCCTTATGTGGAAAGTTAGCATCCTGCCCCATCATTCATGATGGTCCTCGAGGGGTACCGAATCATCTTCCGAGTCCCCAATTAATTATCTCATCAACTTTTAATGGATGTGTGCATGCATCAAACATTTTAAACATATCTTTGAAAGTTAACTCATTTTTTATGTCCCGAGCTAAGACCATCTTTTGGTCTCCATACTCACGAAACCCTACCTGTGATGTCAAATGTATAGAACTTCTCGATGTACTCATTTATAGATTTGTTCTCTTGATGTAGATTGTGACATCTTAACAAAAAGAAAAGGATTGTGACATTTTTTATTGAGGTCATGGGCATAAGTCATAAGTAGGAACTTCCTTTTTATATTTTCCCAAGAAATTATTTTTTCCTTATCTTACGGAGTCATTCGGCTTAAAGATCATTTCACCATACTAACGTGTGACAAAAAAACTTCATAAGTTACAAATTTAATATTCCGATTGTCTGCAAATACCTTATACTCTGAGACCTTTCTACTATGCTTAGCCAATTGATGAAGTTTTCAACAGGAAATCTACCATCGAATTCCAGAATTTTTATCCTATTATCGAACTCTAAATGATGCTCCAACAATTAATTGTTTCGATCATTGGTTTCTTTACAAACTAGGGCCATCTGTTGTTCATTAGGACCTGACGATGAGACAGATCAAGTGATGGCATTAGCAAAGAAGTTGATAAGAACATCAGACCCTTCAAAGTTTATCAAAGACGAAGGCGACCGACGAATACATCTTTATGGCTCAATGATGGTTACGTGTCCTTGGATTAATTGAAGGCCCCACATTAGGAGGACACAGGTGTAGGATTAGGTTTTTTTTTATATAGGGGTAGTTTAGTCATTTTTTTATCCGAATTTTATAAATAGGGTGTTTTTTACCCTAAACCGAATGATTTTTTTTTTTTAAATGAAAGCTTGGTGCCTCCTCCTCCTTTCTCTCTGTGGTAATTTCTTCTCTTCCCTTAATCTCCTCTTCTTCTAAATTTTGCTTCTAACCCTCCAACCTTCTTCTTCTCTTTATATGCCTAGTATTCTTTGATTGCCACTGTTTATAATTAGATTCTTTGAAGTCCCCTTACCCTGAAAATCTAAGAATTGATCCCAACTCTCTCAGATTTTCCAGCCGTCCCTATTCCAGAAATCATTTGATTTCCTGGACTAGAGAAGCTGCATTGACTGTTGGATTGAAACCATGAAAGATCGGGCAGTCTCATCCCTCGCCGGATCCAATCCACGCACGATTTGAATATTGTACTGCAGGATTGTGATGATGGTCTTCAACCATTGCATATTTCCTTTGTTATTATCTTTACTATGATGTGGAATGTTGAATATTTCAATTGATTTGCTTAGTTTATTTCGCTGGATAATTTATGTGCTCACACATGCATTCTAGTTTAGACTGTCCTGCATCAGAAGTTCTTGGATCATTTTGAAAATAGCAAAAAGGATCGAAAGAGACTGATCTGAGATTGGATGGCTAGGTTGGATGATGTAAGTGGGGGATCCACAGACATACCCCTAATTTGATCATTATTCAATAAAGTGTCTAGATTCATTGTATCTATATTGTGTCTAGATTCGTTGTATCTATATTATGTCTAAATTCATTGAATCTAGATTGTGTTTAAGTTCATTGTATTTATAATAAAGTGTCTAGATTCATTGTATGTAGATTGTGTCTAGATTCGTTGTATCTAAATTGTGTCTAGATTCATTGTATCTACAATAAAGTGTCTAGATTCATTGCATCCAGATTATGTCTATATTCATTGTATCTAGAATAAAGTGTCTAGATTCATATTTTTCTGGTTACAAGTATGTAACACTAGAAAAGGGGTGGGGACACCCTGTGTAATAAAATAAATAAATAAATAAATAATTTTAAAAAAAACACTAGAAAAGGGGAAATCAAACATTGGTAATTCTTGCATATTAGTAAAAGTTCTCAGCTTCACTATCTTGGTGTAAACCTTGTTGGTAGAGCCTATTGGGACGTGAAATCAACACCGATAAGGTGGTATTTTACACATCCTGGTTGTGGTAACTCTTTATTTCTTGTTATATTTCGCCTTTGGGAGTAATGGTTGTGTCGGTTTGGTATCAGAGCTTCCCAATCTTGATCCAACAAGGTTCAGATTGATTCTTTTATCACTATGCCTCCTCGCAGAGCAAGAGGTGGAGGTAGACGGGATGAAGGAGAAGCCAATCCCAATCTGGCCAACCCCCGTGATGTGGAAATACAAGAGTTAAGGAGACAGGTGGAGATCTTGACCCAACACCTTGAACGCATGGAACTGTCGGTTCATAATGATGATTTTAATGATGAGTCAGAGGAAGGAGACTTTTATAATGAGTTTTATGATAGATCGCTAGTTAGAATCGTGGAGCGGAGGTATATCCAAGAGGAGCAAGTAAGAGAATTGGATGTTAAATTAGAAACTCTGGAGTATAAAGGTAGTATAAAAGGGGAAGAGTGTTTTTATTGGTTGAATATTGCGGAGAAAATTTTTTAATACAAAGAGTTGGCCGATCATAAATGTGTAAAGTTGGTTGCCATTAAGCTGAAGGGCCATGCATCCGCATGGTGGGAACAACTTAAAAAATCATGACTTTGAATAAGCAAGGATCTGATCACTTTGTGGGACAAGATGAAGCGTCATATGAAGGGGTATTTTCTTCAGCCAAATTATATGCAAGCCTTTTATCATCGACTTCAATCTTTACGTTAGGGAGATTGAAGTGTTGATGATTACATAGAAGAATTTCATTACTTGGTTGCAAGGAATGACCTGAGAGGAGACGAAGAGCAGCTATTTGCGCGTTATTTTCAAGGGTCAAAGCTGACGATGCAGAAGGCTTTGGTTGACCATCCATTGTGGACAGTTACGGAAGCTAACCAACGCACATTGGCCATCAAAAAGTTCCAAAGAGGACCTTTGGAAGAGTTGGGTCGTCAAGTTACCGGATGGATAAGGGGTTGGTTAGTGAGGGCAGTGGTACTACATGTGTGTGGAAACACACTAAGGTCAAACGAACTCAACACGAGACTTACCGCATGACTCTAGAAGGATGACATGGCACCAAGATCAATGCTAAAGGAAAAGACAAGGTTGTTATCCATTGTTTTAAATGCGGAGGCGTGGGGCATATTTCATCTGAATGTAGAAAAAGGGAGGTGCATGTTGCAAGAATTTCCCACTCGAACAACGATGGTGAAGTGGCAGCAGATGGTGATGACTTAGATGATCCTCTTTATGATGAGGAAGTGGGAGCGGAAGATGTAGACGACATTATTTATGCCAATTCAAGCCAGCCACTTGTAGTCTGAAAGAGTCTGTTGGCACCTAAGACTCCAAAGGATGAGGACTAGCTATGCACAAGTATCTTCTATACTCAATGCATGGTTAATGGACGTTGTTGCCGCATGATCATTGATGGAGGAAGCTGTGAGAATGTCGTGGCCCAAGAGGTGATCGAAAAGCTTAAAATTCCTACAGAGAAGCACCCTACGCCATATCGCCTTTCTTGGTTTAAGAAAGGTAATGAGGTAACAGTTTCAGCCCGTGCACTTATTTCATTGTCGATTGGAGGGAAGTACCATGACAATGTGTGGTGCGACGTCATCCAAATGGACACATGCCACATTTTGTTGGGTAGACCATGTCAGTTTGATCAAAGTTTTGTACATAATGGCCAGAAGAACACTTTCATTTTTTAGAAGGATAATGTGAAAGTTGTATTAGGTCCCACTAGAGAGAGAATCCGCGAAACCCAACTCATTGGAGGATGTGAATTTCCTCTCCATGTCACAGTTTATAGCAAAGACAGAAGAGAGTGGGATAGTTTTTGTTGTGGTTGGAAAAGATGCGATGAGAAGTACAGAAGTGCCAGATTTAATGAAGCCTATAATGAAAGAATTTGCAGATGTTTTTACTGATGACTCCCAGTTGGATTGACACCTATGTAGGACATACAACACCATATCGCTTTTGTCCCAGGGGCTAGTTTGCCCAATAGACCAACCTACCAAATGAGCCCAAAAGAGCATGGGGCACTCAATCAACAAGTTAGGGAGTTATTGGAGAGTGGTTATATAAGGGAGAGCATGAGTCTTTGTGCCATTCCGGCCCTCTTAATACCTAAGGTATTCCGTATCATTATCGGTGGGCGTAATGGTGCCCACCGATATCGATACGGATACAGGGGTGTAATGGTGATACGGGGGCGTAACGGCCCGTAACGGTGCAATTTTTTTATTTTGCCGAAAAAATATAAAAAAGTCTGGATTAAATCCGGAATATTCTAAGCATTCTGAATATGCATTCATTTATAAATTGGAACATGTTTATGATGGTGTAATGGTCCACTCTTTGGTGAGAAGTTGTATCGAACTGTGTGATGAATTTATGAACCGGACGACCTCGATTTGACTGCAAAACTCATATATTTAATTTTCTAACTATCTGCTATCAATGATAGATATATTAGAATGAATGTAATATGAAAATATCTTATATGTGTAGGTGTTTGCAATTATTTTTCATAATTTAACATACATGTGGCTGTGACTGTGATTCCTGTCCTGTGACCTGTCATCCTCAAGTCAAGAATACTAAAAAAAAATAGTAGTGTCTGATATACTCCCCTGCAACTTGATTGGTTGTCAGGGGAGCTATTTTAAATACAAGTTTGGCAGTGTCAAGTGTGTGCTTGGCTACTTGCAATAATACTGTTGTGAGCTGTCTGCTGCAAATACTTACCTTAATACAAATATATACTTACAATCACAAGTCACCACCAAAATGAAAATCTGCTTTTTTGTGTTTGCTCGACCTCCACATCATCGTCATCGTCATCATCAGGCCGAGGATGTCCAATAGGTGGAGGTGCTGCATATCTATAATATCCAGTGACAGAAGGAAATACTAGATCAACGAAACCAGAGGATGACTGATCCTGACTAGGTAATGACTCCGACCTGGAGTAAGGATATCCACCAGTGCCTGTTGAATAGTTATACTGGTGCCCGTACTCAAGCTGTTAAGAATCTTGAGATTGAGAGTGTGTCTGTGATGAGTAACTTGGATTTGGATCTGGATATCTATAATCATATGGATATGGATTGGCAGGACTATTCCAACATGAATGTGATGGAACAAGCTCAGTATAACTATAATCACAATCCAATTGGCCATAAGAATATTCATCATAATAATCAGGACCATGAGCCTGCTGATGTTTCGGACCTCCTGGACCCGGTGCACCACTGGACCTACCCTCCTCCTGCTGGCTGTATCGTGACTCATTACACTCATAAGTCTGACCTCGTGTACTACCTTGTCGATGTTCATCGGCATCGCGATTTGTAGACGGCTGTATGGTGTGCTGAGCAACACCAGAAGTGCCAGCACCAGGGGTAAGGGCGTCATCATTACCATCATCCGACACGGTCACGCCACCACTGCTCGTACTCTTTTGTTAATCTTGAGTCGTACTTGGCATAAAAGCTACCCCTCTTACTAGGTCCAACACATTTGCACGACTCTCTTGTTGCGCTATGTCGTATTAGTGGGTCATCAATTTCTATTTCTTCAATATCCTCTTCAATTTGCTTTTCCCTTGTTTCCAGCCAAGGTAGAAGTAGGTCATCCTCATCATAAATATTGTCCAAGTTTATTAGACAGTAGTCTATGTCATCAGTGGCTGTAATACTCCTATGATGTCGTCGCATTCTTAGCTTCATATTGTAGTGCATGAAGACAAGTTTATCCAATGTCCTAGTCTGCAATTTGTTCCTATTCTTTGAATGAATAAGCGCAAAACAACTCCAATTCCTTTCGCAGCTAGAAGAAGATGTTGTCTGGCTCAAAACTTTTACTGTAATTTTTCGGAGAGCTTTCGTACTCTCCAAAATTCATCCACCATTCGGCCGGTTGCAACAAAGATACTGCATGTTGTGCAAGAGCATCTCCAAAGCTATCCAGGCGATTTCTAAATGTATTTAATTTATTCAACGCCTTTACTTGCATATCTAAGTCAGGCTCTAATCTCTTTATCACATTCTTTACCCCGACACGAACTTCATTATCCGCAACAAATGATTGGCATATCTGTACGTAGGATTTAGGTAGTAACCTGCTGCATGAAGATCGTGATGGAGTTGTCTTGCCCATCTCTTGTCGATCATCCTCCAATAAGACTCTCAGCTTTTACAATCACGTTAAATTTCCAACTTTACCTTATCCATGGCATCGTATAGGAAGCCCATAGTAGGTGCTTCGTCGGTTTCAACAAGACAGAGTGCCCTCATTAGTGGCTCCATCACCTTTAGGATTGAATTGACTCTCTTCCAATATTTATTGTCCCGTATGGTGTTGGCAACTTCAACCGATGTCCCTGATGTCTTCTGCCCATGTTTTGTGTTGAGCCAATCTCAGGAAGCAAACATCTTACTCAACTCTCCCCTATGTTGGTATAAACTCTCTAATGCTATAAAGTTTGTTGCAAATCTAGTCGCCGCAGGCCTCCACAACTCTTGTCATTTCATAAACTTCCTTGTTATTGCGACTACTTGATTATGGTTGTAAATAAACACCGTCACTTCTCTTGCCCTTTCGACCATTTCCTTAACATTCTTCTTCTTCCCAATATCTTCCACTCTAAGATCAATACAATGGGCAGCACATGGTGACAAAAAAAGATATGGGCTCTTATTCATCAACTTATGTCCTGTAAGCTTATATGATGCTTCATTATCTGTCACAATCTGCACTACATTCTCCTCTCCAATCTCATCCACAACTTTATCCATTAGTCCAGTAATATAATTAGAATCTTTTCTTACGTCTGAGGCATCAATTGACTTGTGGTATATAGTTCTTAAGTGGCAGTACACCATGAAGTTGATCATACTGCGTCTAGTTGGGCCAGTCCAACCATCACACATAATCGTGCATCATCTGGCCTGCCATACAGGTTTAAAGGTAGCCACGTATGCTTTCACGTCCGCATAATCTGCATCTGTCCATTTTCCCCAAATATCCCTAGTCGTGGGAGCTTTAATTCCTTCACCTGCTTCTGCTGCTGCATCAATTACCACCTGTCAATATGGAGAATTGGCTGCGTTAGGAGGTATGTTGGCATGTATAAATAACTTTGTTGCTGCCCTACCTAGCTTCTCAACGGAAGTTCTACTCCACATTTGTTTTATCTTCTTTTGTTTAGTTGATTCTTTCTTAAACAGGATTGGATCAATAGAGGGTCTCCTAGGCTCATTTACTTCTTCATCCAAATGTATAGGGGCATCACGTGAAGATGTCTCTCGTCGGCTCCCAAACATACGTCGTAACCCACCAAACCTACCCCCACCACCCCCACCTGCAGAAGCAGTGCGATCAAGTATTGACCCACTCGCGCCAAACATGCGGCGACGTTCTTCCTCTTCACGAGCTAGACGCAAACTCTCTCCTAGCTATAGTTAATTCCCGATCTGAATCTTTGTTAGAATCAATAATATCTTCATCACGAACGCCCATATATTTAGGACCAAACACCTGTCAAGCCGCATCCAAAATCTCATCTTCTTTTGTCCAGCAGCACGTTCACCCTTCGGCTCATCCAGACTGGCTTGCATTAAAATCATTATCGTTTTCGGTATTCTAGTACATCCCGCAACTTGACCCTCTTGATGTGCCAAATGTTGTTTGAGACAAGTAATTCCACCAGTGATTAGTCTATCACAATAGTTGCACTTTATTTGGTGCCTAGTACCACCAATCCTTTGACAATGTTGCCATATAATATCCTCACTTGTTGGCCAGACCCAGACATTTCAAATAGATATTAGATATAGATCAGATATGACCTATGTCTATGTGAGATTGTGAGTCTACTCGCTATTCTAAATTTATATACAGTTTTCAGAATCTAATCAATAAAAATGATTTTATGTTCTAAACCCTAAGAAGCTCCAAAACCTATCAAATTAAATATATATATATATATATATATATATATATATATATAAACAAAAAGTCACTAATTCGAAACTATAAAAAAATATAAAATCACAATAAGAATTTGTAAAATGGATATTAATATATTCTACTATGATTAACACATCATATTCTACCATTAAAACAACAACACATTAAATAAAAAATGATTTTTTGAATTTAAAAAAAAGGTAGAAAATAATGCGTAAATAGAAAAAAAATTTTAAAAAAAAATATAAAATCACAATAAGAATCTGTAAAATGGACATTAATATGTTTTACGATGATTAACATATCATATTCTACCATTAAAACAGCAACACAATGAATAAAAAATAAATTTTCGAATCTTTTTTTTAAAAAAAGGGCCGAAAATAGTGCGTAAATAGAAAAAAATTATAAATAAATAAATATATATATATATATATATATATATATATATAAATCACAATAAGAATCTGTAAAATGGACATTAATATGTTCTACTATGATTAACACCTCATATTCTACCATTAAAACAGCAACACATTAAATAAAAAATGATGTTTTGAATTATAAAAAAAAGGTTCGAAAATAGTGCGTAAAAAGAAAAAAACTATAAAAAAAAAAAATATAAATCACAATAAGAATCTGTAAAAGGGACATTATTATGTTCTACAATGATTAACACATCATATTCTACAATTAAAACAGCAACACATTGAATAAAAAATGATTTTTCGAATTTTAAAAAAAAGGACCGAAAATAATGCGTAAATAGAAAAAAATTATAAAAAATATAAAATCATAATAAGAATCTGTAGAATGGACATTAATATGTTCTACTATGATTAACACATCATATTCTACTATTAAAACAGCAACATATTAAATAAAAATGATTTTTCGAATTAAAAAAAAGGGCCGAAAATAATGCGTAAATAGAAAATAATTATAAAAAAATATAAAATCACAATAAGAATCTGTAAAATGGACATTAATATGTTCTACTATGATTAACACATCATATTATACCATTAAAACAGCAACACATTAAATAAAAAATGATTTTTCGATTTTTTTTTTTTAAAGGGCCAAAAATAGTGCGTAAATACAAAAAAATTATAAAAAAATATATATAAAATCACAATAAGAATCTGTAAAATAGACATTAATATGTTTTACTATGATTAACACATCATATTCTACCATTAAAACAACAACATATTGAATAAAAAATGATTTTTCGAATTTTAAGAAAAAGGGCCGAAAATAGTGTGTAAATATAAAAAAATTATAAAAAAAATATAAAATCACAATAAGAATCTGTAAAATGGACATTAATATGTTCTACTATGATTAACACATCATATTCTACCATTAAAACAGCAACACATTGAATAAAAAATGATTTTTCAAATTTTTAAAAAAGGGCCGAAAATAGTGCATGAATAGAAAATAATTATAAAAAAATATAAAATCACAACAACAATCTGTAAAATGGACATTAATATATTCTATTATGATTAACACATCATATTCTACCATTAAAACAGCAACACATTGAATAAAAAGTATAAATACCTATTTTTAAGGAATTTCTGGAAAATGGCCCTCAGAGCTTCGAATCAAGAAAATCCTTAATATAAATTGTTTTTATCTGTAATTTCAAGCTAAGAGTGGTCAAAAATTGCAATCGAATGATTTATAAAGAGTTTAGAAGAAGGATAAAAAAAAAAAAAGAGTGAAAAATCGGACCTTAAAAGGAAGAAAAAAAAAATAGCTCTTTTTCGACCGTTACGGGGCAGTAACTGCCATTACGCATACAGAATCGGGGGGTGCCCGTTTTGACCCCATACCGCGTAACGGCCCAGACCGTTACCATTACGTATTGGCTGATACGGCCGGTACGTAACTGATTCTGAATTCCTTGTTAATACCTAAGAAAGATGGATTATGGCAGATGCGCATGGATAGTAGGGCCATCAATAAGATCACAATCAAAAACAGATTCCCGATTACATAGTTAGATGACATGCTTGATATGTTGATTGGCTTAAAGGTGTTCTCTAAGATAGATCTCATAAGTGGTTACCACCATATTAGAATTTGCCTGAGAGATGAATGGAAAATAGCATTTAAGACACGTGAAGGGCTTTATGAATGGCTTGTCATGCCATTTGGTTTGTCAAACGCATCAAGCACTTTCATGCTAGTGATGTACCAGATGCTTAGACCATTCATTGCTAAGTTCGTTGTAGTTTATTTTGATGATATATTGGTGTATAGCCCAAACGAGCATACTCATATACAGCACTTTCGAGAAGTGTGCAAGGTTCTAAGGGGTGAACAAATGTATGCCAATACCAAGAAGTGTAGTTTATGTGGTATCTGCGGCTGGAATTACAGTTGATAATGAGAAGGTGATGGTTGTTCGAGAATGGCCTACCCCTTCTAACATGTAGGAAGTGCGGAGTTTCCATGGGTGGGCATCTTCCTATCGCCGATTCAAAAGAAATTTCAGCACCATCATGGCACCAATAATGAATTGTATTAAGCAGGTTCTGTTCATTTGGACAAAGGAAGCAACTCATAGCTTTGATACAAATAAAAAAATATATTGGAAGCTCCAGTTTTAGCACAACTGAAATACCAAGAAGTGTAGTTTATGTGGTATCAGCGGCTGGAATTATAGTTGATAATGAGAAGGTGATGGTTGTTCGAGAATGGCCTACCCGTTTTAACATGTAGGAAGTGCGGAGTTTCCATGGGTGGGCATCTTCCTATCACCGATTCAAAAGAAATTTCAACACCATCATAGCACCAATAATGAATTGTATTAAGCAGGGTCCGTTCATTTGGACAAAGGAAGCAACTCATTGCTTTGATACAAATTTTATTTTTTATTTTTTTTTTTTAAAAAAAAAAAAAATTATCGGAAGCTCCAGTTTTAGACCTACTGGATTTCAAAAAAGTATTTCAGGTAGATACGGATGCATCACATGTCGGCATAGGCGCGGTATCAAGCCAAGATGGAAGGCATATTGCATATTTCAACAAGAAGCTCAATGGAGCTAGGACTTGGTAATCCACTTATGATATCGAGTTTTATTCCATCGTCCAAGCCCTACGGCATTAGTGACATTATTTGATTTAGCAAGAGTCTATCTTGTACTCTGATCATGAAGTGTTGAAATATATAAGTGGGCAACATAAAATGAATTGCAGGCACGCGAAGTGGATTTCTTATTTGCAGGAATTCACGTTCCCTTCGAAGCACAAGTCCAGTATACACAATAAGGTGGCTGATGCATTAAGTCGAACAGTGGCATTATTGGCTACTTTATGGGTGCACATAGTTGGGTTTGATATATTCCCCGAGATGTACCGAGAAGATCCGGACTTTGGACAAATTCGGTCAGATGTGCAACAGGGACAATTGGGAGAATATCTCATACACGATGGGTTTCTATTTAGGGGTGCACAGCTATGCGTCCCAAATTGCTCCTTCCGTGAGCAGATCATTATGGACTTGCATGCAGGTGCTTTATTGGGTCACTTTGGCCACGACAAGATGGTTACTTTGGTGGAACAAGATTATTTTTTGCCCAGATTCCGTCGAGATGTAGCTTGGTTTGTCGAACATTGTCATATTCGCCAAATGGCCAAAGGTCAAATTCATAATACTAGCCTTTATACTCCACTTTCTGTTCCTAAGGCACCATGGGAGGATGTCAGCATGGATTTCGTGTTGGGTCTTCCGCGGACCCAACAAGATATGGATAATGTTTTTGTGGTTGTTGACAGGTTCTCTAAAATGGCACACTCCATTCCCTGCAAGAAGACTTCAGATGCTTCATATGTGATTAGCCTTTATTTCTGAGAGGTGGTTCAATTGCATGGTATGCCGAAGACCATTACTTCTGACAAAGACACTAGATTCGTGGGTCACTTTTGTCGAACATTGTGGAGGAGATTGGGGACAGACCTGCGCTTCAATGCTGCCTATCACCCACGTACAGATAGATAGACTGAAGTTGTCAACAAAAGCTTGGGCAACTTGCTTCGTAGCTTCATGGGCCGTCGTCTAATACAATGGGACCTCATTCTACCACACGCAGAATTCGCTTACAATAGCTCGTGGAACAAGTCTACGTAGATGAGCCCTTTTGAGATTGTGTATGGGGCCAATCCAACCAATGTTTTCGACCTTGTACCAATCTAGAAGCCCGGAAAGGTGAATGAGGACACCGAGGAGATGGCTTGGAACATACGAGCAATGCATGAGGAAGCATGAACACGATTGCAAGTTAACAATGCCAAGTACAAGGAACCTACAAATCGTCATCATAGGTCACAGATTTTTTAGGAGGGAGACCTGATGTGGGGCTTTCTTCGACAAGAGAGGTTCCCCATGGGTGCTTATAAGATTGTGTATGGGGCCAATCCAAAAGCCCGGAGAGGTGAATAAGGATGCCGAGGAGATAGCTCAGAACATCCAAGCAATGCACGAGGAAGCGCGAACATGATTGCAAGTTAACAATGCCAAGTATAAGGAACCCGTAGATCATCACCGTAACTCGCTGATTTTTTAGGAGGGAGACCTAGTGTGGGTTTTTCTTCGACGAGAGAGGTTCCCCATGGGTGCTTCTAACAAGCTTAAAGCAAAGAAAATTAGGTCTTGTCACATTCTAAAGAAGATCAATGATAATGCCTACAAGGTGAAGTTGCCTGATCCTGTAAAGACTTCCAATGTTTTCAATATAGCATATCTTACACCCTACAAGGGAGAGAAACTGACTGTTGAAGTGCTAGAAGAGGAGGACGAAGCAAACTCAAGGTCGAGTTCTTCTCAAGAATGGGAGATTGATGACGAGACAGATCGAGTGATGGCATTAGCAGAGAAGTTCTTAAATCATTTTGAAAATAGTAAAAAGGCTCAAAAGAGTCTAATCTGAGATTGGACGGCTAGGTTGGATGATCTACGCGGGGGACCCACAGACATACCCCTAATTTGATCATTAATTAGTAAAGTGTCTAGGTCCATTGTATCTAGATTGTGTCTAGATTCGTTGTATCTAGATTGTGTCTAGATTCATTGAATCAAGATCGTGTTCAAGTTTTTTGTATTTATAATAAAGTGTCTAGATTCATTGTATGTAGATTGTGTCTAGATTCATTGTATATAGATTATGTCTCGATTCATTGTATCTAGATTATGTTTAAATTCGTTATATCTACAATAAAGTATCTAGATTCATTGTATCTAGAATCATTGAATCTAGATTGTGTCAAGGTTCGTTGTATCTAGAATAAAGTGTCTACATTCATATTTTTCTGTTTATAAGTATGAAACTATAGAAAAAGGGAAATCAGACATTGGTAATTCTTGCATTATAGTAAAAGTTCTCAGTTTGGTTTTCTTGGTGTAAACCTTGTTGGTAGAGCCTATTGGAACGTGAAATCAAAACCGGCAATGATGTGGTACGGTCTAAACTAGAATGCATGTGTGAGCACAGAAATTATCCAGCGAAATAACTAAGCAAATCAATTGAATTATTCAACATTCCACATCATAGTAAAGACAATAACAAAGGAAACATGTAATGGTTGCAGACCATCATCACAATCCTATAGTACCGTATTCAAATTATGCATGGATTGAATCCGGCGAGGGATGAGACCTCTCGATCTTGCATGGTTTCAATCCAAGAAGCAATGCAGCTTCTCTATTCCAGGAAATCAAAGGATTTTTGGAATAGGGGCAGTTGGAAAATCTAAGAGAGGGTTGGGATCAATTCTCAGATTTTCAGGGTCAATAGCAAAAATAAATAAAAAAAAATACCAGGCATAGAAAGAGAAGAAGAAGGTTTGAGGACTAGAAACAAAATTTAAAAGAAGAGAAAGATTATAGGAAGAGAAGAACTTACCACAGAGATAAAGGGGAAAGAGGCACCAAGCTTTCATTAAAAAAACATTATTGGGTTTAGGGTAGAAAACACCCTATTTATAAAATTTAGATTTAAAAGAAAATGACTAAACTACCCCTATAACAAAAGCAAAAAAAAAATGCGCAAAACAAAGCTTCCAAAAAAAAATAATAAAAACAAAAAAATCCCACGTAACAAATCAGTCTTCTAACTCATCCTTCATGTGTGTCCTCCTAATGTGGGGCTTTCAATTAATTCAGGGACACATGTAAGGTCTTCGAAATCCTCATTGGTTGTGCCATGAGCCATCTTCGAGCCATAAAGATGTATTTGTCAGCTGCCTTCGTCTTTGATAAACTTTGAAGGGTCTGATGTCCTCATCAACTCCCCTCAGGTGAGAAGAACTCGGCTCCGACAAATTATAACTTTTGTGCGTCTCGAGAAGGTCCGGATCAATTCGTTACAATTTTGCTTCTGTAAGCCACGTGGAATCGGATGGTGGCTTTTCTTCCATTTGACAAGGTACCTTTAGAAGCCCCCATGATGCAGGACATGAAAATTAGATATGATGTGCAAGATTTCAAGCTTTAGATCATAATAATTTAAAAACAATCATAATAATTTCACATCCCACATAAAGTCAAGCATTCAACAAGGGGAATCTACGAGGGTCCAAGCCTACATATGTTAGGGCTGAATCAATTAAAAATTATAGACCAAACAATGCTCATAGTATATTCATCCACACATGCAAAGGATTATTTCCCAATCCAAGGGATTCTCACGTTTCAATTTGGGAAAACCTTAGATTTCAAAAGTGGAATAGAACTTGGGGATTTGAGATGATCTAGGGTTAGGGTTATGGAAACATGGTGAAAGAGGAGTGAAATAGAGACGAGGGAACCTGTGATTAGCCCGCACGTGTGGACAGCAAATCGGCCTAACGCACGTGCTTGGATGACAGCCCGCACGTGTGTGGGGCCCACGAATCTGGAATCGTCCAGCTAGGGCCTGGTCGGCCAGAGATGGGCCACCTTCCCTCCAAATTTCAAGTCAAACGGATGATCGGTTTGAACACGGTGCTCCGCCGAAGTTTCAGCCCTCCTGCAAGGCCAGATTCTGGAAATCTGCTGTAGAGGAAAGATTAGCTGCAAACGTGGGTAGATTTGATGAGGGGATGGCTGTAGGAGATGAAGAATACGAAGGATAGGAGATGGGGGCAATTTAGGATGGGTGTGGCTTCGCACCACGGTAGTTAGCCCTTCGAAGAAGAGAAGGTTTCGCACCCAATTAGGTTTCTATAACTCAGAGGATTAGAGAAGCAGGGAAACACAGAATTTTATTAATCATCTTCAATGAAAAAAAAAAAACCATATAAGGGGTTTCCTATTTTATAAGAAAAACCTATTCTCCAAAAGCCGCGCCATGTGTGCATACTATTACTTAAAGACAAAGTAATCAAAAATAACTAATCAATGCAATCTAAACCGTTCATGACGTTCCTAATAATGATAATAAGCAAAACTCAAAGTCCTAGGTCACCTAGGGTAGTGGGCCACGATCATGAGATCAATGATGGGATCCACATGATGATCGGGTCCACCCTAAGGAACCAAAACAGTCCTCTAACTAGGAGGCCCTCCATGGATGTCGTCATCGATCCAGATCGAAGGTGGGGCCTTCCTTGTGTACGTGCGTAAGGGGGGCGTGCGTGTGCGCGAGATGTCCCCATCACCCCATCTCGTGTGGAAATAATCTCCTCATCGAATATCCCTTCAATCTCTTCCTTACGGTCAATTAATGGTGGAAGGGGTGGAGTGAGTTGAGAAGTAAAGTTGGAAAGTGGCCAAGGGTGGGAAGAAGAAACAATGGAAGGGTTAGGACAGAGGACTAGATCTTCCACATTAATCGTTGGATTTATTCCCATTTTAGGTGTAAGGTCTACCTTGTACACATTAGACCCAATTTTACGCAATACTTTGAATGGTCCAATACTGCGAGCTTGTAATTTCTTGGCGGAACCCGGAAGAAACCGCTCTGGTCTAATCCTAACCATTACATAATCCCCTTCATTAAATTTTGTCCACCTACGATATTGGTCAGCTGAACATTTATAATTATTACTCGCATTTATTCATCGTCTAACATGTGCATGCAAGTCATGAATGTGTCGTGCAAATGCATCAGTTGACTCAGAAGATCTTTGGGTAGCTGACATGGGTAACAAGTCTATGGGCATTCTAGGTTTGTACCCACTAACAATTTCAAATGGACTCAACCTATAGATCTATTGACTGAACTGTTGTAGGTGAACTCGGCTATAGGAAGAATCAAATCCCAAGTTTTCACATGTTTACCCACTAAGCATCGTAAGAGGTTTCCAAGGCTGTGATTAACCACCTCAGTTTGGCCATCAGTTTGGGGGTGGTATGCAGTAGAAAACTGCAAATGTGTTCCCATCATGTGCAATAGTGTCTTCCAAAAATAGCTGATAAATCTGACATCACGGTCAGACACTATGGTCTTAGGTAAATCATGGAGACAAACCACACCATAGAAAAAGACTTTAGCAATATTAGACGCATCCGAAGTTTTAAAACGTGGGATGAAATGTGCCATCTTAGAGAAGCAGTCCACAATAACAAAAATGGAATTGTGCTTTTTAATTGTCTTGGGAAGCCCAAGCACGAAATCTACGCAAATGTCTTGCCACGGAGCATGTGGCACAGGTAATGGCGTATATAATCCAGAATTTTTCTTTTGCTGCTCACCATCTGACACGTTTTACACTGCCCTACAATTTTGGCGACATCTCGCTTGAGACTTGGCCAGAAGAAACGATCCTCTACGAGGGCAATAGTCTAATCGCGGCTAAAGTGGCCAGCTATCCCTCCTGAATGAAGCTCCCAGACGAGGAATTCACGGAGGGATGTACGGGGAATACATAAATGATTTTCTTTAAAAATGAATCCATCTCTCAACACGAAATCCCTCGCACTTTGTTGATCACTCGAGAGTGATGTATAAGTACTCCCAAAATCTGGACATGTGGGGTACTCATCTCTTAGTTGCTTAAAGCCGACAACTCCTACACTCAAAGAATTGAGCAACGCCACTTTACGGCTAAGGGCATCGGCTGATTTATTCTCTACTCCGACCTTGTGTTTCAAGACAAACGAATACTCTTGAAGGAACGCAACCCACTTAACATGCCTTGGGTTAAGTTTCTTCTGGGAGTGAAGATAATGTAAAGCCTCATGATCAGAGAATAAGACAAATTCCTATGATAAGAGGTAGTAGCACCAATGTCTTAAAGATTGCACTACCGCATAGAATTCCTTATCATAGGTAGAGTATTTTTGTTTTGCCTCATTCAGTTTCTCACTGAAATACGTAACAGGATGACCCTCTTGACTTAGGACTCCACCTATACCAATACCAGATGCATCACACGCAACTTCAAAGACTTTAAAAAAGTCGGGAAGGCGCATGACGGGAGCTTCGATCATCTTGCCCTTAATTTCTTTGAAAGCCTTAGATGCGGCTTTTAACCAAACGAATTCTCCCTTCTTCATACACTCTGTAATGAGAGCCATAATCATGCTAAAACTCTTAATGAACCAACGATAGAATGTGGCTAAGCCATGGAAGCTTTACACTTCATGGATGTCTCTCGGTTCAGGCCAATCAACTATGGCCTTGACTTTCTCTGGGTCTGCACGCATCCCTTCTGTTGATACTATAAACCCTAAGAACACAACCCGACTGCCCATGAACGAACACTTTTTAAGGTTAGCGTATAATTTCTCCACCCTAAGAACGCTACAGACCAACTTCAAATGCTGAAGGTGTGATTCTCTAGTGGTTTTATAGATCAGGATATCATTGAAGTACGCCACTAAGAATTTCCCCATAAGCGGTCTTAAGAACTGTGTCATCACCCGCATAAAAGTGCAGTAGGTGCGTTAGTTAAGCCAAAAGGCATGACCAACCACTCGTATAGCCCATCCTTCGTCTTGAATGCTGTCTTCCATTCATCACCAGGGCGTATACAAATTTGGTGATACCCATTCTCAAGATCTATTTTGGAGAAATTTGTGGATTTAAATATCATGTCTAACATGTCATCAAGCCTAGGTATGGGAAACCTATACTTGACCGTGATTTTGTTGATGGCTCTATTATCCACACACATGCACCAAGTGTCGTCTTTCTTAGATGTTAGTAAAGTGGGTACGGCACACAGGCTCATGCTCTCCTGGATGAAACCCTTTCACAGGAGCTCATCTACCTGCTTCTTCAACTCTGCATGCTCTGCAAGGTTCATCATATAGTGAGGAAGGTTTGGTAGAGTCAACCTAGGGACAAGATCAATGGCATGCGGGATGTCCCTCATGGGTGGTAAGTCATCTGGCAAATCCTCAAGGAATACATCTTTGTACTCCTTTAAGACCGGGGCTACCTCGTGGGGTAACTCTACTGGTACTTTTGGTGTAGCCACTCTAGCCACTAAGGCATACACCATCGAATCCTCCTCAGTATCTCTTTCGAACTCTTTAGCTGTGATGATGTGGAGAGACTTGGGTGTGGATTTCCTCACTTCTTTAGGCTCACTAGCCTTCTCACTTTTCTTCTGTGTAGTGTTTTGTGGTGGCATAGGATTAATTTTGATCTTCTTGCCGTTATGCATGAAGGTACACGCATTAGAACGGCCGTAGATCGTGACATCATTATCGAATAGCCACGGTCTGCCTAGGATGATGTGACCTACATCCATGGGCAACACATCACACCATACGGACTCCTTATAAGACCCGAACTCGATGGGTAGAAAACATTGATGGGTGACAGGAAGGGAAGTCTTGTCTACCCATGAGACTTTGTACGGGTCAAGATGAGGGTGGGCATCTAACTTTAGACGGCCTAAGGTGCTAGTGGAAATTACATTCTGGCAACTCCCACTATCCACTATCACCTTACAATTTTTCTCGCCACACTTGGTGATCATGTAGAAGATAGTGTTGTGACGCCAGTCAACATTACTTCTAGTCTGGGCTAGCACACACCTGACAACTGCTAATGTGGCATCACCACTCACCTCATCCTCATCACTCAATGATCCTACGGGCAGATATTCTTCAACTTCAGAGTGTCCCTGATCATACTCGCTATCCTGGGAATCGCCTATCACTAAGGCTTTTCCTTTTCTCTTAGTGGGACACTGAGTTGCAAAATGGTCAATATTCTCACATTCGTATCATCGCACATTCTGTCCTCCACCTGGACCGGCACCAATGACACCTTTTCCCTTGTCATCCCTAGGCATAGGCGGAACCAATGTTTCAAATAGCAGTAGCGTGATGCATAGTGCTCAGCCCTTTATAGCGTGTAGCGTAAGCTACACAATACTTCTATTTTTTAATTTAAAAATAGGACAAATATAATAGATAGTGAATATATATATATATATATATATATATATATATATATATATATATATATATATATATATTAAAATGCCTATAAGAATATTCATTTTATCGATTATAAGCATGTTCAAAAAAGTTATTAGTTATCATTTATCAAAAGTCAATCCACATATACAAGCCAAATCAAATAATTATCACATCAACAACTTTCTAAGCAAACCACTTTAACTAATAATGTCTAATTGAAACCACAAGTCACAATTATGAAAAGAAATAAAAATCCCATAGGTTAAAAGTATCAAGTATAATATAGGTGTCACATTCCTCAACATTACAAACAAATAAAACGTGAAAAAAATAATAAAAAAATAAAATAGTAAAAAAATACATTGTAGCTTATGCTATGGACGCTACGCGCTACATAGCTGGAGCGTATGCTACAACCCCTGTAGCGTATGCTACAGGGGATTTATGCTATTTAGGACGCTATATAGCGCTACAGCCACGCTACGTTATGTAACGTACGCTACGGGCGCTATTTGAAACATTGGGCGAAACATTCGCTTACGCCCTGGGTTGATTACCAATGTTGGGTCTAGTTCCCTGAGAACCAGTCCTAATATTAGTCTCAAGAATCAAACTGTCTTGTGACAGGAGTCTTCAGATACCGCTCTAATTCTTGTACCGCTTGGTACATCTCGTCCAAATCTGTCACGAGTCGAGCCCAAAGCTCACGCTGAAGATCCGATCGAAGGCGTCTTGAAACGTGTGAACATTACTAGAAGGTCTTCCTCAATGTCACACTACATCATGAATTCCTCAAATTTTGTGATGTATTCCGTGACAAGCATGGATCCTTGGCATAAAGATTGTCATTGCTCCAGGAGCTTCTGGCGATAAGAGATAAGGAGGTACTTCTCTCTTAGCATAGTTTTCATCTTGCTCCATTGGGTAACGGGAGCTCCTCCCACCCGTTCAATCATACGCTCTTTATTGGTCCAATACATCTTCGCTTGCCCCACAAGCTTCATTTTGACAAACCACACTCATCGGTTCTCTGACATCTCATGCCACTCAAAATAGTTGTCCATGTCAGCTAACCAATCAAGGAATGCCTTCGGGTCAAAGCGACCATAAAAGCTCAGGGCATCAATCCTGACATTCTTCATGGCCCTCTCGTCAAGATCAAAGTGGTCCTGATATGCCCATTCTCTACCCACATGCCCACCATTAGTGGGGATTTGTCTAAGAGCTGGCTCCTCACCGACACCACCTGCTTGCAACTGCACATCTCCCCCAACAGTGGGGTTCTCCCTTTGGGATGCCTCTAATCGCTGAAGTCTAGTTTCGGTGGCGATCAGTTTTCGTTCGATATTTTTGTTGGATGTCTCTATGACAGTTATCTTTTGGAGTAATTGAGCGAAGTGATCGTTTAATTGCTCGTTACTCATGATGGGGTGTTGGCCAAAACCCTTACCACTTCTAGTGGGCATACACCAAAAACTTGAACTTGATTTTCCTAAGCTCCACTTTAAGGTTTCAACAGACCTCAATATGGATGTATGATCCTATTTCTATATGATTTATGGATGCTGCAAATTTTCATATTTAACTAGAATGAAAACACAAATCTGGAAATTCAGATTTACATCTCACAAGACTATGAATCTGAAAAAATCAGGTTTGCAATTTCTGTGGGATGTAGATCTGGATTTATCTAGATAGTCCTAAATGAAAAAACAGATGATCCTAAGTTTAGGTAACTCAATCTAATAAAAACCATGCAAAACCCAAAGCTTTGATACCAAATTTGATGCAGGATGGTCTAAACTAGAATGCATGTGTGAGCACAGAAATTATCCAGCGAAATAACTAAGCAAATCAATTGAATTATTCAACATTCCACATCATAGTAAAGATAATAATAAAGAAACATGTAATGGTTGCAGACCATCATCACAATCCTCTAGTACCGTATTCAAATCATGCATGGATTGGATCCGGTGAGGGATAGGACCTCCTAATCTTGCATGGTTTCAATCCAACAATCAATGCAGCTTCTCTAGTACAGGAAATCAAAGGATTTCTAGAATAGAGACGGCTGGAAAATCTGAGAGGGTTGGGATCAATTCTCAGATTTTTAGGGTCAATAGCAATAAAAAAAAATACTAGGCATAGGAAGAGAAGAAGAAGGTCGGAGGGCTATAAATAGAATTTAGAAGAAGAGAAAAGATTAGAGGAAGAGAAGAACTTACCACAGAGAGAAAAGCTTTCATTTAAAAAACATTATTAGGTTTATGGTAGAAAACACCCTATTTATAAAATTTGGATTTAAAAGAAAATTACTAAACTACCCCTATAACAAAAAATAATAATAATAATAATAAATGCACAAAACAAAGGTTTCTAAAAAAAATAATAAATAAATAAAAAATCCCGCGTAACAAATCAATCTTCTAACTCATCCTACACGTGTGTCCTCCTAATGTGGGGCCTTCAATTAATCCGGGGACACATGTAAGGTCTTCAAAATCCTCATTGGTTGTGCCACAAACCATCTTCGAGCCATAAATATGTATTCGTCAGCTGCCTTCGTCTTTGATAAACTTTGAAGGGTCTGATGTCCTCATCAGGCAAGGTGGTATTTTACATATCTTGCTGGTGGTAACTATTTATTTCTTCGTTATATTTCTCCTTTGGGAGTAGTGGCTGCGTCAGGACCTTGTGGGGACCTTCCCTAACATGTCCCATGTGCTCTAACTTCAATGTCCAGATTTCCTCCACGTCGAAGCCCTTCCACTTAATTAGTGAGATTGTACATTGTATGTATGGGTTGATCTACTCATTCTATGAGTGCACGAATCAATTGGGCAACTTAAAGTAGACTCACACCCTTCGAAGCCATTATGAGATAGTCCCCCAACGATCATCGGCTCTAATACCAAGACTCACACCCTTCGAAGCCATTATGAGATAGTCCCCCAACGATCATTGGCTCTAATACCAAAATGGTGCAACCAGGCTATCTTGTTAATGAGATATCGACATTAGGATCACAATGAAATAAACAACAGTACTACCACAAGAATATTTGAGTAGAAAGGGAAAAATAACTTACTGATATCAAACTTCTTCTCCTACAATACATAAGAAAACTGACAACTCAGAAAATTTGGAATCTATATGAATTATTAATGGAAACCCCAACTATTAGATTGATTTCAAATCAATCTATACCTTAGATGGTAACATGCCTAATAAAAGCAAATCCATGAAATAATCCTCAAAATCTTCAATCACATTTCTAGATCAATCCCCATGTCTTCCACAAAAAGTAAATTGCAGTTCCTAGTATTTACACCCTAAATCTGTCAGCAAACAGTCCAATATCAGCATATTTTGGGCCCAATAGTTGGTCATGGGCCTACATCAAATATGACCAGACATGCTTTGTGGGCAAAATGTTGGGTATTCAAGGAACAATATGTTCAAAAGATGAGTGTGGCTGAAACAAGGATATTGAGATGGATGAGTGGCAAGATGAGGAAGGATAAAAATTAGAAATGAATGTATTTAAGGGAGCTTATGAGTAGCACCAGTGGTTAATGAGATGAGGGCAAATAGACTTTGATGGTATGGTCATGTGCAACAGAGACCAAGAACTATTTAGAATGAGTGGGTTGGTTCAAGTTTAATGCTTTAAAAGGGCAAGGGTGAGACCGAAAAGGATGTGGATGGATGTAGTAATAAAAGACCCCATAACCATCATGGAACCTTATTCCAACTAATTGGGGTCAGCTACATGAATCCTTTTCTGACATTCCATTCTATCAATGGTTTGGAATGTCATATTGTTTGGATTCATGTTGGAAGTTATGGCATAAGTTTGAAGCCAGCTGCCAACCTGGCACAACCTTTCTTTATTTGGGCTGGGGACCAGCAATGAGAGCACAAAACTCCCACAGGCGCAATGTAATAGACTATTGAATAGGTTGATTACAATCAAGAGCTATCTAATAGTCGTGTAACATTCACGTCACGTGAAGGCTCGCTTAGAACACGTACCAAGCCAAGAAAAGAGTGCTCCACTCCAAAAAAGAAGAAATGGAAACGGCAAGCATCTCATTGCCTTCACGGATTTTTGCACATGAATGACTGAAAAAAGAGAGCCAAACTATGTTTGTTTTGAGATCAGAAAGGTTGGCCAATTAGGATAAAAATAATAAAAATAATAATAATAATAATAATAATAATAAAAAAATGATGCCTGCAATATCCGAAAATGGCGCTGAAGTAGTCAATCTATCGTCACCACAGCAGTAGCATACAACTTTGGACCTAAAGGCCAGCCCATCACCTTTCAAAATGGGGGATCCACATTGCCAACAACCATGGTAGTAGTTGCAGAACTACTGGGCCAAGAGAGGACAACCTGTTGTTCCTACTCCTCTTCGCTTTGGGGATGGAGGTCCTATGGTAGGTAATAACATGCACAAGCACTTGACCAAAGGGGACCAGCACTTCTACTCCACTGAGGAGCCATTGGCAGCAAGAAGCAAGGGATGTCACGAATGGTGGGAGGTCACAAAGAATTTACCTATTCATAGAGTGATCCTATGATTGATATAGGATATAGATTCTTTCCTTATTCTTATTATAATATACATAAGATTTTTTATTTTGAAAGAAAGACACATGCCTCCCATGTCCTTCCCGCCTACATGCGAGGTGTCACCCCCTAGCCAAAGAGCTAACATAAGGAATATGGGAACTAAGGGCAAGCTCGCTGCTATACTGTGATGGTGGCTCCATACATATACAACTTACTCGGATAAGCACTCAGGCTTCCCTATTCCGGGAAACCCTCCGCCCGCGTTAGGAATATGTTGCATAGGGTATGCACTTTTTGGCAATATTTTTTTTTCAAAAAATTTGGAGGTCAGCCTGTACTCAATTCTTTGTCGAATGAGAAATTTCTACAGAGATCAATTACGATCAATGAGTTAGGAGAAAGATGTGAACAAATAAAAAACAGAATCTGATCAACACTACGCTGACATTGATGTAGAGAGAAAAGTGCATTATGATGATGATGACAACGACGATGACAATGACGATGACGATGACGACAACAATGACAACGACGATGACAACAATGATGACGACGATGATGACGACAATGATGATGATGATGGTGTTGATGCTGATGCTAATGATGATGGTGATGGTGATGGTGATGGTGATGGTGATGATGATGATAATGTTATTTGGAAGCAATGTCATCACCTTGGACAGCTTGCTCGCTACTCAGTTTCAGTCAAACAGAAGGAAAATCTCAAATGAGTAACATGGAGCTCCTGCCTAAACATAACTAGTGGCTTCTAATACACCATTTAGTGTCCAGCAAATAGCATGACACCCAAGAGAAGCCTTTTTACCCTCTTATCTTTCTGGACAGACAATTAAAGACTAAAACAAGAAGAGCTTTGTTAAGCCTACATGCCTATCCACATGTAGCTCTAAATGCAACCACATTTGCCAAAATGACACACCTGTGGGCGTCAAACCATACATCAGGTGAGCCTAATGTGTAGATGACCTGACACAAGAGACAAGACCAGGCCAGTCACACATAAATGAACACAATGGACGCTTTAAAAGGATGTTGCCAGAAGTAAAAATTCAGAAAATGCATGTTGTCTGTCTGATAAATGGACCTGCCTGATTTTTAGGTCATGGCTATATACATCAGGGGCGCACCTGATACATGGCTAGGATGTTTCCCACATCTGCAATGTTGGTACATGGTGTCTGAGGTCATAGAAAAACTTTAGAAAAGATATGCATCTAAAGGGGTAAAGGAGGAACAATAAAGAAAAGAAGTAAAATTAAGCTCTTCTCCTTATCTCTCAATATCAATGTCAGAACTTACAGGAAGTGTCTCCCAAATAGCCTCATCATTCATGCTACCATCATCTCCCGGCATTGAAACTCCACACATCCTGAAAAACAATATACCATAATCAAGTCAAAGCTTTAAAAGGAACTCCATTGTTGGTTTCAAAAAATTAAAAATCAACAAAAAAGATGCCTCCATTTAACGTGCACTATTAGATGCCAATGGTGAAACCTGCATCAATCACTTGCACAAAGTTACAAGCTTTGATAGCTTAAAATAATGCATACATTTCCATTTCTTAATTTTATAAATGATAATATCAAATCAGGAGCAAAATTCATTGCCTCATTAGCCAATATACACCATCTGGAATTGTTTTCACTCTGAAATGTCCACCCATAGAAAAAGAAATATGGATCCTTAGAACCTACCTCAACCACATAAGAATCACTTCTGAAAACTTTACAGATTTCACTCCACAACTAATAATTTTGAGTATGTATCCTCAATGGAGCAATAGGACTGTAGGAGACTTGTTGTATGTAGTTGTTACTTGTTTGTGACTTTGAGTAGCAAAAAGACAGTGGGAATTCTGGGGAATGAGGATATGGATGGCAATATGGTAAAACTGGGAGTATTACACATCTGGAAATTGGGACTAGAATGCAATTTCCGCCACAGATGCATAACTGGGAGTATTACACATCTGAAAAAACACTTGACACCTCAAAAAGGGCAAGTCGTGGCATGTCAAAGTCGGTGTTCTAAGTATCGGTATTGCTACAAGTTTCGCTGGCCAGGTATACGGAAACAATATTGATATCGCTGATAACCAGAAATGCGGGGAAACATGGGGAAAACAGTGGAATTTTCAGCGAAACTTCAGGAGATGTTAAAATGTACATATTTGCATATTTAGAATTTTTAAAAAATTGCAAAAGAAGGCATACATAACAAGTTTCCATTTAACGGGGCCTTAAAAGCATGTGTTGTTGTAAGAAATCAGTCCAACCATCCCATCCAGCCTATTTAACCATCCAACCTTCCATCCAAACATCCATCGATATTGCAAAATATCAACAACACATGATATTTCACCAAGAAATCATCAACAATTAGAAAGGAAACGAATGATTGTGGTCTCAATATCACGCATGTTGCAATATCGATAATATCGACATATTATTAATATTATCAATGACAAATTGAACACTACATATAACCATGTGCCCATGAAAAAAAAATTGAAATAAAATTTTTTTTTCTAATAAACAAAATTCTGATGATATCAATACTTTGGCGATATTATTGAAATATCATCGATACACTTATGACACGAGCATTACCTAGAATTTAGATAGTCGAAAATATTGGCGATACATTGGCGATATTGATGCATTGGCAATACAAGCGATACCTAGAATTTACATAGTTGAAATTATTGACAATTACATTAGCGACATTGATACATTGGGGATACTTAGCGATACATTGCTAATACCTAGAATTTCTGATACTACCAGTGTTATCGGTATCGCTGAGCTGGAGATAAAGATAATTTCGGAGATATTTCGATAATATCAAAGATAATTCGAACACTGGTCAAAGTGTCCCAAAGAGGTAAGGGAGCTGATAAGAAAACATCTGGAAGATATTATGGAGAAGAAAGGTACTAAAGAGAAGAAGCAGGATGCTCACGATGTAGCTCAAGCTGAGATTTTTGGAGCTGATATGGGCGATAATGATGTAGAATCGGGTGAAATTTTTACTGGGGATGCAATGATGGCAACGAATTATTTGAGGACGGGAGTCAGTTTGTGATGGAAGGGGAGAGTCAAACTGTGACTAAGAGTGTTAATGGATCTAAGAGTTAGTGGAGTAGGACACCTATGAAGAAGTCTACAATGTGCCTTTAGCACGCGACGACCGTCTCCAACTGCTCCAGTAGCTCCAGCTAATGGGGATGTGGATGTGGAGCAAGGGAGACCCTTTAGGTTATCCCACTTTGTTGACAAAACAGGAGAGGTTGACCCTTTAGGTGATCCCATTTTTTCGACAAAACAAGAGATGATGGCAAACCAAATGATCTTGGATCAAAGTGATTTATGATTTCATTGGAAAGGTGATCAAATTATCTTTCCAATAGGCCCAAGTTTGCTTTGATTCAAGTTATAATGAGGAAGATCTGGTCCACTTGCTAAAACTGCATGTACCTGATTTTGCGGGCCGAGTGGATGACGTTACAAGGACTTTGGGCCCACTTTTGACATATTAAATGGTGTATAATTGAGGTGATTACAGACCCTTTTGAAAGGTTGTCAAATTATCCTTCCAATGAGCACAAGATTATCTCAATCTAAGGTGTAACGAAGAAGTTATGGGCATTTTCGTAAGACTTTGCAATGCTGCCAACCTTGCGGGAAAATTGCAAAAAAAATCGAAGTTTGAAGGGGCACGAACAAGGGGGAGCGACCACAAGGGCGCAACCTAACCAAAGCCTTCCAACCCTAGAAGGGCGCAAAAGCCATTACGTGATAGTTGCCACCACACGGGAGCCTTATTCAAGTACGGACTCGACGGTGCGTCTATAAATACCCAATTGGAGGTCTCATTTTGGACATCCGGGGCAATTCCCCCACTCTCAAAGAAATGCTCTAGGTTGAAGATCGAGAGCTCGAGCTCTTCTCAATTTGCCAATTGCAGCAAGAGAAATTTAGCCCTTAGTGCAGGTAGTGCACTTCCACTCTTAGCTGCACCAGGAGGGAGTCTGCCTCGATGCAATTAGTGCATTCCGACTTTGAGCTGCACCAAGGGGAGTTTTATGTTGGGTGCAATCCATCACAAAACAGCAGCATGGTTCTTTTCTTTTATTAGTGTTGTTATCAAGGCGGCCCCACACTTCAACGTCTTCACAGGCTTAGTGGGACAATGTCCATCTACTGCTTACACTCGCACCCTTCTCCCATTCCAAAGACCGCTGGGCCCTTTCCATCTTCCTAGTTGCAATGCTCTCTGTAATGCCCTAATTTTCGATGTGCATGCTTAGAGCCAGAGATTTACCATTCATGTGTACTTTCCGCGAACGCACACCTACCCACACAACCCTGCACAAGTGCACTACCCCACACACATACCTACTCTCGCACATGTGCACTACATGCCCACATTCTCTCACACATGCGCACACAAATCCCTACACTTTGACCATTGACCAAAGTCTTAAACTTGTTGACCGTTGACTTTGGAGTGGTCCCCACATGCCACATCACACCCTCACTTTACACCTCACTTAACCTTGTTGACTTAGACTTGGTCTGAGTCAATAAGGGAGGGAATCTCTATACACACTCCCTCCCTTATCTAACCCATACCTAGCCCATAACCCCACATTCCTCTCCCCCATACTCTCCCTCTCCTCTCCCACAACCCTCACCATTCCCCATCTCTCCTCCACAACAACACAAGCTCTCTCTCACTCTCTTCCTCTCACATTCCAAACCCTTAGCAAGAAAATAAAGAAAGAAAGAAAAGGAAGTAAAGAGAGAAAAAGAAAGGGAGAAAGGAGTAGGGGAGGGGTGCCACCAAAGCCGTCTCCCCGGAGCCGTTCAGGGAAGGAAAACCATCACCTTGCGCAAGTGGGTCATCTCACTCCCCTCTAGCTTTACTTCCATCGGGCTCAAAGAGGGCACATATTGTATATGCTATATCCACACCTTTCCTCCCCATTTCGCCAAATCAAGATAGGGCGCAGGCCCAAAACTACGGTAGATCCAAAGCTTAAGTAGATCGTACCATAGAAAATAGCAAGGATTGGCATCCCCCATTGAAACCTTCCTAAGGCTTGGTGTGATGTATGTCATACCCACACTATCCACTGACTAGACAGCGGGGCCTATGTGTGTGTTGAGGGTGGCCCACTGGACAGTGGGGTCCACAGTGATGCATATGTTGAAGGGGGGGCCACTGGACAATGGGGTCCACCGTGATGTGTGTTTTAATCTCGTTGTCCACAGGGTAGTGAGACCAGCCATGATATGTGTTTTATTCACGCAGTCCATGGGGCCTACCTTGATGTGTGTGTCTTATGCAAGCAATCCTGGGGTCGGCCATGATGTATGTGTCTTATTCACGCGGTCCATGGCGGCCACCTTGATGTATGTGTCTTATGTGCGTAGTCCTTAGGGCCTGTCTTGATGTATGTCTTATTCATGCGGTCCATGGGGCCTCATATGTGTGCAGTCCTTGGGGCCCACCTTAATGTTTGTGTCTTATTCACGCGTTCCTTGGGTCCCACCTTAATGTGTGTCTTACTTACGTGGTCCATGGGGCCCGCCGTGATGTCTACGTGGTGTTGTGAGGCCCGTGAGGCCGCGAGGCCCACCAAGATGTGCATGTGTGCATGATAAGGCCTGCTACGTTAGGCCCACCGTGTGGTGTATATGTATGCGCCATGAGGCCCACCATTCTATGTATGTATGTGTTGTGGAACCCATTGTGAGGCCCGTGAGGCCGCGAGGCCCACCAAGATGTGCATGTGTGCATGATAAGGCCTGCTACGTTAGGCCCACCGTGTGGTGTATATGTATGCGCCATGAGGCCCACCATTCTATGTATGTATGTGTTGTGGAACCCATGAAATCATGGAGCCCACCGTGGACATGTGCACGTGCAATTCCTAATTGGGCCAGCCGTGCATTGTGTAGGGCCCACTATCTTGGACAGTGGAGCCTACCATATCGTTTGTGCTTACTGGCCCTAAATGGGCTAGCCGTGTGAGGTTTCGAGACCATTGTTGGGTAGAGAGGTCCACAGTGACGCTATGAATGTAGGCCCACGAGTTGGATGGTTGGGCACACCATGATTGTGTGAATGTTGATCGAACCCAAGGGTGGACAACCCCAAGTGCACGGCTACGATGCAGTAATAACTCAGTGAGACCAAGGTCAAATCCTCAGGGAATGGGAAACACAACTAGAGCTAATCTAAAGGTAAACAGTTGTCTGGGTTTTTAATCCAGTGACGTAGAAGGGTTTTAAAACAAATAATAAAAACGATTAAGGGAATCACAATATCTGATTCACTGATTCAACTCTTATAACTCAATTGGAGTCAAAGTCTTATCCTATCCAATCGGAAAATAATTTTATTAAATCAGTCATTAACACCAATCAAAATATGAATTCAATTGAACAATTCTCTCATGAAGCATTCATATCTCAATCGCAATGAATCAAGAGCATCTAAAGCACCCGAAGGCGACAATAGATTAATCAATTATACAGATTAATTCCTTCTCTAATCAAACTAAGCAATTGCTCATTCAAAACATCCGTTGTAACTGTAGTTCACAACGAATCAATGAAATAAACAACACAAAAATTTTCATAAAGTAAATTCAAACCAATTCAATCTATATCATTCAAACCATTGTTGTTGAATCAAATAAACTAACTATTGTAATTAACTACAAGCTTCATCCCCTAGCCTTAGCTAAGAGATTAGCCTAACATAACTAACATCTTATAATAAAAATAAAAGAAAAACATAAAAGACAAACTAAAACCGAAGGATTGAAGAAGAAGAACGAGTCCGTAGAAGCTCCACCACCCCGTGGTATCTCTCCTAAGCGCTAATTCATACCTAGAATAGCCTAAAACACCTCTTTAAATACACACCAACTTTGAGCCAACTTCAAATTTCTGCACTTTTGTTATGCTTCGGTCGCACAAGATAGCCTTTAGTCACACTGAAGTCGAGTTGAGTCCAACCGAACTTGTCTTCGATTATAGCCGAATTTCATCAAAATCTGTCTGAAGTCTCTATCTCCTTTAGGTCACACCGAACCCCCCTTCGGTCGCACCGAACATCACTTCAGTCAGACCTCACAATCGAACCGAATTAAGTTTGAAAATCATTGCTTCTTACGGGATTGTTTTTAGCACCTTGGGTCGGACCGAACCAACCTCAGGTAGGAGTGAGACCAAACAGTCTTTTATTTCTATTATTGGACTGTGTGATTTTCCAGACTTTTCCTCATCTTCGGTACTTAGTTTTCTTGGATCTTTAGCACTTGAAATCTTCAATATTGTCTTTCAAATCTCCAATTCTTCATCATCTTTGAGCTTTATCTCAGTTGAGGTCAGGGCATAACGGTCGAAAAATGGCTATTTTTTTCATCTTTTTAAGGTCCGATTTTTCACTTTTTTTTTATATTTCTTTCTTCCAAACTCTAAATCATTCTATTGCAATTTTCGATCACTCTTAACTTGAAATTACAGATAAAAATAACTTATATTAAGGATTTTCTTGATTCGAAACTTCGAGGGCCATTTTCCAAAAATATCTCAAAAATAAGTATTTATACTTTTTATTCAATGTGTTGTTGTTTTAATGGTAGAATATGATATGTTAATCATAATAGAACATATTAATGTCCATTTTACGGATTATTGTTGTGATTTTACATTTTTTTATAATTATTTTCTATTTACGCACTATTTTCGGCCCTTTTTTTTTAATTCGAAAAATCAATTTTTATTCAATGTGTTGTTGTTTTAATGGTAGAATATGATGTGTTAATCATAGTAGAACATATTAATGTCTATTTTATAGATTCTTATTGTGATTTTATATTTTTAAATTTTTTTTTTCTATTTACGCATTATTTTCGGCCCTTTTTTTAAATTCGAAAAATCATTTTTTTATTTAATATGTTGATGTTTTAATGGTAGAATATGATGTGTTAATCATAGTAGAACATATTAATGTCCATTTTACCGATTCTTACTGTGAATTTATATTTTTTTATAATTTTTTCTATTTACGCACTATTTTCGGCCCTTTTTTAATTCGAAAAATCATTTTTTATTCAATCCGTTGTTGTTTTAATGGTAGAATATGATGTGTTAATCATAGTAGAACATATTAAATCCATTTTACAGATTCTTATTGTGATTTTATATTTTTTTATAATTATTTTCTATTTATGCACTATTTTCGGCCCTTTTTTTTAATTCGAAAAATCATTTTTATTTAATGTATTGTTGTTTTAATGGTAGAATATGATGTGTTAATCATAATAGAACATATTAATGTCCATTTTACAGATTCTTATTGTGATTTTATATTTTTTTATAATTTTTTCTATTTATGCACTATTTTCGGCCCTTTTTTAAAAAAAAATTGAAAAATCATTTTTTATTCAATGTGTTGTTGTTTTAATGGTAGAATATGATGTGTTAATCATAGTAGAACATATTAATGTCCATTTTACAGATTCTTAATGTGATTTTATATTTTTTTATATTTTCAAATTAGTGACTTTATGTTTATATTTTCTCATATTGGACAGGTTTTGGAGCTTCTTAGGATTTAGAACATAAAATCATCTTTATTGATTAGATTCTGAAAATTGTATATAAATTTAGAATAGCGAGTAGACTCACAATCTCACATAGACATAGGTCATATCTAATCTATATCGTATCTACCTGAAATGTCTGGGTCTGGCTAACAAGTGAGGATATTGGATGGCAACATTGTCAAAGGGTTAGTAATACTAGCACCAAATGAAGTGCAACTATTGTGATAGAGTAGTAACTGGTGGAATTACGCGTCTCAAACAACATTTGGCACATCAAAAGGGTCAAGTTGCGAGATTTACTAGAGTACCTAAAGAGATAATGATTTTAATGCAAGCCAATCTGAATGAGTCGAAGGGTAAACGTGCTGCTGAACAAAAGAAGAAAGATGAGATTTTGGATGCGGCTCGACAAGTATTTGGTCCTGAATATATGGGCGTTCGTGATGAAGATATTATTGATTCTGACGAAGATTCAGATCGGGAATTAACCATAGCCAGGAGAGAACTTGCGTGTGGCTCATGAAGAGGAAGAACGTTGCCACATGTTTGGCGCGAGTGGGTCAATACGTGATAAGGGGGGGGGGGGGGGGGAGTGGGACTGCGACTGCGATTGCTTCTGCAGGTGGGGGTAGGTTCGGTGGGTTACGACGTATGTTTGGGAGCCGACGAGAGACATCTTCACGTAATGCCCCTATACATTTGGATGAAGAAGTAAATGAGCCTAAGAAACCCATACGGAGCCACTAATGAGGGTACTCCGTCTTGTTGAAACCGACAAAGCACCTACTATGGGCTTCCTATACAATGTCATGGATAAGGCAAAGTTGGCAATTCAACGTAATTGTAGAAGCTGAGTCTTATTGGAGGATGATCAACAAGAGATGGACAAGACAACTCCATCACGATCTTCATGCAGCAGGTTACTACCTAAATTCTAGGTACAGATATGCCCAATCATTTGTTGCAGATAATGAAGTTCGTGTCGGGCTAAAGAATGTGATAAAGAGATTAAAGCCTGACTTAGATATGCAAATAAGGGCGTTGAATGAATTAGATACATTTGGAAATCTCCTGGGTAACTTTGGAAATTGCTGTTTAATTTTTTAGGGAACCCTATTTAGCCAAGGTAGCTGAGAGAGAAAAGATACGACTTCCCATTTAGCTTAGTCGTTTCTATTGGAACTATAACAATGTATTTAAACAGTTATATATCTTTAGAAATGAAATTGAATTTCATTTGGGTTGCTCTCACATCTTGTTTGCAATATTATATATCATGGTTAAAGGGGAACACTACCAAAACCAACCATATATAAAAATAAAAAAATAAAAATAAAAATAAAAATAAAAAGCCCGAGTCAAACCTAAGAGTGGAGCCAAGGGCTCGGACACCGTTTTCGGGGCGTGAATCTCTCCCATCTTCAAGCATCCAACACCCGTGCCAACACATCATGGTTAGCGCCTCTCTCTTCAACATCACCATTATAGCACCTTTATCACCAACTCCATTATGATGACATCTCCTCCTCATCTCCATGATCGGTACTATTCCAATAACGTCCTCTTCGTCAGAGCTCCATGATCAACATCAACTTCTCAATCGCACCCTCATCTCTCTTATTCAACAATGGTATTCCTGCATTGATTATCCAGTAGTCTAGTATCGTCAGGATCGCTGATTAAACGGACCATTAGCAAAGCCCTATGCGGAACCGTTCATCACGTCTCAGCTCCCTAGTTAATGCTGACCATCTATCATGATCTAGTTCTGAGATCAACGGGCAACAACCACATGTGCAATAGTCATTGAAGGTCTCCATAGGTGTCTCGTACATGGTATGGAAATCCAATGCCTCCAACACGTGCCGAATGCTTACAGCATGTGTCAAGTGTGTTCCAAAGTTGTGCCACATGCCACATCAAATCGCCAATGTCATTCATCTCATGGGCCATGCAAGATGATCAAAACCATCTAATGGGTCATGATCAGCACTCCATCCCCTGCTGTTCATCGCATCTAGGAACCAACGCATGCCCACCTAATAGCCATCCATCTAAAGCCTTAGCAGCTAATTTACAAGGGACAATTGTTTACAACATTTAGCAGTTGCTCCTTTACATGGGACGTTTAGTAGTTAGAGTTCAAGGACAATGCAAAGGACCCAGCTATCCCTTGGTATGCAACAGATAGATAAGAGAATGATACAAAGTTGTCACATGTGGACCTATTCCTATCAAAATCCACGATCAAAACCGTCCATCTTGCCCTGCGATCGTTGTTGGTCCCATCCTCTATGATCAGCGTCCAATCGCAACCAACATGATCTCCACGATCATAGACGTTCACCGCATCTTATGCTCTACTTCTACAATTGCGCCTCATGCCTTATCTCTGAGGTCGCATCCTCTGTTATCTTTGTGGTCGTGCCCTATACCCAAGATATGATGCTCTAGGCATAGCACTTTACATACTTTTGTTATTTAGCATAACTTAATGTCTATGAACAACCCTGATTATTTGGCTTACGCTTCGCGCCCACCTAAGCACCACGCCTGCTCATCTAACTCTTTAATGAGTGCCCCAGCCACTGTTGGCATTCTCTCTCTCATTTAGCATCCATGATGCTTTCAAGTACATGATTGGCACTATGTACATCCATATTCCCAGCAACTAGGTTGCTTGTCTTAACTATGTTACGATGCATGCTCCCATGGAAGACAACCCAGTGCTCCCTATCTTATGAGCTTTATACGCAATACCATACATCGTTCCCCACTACCTAAGTCCATCACGTACTAATTGTACAAAGGACTATACGAGAGAGAGGGATGCACAGTGCCCAAAGCACTCTTTATCTCATTGTGTGAGAGCGTGAGCCCATAACTCCTAATCCAGTTATGGAGGCACGGAGCCCAAACCCATTGATGATAGAGTTATGCCTTGCTCCCAGGGGCTACGCTCTGTTTTGTACTGCATGCATCATGCATCATTATGCATCTACATTGCATTCATTCGCATATGCATTAACCAACAACTTTAACTCTGTTTTAAATAAACTATTTTCTTACTACTATTGTCTCATAATCAAGGGTTACTTTATGTAGTATAATTAAGGGCTTGTGATGGGGACATCGGAGGACCTACTCGGATGTACCAGAGATGGAGACAACCACCTACATCAGCGCAACTTTCTTTGTGGATAGGAGACAAGTTCCAGATGGAGCTCACCAGGCCATTTTGAAGACCCCACATGCATTGGACATGCATCAGGAAGACCCTACCTTGGGATGATGTATGTGGGCTGCTTAGGAGATCATTTTAGTCATAGGATTGCTATTTCGTATCGATCCGACCGTTGGATCTTGTCGATCAGGCCATCGGGCCACCATATATTTTAGATCTGGGCCCCTTGGACTCTGATCTTGCTTTCTCTATATTTTTTGATATTTTTAGGATTTATTTAATGGTTGAGATTGATAATAAATGTTTTAGTTTTCTTATTTTGTACGATGGACCACTTTACTCAAGCGAGTGGCATAGTTGTAATTATGCTGAATTTTTAATTACAAATTTTTAATAATAGAAGCACAAGGGGGTGGAGATTCAACCCACATTGGATTTTGTGATTAAAAAAGGAGAAAAGCTCTGGCTTTCTTCTCCCATCTTCATGCGATTTGAAGATACTTCCATGCGATTTGGAAGAAAGATTGGTGCAAAGTTAATCTTCATCAACGGAAGTGCGAGGTCTCCATCTATCCCCACACCATATTCTATTTTCTTCCCCATCCAAGTATCTTCTTCAGGTTTTTAATTCTTCCATCCCAGATCTTCGTCTTCTCCCAAATCCAACTTTCCCATACCCATCCATAATCTAAACCCTAACCGACCTAAACCCATCCTCCCACACCACACATGTGAATCCCACCTAGCCCCTTTTGGCTTTCCATCATCTTTATATCAAAACTCCTTTCTTCTATTCCCAAAACCCTAACCCTAAACCTAAAATCCCTAACTTTCCTAGATTTTCCCCAATTTCTATTATTAAAAAAAAAAAAAAAAAAAAAAAAAAAAAAAAAAAAAAACACTAATTCCAAAATTCTCAATTCCCATGAACCCTAATTCTTTAAATTTTAGATTTTCCCCATCCTAACCCTAATCATAAAACCTACAAATCTATCCCTTGAGTGTGGAACGTGCCTATGCTACATTGGAAGTTCTATTCTTCCATCGAGCCTAATTTTAATTGATTTATGTGATTTCTTAGCATGCGGGCATGTGATTTAGGTTAAATAAGTTTTTATTTCTTATTATTTACTCTTAATTACTTGGTGGATTAGCATCTTTTGTTAATTGAATTACTTTCTGGACTCTTTCATCATCTCCATGTTGCATGCTAGCATGAAATCATATGTCTTGCATCAGCTTGTGGTACGTCACAGCTTAGAATATGATAACAACCCAAGATAATAATAAAAGACTTCCAACTATATGCCCGTCTCTCTTGTCTAGATGTAGCAATGTCTTGTGAATGTCTATGGATGTGAATGTGAATGTGAATGTATATGCAATATTTATACCCAACCGCAAATCAATCCAAACAGCCCATGATAAACGAGAACAAAAACAATTATAATATTTACTTCTCAGAGAATTTCTTCTATTGCACAGTGTGAGAGCTCTAACCCCAAGCTCCAAACATGTGTCTTGACCTTAGACCATGGTTTTAAATATCGTCTAATACAACTCGGTATCATCCAAGACATCAATTTCAGTTTGAAATGAAACGAGTCATCATATACTAAAATGGGACCAAAAAGGGCCAAACAAAGGGTGAGTTGTAACAGTTTCACTCCCCTAGCTAGTTGCACTCCAATACCGCTATGTAAATCCATGCCTAGACCATAATGAGAAGAAGGCAAATGACCGTTCCCAATGCATGCATTCTCTGTCTTCGGGTTACAAAATCGGTGGACCATGGGCTGTTTGGGGAGGATTTTGGAGCTCCTAGAGATCCATTTCCTGGCTTGGCAAGGGGGCAGTTATAATCCAAAAGGGAAGATACTAGGTAGGCTTTCCTTGCTTGCAGGCTCATAGTCAACTTGGGCAGAATGTAATAGCAGATTGTTCCCCAACTTAGCATGCTGTCCTGAAGAGGTGTTTCTGAAGGCTAAGAGGCATGTGGTTGGATGGGCCAATTTAAGTGTTTTCGATATATGTCCTTTAGAGTTCTTTAATTCTAGTTGGGAAGCAAACTCGATTTTGTTTCAAAATCAATGATCCTCATCATTGCCTACCATTGCTTGTATTATCTTTTTCTTGTCTTAATAAAATCTAGTTATCACTCGAAAACAATTAAGAAAATAACATCTTGGGCTTGGCTGATCAAAGTGATTGGACTCCAACCATGTTTCCACTCTCTTCAAGTCAAGATGCATTAATACATCTTCTACAACATAAAAGGCAAATTTTTGGGACGACTTTCATTACTCTAAAAGGGTTCCATCCTGACTAGATATCACCCTCAGGCCTCGGTAGAACTACCAAACATATATTCAATCTACATAATTTGGACACACACTTGTGTCAATATGGAATAAGGATATGGGGTGTCACATATGGTGCCTCTAAAAGAAAGATTTGTCAATATATCAATTCAGATATTTAAAATAATTATTGGAACAATAAGATCATATATTTGAATACTATGTTGTAATTATTGATGTAAAACACCCAAATACTAAAAATAACAATCAACCAATATCGAATGAACATGTAAAAAAGTACTACATGCACAAAAGACAATGATAATTAAAATGTAAAAACTAGCCTCCTATATGACTTGGGTCCAATGTTGAACGCACACGTGTTGTCATGGCATGGTTTCAAAAAAAGTGGCTTATCCTTGTCACATTGGATTCAAGAACATCTAGAATAAGAAAAACATTTGAGGTTCTTCTAAATATTCTGCAATTCACAGTAAAACCAAGTACAGCTTCTAGGGAAAGAAAAATGAAAATGTGGATAGTTCCTTAAATTGATAGAGAAAGTACCTGAAATTGTCAACCAAAATGAAAACTTCAAATGCCAACAATGGAACAAAGATGATCTTCGAGTTTACAACCGCCCTGCCATGAACTGTAAACAAACCCTTCAAAACAAATGAGACACAAAGGGGTAAAAAGGACTTTTAAGTTCCATAGACTAAACAATTCAATGTCCTAGCACGGGAATATGTCTTGATATGTACAAGACTGCTTTTGGAAGGGCACAGAGCAACATCATTCAATGTTCACTAGAAAAACAACAAGCTCATGATGGTAGAACAAGATCAGCTAGATTGAATATAACGTTCAACCCTCAATTATGTTGAAGGTGCTGCTGATGTACCATAGTTGCTCTCAAGATACATACAAAGGAGTAGCTCAAATGCAACAAGCAATGGCGTTGTGACTATGGAATGACAAGGTGCCCACTGCCCAAGTAAGAGAATGGCATATATAATCCATGATCAGTAAACTTACAGAAGGAAATAACAAATGTTTTTTACTCCATTAAATGCACAAGTTATCGAATAGGAATTATCTCCATGGAACCGCAAGTATTAAATCATACATGATGATCGTGGGGTAACGATGGAGCAGGTAAAGAGAATCTGCCTCATGCAACAACTATGTGAAATAGCCAGAGCGGGAGAAAATTGGTCCTGCATGTTTAAATCCCAAATGATAGATATTCACCTTTTCCGTCTTTTGATAATGAACAAAAAAAGCTGACAATTATCAACCAGAAAGGAAATCAAAAGACAACTTTTGAATCCCAAGTTGCAACTGTACACACCTTGCCTAGAAGCTAACCAACCTATTGAAATCATACAGTTCATGTGTTAAATTAATGCAGCTATAAACATTATATTTTTAATATTTTTGAATTCATAGATGAATCCAGCAGAGCTCACAAACTGTTTAGATGTGAATGAGCCCACACAAACAACTTAGATTCACCTGGCAGTTTGGGCATGCGCATGTTGGTTGTTGACATGTGCCCAACAGTGTATGTGAACACAAACATCTTTATAAAAGTGTGTGAGGACACACATGGAGTTATAATGTGTGTCCATAACTATCTGATATGGCCAGGATGGTTTGTTGGATCAGCATTGAGCCAGTACTGCCTGATTTGCATTGACTGGAGTCCTCTTAAACAAGTTTTCATTAAATTCAATTAAGAAATCGCATTTAACAAAGTACTGAATGCAACAGTCTCTAGAAATAATCATGGAACAATTAAACTGGGGCAAAACCTTAAATGACAGCTCAAAGGCTCAAACACTTAGTTGCAGTTGCAGCATTCTTCCTAAGGTGTTGCTTCTGCTTTCAATTGCCTTTCTACTCATGCTCCTACTTCTTACCTATTTATACTTGCTAACATTTCAAAACAAACGCTTCTCCGCTCTCGCAACAAAACTTGTTGCTGTTAGTGCACCTTGTTTGCCAATCACGTGAGTCGGTGTGTCATGTAGTGCGTTGGGTCCTTAGAAGCTGAAGACTAAAGACACAAGATGACACCGAGCATTAAGAAGTGAAGAACAGGTAAATGAGGTGCATTGGCAACCCTAACCTAAGACCCAAAACAACTTTAGCCTTTAGATGATTGATGCAGGACATGACATTCAAATATGATGTGCAAGATTTTCAGGCTTTAGATCACGCTAGTTAAGAAACAATTACACAAAATTCCATATCCCATACAAAAGTTCAAGCATTCAATCAAGGGGAATCTATGCAGGCCCAGGCCTACACAAGCTAGGGCTAGATCAATCAAAATTATAGACCAAACAATAATAAGAGGAGGGTAAATTCATCCACACATGCACAGAAATAATTCCCCAATCCAAGGGATTCACAGATTTCAATTCAGGGAACCCTAAGGTTGAAGAAAGGGCATAAATTTGGGGATTTGAGTAATTTAGGGTTAGGGTTAAGGATTAGGGGTGAAAGAGAGGAGAGAGACAAACCAGAAAAGCGTCACACGCATGGACTGCAGAGAAGACCCAGACACACGTGCGCTGGAGGTGTCCAGCACGTGTGTGGGGCCCACAAATCGAAAATGGCCACCTTGGCCCTGGTCGGCCAGGGGTGAGCCACAAAACCTCCAAATTTCAGCCTGATCTGATGCACGGTCTGTGCGTGGTGCTCCGCCGAAGTTTCAGCCCTCCTGCAGAGTTAGATTCTTGAAATCTGTTGTAGAGAGAAAAACGGCTGCAATAGAGGATGGATTTGAAGTATATATGATTATAGAAGAAGAAAAATATGAATGGTAGAAGGTGGGGGCGAATCGGGATAGGTGTGGCTTCGCACCACGGCAGTCAGCCCTTCGAGGAAGGGAGGGTTTCACACCCAATTGAATCTCCACGACTCAAAAATTTAGAGGAGCAGAAAAACGCAGAAATTTTATTAATCTTCAATGAGCCAAAAAGACTACAAGGGGTGCCTATTTATAATAAAACCCTATATCCCAAAACTCACATCATGTGCGCAACCTATTACTTGAAGACAAAGTAATCAAAAATAGCAACTAATCAAAGCAATCTAAACCGTCCATAATATTCCTAATAACAATAATAAGCAAAACGCAAAGTACTAGATTAATTAGAATAGTGGGCCACGATCATGAAAACCCATGGTGGGATTCACATGACTATCGGATCCATTCCAACGAACCAAAACGCAGTCCTCTAACTAAGAGGCTCTCCCTGGACGTCGTCATCGATCCAGATCAATGGTGGGGCCCTCCTCCTCCGTGCGTACGTGCGTAGGAGGGCATGCATGTGCGCGTGATGTCCCCATCAACTCTCCCCAACTGTGAAGATTTCGCCGCTGGCGAAATAAAACTCTTGAACCGCTCCAAGATGTCAGGATCAAATCTCTGAATGATGCAGGACATGAAAATTAATTATTATATGCAAGATCTCAGGCTTTAGATCAAACTAATTCAGAAACATTCACATAAAATCTCCACATCCCACACAAAAGTTTAAGCATTCAAGCAAGGGAAATTTGTGCAGGTCCAAGCCTACACATGTTAGCGCTGGATCAATAAAAATTATGAGCCAAACAGTACTCAAAGGGAAGTAAAACTCATCCACACATGCACAGCAACCAATCTCTAATCCAAGGGATTCATCAGTTTCAGTTTAGAGAACCCTAAGATTAGAAAAGGGGCAAATAAATTGAAAGTAATGCAATCTAGGGTTAGGGTTAGGGAAAATAGGCATGAGGGGAGTGAAATAGGTAGGAAATTTGAACCTGGAGACAGTTCCCGCGCGCGGACAGCGGACCAGGCCTGTCACACGTGCGCAGGGGGCTGGCCGCACGTGCGAGGGGGCGCCGAATGCGGTAAGCTCCTCCTTGGCTCTGGTCGGCCAGAGGAGGGCTTCAAAACCTCCAAGTTTCATGGCGATCCGAAGTGCGGTCTGTCCATGGTGCTCCGCCGAAGTTTCAGCCCTCTTGTAGGGCCAGAATCTGGAATTCTGCTGTAAAGAGGAAAACTGCTGCAATAAAGAACGGATTTGAGTCGTAGATGATTATACAAGATGAGAAGTACGGATGGTAGAAGATGGAGGCGAATCGGGATAGACGTGGCTTCGCACCACAGTAGTTAGCCCTTCGATGAAGGGAATGATTCGCACCCAATTGAATTTCCACAACTCAAGAACTCAGAGTAAAAAAAACGCAGAATTTTTATTAATCTTCAATGAATCAAAAAGCTACAAGGGGTGCCTATTTATAAGAAAAACCATATACCCCAAACTTGCGCCATGTGCGCAACCTATTACTCGGCGATGAAGTAAACCAAAAAAAAAACTAATCAAAGAAATCTAAACCGTCCATGATATTCTAAATAATATTAATAAGCAAAACCTAAAATATGAGATCAATCAGACTAGTGGGCCACGATCATAAGATCCCATGATGGGCTTTACTTGACTACCAGGCCCACTCCAACGAACCAAAACTCAGTCTTTAACTAGGAGCCCTTCCCTGGACGTCATCATCGATCCCGATTGACGGTGGGGCCCTCCTCGCGTACGTGCGTAGGGGGGCAGCGTGCTTGTGCGTGCTCGCATGATGTACTCATTACCGAAGCTCCTCCTCAGTGAGACACATATTGTCAGAAGCTGAGCGTGACTTCCACTTAACCAGGTACTTCTGAAACCCGCCGTCCGATGTTGATACTATCTGATAGTCCAGAATATCCTCTATGTCCTCTTTGGGTGTGGGAAGGATAGGTATAGGAGGTAGAGGCTGAGAAGAAGGGTCGGAAAGAGGCCATGGATCAAGGGACAGGTCTAGGGAATCAGGATAGTTGCTGGACAAAGTATCAGTGGTCCCTTAAAAAGTAACTAGATCCTCCGCATTGAATATGGAACTAATTCCCATGGAAGGTGGAAGATCTACCACATACGCATTGAGACTGTTTTGTTTGATAATTTTCAAGGGTCTAGCGCTCGTGCGTGTAATTTGCGAATGGCCCCATGAGAATACCGTTCGGGCCTAATGCAGACCATCACAGAATCCCGTACATTGAATTCCTTAAAACGTTTATGCTGGTCAGCAGAAAATTTGTAATGTTCATTACTAGTAATGATCTTTCGCCTGATTTCTTGATGCAATGAATGAATGTGCTGCGCAAAGGACTCGGCAGACTCTGATGACCTATAGGATAGTGACATAGGGACAAGGTCAATAGGCTTCCTAGGCATATAACCAATAACGACTTCAAAAGGACTTAGACCTATGGACCTATTGACGGAACTATTGAACGCAAATTCGGCTATAGGCAGTGTTCGAATTGTCGGTATCATTACAAGTTTCGCTGGCTAGAGATAAAGATATAATATCGTTATCGCCGATAACCGGAAATGCAGGGAAAAGGGGGGAAATATGGAGAAAATGGTGGAATTTTTTAGTGAAACTTTAGGACATGCCTAAATACACATATTTACATATTCAGGAATGAAAAAAATTACAAAAAGAATGCATTAAATTAGAAGTTCCCATTTAATGGGGGCCAAAAGACATTCGTTCTCGTAAGATATCACTCAAATAGTAACCAAAATGAGTTTATATAATACAAATGCAACTGACATACAGTAATTAAGACATGTAAAAGCAAATGAACTCAAAGATGTCAAATCAAGATGGATTAGATTATTCAATCAGTGTGGTATTTGATACTCTGGCTATGTATGACACTTGATACCTAGCATTTGAAAATGGTACATGTGGCAAATTCTAATATAATCTAAACCGTGTTTTTGCTTCATCAAGACCTGTGTAACCTAATCAAGAGGTTGGATGACAAAAAAAAAAAAAAAAAAAACCCATTACAATGGCCCTATGAAGTTTTTAATGGTGGACATTTAATCACCATTGTTTCCCTTAGTGTGGTCCACCTTAGATGCAGTCATGCAGATCTGTCTCATTTTGGACTCATGTCTTAAAATTATCTATTAAAATAAATGGACGACATTGATAAAATATTTATCATTATGATGGCCCCACATAACATCGACCCATCAATCCATGGATACAAATAAGTGACATGTGGTGCTGTATAAATCAGTACGCTTATCGTACTAAGTCAACTGTGTGGGGCTCATTGTGATTTATGTATTTTATCCGCCCCATCCATCCATTTTACAAGATAATTTTAAGGGTTGATCTCAAAGATGAAGCATATCTAATGCTCAAATGGACCACACCACATGAAACAATGTGAATTGAACATGCCTACCATTGAAAAATCATTAGGGGCCACAAAAGTTTTGGATCCATGTCATTTTTGTATTTTACCTTCATCCATCTCCATGTGATCTTATGAACAACTTCGATGACAAATAAACACCACTGTGGGCCATAGCACCCAGGAAGGTTTCAACGGTAGGAATCATTGTCCCTACTACCTTGGCGGTGTGGTCCACCCTAACTTTGGATCTGCCTCATTTTTGGGTTCACTACCTAAAATAATCTCCCTAATTGGATGGATGATGTGGATATAACACATACATCGTGGTGGGGTCCACAGAACTTGGTGACATCTAGATGCTGGCACCCGCACACGAGGCTAAAAGGAAGCAGATTGCGTACCGAGTAACTCATAGGCTAAGCATACTGAGTAAACTCTGTGGGGTCCACCGTGATTTATGTATTTTATCCACTCCGTCCATCCATTTTAATAGATAATTTTTGGGCTTGAGCCTAAAAATGAAGTATTTCCAAACCTCAAGTGGAACACACAATGGGAAACAATGTGAATTGAACATCTACCGTTGAAAATTTCTTGGGGGCCATAGAAGTTTTGGATTAAGCTTGTATTTGTGTTTTCTCTTCATCCATGTCTGTGTTATCTTATGAACAGGTTGGATGAGAAATAAACATCATTGTGGGCCCAAGAAATGTTTCAACGGTGGATGTTATTATTCCAACTGTTTCCAATGGTATGGTCCACTTGATCTTTGGGTATGCTTAAATTTTGGTCTCAACCCCTAAAATAAGATGGAAAAACGGATGGACGGCGTGGATAGACCAAATACATTGACGGTGGGCATAATAGAGTTTACTCAGTACGGTAAGAGCGTGCTGAGTAACCAGTACGCAATCTGATTTCCCGGAGGCGGATTAGATACTAACCGGTTGAGTAGTGAGACTCCTACACGTCACCAAGTTTTGTGGACCCCACTATGATGTACGTGTTGTATCCACAACGTCCATTCATTTGGAGATATTATTTTAAGGCATTACTCAGAGAACGAGGCAAATCCAAAGCTTTAGTGGACCCCGCCACAGAAAACAGTGGGAAGATTGATATACACCGTTGAAACCTCCCCAAGGCCCCCCATGATGTTTTATCGAAATCTAACCTGTTCAAAAGTTAACAAAAACATTAAAGAAGGGAAAACACAAATATTAGCTTGATCAAAAACTTTTGTGGCCTTTAGATGTTTTTAATGGAGGTGTCACTCTCCCCACTGTTTTCTGTCGTGGGGTCCACTGGAGCTTTGGATGTAACTCATTCTCTGGATCGTATGCTAAAATGATCTCTCCAGATGGATGGACGGCGTGGATACAAAACATACATCATGGTGGGGCCCACATAACTTGGTGACGTCACTTCAGTAGCAGTCTCGCTACTCAACTTGTCAATAGCCGATCCGCGCCCGTAAAAACCCATCGCGCTATTTTCGAAACGAAAGAGGGTTTCGGAAGAGAACCCTCGAAACCCTAAAATTTCGAAAGAAAGTCTCTCCGAATCACTAATCTTCAGCAGATTCTTCACCGAAATCATCTTTAGGTTTGGAATTTTTGAGTATTCGAAGAAAAAAAGTGGAAAGTAGAGATTGGATGGCACCTGCGGCACACCGATCAATCAATTGGCCCACCGCAATTTCCGTTCACCCATCATCTTCTACAATTGGCCCTCCTCTTCTACAGGTACGGAAATCCGCAAGTTTCCCCATTTTTTTCCTTTTTTTTGGGGGATATTTTTCGTATTTACGCAACGCTCCGATGTTATCGATCCTTTTTATCGTTGAAAATGGGTTATTCGCTACGGTTATCCTGCGATTTCTCGCTGACAATTGGACTTTTCACAAAAAATCGATAAAATCGCTGAAAAATCGGTGATATTTGGAAGAGAAACGAAAAAAGGGAGTTTCGGTGTCGGAACTCCAGCGATACCGAAATTATCGGCGATAATTCGATAATATCGCCGATAATTTAAACACTGGCTATAGGTGATACGGTGTCCCACATCCTGGTATGCTCCCCTACTAAACATCTGAGCAAACTCCCTATGCTCCTATTGACCACCTCAGTCTGACCATCGGTCTGAGGGTGGTAGGCAGAAGAAAATTGAAGCCTAGTATTCATCATGTGCCATAGTATCTTCCAAAAGTAACTCATGAATCGCACGTCATGGTCAGACACTAGTTTTTGGTAACCCATGCAGTTTGACAACCTCACTAAAGAACAGCTTGGCAACATGAGATGCGTCGAAGGTCTTAGAACAAGGAATGAAATGGGTCATTTTAGAAAAATGGTCCATGACAACAAATATGGAATCGTATTTCCAAATAGTTTTAGGGATCCATGTACGAAGTCCATACTGATGTCCTACCAAGGGATGAATGAAACTAGCAAAGGTGTGTATAATCCTGTATTTTGCTTTTTCTACTTTGCCAGTTGATAAGTACAACATTGCCCTACAATTTTGGCCATGTCTCGCTTGAGACTAGGCCAATGAAACCTATCCTCCACTAAGGCAATGGTCTTGTCTCGACCGAAATGACCCGCGACCCCTCCCGAATGTAACTCCCAGACAAGAAAATCGCGGAGGGAGGTACGAGGTATGCACAAGCGGTCACTCCTAAACAAATATCCGTCTAAAATCAAGTACTCACTGCTAGCTCCTGACGGACTCTCTAACAACGATGCGTACACAACTCCAAAATCTGGAATAATCTTCTTTGATGCGCTCGAGGCCCATGACTTCGACGCTCATGGAATTGAGTAACACGACTCGATGACTCAACGCGTTGGCAAGCTGATTCTCTACACCAGCCTTGTGCTTAAGCACAAAAGTGTACTCTTGAAGGAATCGAACCTACTTGGCATGCCTAAGGTTTAATTTCTTCTGAGAGTTCAGATATCCCAAGGCCTTGTGATCTGAGAATAAGACGAATTCTTGTAGCAATAGGTAATGACGCCAATGGCGTAGTGATTGTACTGCCACATAGAACTCTTTGTCATAGGTGGAATACTTTTGTTTCGCCTCATTCAGTTTCTCACTAAAAAAGGCGACAGAGTGCCTTTCCTAACTAAGTACGCCTCCTATGCCGACTCCTGACGCGTCACATGCGACTTCAAAAGCTTTTGAAAAACCCAGAAGTCACGTGTCTGGAGCTTCGGTCATCTTGACCTTTATCTCCTTGAAGGCCTTCGAGGTTGCCTTTGTCCATTGAAACTCTCCCTGTTTTATGCAATCCGTGATGGGAGCCATAATGGAACTGAAGCCTCAAATGAACTGCCTATAGAAGGTGGCTAAGCCATGAAAGTTGCGCACCTCATGAATATTGCGGGGTTCAGGCCAATTGATGATGGCCTTGACCTTCTCGGGATCCACCGATACGCCCTCAGCTGACACAATAAAATCTAAGAAGATAACACTACTAGACAAAAATGCACACTTCTTTAGGTTGGTGTACAATTTCTCGGCTCTAAGGATCCCACAAACCTGCCTCAAATGGTTGAGGTGTTGTTCCTTAGTCATGATATAAATCAAGATATGATCAAAGTATACGACTAGGAACTTCCCCATGAAGGGCCTCAACACTTGTGTCATCACACGCATGAAAGTACTTGGGGCGTTAGTTAACCCAAAAGGCATAACTAGCCACTCGTATAACCCATACTTCATCTTAAAGGACGTCTTCCACTCATCACCAAGGCGTACGCGGATTTGGTGATAACCACTTTTGAGGTCAATTTTCTTATAAGATAGTAGCATTGGCCGTCATATCCAACATGTCATCAAGACACGATATGGGAAACCGATACTTGACTATGATTTTGTTGATAGCCCTACTATCAACACACATCCTCCATGTGCCATCCTTCTTAGGTTTAAGAAGGGCGGGTACGGCACAAAGGCTCATGCTCTCTCGAATGAAACCCTTTTCTAAGAGCTCATCAATCTATCTCTTCAACTCTGCATACTCCTTTGGGTTCATTTTGTAATGAGGGAGGTTTGGTAGAGTCCTCCAGGGACTAAATCAATGGCATGTTATATATCCCTCATAAGAGGAAGCTCATTCGGTAGATCATCAGAAAAGACATCACGAAACTCATGCACTACCTGAATGGCCTCAGTGGGTAACTCTACACTAGCCTCTGGTATACTTTCCCTAGTCACAAGGGCGTATACTATCGAGTCCGCCTCAGTTTTTCGCTCAGTCTTTAGCATTCAAAATATGGAGAGACTTGAACTTGGACTTCGACTCCTTCGATACTTTTGAACCACTCACACCACTCTACGTGGTGGACTTCTTTCTAGTAGTGTTCTTAGGTGGAAGTGGATTTAACTTGACTTTCTTGCCCTCAAACCAGAATGTACACACATTCGAACAGCCAAATATGGTGACATCCCTGTCATAGAGCCAAGGTCTACCTAGAATGATATGGCACACATCCATGGGAATAACATCACACCAAAGTGTATCTTTATAAGATCCAAACTAAATAGGAACAAGACAGCGGTGTGAGACTGGAATGGAAGTTGCATTAACCCAGGACACTATATAGGGTTGAGGATGGGCTTCAAGCTTCAAGCCCAAATGGTACACAGTGCTAGTTGATGCCACGTTGGCACAACTACCACTATCCACGATTATCTTACAACTCTTTTCCCTACATTTTGCATAAGTATAGAAGATCGTATTGTGGCACCAATCGTCGGTGATCTTGTCTTGAGCAAGGGCGCAATGCACAACTGCGAGGGTCGCAGACTCTTGCGCTCCTTCTTCCTCATCACTAGGGGTTTCTACTTGCTCATATTCTTCCTCTTCGCCGTCACTCTCTAGGGGCACTACTTCTATTTGCCCATCAATAAGGAGCACCTTGGTGCCCTCTCTCGTGCCGCACTGGTGGGCAAAGTAACCAAACTCTTAACACCTAAAACACCTAGTTGCTCCATTATGTGAGCTAGACCCGATAACTTCTTTTCCCTTATCATCCTTGGGCCTGGGCTGAAATTTATTGGAAGGTTTGCTTTGGTATCCAGTATTAGGCCTTAGCGCCAGAATCGCAAAACTCAAATCGCCTTCCCACAGATGTTTTGAGGTATTACTCAACCTCCAACACTACTTGATACAATTGTTCAATAGTGTCTATGTCTTTGGCGAGCAATTCTCTCATAATGTCAGAACGAAGGCCCGTTTTAAATCGAGCAAGGGTGAGTACGAGATCCTCATCAACTTCACACCTGATCAAGTACTCTTCGAACTTCTCAATGTATTCCGCCACACTCATGGAACCTTGTCAAAGAGACTGTCATTCCTCAATCAACTGTAAGCGATAAGAGAAAGGGAGGTACTTCTCCTTAAGAGTTTCTTTCATTTCTCCCCAATGAACTGTTGGGAGCTCCCTCGCTCTTTCTTTTTTTCGCTCTACAGTAGCCCAAAACCTCTTTGCTTGGCCCACAAGCTTCATCTCGGCGAATCAGACTCGACGAGTATCCGACATGTCATACCACTCAAACTAGTGGTCCATATCCGCCAGCCAGTTTAAAAGGGCTTTAGGGTCCAAGTGGCCATCAAACGCAGGGGCATCTACTCTAACTCCCTTGAGGAGTTACGCATCCGGGTCATATTGATCATGATGTCCCTCGCAGGGTGGGTGCACGGGTGCGCGACCATGACCAATTCCTTAACCACCTTCATTCCTTGGTCTAACCTCGTGACCACCTGCCTGAGATTGGGCATCTTCCCCAATGGTGGGGTTTGCCCTGATGGAGGTCTCTAGTTGGGTAACGCGCACATTAAACTGCTCAAAGCATTAGTCCATACGTTGTTCCAAATGCTTACCCAAAGACTCAAACTGCTAGGTCAGCCTGTTCATTGATTCTTGCAATTGCTCCATGTTTAGTGTAGGGTGCAAGCCAAAAACCACAACCTATATGTGTAGGCATATAACTACTAACTCAACTTAAGGACCTTCTAATACGACTATATGCGCCTAGATGGGACTAAATGTTCCTATACGACTCTATATGGTGGAAACGACATAATACTACTCAATTTCCAGCACCCTATCTGTCCAAATAATCTGTCAACAGAAAATCCAACAAAGAGATATTGGGATTTTCTGATGGCAGAAAATTCAGCAGCTTATATCAGAAATTATGGACCTCTAAACAACTCTTTATGATGATACTTAATGCATAATGGACACAAATAAACTAAACCCTAAACATGTGATGCATTCCCCTATAAAAACCTTGTGCACTGATACCAAATTTGATGTAAGACATGAAATTCAAATATGATGTGCAAGATTTTCAGGCTAGTTCAGAAACAATTACACAAAATTTCATATCCCACACAAAAGTTCAAGCATTCAATCAAGGGGAATCTATGCAGGCCCAGGCCTACACAAGCTAAGGCTGGATCAATCAAAAGTATAGACCAAACAATAATCAGAAGAGGGTAAATTCATCGACACATGCACGGAAATAATTCTCCAAACCAAGGGATTCACAGATTTCAATTCGGGGAACCCTAAGGTTGATGAAAGGGCATAAAATTGAGGATTTGAGTAATTTAGGGTTAGGGTTAGGGATTAGGGGTGAAAGAGGGGTGAAAGAGAGGAGAGAGAAGAACCAGAAAAGCATCACACGAGTAGACAGCAGAGAAGACCCAGACGCACCTGCGCTGGAGGTGTCCCGCACGTGTGGGGCACACAAATCGGAAAACGGCTACCTTGGACCTGGTTGGCCACGGGTGGGCCACAAAACCTCCAAATTTCATCCTGATCCGATGCACAGTCTGTGCGTGGTGCTCCGCCGAAGTTTCAGCCCTCTTGCAGGGTCAGATTTTGGAAATTTGCTGTAGAGAAAAAAATGACTGCAATAGAGGATAGATTTGAAGCGTAGATGATTGTAGGAGGAGAAATATGAATGGTAGAAGGTGGGGGCGAATCGGGATAGGTGTAGCTTCGCACCACAGTAGTCAGCCATTCGAGGAAGGGAGGGTTTCACACCCAATTAAATCTCCACAGCTCAAAAATTTAGAGCAGAAAAACGCAGAAATTTTATTAATCTTCAATGAGCCAAAAAGACTACAAGGGGTGCTTATTTATAATAAAACCCTATACACCAAAACTCGCGTCATGTGCGCAACCTATTACTTGGAGACCAAGTAATCAAAAATAACAACTAATCAAATCAATCTAAACCGTCCATGATATTCCTAATAACAATAATAAGCAAAGCCCAAAGTACTAAATTAATTAGAATAATGGGCCACGATCATGAAAACCCATGGTGGGATTCACATGACTATTGAGTCCACTCCAACGAACCAAAACTCAATCCTCTAACTAGGATGCCCTCCTTGGACGTTGTCATTGATCCAGATCGATGGTGGGGCCCTCCTCCGTGCGTACGTGTGTAGGAGGGGCGTGCGTGTGCGTGTGATGTCCCCATCAATGATCCTAACATTTATTGGTAAACATTGATTGATCATCACTTGGCCTTAGGAGCCACATTGGAACATGATAAGTCAAGCTAAAAAAGGTGCAAAGCCCCTGTAAAAATTCCAGCCCAAAACAACAGTTTTTTAGTGTAGCTCGATCCCATCGACAGACCATCAATGCCTCTCAAGCGAACCTTCGATCAATCGAAGATCAGGGTTCGATTGATCGAACTTAAGGCTCAAGCGATCGAAGGTGCCCAGAAACATCCAGCAACTAAATACCTATTTTTTGGAGTTTCTTGATGCCATCGAACTAGTCTTCAATCCCATTGAAGGAGAGTTCGATCGATCGAAGGCTTCGCTCGATCGATTGAGTGTTGTTTTTTGCCCATTTTTTTACCATTGGAGCTCGGCTCCTTTATATAGGGCATTCGGTTCTTAGCCATTTCCATGGGTTTTTGGTGCAAATAAAGCCTATGTGTTTCCCCATTCAAATCATACATCCTACACCCTATACCAAAGAGTTCCATGCCAATCTTCTTGTGTTTATTCACTCTAATGAGCATTCCATGCTCCATTACGAGGATGTGGATGAACTCTCCCCTTCTCTAGAGATTAGACACTGAGCCCATTGGTATATCCTAGTCTAAATCCTCTAAGAAGACCCATCTAAATGAATCCCTACTAGGAGCCTACTCACACCTTTAATTGTAGAAGATTCCACTATCCTCCCTTGCCTTGGTCACCTCATTGGAACATCAAATGCAAGGCGAACGTTCCTAAGAGCTAAAGCAACGGAATCAACGATCGAGGGAGTAATAGAGAAGTTGATTCATGCACGGAAGAGCATTAAAGAAATATCTCAAGCTAGGCGTTATAAAAGGGGCTCAATCGAACAAGTTATCATTTGTAAGAGTCCACATACACTCTCTCCTTGTGTAGGATTAAGTATAAAAGTTTGTAACCCAAACTCGATGGGTTCTTGAATAGGACCTAGGCTCTTGTGTAGGGTCAAATTCACCAGACATGAGTATGTATATGTTAGTTTCTTTAGGGAGCCTCCGATGGGAGTATATATTGGGCCTTGGATTAAAACTACTAGTGGTTGTTGGTTAGCTGATAGAAAACTAACTAAAATCTCTTACGGGAGCCACCAACGCTGGTGATTACATGAATAAGTTCTTGTGTAGGCCTCCGACGAGGGTGTACGCTTGTAAAGGTTAGAGGTGAACCTGATTTAAAACCTTCGATAGTGAATACCGGTACACTCGAGGAGAGTGCATCCGCGAGGAGTAGAGTAGGGAAACCGAACAACTATACATGCATGTGTTCGCGATTGTCATTTGAACACAATTCTATTCATGCTGATCTGGTTGATTAGTTAGATTATATGAATGCTTGAATTGAATTGTATGCTAAGCACTTAACTTGCAAAACAAATGAATTCACTATCCCTATAGACTAGTTGTTTAATTGAAACATCATTTGTAGTCTGTGTGATTGGACCCACTTTCGCTTGGAAGCCTTAGTGTTATTTTGCCTTTTTTAAATTAGGAAATTATTTAAGTAGGCAATTAGATTTTAATTGTAGAATTTTAAATTGGTACTAATCACCCCCTCCCCTCCCCTCCCTAGGACTCAGCCATAATTCTATAGCTCCGTCAGACTTTCGCACGTGCCGTGGTAGACTATCCCACCAAGCAATTTAAGTTGTCGATTTGCTTCAAGCTTTGTGCAACGATGCTCAAACACCTCAACTTTCATTCCAAAAAGGAGACCCTTTTTGGGATTGATATAGTTCCTAGTCAAAACTGCAGTAAATTTTAATCTTCCAAACAAAACCAGCAAAATAGTAGTTAACTGTCATGAGATGACTCTTTCTTCTTATTTTTCTGGGCAACGTGTAGACCAGGGGAAACAAAAAAAAGGTGGGAAATGAAAAACAAAACAAAAAAAAAAAAAAAACAAAAATCAAAACAAAACAAAAATTGATGGTTTACCCCTTCTTCCTATATAACCCTACCAATCTCATCCCCTCAATTAACTCCAGCAACTCCATTGAATGATAGAATACAATATGTGCTTCGGCTTCCCACAACATGAGTTTGCCAGGGTAAAAGAGGAAGGTTGATGTCTACTAGGGAGTTGAGCATGAAACTTTTGCCAATCTACCATATAAAACCTGACCCTAAATTGCCGGGAGTGAAGCTAAGATGATGATGATGATGATTATAATGATGAAATTGTAGTGAATCATCCATCATAAAACTCGCAGCCATGAATGTCAACCCAAACATTTGGAAACATGAGAACCATTGTGGATAAACCACATCCCAAAAATTGCAACAATCGGGCATTCCTAACCCTCCAATTGGGGTCCATCAAAAGATCAGTCAAAAAGAAGTCAGTCAGCAGTCCCAATTGAACCGTCAAAATCATATTGTTAAGATAAGATCATCATCTGATATGCATGATCGTTAGGCCATGCTCCATCCATGATGGAGCCCAAGTTTACAACATTCAACGTTGAAATACAAGTACAACATGTGTACAGTGGATGACTTGCCATAATTTAACAAATTACGACAAGTTCCAACAGTAAAACCAGGTAAATTCAATCAGCAGCACAGTAGCAAGTCCCAACACCGCGTTTGCATGTACCCAAATTTGCAACTGATCTGAATACTTTCCAGCAGCACAGACACAGTCCGTTCAGCTGAAGTTTGGTACTGATATTGAAAACCCAATTTTGTGGGATTCCATTCCCTACTTTTCCATCCCAAATCAACATCAGAAAACAGTATCCCACTGTACATCGGTTTTGTTGTGTTGTTATAAGAAATATAACTTTTCAAAATTAAAATATTTATTTTTAGAAAATAAATAAATATATTATAATATGGAAACTTTCTAAAAAAAACTCATGGATTAGTGAAAGAGAATGGATTTTTTCCCATCGGAAACCTAGGTTCAAATCTCCACAAGGTTGGTGCTTTGCATGCACATACATGTGAGCGCGACATGGGCTATAGGGCTGCTTGGGCGCTTTTTGGCGCTTTATAAGGCGCATTTTGCACCTCACATGTTCGCATCATTGCAAGGAACCTAACGAGCCTAATCTTTTCAACACTTGGTTCGGACTCATATGAGCCTTGGTGCAATTAGGGAGTGAACCAAGGTCTAACTAGGGTTTTGACCCACTGGTTTCTAAGGTTCTAGCCATAGTGTTGGCTGAGTGCATGTGCCACTGCCAACGGTGAAACATGTTATACACATGGTGGCAGTTGGGTTGATTACAGCTGGGTGGTAGTTACATGTGTTGTCATGTGGTAACAGTTTTTTAACATTGTATAATTGTCATGCTAAAAAGAGATAGAAATAATTGACATAAGAAAGGTCATGTCCATTCATGGCAAAATGACTATTGTATGTAAATAGGTGTATAGATGTCCTGAAGAGGCACAAGAATGTCTCCCTAGGAAAGACACCATATCCCTACAGATTCTATATAACCCGTCCCTATAGGTTTTACAACTCAGACATTATAATCCAAAGACACAAGAACATTTCCAAATCAAGTCATCCATAAGCTTGTGCTCTCTTCTCTACCCTTTTGCACTTGTCCTCTTGAGAATATTTTTGTGAGGCATCAATACCAACACTTAGAAATATGTTCAGCACTTAAAGGTGCAAATCTTCATATTGAATCACAGATCTGTGAATTCATTGCATCCTAAAGATAGTCTGCCATCTCGCTTCTTTTGCATTTGCTAAAATATCTAGAAAATGGCAGCAAATCTATTTTAAGTTATTGACTATTCAAGTTAAGACTTAAACCCACAAATATGATATTTTCATCTCAAATTCCTTCATTTTCTCCATTGTGTAGTGCTTTCTTTCTTCCAACAATTAAGATAGATTTGTTACTTTAATAACAATGGAGGCAATTCATTCTATTCAATTGATGAACCAAGAATTTGTACGACTGGATAGTTTCAACAGTCAATTCTTCTCAAGGTGGCAACAGATGATGTTTTTCTTTCTAATGACTATCTACCTTCTGTACCTAATCCAAAAGATGACAATTAAGAATTAGTCAAGGCAAAGTGAAAGAAAAGAAATGAGGATTGTTTCTTGTGCAAAGGTCATATCTCTAACACCCTCTCTAATTCCATCTATAACTCATAACTCATATGGTAAAATACCCTCTAAAAAGGCATTATGGACAAAGATTTATATATATATATATATATATATATCCAAAGAGGCAACTATATTCACTTCGAGTTCAAGAATGATCAGCCAATTCTCTCCCAAGTGAACTACAAAACTTGGTGGACAAATTAATGATTGGCAGTATAAATTTTCCTAAATAATTTCTAGTCAGTGTAGCAATTGCAAGGTTAACCTCGTCATGGTTTGATTATAAAAAGAAACTAAAACACGATAAAAAGAAGTACACTCTTGAAAAGATTTAATGACATCTTCATAGAGATGAAGAATTCAGAAACCGATACAAGAGAGAAGATGTTTCGGAAAATCATTCCAAAGCAAATGTAGTGGAAAAAGCCAAGCCAAATTCCCAAAAAAAAAAACAAATCCATCCCTCCAAAACTGGATACGAAGTTTAAAGAAAATAGCAAAAAGACTGGTAAGTATCACATCTGTAGCCAGCCAGGACACTACATAAAGGAATGTTAATACAGGAAGAAGCGACTATAGGCTCAGGAAAACATGGCAAAAGACCAAGTTGTAACAATGGTGACTAAGGCCAATGCAGTAGAATCCGATAGTGGCTGGTAGCCGAACACTAATGCAACCTTTCACGTATCTAAGGACCAAAACGTCTTCAAGACCTATGAGGGCATTGCCAATGTACAGGAAATGAGGATGGGTAACAAAGTTCGAGCGAAAGTTGTTGGAAAAGGAACCATGGAGCTTTAGTTTACATTGGGCAATAAACATAATTAATAAATGTATTCCATATACCTTACATGTCCAAAAATTTAATGTCAGGAAATCTTCTCAATAAGAGAGGATTTAGAATAAAGTATGGGCTGATAAGTTGGTTATCACCAAGAATGGTCTCTTTGTAGGTAAAGGATATTCATGTAATGGAATGATATTCATATCAATAATAACAGTGATGTTTCCATTCATATTGTAGATTCTATATCTTTATGGCATCCTAGGTTAGGTCATGTTAATTTTGGTTTAGAGATTGCTGAAATTTAGTAGAAACACACCAAAGAATCGCGAAAACATACAACTTAAAAAAGGAGTAGATATTGGCAGATTTAGCCACCTTTACATAAGAAGCCCAACCAACATATTATATTTAATACCCTTGATGACTTCTTGAGTCGATAAACTCCTATTTTGAAAGCATCAACTTTGAGCTCCCCCCAAATGGACCATAAAACTGCCATAATAAGCAATCTTCAAATCACTTTCCCAACTTTCCCAAAAACTTCCATGACAAGCCCACAAAAGATTCGCCACGGGCTTCGGCATCACCAAGCATCCAAAAAGTAGTCCCACACCTTTCAAGCAAATGTACAACGAATGAATAGGTAGTCAATCGATTCTACATCTTTGATGCACATCAAGCAAATGTTTGGAAGAATAAGATATCTTCTTTGTGAATTATCAATAGTTAGCGCTCTCTTTCTTCCCACTAACTAAACGAAAGTCACCACCCAAGGCAAGGCTCCATAAGGCCACATATTAAACGAGAATGAATGAGGTTGAGATGATCCACATATCAGATTGAAGAATGATCGAACGGAGAAGCATCCTTAACTATGGACATGCTAGACTACTGAATCTTCCTCTTAGAAGGACCACACTATTCAAACGAGAGAACAACTCAGACAATTCCATAATTTCCCATTTGTTAGATTCCTATAGCACGGGGGAGCCCACCCCACAGATTCGCCAACTATGAAGAAGCATCCATCAATAAAGATGAGCCTGTCCGAAGCAATCCAAGCCAACTCGGGAAAATCTTCTTAAAGTATATGATCTCCACACCAAACATCCAACCAAAAAGCGAATGCAATTTCCATTCCCCAAAGAAAACGAAATCCCACTACTAAACAGATGCTCAACCGAAGCAATTGTTTTCCACATGCTAGAAGCGTTGTACAGAGAAGAACTCTCTTCACTTGCCATCCCCCTTCCTTCACACCATATTTACAAACAACAATCTCCTTCCAAAGTCTTCTCTTCAATGCTAAATCTCCAAAGCCACTTCCCAAGCAAAGTCATATTCATATAACCAAAATCCTTAATCCCTACTCTACCTTCAACTATCAGCTTGCAAACATCTTCCCACTTTAGGAGATGGAACTTCTTTGTCTCCTCCATCCCTTGCCACAAGAAGGCTCTTGATCTCTTATCAACTTTTCCAATCTTTCTAAGACTACTTGGGGCATTTAAACGGAGACAAAAAATATACCGACATATTGGAAATGGCGGCCCTTGATGAGAGTTAAGCAGCCAGCTAGGGAAAGCTAACGACGCTTCCACCTCGAAAACTCTCTCAATCCTCTCAATAACCTTATCCCACAAGTGTCTAGCCGACTTGCCTATACAAAGGGGCAAACCTCAATATGTCAAAGGAAACAACCCAACTTTACATCCAAAGATAGCAACCAACCACAACAAGTCCTCAATCTCCACATGAACTCCAAGCATTACAAAGTTTGCAACAATGACACTTAGCCATAAAACCGCTTCAAAGCAGACGATGATTTTTCAGAGATTATCTATCACTCCCGAATCCACATCACAAAACAATAGGATGTCATCTGTGTATTGAAGGTGACTAATCTGAGGCCTCCCACTACTTGAAAGCCTTTAATTAGACCAAAAGCCTTTAATTAAACTTGTTTCCTCCCCTCTATGAAGCATCTTGCTCAATGCTTCCCTAACCACAGCAAACAAATAAAGAGAAAGGATTGCCCTGCCTGATACCCCTTGAAGAGGCACAAGAGTGTCTCTCCAAGAAGAACGCTAATGTAGGACGTGGCACAAGTACATTCTTAGCATGGCTAGACCAAAAGAAGGTCAAATGAAAGCGAACGTAGTCTGTCAGATCCGGGCCCATTCTTACATAGGGCACAACGTAATTGGGCCCCAGACGTGTCCGGTTTGAAGAACGTTTTTTTATGTATGGGGAGAAATTGTCGTTTCAAGTGCAAACAGTAAATTGGCCACAACTTTTTATCCGAGTATCATTACGGAACACGCAACCTATCAATCTTTATTGCAATAGGCCATTTGGGGTCAACCAACCCACGAAATGGGTCACGTCAGCCCGTTTTGCAAGAAAACGTGCACTTCCAGCTCAAAAACGAGATTTTAGGAAAAAATTAATATTTTTAGTACTTCCAATTTTTTTAGTATTTCTTTTTTTTTTTAGTTTTAAATTCCATCTTTTTTTTAAGAAATAACTTCTAATCATGCTATGACTCTTCTAGTAAGATTTATTTGGACTTTCTATTTTTGGCAAATTAGGCTTTAAATGAGTTTTGCTATAATTAGGACTTTTGTTGGGGTTAGAATTTTGCTATTTTTTTGTAATTACGAATTTTAGTTTTTTTTTTTTCTTTATTAATGATGTAATTGAGAAAGATACACATTACACATTATTCAATGAAATTATTCAAGTTTTATCTCTTTTTCTTGTGTATTCAATAAAATACACTTGTGGATTCAAGGTTTTAATCATTTAAGGAAGACAGTGATCTTTCTCATTATCTCTACACGCTCTTCCCTGCGTCAAACACCATGTCCCTACAGGTTCTCTACCAGATATTTCCAGAGAAACAAGAACATTCCCATGTCAAGCCATCCATAGCCTTGTACTCTCCTTTCTGCCCTCTTGCACTTGCCTCTTGAGAAATTTCTTGTTAGGCATTTCAGTGTCAACACTTGGAGATTTGTTCAACATTTAGAAGTGCAAATCTTCCTGTTGAATTATGGATACGTGAGTTCATTGTATCCTGAAGACAATTTGTCATCTCCCCTCTTTTACACTTGTTGGAATATCTGGAAAAGGGCAGCAAATCTGTCTTGAGATATTGACAGTTCAAGTCAGGACTTGAACCCTTATCATCTCAAATTTCTTCATTTTCTCACTACTTTTTTTTTCTAAAAGGTTTCGACTACTGTGCTTTCCCAAACACGCAACGAACCGAAATACTCGAACCATTTGAAATTTGGGTTACATCCAAACACACCAATTTGGGTTACACCAAACCACTTCCTCTTTTTCTAGAAGGTTTCGACTCCTGCGCTTCCCCAAACACACAACGGAACCAAAATACTCAAACCATTTGCAATTGGGGTTACATCCAAACGCACCAATTGTACAAATTAGAACAGATATAGCGTCAAATTCCAAACAGACAATTCAGTTTCTCCTAGTCCGAATTGAGGAAATGAAAAGAAAATAATAAGAGAGAGAGAGAGAGTAGAACTAACCACCATGAGTAAGAGACGGCTCGATCGAGCTTGAAAACGACAAGACGGGTGAATGAGAAAAGCAAGCCGTAGGCAGCGAGAGCATGCGCAGATTTCGCCACGTCATCGCTTTTCGGCGAAGCATGACCGTCGGATGAAGAAGAACGACCACGGCGAGGAAGATCCACTATCTCCGTGTGGGGCACAACGTTTTATTCTCTTTCAAAACAAGGAAGTTATTATATGATATGCCGTGGGCCCCATAGCTCGGTAATCCAGACTATTGGTCGAACGGATTGGCTACTCCCCCCGCCACCAGCCCCGTGGCTGATGGTCGGTGCTATGTGGGCCCCACCATGACGTATGTACTTCATCCATTCCGTTCATTCATTTTTACAGATCATTTTAGGGCTTGGTACAAAACATGATAAGAATACAAATTTCAGGAGGACCACACCATACGAAAACATAAGTGATTGGATATATACCATTAAAATCCTCCTAAGGCCCACTGTACTGTTTATTTGACATCCAATATGTTGATTAGGTCATACAGACCCAGATGAAGGGAAAAAACAAAGATCAGCTTGATCTATTACTTTTATGGCCCCCAAAACGTTTTTAATGGTCAAAATTCATTCAACACTGTTTCCTGTAATGTGGTCCACTTGAGATTTTGATATAGTTCAATTTTTCTCTCATGCAATAAAATGATCTAAAAAAATAGATGGACGGCATGGATGAAACACAGACATCATTGTGGGGCCCACAGAGCACCGACCATCAGCCATGGGCTGATGGCAGGGGGAGTAGCCAATCCGTTTCCGTTGAAGACCGCCTTGAATGGGGAATGCCCCACGATGTAGCAGGTAGAGAGATCCAAAAATCAATACTATCATATTTTCGGTTAATGAACGTGGATCACTGCCGTATTTCTTTAGGGTCTGTTTGGGCAGTGGGATTAGAAGGGATTAGGTGGGATGGGATTTAAAAAACATAATTATTACTCATGGCAGGGATTGTCCCCTAATACCATGGGATAAAATTAATGCCATGCTTTGTGGATAATACGGTGGTACATTGAATGAATATACCCACCATCAACTTAAATTATTGAAAATAACAAACATGTGTTATATCTAAATTGTTTATTTGTTTTGTAACCTCATTTTATGGCATGGGCCTAAAAATGAGGTAAATCTAAAACTTATGCAGCCCCAAAGAAGTTTTCAATGGTAAGTATTCAATCCCTATTGCTTTCTATGATGGGGTCCACTTGAGCTTTAGATTTACCTGATTTTTTGGCCCATGCTTTAAAATAATCTCGGTAAATGGGTGGACGGTGTGGATATAGCTCACACATCATGGTGGGATCTACACAACTTGTTAAACATTAAGTGAAATTGGCACGGGACCCAATGCAATTCCATTTAATGTAGTTCCAGGCTTTCCCATTCTTACCAAACATGGAGTGGAATTGGCACAGGATCAGATGAATCCCATCACACCTAATCCCTTCTAATCCCACTTCTAATCCCACTGCCCAAACAGACCCTTAGCTTTCAACCGTCAATCCGCGGGTCTAAATATTTTCTTAAAGGAGATTTTCTCACGTATAGCCCATCCATGGCGAGGCACAACAGATTGATGGTATGGATTACCAGGAAAATGGGGTTCACTTGCAGAAATTGAAAACTCGTGTATCTTGTATAAAAATGTGGTACACGTGTTATATAATAAGGGGAGTTATTTACTCGGGTAGGGTATGCCGGTTGATAGGCAGGCACTCAGAAATGTCAAATATGGCATACATTGAATCAAATTAAACCAAACACTAATTCACCGTCGCAAAATCAGATTGCTTGAGCAATCCTAACAACTGATTAGAAGGGCGTATTTGGACGGGCAGCCTGCGATGGAGTAGCCCGTATTAGGTATGATAGGCTCCTCGAATCCTACAACGTCCGTATAGTCATCTGTTTGGACGGGCAGTGGATTCGCGACAGGTGAGAAAATCCGCTGGATTTGGAAAGATTTGGTCGCTGGATTCTGGGGGTTATCGGTGGTACGGCGCAATCCTACAGGAGCAGTGATGGATTGGGGTTTTTTCTCCCTACCATTCTCACGCCCAATGTCCATCGTACGGATGAAATCCGGATCAGTTTTCAGATGTTGGGATTTGGCGGTTTGGCGGAAGAGATGGTAGTGGGAGATAATTATTTTGGCGCGAAATGGGGATTTAAGAAGCCGTTTCAGGTCGTGATGGCCGTTACCAGTCGAGCAGGCGCTGCCATCGCGAACTGACGGTGTTCTCGGGCGGAGGTAGGTCCTCTTCCTCGCCCAAATTCTATGAGTAAACCTCGATTTCTCTTGCATGTTCCAATAAGGCCTGATTTGTATTGCGCCCGAGAGGAATGAGGTGGTTTTCCATGCATGTGATGTATGTGGCTTCGTCACAGGCGAGACAGGCCCTCCGATATGGAGTTGGCCTTTGTCGTTGGCTGCGACAGCTTTGTTTGACATTCTGATTTATGCAGGGGTGAATTTTCGACAATACGTTATATACCCTGATCTTTCGCATCCTATTGTTGTTGCCTTTCATTGCATGCACTGAAGTAAGTCTTCTTGCTGGATTTTCTGTTGTTGGTATATCTTGGATGGGTTTTCTATTGTTGGTATATCACAGATAGTTTTACATAGGTGTATCTTAGGTAGATTTTCTGTTGTTGGTATATCTATTGCTTGATTTTCTGTTGTGGGTATATCTGAGAGAGATTTTCTATTGTTGGGATATCTGAGATGGATTCTCTGGTATATCTAAGGTGGATTTTTTGTTATTGGTATATCAAATGCTGGATTTTCATTATGTATAAATCTTTCATATGGATTTTACATATGTTGATATATGTCAGATGATTTTTACTGGTATTCTTAGATGGATTTTTCTGTTCTAAGTATATATATTGTTGCATTTTCTTATGCTGGTATATCTCAGATGGGTTTTGCAGATGTTGGTATATCTGAGATAGATTTTTTGGTATATCTCAGATGATTTTTTGTTGTTGGTATATCTATTGATAGATTTGTTTGTTGTTGTTATATCTCAAATGGAATTTACACATGTTGGTATATCATAGATGTATTTCTAACATGTCATCAGATTTCAATGACTTTGTTTTATGTTTTTTAAGTATTCTAATATCGCATTGTTATAGATTTGTACATATGTTTCTTGTAGTATATAGTTCTACTTGAATATTCTTGCTTTTTCCTGCTTATGGGTAGCTAACTCCTTACAAATTGCGGTACTTAGTCTATTTAACCATTTTTCGAACTTATTTTCTCTGCTGAGAAATACATATTTTAAATGTTCTTATTTTGGTGTTATTTTTATCTTTTGTTTTTTCCATTTCCTGTAAATCTTTTTCTTTTCTTGTTTTGATTAAGTCTATGGTATCTTCTTCTTTTATAATGAGATGGTTTTCTGGTATATCTCAGATGGTTTTCTGGTATGTGTCAGTGGATTTAGTGGTATATCTCAGATGGTTTTCTGTTGTCGGTATATCAATTGCTGGATTTGTCTGTTGTTGCTATATCTCAGATGGATTTTTTGCTGCTGGATTTTACACTTGGACATCATAATCCTGTTATAAAAAATCATGTTTTGCTATTTTATTGTACATGTATAGATGATAGTTTGATTAGTGTATAGATGACAAATATGAATTTTGAAGGATTGTTCTGGGAATAGATTGTATGCCTTGGAATCCAGTTATGAAATTTTATATTTTTTAGTACATGTGTAAATGATAGTTTTATCAATGTATAGATGCAAGCTGTTTAATTTGACATTGTTCTTCTGAGAATAGACTGTTCCCCTTGGAATCCAGTTATGAATTTTTCATATATAAAATACATGTATATATAATAGTTTGATCAATGTATAGATGATAGTTATGAATTTTTATTTTTTATTTTTTATTTTTTGTTCTTCTGAGAATAGACTATTCTCCTTGTATTTCAGTTATGTATTTCTCATGCCTAAAGTACATGTATAGATGACAGTTTGATCAATGTCATCTTTTTTTTGTTTATATCTGTCCACGCATTTTTACTTTCATAAAACAAATGCCTGGAAATCAGGTTTTGTGGAATTTTTGGGATCACATTGTGTTTGACAATTGTGAAAATCTTTGAACCGTCCTCATTTGGTGTCTGTTTGGGTTGCATAAAGTGGATATTTTTAGACTGTTCTTTTGATAATGATTTCTTTGGAAATTAAAATGGACATTTAGTCTCTGTTCTGCTGAGAATAGACTCTTCTTTTGGAATTTCACATAAAGTAGAGATGTATACATTATAGTATGATGAAGGTAGCCATGACAATTATGGATTTTCCCCTTCATCTAGGAATAAACTGTTCTCCTTGGAATCTAGTTATGAATTTTTCATTTAGTTAATGTACATGTATAGACGATAGTTTGATCAATGTATAGATGATAGTTATCAATGTTCTTTCTGTTCATGCTGAAAATAGACTATTATCATTTAAGTATACAATTATGAATATTTCTACTCTAGTGTATATGGATAGATGATAGTTTGGTAATTAAAGTGGAAACTTAGTCACCGTTCTTCTGAAAATAGACTGTTCATCTAGATTGTTACATATGGTGGATATTTCTGGATCTTGTGCAATATATTTGCAGTTATGAGAAATTTTTATTCACCTAGTTGCAGTGTTACATTGGTATATCTCACATGGATTTTTTGTTGTTGGTTTTCAACGAATATAGGTTCTTAGTGTAATGTATGCCCATAAATTTTACCCTGTTTCACATTCAGTTTAGGATATTGATTTGCATCAGAATCCTGTTATCATATAGATGTGTTTTCTAAATTTGAATCCACTTTTGACAGCTGTATTGTTTCTTAGAATGTTTTTTAATATGGACTAAACCCAAATGATACACTATGAAATTTTAAGACATATTGGGTTTGACAAATCTGATTATCTTTCAAACTGTACCATTTGGGGTTTCTTTGGGTTGCAGAAAGTGTATATTTGGTGTAATATACACCTGATAATGATTTAATTGCAAGTAGTGTTGGAGATTTGTAGACTGTTCTTGTATCAATATACTGTCCTTTTGGATCGTTACATAAAGTGAATATATGTGAACTATTTGCAATAGACTGTTCATATGAGAAGTTCAATTTATCAAGTTGGAGTGTTATTTATAGTATATCTCAGATGGTTTTCCTATTGTTAGTTTTCTTGACATCCAGTCATGAATGTTACTGATTTTTAAAATACATGTATAGATGATAGTTTGATCAAATGCTATCTTCATTTACTGCTATCTGTCCGTGCTTTTTGGTCATAAATCAAATGAGAGGAAATCAGGTATTTGGTGTAATGTATAGCCATAAATTTCCATCTATTTCACATTTAGTGTACACTATGAATTTGCATCAGAATCCTGTTAATTCAACTCTTGTTTTTCAAAACTGGAGCCTATTTTAAGGGCTGATGTGTTTCTCAGTATGTTTTTTAATATGGATTCTAACTTCGATATACTATTAAATTTTAAGACATTGGGTTTGGCAAATCTGATTATCTGTCAACATGTATCATTTGCAATGTTCACCTCTGGAGAACTAGCCATGGATATGAATTACGAATCCTCTTTACTGCTATGTTTTTGTATTCTTTTGTTTTTCACAAAGAATTCTTTTTGTTCTTTCTTGTATCTTTGGGTTCTCCTTCATGTTCTGAGCTTCCGTTTGCCTGCAAATCTAATGAACGACTCATAGGGAAGACACCACCATTCAAAACATGATGTCCATCGGTGCATTCAAAATGCTCATGGAAGTAGTGGGGCCCTTTTCTCTTGTGAATTTGGGCTTCACCATGTGATTCCCATTAGAAGAAGTATCATGATTTTGTGCTCTCTTTTTTTGTTAAATTTTCATTTGTTTGGAAAATTATGAAAGATATGGTTTTCAATTGTTTGGAAAATTGTTTACGTCAGTTTGATTTTCATAGTAGGATGGATGCATTGTATGGAAACAGTAGACACTCTGAACAACTCACTAGTTACTATCCCTTGTCTTCACATACAGGTGGCCCACCTTATGGACTAACTGGATTGTTATGCCACTACATCAACTAAATGGATCTTTTTTTTTAATGGTATTTGAGGCTTTTGAATTGTGATGTGTATCAAATGTTTGACAAAATGCCAAAGGAAACATGCATACCAAATGTTTGATATGATAACTAACAGAAACTTGGTTTTATCTTGTTGTTTTGTGCTCCATGTGGCTCCAACTGTTAGTCTTTGTTAATTGTGTTTAAGATTTTAATTTCTAGGAAATAATTATGCCATGTATTATAAAAAGTGCAAATATTCCAGCAATAATTTACTTTGTAAGGAGCTATAATTGTTCTATTATTAGGCTACAGGTTTGAGAAATGTGTTGCCTTCAGTTTCATATGTTTATCTCATAGTTAACAATATCCTATTTTTCACCAACATTCATTTACCATGTGTATTTTCCTTATTTCAAATGCTTCTATCACTTCATTTTTCTTGCATTCTGCCTTTTGGTTTTGCACTTGGGATTGATTTTGTTCTGCGCATGAGTGCATAACAATGCACCCTGAATGCGATTAACTATAGTCTGCTGTGAATGCAAAGATCAAGTGGATCATACCAATCATACCACAGGAAACAGTGGGGATAATGATTTCCACTGTTAAAACCTTGCTAGGCCCCACAGTGATGTTTATTTGTCATCCAACCTATTCAGAAGATCATACAAACATGTATGAACGGAAAACACAAATATAAGCTTCAAATTCTGTTGTTTCTAGCAAACTGATATGCTCTCTCTCTCTCTCTCTCTCTCTCTCTCTCTCTCTCTCTCTCTCTCTCTTTCTTTTAGGAGCGGAAATTAGTTCGTTTGCTGAAATGATACAGTCTGAAGGGCAAGAATGAATAGGGGTATCAGCTGTAGCAGAAGAATGGGAACTGTAGGAGCACATCATAAACCCTTGTATGTGGTTTTAGGCAAAGCATAATTATCATGATTTCAGCCTTTGTCGCTATGTGGATGAACTTGAATTTTTTTCCTCCTTATTGTTGTGTACTTGAAATATATATTGGGTTTTCCAATCTCGGCCTTCGATTGTAATATAAAGATCTTTCACAAATACTTCCCTTGTATTTTGTCTTCATAGAAATTTTTTCCCTTTTTGTTGTTTCGTGGAATCTATATGTTGCCCACTTCTCATTTCGTTAATCGTAGCATGGTTGTTTTTCCTTGAAGTTTATCTGGTATAGTTTCTCTAATCTCACTGTTATCTGTTATACAAATCTAGTATGGTTTTTCAATGATCTGGTAGTTAATATTGCACACTTCATTCATATGGGAAAAGCCAATGACCTATATGCGAACAACGTCTAATTTACATTCAATGGCGTATGACGGGACTTGCTTATTATGGTCGTATGTTATTTTAACTGAAGGAATATTTCCAATACATGTTGTTCCATTTTTCAGGAAACAATGTTGAGCACATCGTTCTTATTCATTATAGAGACGTTTAAGAGGTAAGTTTCTACTCTTTTGTTCATATGGGAAAACATAAATTTTCTTTATTGTTTGGATGGGGATAAGATATCTATGAAATGTACTTGATTCCATAGCTAGGATTAGCGATGAATACTTCTATTTACATATTTGATGTGTTGCTGTCAATCAGATGATGTTTATGAAATTATGCCTGGATAACTGGTGCATATCATTCTAGAATATGCATGTCAACATGTGCATATTTTCGATTCATAAGTTACAAGAAAAATATGCTTTGAGTTATCAGGACAACTGGTTGATCTCATTCCATCATGTAACATGAAATTGCTTGTTTCTTGGTATGTATCAAGTTACAGGCTTGTTTTAGTTTACTTTCTTGCTCTTCAATTCATTTTCGTCCCATATAACCAAAATATTCAGATAAAATTTTATGTTATATATCATTTTAATTTAACTCTTTGCCTTCGATGAAGCTGGTTTTTCATGTTTCTGCCATATAATCTTATTTGTTTTAACTCTCAAATCATATTCTGGGTGTTATGTCTGGATTTTCAATTGGAATCTTTAGCTTCAGAATTTCTTGAAGAGATTCAAATATGATTGCTGATCTTGAAGAAAAACATGGGTTCTGAACTTTTTAACATATAATCATAATTGAACTTATCCCACCATATAAATTATTCAATTTTTTATTGAAGAGGAGATGAAAGGACTTTAGATGTTCCAAAAATCCTCACATGTAAGAAAACTTGACTTATAACCAGAGTCAAATTGAAGGAACGATTGAGTGTTTAAATTTTCTGATATTTTTCTAAGCTTGTAGAGTTGGTTTATTCCCCATTTCATGGGAGAAATACTAATAAATATTGTCAATTTTAGTATACGAACCTGATAGTGTTGGTTATCAGTTGGTGATGAAGAGTGAAGATTCAGGAGAAGATACAAATAGTGTCATAGTTGCTCGGGCGATGATGGCTTGTGTGGTGACTATCGGGGAATATTGTCATGAATACATGTTCAAACAACCAGCTTGTCGTGGAGATGATAAGCGAGCTAGGTTCATCAACTCTATCATTAGGGCAAGTGACTGGGATTGTGTCACGCAACTTAAAATGAATCGAGAGACGTTCTTCGAATTATGTACCCATCTACACAAGAAGACAATGCTGCGTGATACTTGACGTGTGAGTCTTGAAGAACATTTAGTTATTTTCCTATACACATTGGGGCATAATATTTGGAATCGCGTTATTGGTCATAGATTCATTTGATCGGGTGAAACAATGAGTCGCCACTTTCACAGTGTACTAGATACAATTGTATCTTCAGTAAACAGGTCAGACCAGCGACTCCCTATGAGATTCAGACAAACGCGAATTGAGCTGCTTACTTTCAGGTATTAATTATGGTGGGTTAGATTTCCATATACGTATTTTTTACTGCCCTTCATTCACACCTTTATTCAATGTATCTAGGATTGCGTTGAGGCAATTGATGGTACACACATTCCAGCTCATGTGCCTGCCGGTGACCATGCAAGCTTCCACAATCTGAAGGGGGTCCTCCCCCTAAATGTATTGGCAGCGTGTTCATTTGATATGAATTTCATATACATATTGGCCAGTTGGGAGGGTTTTACTTCGGATGTGAGGGTCTTACACAACGCATTGAGTCAATCAAATGATCCCTTGGTTGTCCTACATGGTATTGGTTATCTTTTAAGAGATTTCCAATCTATGTCATCTACTTGAATTATTTTATTGTTCACTCAATGGGACTTTGATTCAAATGTGTAGGAAAATATTATGTTGTCGATGCCGGATATGCACATTCACCCAGTTTTATGGCTCCATACCGGGGCGTTCGATACCACTTGTAGGAGTATTGAACCGGAAGAGCACCTACTAACATGAAAGAGCTGTTTAATTACCGACACGCACAGTTGCGCAATGCAATTGAGCGCTATTTTGGTGTTATGAAAGGCAGATTCCCCATCTTGAAGACCGTCATGCAGTATGAATTCCACACACAGATCAAATTGTGATAACCCGCTGTGTCTTACACAATTTCATACGTACTAGACCAGAATCTCAAGAAGAGATGGAATATGCTGGAATATCTGTTGCTGATGGGGAGAGTAACCTAACGCCTCACGAAGTATCAACGAATGATGAGTGACAATAGTTACTGCAAGCATCTCAGAGTGAAAAGGATGTTTGGATTCGCGTGCACGATGATATTATAACCAGATTGTGGGCGGATGCGTAGCAAAATAGTAGGAGTAGCTAATTGATTGTTATTTATTATAAATTCTATGACTTGTTGTTATTTATTTTCATAAAACGTTACGTACCTGACAATGAAATTGTAATCTTCCAACCTCTGACTAGATAGATTCGTCATATGGAGATACCAAATGATGATTTTGCTAATCGTTCTTTTGAAATAGTTGTCATTCTTATGATTATGGTTGACTTTTGCAAATCATCATATGTAATATTCAGGTGGTATGTCACACAGGATGTCTAATGATCCATTGACACCAATACATTCGCCGGCCAAGACACCAGTGGTGCCCACACGATCTTCTCCACGCACGAAGACGGTGAAATCCCTGGCCGAGCCTGCGTCCTGAGCCTCAAAAATAAAATGGACTTCCGATATGGATCAGGTTATGATTGTTATATTTCTGGAACAAGTGGCATTGGGACGCAAGGGCAATAATAGTTTCAAACATGAGGCGTACCAAATTGCTGCCGAAGCCATTACAAAGCATACCAATTTAGTCCTCAAGTGGCAGAATGTGTCAAACCGACTAAGGTATTACAAGAGGGAGTACACTGCAATGAAGGATATGTTGGCGGTAAGAGGGTTCCAATGAGACAGTGAGCGGATGGTGGTGACGGCTCCTGATGAAGTCTGGGAGGAATATCTTAAGGTATAATTTTCAAAATATAAAGTGGAGATATTCGCATGAGTATATACTTCTTACTGTACTTACAAATGCTTAATATACAGTTGCAGTCTCACCCACATGCGGAAAGACTCTGCGGTAAACGGATTGAGAGAATGGATGATCTTGCAACTATTATCGGTTCGGACCAGGCATCGGGACGTTATGTCCAAGGTAGTAGGAGTATAGCCGCATCAACATCATCATCTCATCTTCAACAAGAACTCAATGAGGCATGGAGAGAGCTGGATGATGACCTCGATGATACAATTGACCTGTCAGATGATTTTGTCACGGACTCCACAGGGACCATCCCATTTTCCCCAGATAGTCCTTCGATGGGACAACACGGCTCACGTAGCACTCCTACTCACACAACTGAATCCAATGCTACTCGAAGTGAGAGCGCAAGAAGGAAACGATTGCGCCCTCCTCGTCCTTGTGAAGTACTCGGGGCCTCTCTACAGACCGCTGCCGACTCAATGCTAAAATTTGGCCTCAGCAAGTCGGTGAATCACACTTCCAAAGTACTTGATGTACTAGAAGAGATTCAGGGCCTGACCAACTTAGAGTTTTCTTAGATTGGTCAACTCTTAAGTAAGGACAAGGATCTAGCATCGTTCTTTGTGAGTCTGCGACCTGAGCATTGCTTTGACTAGTTGAAGAAAACACTCCATGACCACTTTGGTGATCGAGGTGTCGGATCCATCTGAGGATTTAATATCTTTGGTTTTGTTTTCTTAGTTATTAGTTATTGGTATGTAATAACTTTGATATACTTGATTTTCTTGGATTTTTTTTGGACTGACACATATGGTGGTATATACGTAGTATATACCAATATGACAATTATGCTATGGCAATAACTTTTATGTAATTAACATCTTTTATATGGTTTCACATGCATGCATTGGTAAGTTTATTTTCTTAAGACAGATAAGACCATACAATCCACTTGCTTGGAAGGGTACGTACGTACAACTGGATTTTGTTTTCATTTAGTAAGTCTATTTGTACTTTACGATGCTACTCGATAGGACAATACTGCATGTAAACTTTGTTTGCGAATTTCTATTTCAACACACGAATCTCGTGTCAATTACATCCATGTCATTGCAGATGGGAAAGGATAAGTATTACGTCATATTGGTGGGACGTAGGCCTGGAATATACATGTGTTGGGACGACGCTCGGTTGGAGGTGAAGGGCTTTAGTGGAGCAAGACACCGCGCATTTAGGAACTGGAAAGAGACAGTTGCATGCTAGGACAGTCACTTCAGTAAGGCATGTGCACTGTCGAGACCTTGCACAGAATCTCATGCGGTTCAGGTCACTGCATTTTCTGATGAGCTGGTCATCTGCTTCGTCCATCCGACAGACGATACAGATGGCATAGGTGATGCAAGCTATAGTTTCTAGGGCCGTGTCGACTGATGATCTTCCCCCATCAGCCCGATTAGATGGAGAGATATTTTATGCTCTTCTAGTTGGCGTCGGTGTCCTTTTTCTTGCCATCCTTGTTATTTTTAAATTCTAGTTACACTGATGACTGTAACTCTTTATATGTCACTTGTTTCTTTTTCTCACTTTTTCCCATACAACTTATGTTTCTCATGTTTTGATACATCTCTTTTTTAGACTGCCATATATTTTTTGGGATCTATCTGTATCACACCACTGCCACATTATGTGGTCCATGCGGATACGTGGACATGTTCCATGGTGATAGTAATATTGATTGAATAAACTAGATATTACCAGCGTTGATGAGACATACATCAATGGGCCCCACACAATTTTACCTGAACAATCTATAGGCATGTTAAGGTAAGCGACGAGACTTCCTACTCCCACTGACACTAGGTAATGGCTGGTGGTCGGAGCTCTGTGGGCCCCACCACAATGTATGTGTTTCATCCTTGATGTCCGTCCTCATTTGCACATCGTTATACGGTGTGATTTTAAAATTTACATATATCCAAAAGTCATGTGGACCACATTACAGGAAACAGTGTTGATTGAGGATCGACCTTAGAAAACACCAGTGGGGTCCACATGTATTTAATATTCTTTGATATTTGTTTTATATCTCCATCTGAGCCTGTATGGCATTCATGAACAGATTTGATGTGAAATTATCTGGTAAAAAAATGGGCTTGATGCTATATCATAATGTGGTGTGGTCCACCTTAGATATATAGCCCTCTAATTTTTGGGACAATGGTGTAAGATGATATGTCAAAATGGATGAAGGGCATGGATGAAACATTTTCACCATGGGGTAACGCAGAGAGCATGGACTCCCCTGCCACAGAGTTGATGGCAGGACACCAATGCAATCCGTCCATTGGCGGGGAAACGGTTATAACTATCCTTTCCAAGTAACATTAGCACGGGTATATCAATCCCATGGATGGCATGCAATCCCATGCCCGTCCAAACACAATCACTCCATGCATTTCCAAGAGCCATATGCCCGTCCAAACACGCCGCTAGCTGGATATAGCAATCCAGTGGGATTCGATGTAATCCACTGACGCGATCTTGAAAGCCGTGCAATCCACCCTAATACAACCCAATCCCATTTAGGCCGCCCATCCAAACAGACCCTTATTTGTTGAAATATGATAACTGAATACTTTTTATTTTTAACTATCCAATAAATGTCCACCAATTTGATACACACATAATCTAATAAGCTTAACTTTAGTCTACGGTACATGTAAATAGGAAAACATGATTTAAACAGTTTAATTTGAGTCAGATAAGTACTTTCTAAGTGCCAGTGTATTATCCATCACACTGCCGAAATAACAAGTTTCTTTTAATCTCTTGCTAAGAAAGAAAAGATTAGGTGAGGCCCCGGCCGCACCTAAGACCGTGCGACGCTTACCATGGGCCCACCTTGATGAATGCATTTTACATCCATGTTGTCCATCAGTTTTGAAAGATCATTATAGGGCATGATTCCAAAAGTGAAGCAGATCCAAGTCTCATGTGGACTATACCCTAGAAAACAGTGGTGATTGACCAGTAAAAACTTCTACGTGGGCTGCAAAAGTTTTGGATCAATCTAAGATTTGTTTTGTTTTGTTTTTTGTTTTTGTTTTATTCAGATTTTTATAACCTTATAAACAGGTTCGAAGGCAAGAAAACATTACAAAAAAAATTAAGGTGGGCTAAGAAGATTTTAATGGTCTGCTTGATATTTGGATCTACTGGATCATATCTTAAGATAATCTTTCAAAAAGGAAGGACGACTTAGATATAGAATACATACAATAAGGTGAGCCACATTAAGGGTTGCACCGTCTTTCTTAGGTGAGGTAGAAGCTGCAACTAATCCACTCCCAAAGAATACCTAAACGGACAGGGATGGGCGAGAGCCTATTAGGTGATACCGGGACCAGCTGAGGTGGGTGGGATCCGTGACTGTGGGGCTCACAGTGATGTACGTGCCTTAAATCCACACCATCCAACCATTTTGAAAGCACATTTTAAGGCATTATCCTATAGAGATTGATGAGAAAATTTCCATCTACCCTTCTCACTGGATATCTGGGTTGGACCATCTGATGGTTGCATGAGTTAAATGATATATAGAAAGGAATGCTCACCTGTATACTTTCTTATGTGAGCAACCATGAGCACCTTTGCACACGTGTCTTAAGAATGGAATTTGAACTGTCAACGTGATGCGGCACCCCTTGAAATCTCACAAGCTCAACTATCAACCCGATACAAAACTCTAGTGGGCCATGGCAAAAAGGAAACAGTTTCCTCACTTAAATTGTGTTATGGGTAAAATTGGACTAACCAAATACCTGGAGTAAAATGGGAAGGTAAGAGGAAATACCCAAATCTAAAGGATCAAATATCAGCTTGGTCTCAGATGCCGACCGACCATAACTTTCATGACTAGCACCAGTGGCTCTTATGGATAACGACCTCAGCCGCCAACCTGATACTTCACGGTCTCAACCAATGGGTCGGCTATGTATGCTGAACTCGAAGGGCGACCTCGACCGTTTAGCCTCAAGGACTAGCTTCGACCAAGGGCCTCGACCTCATAGGTCGGCCTTAACTATCGACCTAGAGGTCATGCTCCACCATCAACTCAAAGGTCGGCCTCAATTATCGACCTTGGTCTTAGGCGCCGACGGCTACTTCAAAATAGAAGGATCCTCCCCATAAACTGGTGGGATTGCCTTCCTAGATTTCAGCCGAGGATCCTACCTAGGAAGGCGCAATGTATCCAGGAACAGAGTCATATTATGATACACATCTATTTGGCAAAATTCATGGCCAGATACATAAGTAATCTCAAGGGCTTATAAATAAGGACCTTGGTTAAAGATAGAGAAATACACTCAATTTCCCTAACACTACTACCCCCATTATGTGCCTAGTTGACTTAGGCATCGGACGGCATTCGGTGATAACCGATGCCCCAAGTGTCTTCTTGTTTTGCAGGTACGTGACTAGCTAACAATGACATCTAGATTGTAGCATCAATAGTTTGGCACCGTCTGTGGGAATCGATAGTGAAACCATTAGAAATCATCTATCGTGTCTTCGTCTACCCTACTATGGCTAAAGGAATGAAGAGGGTTTTGGCGGCCATCACTGCACCAATCATTGTGCCAGAAGAACTACTTAAAAATCTCTTAAATCTGCCTTCAGAACATCATACCGACCCTCCTCCTACGGTGATCGCACAAAGGTGCCGTAATAGGGGAGGTATGCTCCTCTTCTTGAAAAACCAGGTCGAAGCCCTAGCCAGTAACATCGACCGGATAATGCATATACTGGAGACACAACAACCACTTCCTGATCGTGGCACGGAAGTAGGTGCGTCGATCAAATTTTGTTGACCTCCTCAGGTACCCCATAACTCTCACATAGTAAAGCAGCGACCAAGGTAGCATAACCAAGCTCCCACGCATACTGCGGGAACCACTGTACTCGCTGACTCCGACCTACACCATGCTTTAGAGAAAAGGAGGCGTGGGAAGGCCCCCGAGGTTGTCGCAGAAAGTGAGGTCCCGTGGGAAGGCGAGCTCAAAGAAATCTGAGGACAGTTCAGCGACATCCAACAAGCCTACCGTGCCAGGGCCCCGACCTCCATTGAAGCCATGTTGGAGAAATTAGAACCTCCATTTATCGACAACATCATGAAGTCTTAACTCCAATCGAGGTTCTGGATGCCTCAGATCACCCCTTACTCTGGATCTGAAGACCCAGCCGAGCATCTTAAATCTTTCAAAGCCTGATTAGAACTTCACGGGGCTTTAAGCTCAGTGATGTGTCGAGCATTCTTCCACGAGAGGGTTCTCTGCACAGTTGCTGAGCATTTTGAGTGGACGTGGCAGACGTTTGAGGCACGCTTCCACGAGAAGTATTTTCCGGTCACTTACCGACACGAGAAAGAGAGTGAGTTCCTTCGCCTCCGTCAGGGAGGGATGTCGGTGACTGAGTATGAGAACTGGTTCACTGAGCTAGGTCATTATGCTCCATTGCTTCTGGGTGATCAGCCGATGTGGATGCGACATTTTTCTGAGGGGTTGAGGCCTGAGATTCGATCGAAGATGTGCTGTGTTAGCATATCTTCTTATGCTGAGTTGGTGAGCATGTCCCTGCGAGCTGAACAGGACGGGGACAGGTCGTCCCATATGCGAGCACCTATGGTTTCCAGACTGCGACCTGACTTTTCGAGTACACCATTTCTTGGCAAGAGGCCGCGGGCAGATTCTCCTCCGAGACGTGTTGCGTCACCAGCTCAGCCGATGCGCTCTAACTTACGCTGTTCATACTGTGGGAAGATTGGGCATTCGGATCGTAATTACTTTACGTGAATGCAGGACAGTGGATTTACTCCACCGCAGAGGATCAGTCGTCCGATGCCTCAGGTCATATCACCTCCACCCCTTCATTCAGCGCCAGCACACCCATCCTTCAGACCTTCTGTGCCTCGCTTCAGGCCACCTCAGCGGCCTATGGTTCCTCTGTCGAATCGTCCACAGCAGGCTCGAGTTCATGCGCTTACAGCTGAAGCGCCTGGGGTTGACTTGGCACCGAGATCTTTTGAAGTTACAGCTCACATCCAAGGTATTCTTGTTTCTTCGTTGGGGGATACAGGGTCCACTATCTCTATTATATCGTATGCGGCAGTTAAGCGCCTGAGTTTGGGCACTGTTACTATGAAGGGAGTGACACTCACTACCGCTACAGGGACCTCCTCTGATATTACCAAGATTTGTATGGGTTGTTTGATTGATCTAGGGAACAGATCAATTCTTGTTGACCTATTTGTCACACCTCTATACCATTACGATGTCATTTTGGGTATGGATTGGCTCACGATGATGCGAGCAGAGATTGATTGTGAAGTTAGGCTGGTGACAGTCCATAGACCTGAGGGCGAGGTATTTACTTTCCCTGTTCAGGTTAGTTACCCTTTTCGTTTTGGTTGTTATACTTCTCTGTTGGAGAGTATTGCTGGTTCGGTGCTTGAAAGCACGCCAGTAGTTCGGGATTTTGAAGATGTCTTCGAGTCGATTCCTGGATTACCCCCTCAGCACGAGATTGATTTTACTATCGATCTCATACCTGGTGCGACACCTATTTCTTTGCCTACCTATCGTATGCCTCCGAGTGAAATGAGGGAATTGAGGAAGCAGATAGATGACTTGTTGAATTTGAGTTTTATTCGACCTAGTGTGTCCCCTTAGGGAGCACCTGTTCTATTTGTTAAGAAGAAGGATGGTTCCTTGCGATTATGTATAGATTATCGCAGGTTAAATCAGGTGACTGTGAAGAACAAGTATCCCTTGCCCAGGATCGATGATCTATTTGATCAGTTGAAGAGGGGCATGGTACTTTTCGAAGGTTGATCCGCAGTCAGGGTATCATCAGTTGCGCGTTAAGAATGAGGATGTGCAGAAGACCGCATTTAGGACTAACTTCGGCCATTATGAGTTCCTTGTGATGTCGTTCGGTCTTACGAACGCACCGGCCGTGTTCATGGATCTAATGAATAGGGTGTTTCGGCCATTTTTGTTTCAATTCATCATTATCTTTATCGATGACATTTTGATATACTCTGCGAGTCGGGAAGAGCACGAGGAGCACTTAAGAGCGGTTTTAGATACTCTCAGGAAGAATCAGCATTTTGCGCAGTTCAAGAAATGTGATTTTTGGAAAGAGGAAGTCATGTTCCTAGGACATGGGGTGTCCAAGGAAGGGATAACAGTCGATCTCGCTAAGGTAACTGCAGTGTAGGACTGGAAGCAGCCTGGTTCGGTTACTGAGGTGAGAAGCTTTCTGGGTCTAGTAGGCTATTATCGACGTTTCATACAAGACTTCTCGAAGATAGCCAGATCGTTGTCTCAGTTGACATGGAAAGACTTGAAGTTTGCTTGGAATGAAAATGCGGAAATAGCTTTTCAGGAGCTGCAGGACAAGTTGACGTCCGCCCCTGAGCTAGTATTGCCAGAGCAAGGGGTTAAGTATACTATACATACTGACGCCTCTTGCATTGGTCTGGGTTGTGTCCTTATGCAGAAGGACAGGGTGATTGCTTATGCCTCGAGATAGTTGAGGAAACATGAAGAGAATTACCCTACACACGACCTGGAGTTGGCAGCTGTCATTTTCGTATTAAAGCTCTAGAGACATTACCCCTGCGGAGAGGAGTTCGAACTCTTTTGCGACCACAAGAGCCTTAAGTATATCTTCACGCAGCGTGACTTGAATATGAGGCAACGCCGATGGATGTAAACATTGAAAGACTTTAAGTTCGATGTTTCATACCATCCGGGCAAGGCAAACCTTGTGGCAGACGCGTTGAGTCGCAAGAAGGCTATAGAGTTTGCGGCTCCGCTAATGATAGCAGAATGGGACATGATGGAGTTTGTGCGAGACTTTAAGAAGAAACTTACGGTAGAAGAGCCGTATGAGGTTATTGCACACATTCGAGTACAGCCCCTCATTGACGAGAGGATCATCGCAGCTCAGACAGATGATGAGCTATTAGCGAAGATGAGAGAACGGGTTAGTACAGATGAGGACTCCGAGTGGAGTGTTGGTTCAGATGGGGGCCTACGATATTGTGGCCGGCTATGTGTCCCAGACGTTCCTGACTTGAGACGGGAGGTTCTCGAGTCAGCCCATAATTCGAAGCTTGCGATGCATCCCGGTAGCACAAAGATGTATCAAGATATGAGAAGATCTTACTGGTGGGACAACATGAAGGTTCACATTGCTGAGTTTGTATCTCATTGTCTCACGTGCCAGCAGGTCAAGGCAGAGCATCGCCGACCTCCTGGACTGCTTCAGCCCATGCCCATAGCAGAATGGAAGTGGGACTTCATCTCTATGGATTTTATTTCAGGGCTACCGAGAACGAGGAAGGGACATGACTCTATTTGGGTGATCGTCGACAGATTAATGAAGTTGGCTCATTTCTTACCGATCAGAGTCAGAAACTCTGCAGACGAGTTGGCTAGGTTGTACATCAAGGAGATTATACGTCTGCATGGAGTTTCCTTGGAGATTATGTCTGACAGAGGCACGCGATTCACATCTATCTTCTGGACTCGTATCCAAGAAGCGATGGGTGTGAAATTGAAGTTCAGCACCGCGTTTCATCTGCAGACAGACGGGCAGACGGAACGTGTGAATCAGATTCTGGAAGACATGTTGCGAGCTTGTGTTTTGGATTTCAAGGACAGTTAGGATGATTGTCTCCCTTATACAGAGTTCGCATATAACAACAGCTTCCAGACGAGTATCGGCATGGCTCCCTATGAGGCATTGTATGGTCGCCCGTGTAGAGCACCGCATTGTTGGGCAGAAGTTGGTGAGCATAGTTTGATTGGCCCAGAGTTGGTGCAGGCGACTTCAGAGAAAGTTGACATTATTCGACGTCGACTTCTGACAGCCCAGAGCAAGCAGAAGAGTTACGCTGATATGAGGCGGCGACTACTTGAGTTTGAGTTTGGAGACCATATATTTCTTAAGGTTTCCCCTATGAAAGGAGTTCTGCGGTTTGGTAAAAAGGGAAAGCTCACGCCGAGATTTATTGGTCCATTTCAAGTACTGGATCGAGTGGGAGTGGTAGCATACCGCCTTGCTTTACCCACACCACTTGCGGGCGTGCATAATGTATTTCATGTTTCTATGCTGAAGAAGTACGTTCCTGATCCTTCGCATATTATCAGTTGGGAGCAGGTGTAGTTGAGCGAGGATGCCACATATGTACTGCGACCGATACGTATCCTAGACAGGAAGGAGCAGGTATTGCGTAGCAAGGTCATACCTCTTGTGAAAGTACTGTGGACGCATCATAGTGAAGAAGAGGCTACTTGGGAGACTGAAGCTGAGGTTAGAAAGAGTTACCCTCAGATCCTTGAGGAGTATGAGAAGGTACAAATTTCGATAATGAAATTTTTCTTTAAGGGGGGTAGATTGTAATGACCTAAAAAATTTCGTGCAAAGACCCGAGTACTACCTCAAATTCTTTAGAAGTTAAATGTGGGTTATTTAGCGCTAAACTCGATTGCTTGTGAAATTAGCATCAATCACTTTAAATTTGATCTGTAGGACTCAAAACCTGTAGAATCGTTAGCGCTATGTTACCCTGAAATTTAGGATTCAACGCTAAATCCAGTTGCTCTCGGGAGTACTTGGAAACTTTGTATCGGACCTGAACCGTGCGTCGAAAGTCCGATAGCGATGATCTTAGGCAATTATGATTACCTGGTTGGGCTTGACCATCACCTCAAAAATCAAGACCAGATGATGTCCTGGGTCGATTTGCTTGAGTCCGGAGTAAAGAGTGTGAGAAAGCTGAGAAATTAAATATAAATTTATGAAATCTGAGTCGTGTCACTTGCGCGTCGATTCCAAGCTTTCTGACCGTTGGATTCTGACCCAATTTTACCATTGGATCAGGGAAGATGGCCCTGGCATGTCGTAGTGCTTGTGGACCTGATCGAGTTTCGGTGACCGTTGAATTGAGATTGGTCCGCCACGACTGATCTGTAAATTCGATCGGTACAAAAACTCAGCCTGACCTAGATCCATGGTTAGTGAGCTTAAGTCCGACCGCACGTGGAAAGGGACCACCAGAAGTGCTCCGTTAGTTCGAAATAGACCTGATTTGGTTATAACCTAAGTATACCTTGGCCCTGGGGCTATTTTCATCAATGTTAGGCCTATATAAAGACTTTAAAACCCTCACTCTCAATTCCATACAAATTTTCTAACCCTAGCTAAGAGAGAGAAAGAGAGAGGAAAAGAGAGAGAAAGTGAGATAGAAGTTGGTGAATCATCTTGAGATTCTTCCTTGTTACTTTGCATCCCTAAACCGTCACTTCTGAATCGTTATTCCGGCGATTTTAAGTTCATTCTTGGGTAAGTCAATCAAACCCTAGTCTGTTTTAGAGCTTAGAATAGTCTAAGTGTTGATGTAGCTCATTTCTATTCATGCCTTAGGTTATCTAGTCGCCATTGACGAAGACTTATCGTCTGAATCAGATCTGTGCGCATTTTCTGGTTTAAGGTGCAGACTATATTCGTATAGGTTATGGTTTTCATGGCTTTCAATGTTGGTTAATGGTTTATTATTGTTGTGGGTGTAATTTCACATGCTAAATGCGATGTTATATTGCGTTCCTGATATATATGAGATATATTGAGATTTGTGTATTCCATGTATATGTAGAAAGTATCGTATATGTATGAAATATGAACATGTGTTTGCCATGATTAATAGTCGTGTATTTGTGTTAGTTGTATGTGTATTAACTCCTTGGCAAAAGGAATTGTCTAAATGTGTGTTATCACTAACATACGTTATGTATGTTAAAATTTGTAGTCTAAGTGTTTGTAGAAATGTCTGAATGATCTAGTGTGTCATATATTATTCTATTTACGGGCGTTGAGAAGAGATTCTCAACTATCCTATTGGTGTGTATGATTTCCTATATGCAACTTACATTCTTTATTGTTTAAATTCAAGCATTACTTATGTGTAAATTCATGTTAAGTTGATATTCTTCAAATGCTTACATACTGTATGATTAGAATTGTTGTTCCATTACTGTTCTCAATTGTTAATATGAATATCTGTTATAATTGAATGTGTTTGGGACTATGAAATAGTCTAGGGAATCGGTAACAAACCTTGAGTTCATAACCGAGGTTGTTTTTGCCACGTAGGACGTGTTTGACGAACCTGAGTCGTATTAGGGTTGTCGGCAGTGGTTTGGCCACACGGAGTGTTTGCGCGCTCTATGTCATTTAACTCAACGTGCGGTCGTGCTAGTCGAGTTCGTCAAGTAACCCGATTGTTCCGGTAGATGGACACCATGTATGGACGCTATTGTTTGAATCTAGGGTACCAAACTTACCAATGCAATCCCATTAACTATTGTACCTTGATCCGCTAAGACTCATGAGCCGGGCATGGTGGTATGGGACACTATGGACGAGCTGTCGGCCTACGCTGGGGTGACGAGCCTCCCCGTAGTGACCAATGAGCACACCAGACTCGTGAGCCGATTATGGTGGTATGAGACACTATATTCGCGTTGTCGGCCTACATTGATTGGTGACGAGCCCTTTGTAGTGACGTCGAGTATACCTTGATACTGCATTGAGGCGACGAGCCTTAGGGTAGTAACTAAGGTATGATAGACATGCATTGATTGGTGACGAGCCCTTTGCAGCGACCTAGAACCATATGATCGTATGAGATTATCTAGGACTGACGACCCTAGAATGGATCACTGTTTGAAAATTGATATGAGAAAGGTACCTTAGCTTTCCAATCCTGCTGTATGAAAAGGACTAATAACAACTTGGTAATCATGTTCATGCACCACATTACATGTGCGTTGGCGTCGTTGGCACTGCTGGAGCTTGTCATGCATACTGTAAGATGAAGACGCTGAGGGAGTACAGGCGAGGGCATGCATCATTTCTACATACATCCTTGCATTAACAAGAGAAATTAGGACGTGTTTGATTGTATTGCCTTATCATTACTGCTTGATTGATTTGATAACATGTTAACTTTTACTATATAGTTTCACTGAGTTGATCACTCACTCCCACATTCTGGGACGGTGTTTCAACACCAACCAGACTCTGTCTTAGATGCAGATGATGACGCGACCCCTGAGGCAGAGCAGGAGTATGAGGATGATAAGGACACGTTTTCTTTTATGCAGTTCTCAGGCAGGTTCATGTGAGCCATGTCCTGATCGACAGGGATACAAGATTTATTTTGTAATGGTTTATTCCATTTGATACTTGCATTTTGAAACACACATGAATGTAATTATAACCTGGCAAAGTATGCATATCTCAGGAACATATACTGATATCTATACTTCTTTAAGTCTTCCGTTTACGTCTTTCACTTATCCCTGAATTATGTTGCAGTTTGGCTTAATCTATTCCATGTTTTATGCACTCATACAAACAACATACATCCATCATTACATATGTTGCATAAGTGATGTTTTGGAACTCGGGAGCTGAGTTATGCTCGACCCCCGAATTTCAGAGCGTTACAAACAGGATGAGTAACAAGGTGATAAAAACAACAATGAAGCGACTGGCGAGATACGTACGATATGGGGGGGAACGGCTGGAGGCGGAGATTCAAATAGAGCGTGCAAGGCTCATTCTTGAAACATCAGCAACAGCAACATGGAGCAACATGTATACCTCACGAACAAGGTTGTGAAAGAACTAAAGTTGAGCTAATACAGCCTGACCTTCAATGAGGAAGATGTCTGAGGAATCCACCACCCACACAATGACTCCCTGGTGGTCACTATGATTGTAGCCAACCACAAGGTGCATCGCGTACTGGTGGACACTGGCAGCTCGGCCAACATCATCTTCATTGCCACCTTAGATAAGATGGAGATCAAGAGGTCCAGGCTACACCCTATCTGCACTCCCTTGCTCGGGTTTATTAAAGAAAGAAACACCTCCTAACGAAGTATATTGCTGCTCGTGGCCATAGGAGAGGGTCATAACCAGACGACCGCCATGATCAGCTTTCTTGTGGTCGACTGCCCCTCTATCTACAACATAATATTAATGCGACCATCCCTTAATGTCATGAGGGCAGCAGTGTCTGCATACCACCTCGCGATGAAGTTCCTGACTGAGCACGACGTCGGTCAGGTCAGGGCAATCAACACGAGGCCCGACAATGCTACTTAACAGTGCTTAGGGTGAAAGTGTAGTAGCAGACAATGACCATCACATCTCTAGACCCCTGAGAAGAATCCGTCGAAAGAGGGTCTCCTGTGGAACACCTAGTAGTTGTACCTCTTTGCGAAACCAACCCACTCTACACGGTTCAGGTCGACTTGTTGTTAACCCCAGACTAGAGAGACGAAATTATCAGCTTACTGAAGCGGCACGCCGACATCTTTGCATGGTCCCACCGGGACATGCCTAGCATTAACCTAGATATAATGGTTCAAGGATTGAATGTCGACCTTGACCATCGACCTGTGAGACAAAAACGATATGCGTTCGAACCAGAATGATATGTAGTCATCGATGAGGAGGTCGGTAAGCTTCTCGAGGTCAGGTTCATCGAAGAGATCTACTATCCCGACTAGATAGCAAATGTCGTGCTTATGAAGAAATCTAATGGAAGATGGCGAGTATGTGTCGACTACACCGACCTGAATAAAGCATGTCCGAAGGATAGTTTCCCTCTCCTGAGGATTGACCAACTGGACATGAGCTCACTTAAGACAGCAAAAGAAATTCAGTGTCTCATAGGTAGGGTCATAGCCCTTAATAGATTTGTCTCTAAAGCCACCAATAAGTGAATATCCTTCTTTAGACAACCGAAAGGCAAGACGAAGCCGACATGGACCAACGAATATGAACAAGTTTTTGACAACTCAAGTAGTACTTGGGGTCACCCCCGCTGCTCACCAAACCCAAATAGGGAGAACCGCTGCTCTCTACTTGGTTGTCTCAACCGCAACGGTTAGCTTAGCCCTGGTATGAGAGGTTGGAGGTAAGCAGCTTCCCATGTATTATGTTAGTAAAGCCCTGGTCCAAGTTAAGACTAGATGCCTGAATATAGAGAAGCTTGCACTGGCCCTAATTGTGTCATCACAACATCTCCATCCCTACTTACAGGCCCACACCATTATCGTCCTGACCAATCAGGCCCTCCGTCAAGTACTCCAAAAACTCAAGGTGTTAGGAAGACTCACAAAGTGGGCGATCAAGCTCGATGAGTTCGATATTGTGTACCAGCCCCAAGTTGCCATTAAAGGTCAGGTAGTTGTTGACTTCATCATTGAGTTTACCCATGTAGAGTCTCCAGAGAAGATCAAAAATGAGGAGAAAACCGATCTGTAAGAATGGACCCTCCACGTTGATGGATATTTAAACTCAAAGGGCAGCGAAGTAGGCATAATCCTTATAGCCCCCGACCAGACCTACATACAGTATGCCCTAAGGTTTGGGTTCTTAACCTCCAACAACGAGGAGGAGTATGAAGCACTTCTCACTGGGAACAGACTGGCAAAGACTATGGGAGCTTGAACTTTGAAGATTCATTGCGATTCCCAACTCATTGTTAACCAAGTTTCCACTAAGTACTAGGCTCACAGAAAGCAAATTGAACGTGTTTTGTGACTTAGATTAACATGATATTTAAACTTCCTCTTAATCAATTAAATGCAAGAATTTAGACGATAGTCTACTCGGTTAATTAAACTCTAACAATTCAAAGTTCAATCTCCATCTTATCATCATACTCAAAGCATTCTTAATTCCACAAATTATCATTTCCCAAACATGTTTTTAGCTTGAAAAATTGAAAATTTTCACAATTTTTTTTATTAAAACTAAGAAAACACTGATTAGTTTACCTAATCTACACCCCCAACCTAAAACCTACATTGTCCTTAATGTAAAAGATATGAGCATGCAATGCACATGAGACAACGAAAAGAAATGGGAAGTGATAGGAAGATAATACCTAAAGAAGGAGAATTAAATCTTTTTCAAAGTTCTTAACATGTAAATGGGTTAGCACGAAGACTAAACAAACTGAAATCAAACTATCCTAATCCTAAATTCCATGAAAGCAATAAACTTAACTACACCTCCATCAGACTAGGAGGTCAATCCTGGTACAAAGGATCAGTCAGAGCCATGGACATATTCTCTGAATCAAAATTCTCAACAAATGGCTTGAGACGATGTCCACTCACTTTGAAAACATTGCCATTTGTCAAATTATTTATCTCGACGGCTTCATGAGGATAGACATTAGTAACAATGAAAGGGCCAGTCCAATGAGATAGAAGTTTTTTCAGAAAAAGATGTAACAGAGAATTATACAGAGGAATTTTTTGACCGGTTATGAATGATTTTCGAAGGATGTTCCTATTATGGAACACCTTCATCCTATCCTTGTAAATTCTTAAGTTCGCATAAGCGTCATTCCGAATTTCCTCAAGTTCATTTAGTTGGAGCTTGCACAGCGAGCCAGCGTTGTCCAAGTTAAAGTTCAGATTTTTAATAGCCCATTAGGCTCTATCCTCCAGCTCCACAGGTAAGTGGCAGGCATTCCCATAGACGAGTCTAAAGGGAGACATTCCAATGGAGTTTTTTTAAAGCCGTACGATAAGCCCATAAAGCATCGGTCAAATGGATTGACCAATCTTTACGGTCAGGGTTAACCATTTTTTCAGAATTTGTTTAATTTTCCTGTTGGAAATCTCGGCTTGCCCGCTTGTCTATGGGTGGTATGGAGTGCTCACTTTATGAGAGATGTCATATTTCTTCATTAAGTTCTCAAATGCCTATTACAAAAGTATGAACCTCCATCACTAATGATGGCTCAAGGCATTCCAAACCGGGAAATGATATTTTCTTTTAAAAATTGAATGACCGTTTTATGATCATTATTTCGGCATGGGATCACTTCGACCCACTTAGTGACATAGTCTACTGCTAACAAAATATAAATATCCCCAAAGGATTGAGGGAATGGTCCCATGAAATTGATACCCCAACAATCAAATACTTCAATAATAAGAATGAAATTCAAAGGCATCATATTTCGACGGGACAACCCTCTCAATTTCTGATAATGCTCATAAGCTTTGCAAAACTCATGAGTATCTCTGAACATCGTGGGCTAGTAAAAGCTGCACTGTAGAATTTTGGCCATGATCTTTTTAACAAAAAAGTGACCACCATAGGCCTGAGAATGACATAAGGAGATAACACTCTGATGTCCATTGTCTGGCACACATCTCCTTAAAATTTGGTCTAGACAATATTTAAACAAATAACGATCATCCCAAAAAAACTTATGTACCTTGGTAAAAAAAATTTCTTATCTTACGCAGTCCAATATATTAGCATGAAACCTGTAACAAGATAATTTGTAATGTCAGCAAACTAAGGTAGTTAGGAGAGTTTAAACAATTATTCATCAGGGAACATATCATTTATCAGTGTCAGTTCAAGGGAATCAAGGAGGTTAAGTCGAGAAAAGTGGTCAGCCACTACATTTTTTACTCCTTTTTTGGTCTCGTATTTCAATATCAAATTCTTAGAGTAAGAGGATCCATCTTATCAAGCGAGGTTTGACATCCGTCTTACAAAGAAGGTACTTTAGCGCCACATGATTCGTGTAGATGATGATCTTAGATCCAATTAGGTAGGATCGAAATTTTTCCAAAGCGAACACTACGGCTAATAGTTCATTCTCCATAGTACAGTAGTTCACTTAGGCAGAATTTAGAGTTCTACTTGCATAATGAATAACGTAAGGCTTCTTTTCTTTTCTCTGGCCTAACACCGCCCCAATAGCATAGTCAGATACATTGCACATAATCTCAAAAGGGATGCTCCAATCGGGTGGCTGTATGGTAGGTGCGGTAGTTAACATGCCCTTGAGCTTAGTGAAAGCTTCTTGGCATTGTTCAGTCCACTCGTATGATACATCCTTTTGAAGTAGATTACAAAAGGGACGAGAGAGATGACTAAAGTCCTTTATTAATTGCTTATAGAATCTGGCGTGTTCTAGGAAGGATCGCACATCATGTACGCTCTTGGGTGGAGGTAGGTTAGAGATAAGATCAATTTTTGCCTTGTCTACCTCAATTCCCTTGGACGAAATTATGTGTCTAAGCACAATTTCCTTGGGAACCATGAAATGACATCTCTCCCAATTCAAAACCAAATTCTTTTCCCCTCATCGCTTCAGCATACATTTAAGATTTTCTAAACACTCGCTGAAGGATGAACCAAAAAGAGAGAAGTCATGCATGAAGACCTCTAAATATTGCACTACCATGTCAGAAAAATACTCAACATGCATCGCTTAAAAGTGGCGGGGGCATTACATAATCCGAATGACATCCTTCGGTAAACAAAGGTGCCAAAGGGACATATGAATGTTGTCTTCTCTTGATCTTTAAGGGTTATCTCTATCTGATTGTCACCCAAATATCCGTCAAGGAAGTAATAGTAAGAGTGACTGGCTAACCTTTCCAAAATTTGATCAATGAAGGGCAAAGGAAAATAGTCCTTTCTTGTGACAGTATTTAACTTCCTGTAGTCAATGCACATTCTTCAACTAGTAGTAACTTTAGTCAGCATGAGTTCATTGTCGGCATTGGCTACGATGGTGATTTTAGACTTTTTAGGAACTACCTGAGTTAGACTCACCCATTGACTGTTAGATATAGGGTATATGATACCCACATCCAACAACTTAATTACCTCAACCTTAACTACTTCTTTTATAATTGGATTGAGTCGACGTTGTGGTTGTCGGGAGATTTCGCATTTTCCTCAAGATAGACGCGATGAGTGCAAATCAAAGGGTCACTTTCCCTTGAAGTTCGCAATCGACCATCCAAGAGCTCCTTTATGCTCAATGAGAATGAAAATGTGCACACTCTCTTATTCTTTCTCAAGGTGGGAAGAGATCACCACCAGGTATATCTCATCTTGACTTAAATAGATATATTTAAGATCAGTGGGCAAAGGCTTTAGGTCAAGCTTCAGTGCTTTGAGGTTAGACGGTAGAGGCACTACATTGGTTTAGGGCAATTTCTCAAATTATGGCCTCCACCGGTTAACTTCAAGTACCGGCGTAGCATTAAGTAAGGCATACATCTCCCTAATCATGTCATCATCTAAATCAAGGGAGTGGGCCAACATGTCTCTAGAGTGTCGAGTATAAAGTCAAAAGTGCTCTATCTTCCATGAAAGAATCAATCATGTTAATGTCATGGGTATCGTCATTATCCTCTAACTGTTTGTTCATATTGAAAAAGATGTTGAGATCCAATGTCATATTTCTGAAAAATAAATTCATAATTCCATTCCTATAATTAATGATATCATTTGATGTAGCAAGGAATGGGCGACAAAGAATAACGGGTATTTGAGTGCTCACATCTATGATGGGTTGAGTATTCAAGACAATAAAATCTATTGGATAGTATAATTTCTCAACTTAGACCAACACATCCTCAATCATCCCTCTCGGTAAATGAAGTAATCGACATGTTGTAATGTGGTCCGGGTGGGTTTTAATTTACCTAGACTTAATTATTCGTAAACCGAGTAAGGGATTAGATTTATGCTCGCCCCCAAGTCAAGAAGTGCATGCTCAATTCGGTTGGGCTACTGAGATCTTTGTATTTTTGTGGCACATCTTGCTTGTGGATGAGACTCACTTTTTCTGTCAAAAAAGATTTTCTTTTTGTATGTTTTGTCGTCTTTTGGTCGTACATAAATCTTTCAGAAATTTGGTATATGAAGGGATTTTTTTAACGACATCCAGTAGAGGGATGTTGACCTTCACTTGCTTAAGCATCTCTAGAATATCCTGAGAGTTAGAGAGGTTTTGGTGCATCAACCATTGATGGAATGACGCAATCGGCTTACTTTGAAGTTCTAGTTCTAACTCATGTGGAGCATTGTTAGGTCTATCATTCTCATCTATTTTCGTGTCCTTAAGCTTTTTAGCCCTCACCGGAATAGATTTGTCAATTATCTTCCACTCCTAAGAGTGGTGATAGTCTTAGCCTGTTCTATCTGTTTTGAAGAGCTTGGGTCACTGATTTCATATTACTGTTTTGGGTTGGGGAGAGGCTAAGCTGGAATGATCCCTTTCTACTCAATCAATTTTTTTATTTCAAGCTCTTGTATGGCCTTTGTAAGGTCTTGAAAGGCTTGCAGCATACCCTGATTAAAAAGCTCTTGGTTTTGTTTATGTTTTAAGACTAGATCCTCTTGATATTTCCTTTAATTTAGAAATTGGTTAAGGATCCCTTAAGGAGTAGTTGTTTGTCCGTTCCTCCAACTGAAGTTTGGATGGTTCCTCCAGCTTTAGTTATATGTATTTGAGGTGGGTCCACTGAAAGGATTTTGGTAGTTGTTTACGACATTTGATTGCTCCTTCAATATCTCTTGAAAAGCAGGAATTGTTGGGCATTTCTCAGTTGTATGTATGTTACAAGCACAAATACCACAAATAACTTCCACAGTCTTTTTGGGTTCCACCTTCTTAAGCTCCATGGCCTTGACTTTTCTTGTGAGTTTGGTCACTCTTGCATTTATATCATCTTCCTTTTTTAGAATATAAATTCCTCCCATTTTCTTTGATTGAGTAGGCTTAGAAGTGGTAATTCTTGAAAAGGTTGAAATTGCGGTTTACACCGCTGATACTGAAGAAGGAATTTGAGCTAAGGTCCTAGAGGGGGGTGAATAGGACTTTTTCAATTATTTTTTCCTATTTAAAGTCCTGATTGCCTAACTTAAATAATTATTCAATTTTAACCTAGTTAGGCAAAATAACCCTAATGACCTGCAAGCTAGTTAGAAGTTCCAATCACAAAGGCTACAAAGGATATGTAGAATATAATGATTAGCCTAGTGTTGTGTGCTTGTGTATGGAATGCGTTTCCTATCAATGAATAATATTTATCCAATCATGTATACAAAATTAAACATTCAAGTATATATAAACATGATTAAATAGATGCACATATGACAATTCCAAACACAAGCATTTATGGTGGTTTGGCTACGTGCCTACTCCACTCCCGACATCCACACTAAATCCCAGAGTGCACCAGATTTCACTATCAATGGTTTTAAACAGGTTCACCAATAACCTTTACAGTCCTACACTAAGGACACAATTTATGATATTCGTAAGAGTAAAGGTCCTACACCTAGAACCCACGTTTAGGCCCACCGGTTAAGGTCCCACACAAGGCACTTACCGTTTAGGCCCATTGGCCAAGGTCTCACACAAGGCACTACGTTTAGGCCTACTGGCCAAGGTCCCACACTAGGCACTCACCGTTTAGGCCCATTGGCCAAGGTCCCACACAAGGCACTACGTTTAGGCCCACCGGCCAAGGTCCCACACAAGGCACCTACTTTTAAGCCCATCGGCCAAGGTCCCACATTGAGAACCTAATCGAGTTTGTTGATAGCAAACTCTTAGCCTTATTCCTACACGAGGAAAGAGACTAAACTTTTGAACTCTTATAATGACACTTGTCAGATTGAGTTCTCTTTTGTAGCTTGTCTCAGGTTGCTAGATCTTCACGCTCTCGTGCTTGAATCAGCTTCCCGATACTCTCCCGATCACGTAGCTTGGATTTACCTGTAGGCTCAGCTTCACAATAAAAAACATTACATAAGATGTACCTAAAAATGTAACCAAGGTTATGGGAGTTGGTTGAATTTCTTATTTAGGATAATGAGTGGATTTCCTAAGGGATTCAACTTATGGACGCTCTAGAGTATCAAAGAACCAAGGATATTCCTCTTAGTTTGGTCTTTGTACTCTAGAGAATGCACGAGTTCATGTTCTTCATTAAATAGGAGTTTTGAATGCTCATAGGAGTGAAGGATCACAATGAAGAGAACATGAACCCGTATGAATAAAGTCTAAATGGGCTAGGATAAGCTTGAGATATACTAGAGACTCTATGATGCCTATTTCCACTAATTTTGTAAGTTTCTATAAACCACTTTTATAGACAAAAGCTTCCAACGAATAGAAAATGACTAGTTTACGGTGCTACTGAAGTGACCTTTGGTATTATCAAATTTGCTTAGGTGGTACCGAATTATCTATCGGTAGTTCCAAATTAAATTCCCAAGTTGCTGGTTGAAAACAATCTCTTTCAATGGCACCAAACTTTGTTCGTCAGTGGCAATCGTTGTCACCTAAATATCCATTCGGTGACACCGAATTGACTTTGTAAGCTTATTGGACTATTTTGAGCCCCTTCGGTAACACTAAAGGTATCTTCGGTAGTACCGAATGTACTATTCGGTGGTACCTTCGTCTTACTGACAATGGATAAATTTTTCTGTTTTGTCTAATAAATCATTCAACAACTTGGGATACGCAAAAGCCAAACACTATAGGATATAAAATATGGACTTGAGATTGGCTTAGAATAGATGACCTAAGTAGATATTTTTATTTGGGTTGGGATCATCTATTTGCAAGGTCAAGATCGTAGAAGTAGTTCTTTATCTTCAATGTGGCTTTGATGCTTCTAATCCAGTTGCGTCACCGGTCTTCACTTGCCAAGAACTCATTTGACTACAAGACACAACTAGTCACGTAATTGACAAACATGGGTGCAAATAAGTGCACTAACAGAGGTATCTCATGATTGCATGTTTTCAGCAAGTTTATCAAAATAATCTCACTCATCATCGGTTTCCTTATTCATGAATTCCCCATTACACATCATCTCCACAAATTGACGCATATGTGAGGTCAATCCCTCATAGAAAAAGCTTGTTATACGCCATGTTTCGTAGCCATGTTGTGGACATGAATTTATGAGATCCTTAAATCGCTCTCAACATTGGAAGAAGGTCTCATCCTCTTTTTGCACATAATTCATGATTAATTACTTTCCTTAAGGTATTTGTTTTATGATAGAGAAAAAACTTTTTAAGGAACTCCCTTGTCATTTCAGCCCATGTGCGAATGGACCTTAGTCTTAAGGAATGTAACTACGACTTAGCCTTTTCTTTCAAAGAGAAAAGAAATAATTTCAGTCTAACTGTGTCCTCAGACACGTTTGGGAAGTGTAATGTAGATATAATTTCATCGAACTCTTTCATATGCAAGTATGGACTTTCATATTTTGGTCCATGAAACTTAGGAAGGAGTTGAATTACCCCTGGTTTAATATCCATAGTTCTTGCATTCAATGGAAATATCATGGAGGAAGGTGTATTCACCCCTGTCGGTTGTAAATAATCTTGTAGAGTACGAGGCGGGAGTGCATTATGCACCTCATTTTCATTTTGAACTTCCTCAACTGGTGGTTGAGGTTGATTTACAACCATTACTTCAATTAATTGAGAGGATCTCAAGTGGTGTCTAATCTTTTGATGGATAGGCAACCCTTCAACCAATCCTCCTTCACTCAAGAGATGTTGAGTGTTTTCATGAACCCACTTGAGCATCAAACACGCACAACCCTCAAGCACCAAGCAACTAAAACCTAGAAGAAAAAAAATTAAAACAAATAAGAAATCTAGAAAAGAAAGAGAGAATTGGAAAGAGGTTACTAGATTGGAATTACTATGTTAAGATCCTACAAAACAGAAAACAATGTTAGTTTCTAAAATCAATTTCAGAAAAAAATCATAGTCTTAAAAAAAAGAAGCAAAAAGTTAACCCTAATATTAACCTAATTCTAATACCAATTAATTCTAGAAAAATGTAGCCGTAGTCCTCGACAACGGCGCCAAAAACTTGTTCACAACCCTAAGTGTAGGGTTGCGATGTAGTAATAACTCATTAGAACGAAGTCGAATTCACAGGGAGTAAACTCGTATGCATTCTGAAAAGAACAAGAACTAGAATTAGAAGAAGATCTAAATCTAAATTTTGGAATAAAAGAGAGTAATTACGAATAATGTTTAAACTATCAATTAAAGGTGGGAACTAGGGTGCCAAGGATCCACTTGTAGCTATCAAGATGCTACCTTACTTGATTCAAGGAACACAATTGGAATTGGAGTCCTATCCTATCCAATTGGAAGATAAAGCAATTTAAATCATATCTGAACTTTTCATTGACCTAATTCTTAATGGAGAAGAATTGTAATGATTGAAAAGGATTTCATAACCCTACCATTCCCAGAAGACGATGGTGAACAATAGGCTTTACTAATCTCACTATCTCAAAACAGGAAAAAAAGATATCTAAAGCTATCACAACATCTATTATAATTTGAGTCACAATAAATCATATAAAATTGAAAATATTCTTTTAATATTAAACTAGAAATTAATAAGGTTCAATAAGAACAAGAATCAAAGCAAGATAATCATCCAAATATGTTACAAGCTTCACCTCTTAGCCTTAGCTAAGAGGTTTAGCCAACCATAGACATGATTGAAACCAAATCTCTTAAACAAAGCATGAAAAATAAACTAAAAAAGAAAAAAAAAACTCTTTGGCGGTTGCTCCACTCTTGTGCTATGCTCCTTGAGACCTTTCTAAACCCTAGAAGATGCTTTGGAGTATCCTAAGGAGTCCTATTTATAGTTGTGGAATTCCAACTTTCACACTTAGTCGGAAAAATCTAGAAATTGTCTCAAATTTATGCACTCTGTGTAGTTTTCCAAAATATGCTTGGAGTTTAAACCACCTCAAATTTACCTACTTTGCGCAGTTTTCGAAAATATACTCAAAGTTTCGGAATATGCTTTTTCAGGAATATGTTTATTTTCAGGATAATTTCAGGATTCCTTTTCTTCACTTCAAATCTTTGATTCTCTTCATTCCTCACTTAGTTTTTTTGGATCTTTGACATGTGAATTCTTCATTAATGACTTCCAAATCTTCAAATCTTCATTTAGTAATCTTTGAGTATAAATCTTCCTTTTGACATCAATTTCAACTTAAGCTCTCGAAATAACCTCTCATATGAAAACATGCATAATTAAATCGATTAAGTACTATCATGTTTATAAAATCAAGGTATAAATAGGGGGAAATATGTAATATTTCACACACAACATAGGCTATGGGGAGAAAATGATGGCTTACTTACATAAGGCGAAAGAGCACATTGACGAATTTAGCAAATGTGAAGTCACCTTGATCCCTAGGGCAAAGAACTCCCAGGCAAACGCTTTGGAAAAATTGGTCGTAACAACCAATAGCGACATCACCAAAATAGTTCTAATCGAGTTCCAACTTGAGCCCAGCATCAATTGTCTTGAACTAAATGAAGCACTTCTTATCACCCCGACGTCGAGTTAGATGGACATGATTATAATCTATCTCCAACGGAACAAAATGCTTGATGAGAAGCTCTAAGCATGAAGAATTCGAAAACTGGGCAGCTTGGTACACCATGATAAGGGACGTACTTTACAAGATGAGATTTTCCCTACCATACCTTAAGTGCCTTAGACCCGACGAGGCCGAATATGTCTTGAGGGAAATCCACGAAGGCATTTACAGTAATCAATTTGGTGAAAGAGCCCTGGCCTACAAAGTAATCCGAAGGGGATATTATTAGCCGACCATACATGAGGACGTTAAGCAATACACAAGAAAATGCGATAAGTGCCAAAGGTTTACTGCAATACCTCAACAGCCATCCAAGCAGCTAACCCCAATGACTGGCCCTTGGCCCTTCGCTTAATGGGGGGTGGATATCATAGGACCCCTACCAATGGGCCGAGTCCAGACCAGGTTCGTTGTCATAATTGTTGACTACTTCACTAAGTGGGCCAAAGCCGAACCACTCATAAAAATTATCGAGTAGAAGATTACTGACTTCATTTGGAAGAACATCATTTATAGATATGACATCCTACACATAATCGTTATCAATAACAACAACCAATTCGACAATGCGTGCCTTCGAGGACTCTGCGAGAGACTTGGCATCCTCAATGCCTTCTCCTCACCTTGGCATCCCCAAGCCAATGGGCAGGTAGATGCGGTTAATAAGATCATAAAAAATCATCTCAAGACCAAACTCGAGAAGTCCAAAGGTACTTGGGTCGAGGAATTGCCAAATGTCCTCTGGGTGTACCAGACAACTGCTAGAACCTCAATTAGAGAGACCCCTTTCTCCATAGCCTTTGGAGTAGAAGTCGTGATTCTAATCGAAGTTGGAATTCTAACCGCATGCATTGAATCATTCAACCTAAGCCAGAATGCTGAACAGGTGACTCTGAGTCTAGTTCTTCTTGAGGAAGAAAGAGGGAAAGCATAGTTGAAGATTGTCACTTATCAATAAAGGACTGCTCAGTACTACAACTCAAGAGTAAAGGTGCGTAGATTTCGGTTAAGGGACCTGGTCCTTCGCAAAACTTTTCAGAACACCAAAGAGCCCGGCTCAGGGACATTAGGGCCAAGCTAGGAAGGACCCTGCAGAGTAATGGGCATGACGTGACCAGACACATATCGACTCGAGGACATGGATGGGAAGCCCTTGCCTCATCCGTTGAACGCCAAGCATCTGAAGATCTACTATTCCTGAGAAGGGATTTGAGGATTTTTACAGGCATGCCAACCATGTTTAATCGACCTAACGATTACTTGACCAACTAAGAGCGACCTCCCTTTTCAAAGGGAAAAAGATGCTCTTGATGCTTTTATTATTTTTCTTTACTATTTTTATAAGACCTGACACAAGTTCCTATGTGTGTGCATATGTGTGTAGGTATGCATTTTATTTCTCTTGGTCCCGCGGTCTTAGTGGTCGAATCCCGGTGACCTGCGACTCTCGGATAGTGTTTGCGGCCATCCTTGAGTCCAATCACGTTGACCCAATTTGGATCAGTCGGAGACCTATGCCATTTTGTTCGCATCATCATTGTTGTTCTGACGATGCGTCTTGTGCGTCCATCCGATATATAGATCAAAAGTTTTGAACATTTCATTGTATGACCCTTAATCATGTGGCCCACTTCGGTGTGATGCATGTGACCCTACTCTTGGCACAAGTTCCAATGCAACAGTACACACACCACATAAAAATTCCATAGCTAACACTACCCAACTCCACACACCACCAAAGCCTACCCTAACCTATCACTTTGGTTTCTCCTCCCATAGGGTAATCATTACCTCTTCTTACAAACAAATCATTACCTTTCTCTCATTATCTCTTTCCCTCCTCATTTTCTCTCCATTCTAGCAAATCTCTCTCCCAACATCCCATATTCTCCCATTTCTTTAGCTCTCAAAGCTCCAAAATCCCTCCAATCCCACCCTTAAAAACTCATTTTAATCATTAAACCCTCTTCATTGGTCCAAGATCTCCATGGTGTGGAAGGTTAAGAGCTTGGCTTGAATGTGGGTGACTATATATTGCTGATTTCCTTTTCATCTCTTGATCCTCTTATTTCTTCATGAATGGAACATATGAGACCCACCAATCCATGGTAGGGATCCCATTTGATCCCATGGATGTCGCCCTTGGCCTATCCTACATGCATGCAATGTTCCATGATGGGGCCATTATTTCATGATCTACAATATCCTAAGGTCATCTAGACCTTAACATCATGTTGGGATGGCATCCCAACCATCTATTGAAATTATAAACCATGCATGTGTTAGTGGTATGTTATAAGTACAAATCAATGTAGATCTATGGGTGTGATTGTTCTTGGGAGGGCCCATTAGTGGCGGGGCCCTACCCCCATGGTCGGATTGTCATTCTCTCTCTCTCTTTTCTCTTATGTTGGATGATAATATGTCTGGCCCACTTGGTGGGCCTGGGACGTCCAGAAAATCCAGCAATGGTGGGATGCCCCTACCACCCATTTCATGATGTTGGGTGTCCTATTTACAACCCTATTTGATGCATGTACGTGTTTTGGCTTGAGGCCTTGATCTGGACATGTGTGGAGCCCACTAAGGAAGGCTACACCTCCCTTTAATTATTGTATTTATCTAGTTATGGGGTGGTATGTCTAGCCATACATGGCTGTCCAGAAGTTCTGGACTGTTTGTTGGACTATTGTAGTTGATGTTTGGCATGGGATTGGTCCATGATTTTCACCCTTTTTCTTCTAGTTATGGGGTGTCTTTTGAAGGAGTGGACCCCATCTTGAAGTGTGATAAACCACACCTCAGATTGTCCATGCAATGACACCCAAAAAGGAGGCCCATAGGGGGTGGGTGGTCCACCTTGCTGGACCGTCCAGCCCTATATAATGAGGGGAAAACACAAATTTCAGTTTGATTTTCTGAGTGGTGGACCACTTTTGTGGACCCCATCTTGTTGTATTTTATGGAAAAAATACTAACCATTCATCCTTCTATTCCTAGACAAAGTTTGGGCCCACCTTATTGGGTGAACATTGTATGGACAACAACATTTTGAGTAGCAAATTTTTAATTTCCTACCTTGCTATCCATGAACTTCCTCCATGTTTTGCTTGGGTTTATAGCTTCCCTTATAGCCCATCTTGTGGCCCATCATGTTGGGACCCATCTTGGGGATGTGGGCCACCACTTTCACCTCAGAAAAATAATGTATGGCTGCTGGGATGATAGCCCATAGCTGGATGTTCTAGCAGGGCTGGCATCCAGCCACGGGTTGACCGTCCACCCTCCTAAGGCCCACTGTGATGTATGTTTTATCCATGCCACCCTCCACATTGTGGACCCCATGAGTATGGCCCATCTCCCATGTGGTACATCCACATGTGGGACCCACTTTGATGTATTTATGGGGCAGTCGTCCCAGCCCCATATACCACCCACCATAGGACGCCCAGGCCTATGGGCTGCTGCTGGATGTCCAGTCCAGTAGCTGGCCCAACTGATTTATGTGTTTTATCCACTCCTCTCATATGGTGGGACCCTCTGTGACATATGTGAGTCACTAAGGATCAAAGTAATTATATAAATTAATTATTATTGAATTTCCAGTAAGCCCAAATAGTGGGTGGGCTAGAATTTCAGCAATAGGCCCAAGTTGCTGCCCATAAATGCATGTTTTGGGGCAGCATGGCCCACTAGATTTGGGGATATTTTTATACATATCTTGCCCTATTTCTAATCAGGTTTTGGGCTTAATTAGTGCATACTTAAGGCCCACTTCAATTTGGTTTTTATTGGACCAATTTTCATAGTTATTTGTTGGGTTTCCTAGGCCCATTGTCCTGGAACTTTCTTGATAGGCCCCTAACCTTTGGGCCTGTATTTAACATACTATTGTGATGGATTTTATGGGCCAAAATACTCAAGTAGTTGGGCCCTTGGTTGCCCATTAAATTAACCCCATACTTGGGCCAAGATATGAGACCCAACTCACTTGTTTCAAACATAAGAATTACCCATATGGTTAGAATAACGGGCTGCCCATTAGGTCCACCACAATGAGTGGGCTCATGATCTTTATGGTTGGGCCTAACCTTACTTGAGGGCCCACCATGTTGCCTAAGTGTTGGGTTTAGTGTATAGCCCACTAGGTCATGGATTGCTTAGGCCTTAGGCCTTGCTTTATATGCGTATAAGTAAAGGGCTACCTTTTGGGACCCAGTTGAGGTTGGATGTCCTCCTTGGTGGCCCTAAGGTATGCTCATAGGATTGTTATAGGTGGTTGAAGACCTACCTTGGACCCTTATTAGGACTACTTCTTCCTTGGGCCTTTATGACCCTCTTAGATTGTGGGCTACCCCAAGTATTGGGCCCCTACTAGAGGACTTCTCTTTAGAGTACATGTATATGTATCTAGACCTTGTCCCTCCTTGGGAAAGAGGAGTATGATTTACGTCATCATCACCGAGTAGTGCACTTACACCATTATGACCCATATGCATCATCTGCGTGAATGGATTGCATTATGTGTGGTCATTGGGTTGATATGATAGAGGGATGGAGTTTCTCCTCTTATGCACATCGAGTACTTGAGTTAGTGCATGATTTGTTTGCATGACTCATGCATTGGCATCGCATTTCATGATGATACAGCCCTTGCTTCATCAGGGCCTTGCCTCCACAGGGACATTCGTGGATGACTGTATGTGTGGACACCGGAAATGTTACTTAAGCATTAGGGTGCATAGGATGCCCATGGGTGAAATTTCTAAAACTTCCATGGTACCAAGGATCTACCCCAACGCCGTGACCGAGTGGAAATTATGACCGCACGAGGGCCTTATACCGTTAGGTCGCGACTCCCACTGTCATGTAGTCGGTTGGGTAGGGGTGTGGCCTTACCTGTTTGGTGTAAGAAGGCATTACTAGGTTGAGTCTGACTAGCTCATAAATGGGTCAGCTGCCGACGAGCCTTGTTGGTGATTGACTGTCCACAAGCGGGTAGTGAGGTCTCTTACGCTCGTTTGACTATGCGGGTCTGGAGAGCGGCAGTCATCCAGAAGTGTACTGGACCCCGATGATTTCCTTATGATTGAAAATGTATTAATATGTGGATTAGATATGAAGACTGACATCACTTCACATCACATTTGCATCAGCTACTTAAGCCCCTTTATGCATCGCCTTGGTATGACACCCAGTACTCATTACATCATATTCATGATAAGCCTCGGTAAAACTAGCGATATTGTTATTGATCATGTTTCCCTTCCTGTATCTCCTATTATTCTTCTGTGCACCATTATCACATACCTTCACCACCCTCTAAGCTTCTATAAGCTTATGCACGATTGATGCGTGTAGGAGATCTTAGGTCAGCGTCGCAGTGGCAGAGCTTGGATTAGAGTTGAGCCAAGGACCCTAGTGTTGCAGATCTTCTTCCTTCTTCTTTTGCTATCAGATGTATTTCCTTTCTGCTATATACTTGTAAAAGTTCAAATTTACAGTGGATTTTGTAATGTGTCCCTTTGTTATTTTCAAGATTTACTTGCTATGATCTTGGGTATGCTCGCAATTGGAATGAATATACGGTTATGGAATCCTCCTTGTAGGATCCCAAGATCGGAACCTGCTTAAGGAGCTGAGAATGGGGTACTACGAAGGCTATTGCGGCCAGAACTGGCTATTGGGTTCCTTGTGAGTCAGGTTACCGAGTCTGGGGCATGACAATTTTATGAATCCAACGATAAAAGAACTTCTCCTAGCTTAGGGGAAGGGAATTTCTCTTAATAATATTGTCCAAACTACCCGAGCTATATGACTAACCACTAAGACTTCCCTTAGTCAAAGGGAAGAAAGTCACTCCTTCAAGTACTCGGCCTACTACATGATTGGTCTATTAATTAGTTCTACTTCACTCGACCTATCAGTTCTACTTTGCTCGATCTACTAGTTCTACTTTTTCGACCTATTAATTCTACAGACTCAAGAAGATCAGTACACAGCATTCATGACTGTCCATTTGTAAAATCACAAATTGAAAAAATGAATATATATATTTTTATTAAAAACAGATAAGTATTACAACGAAAACAAAAAAAAGGTACAAGTACAAGATGAAAGAGGCAAGGCTCGACTTATCCTCAAGGAGGTTGTTCAGCTTCAGCGACAACAACATCTTCAAGAGCTTCATTGACCAAACAACGTATGTCGAGTTCCGGGTTCCTCTGTCAAACATGCTCCCGGCATTGTTCGTAGCCGAGGATGAAGTATTCCTTCAGCTTGTCGGTCTGCTCTTGGGAGGCCTTATATGCCTCCATAGCCACTGCCTACACTATAAGAAAAGAGGCCTCAGCCTTTGCCAACTTAGCCTCCACCTTCGTTAACTTGGCCTCCACCTTTGCCAACTTGGCCTCGACAATGGCTAGGTGCGACCTCACCTCCTCTTTCTCACCCCATAACTTGGCCAAGTTGTCGTACCTTTTACTATAGACGAATCCTTATTTATAGTCTTTTGGAGGCTGGTGGCATATATGGCAATGCTTTTCTATGATGTATGTGTATTGTGGAAGGGATCTTTTTCTAGATGCATCATGGTTATCTCCCAAGATCCACGGCCAAGATCTCGGGAAGATCTTATCTCGATATATTCTAAATATATTTGTATTTCGAGTTAGTGGTCAATATCTGAGACCGACCTTTGAGGCCAAAGTTAATACTGAAAACAGAGAGATGCAGAAGATTTTCTGTGTATTTGAGACAACCCAATGGGGTTGAATATATAGAGATTACAACCGTCTATGCAAGGAAAGAAGTAAACGCAGTATCTCCTATCTATAGAAATAAGATATATAAGGTAACAAGATATACAAGGTATGTGAGGTGTTTAACATCCCCCCTCAAACTAATGCTGGTCATCGACAAGTAATAGTTTGCCAACAAGAAACGAGTGACGTGCAGACGTAAGGGATTTGGTGAGAATGTTAGCAATCTGATCATGGGATGCCACATGTGGAAGAGAAATGAGCCTAGACTGAAATTTCTCATGAATAAAGTGACAGTCAACTTCAATATGCTTCGTTCGTTCATGAAAAACTGGGTTAGAGGCGATCTGAATAGCACTGAGATTATCGACATGGAGTGGAGTAGGATTCAGTAGAGGAATGCCCAAGTCTGAAATAAGTCCACGTAACCAGACAAGCTCACTACACGCAGCGGACATCGCCCGATACTCGGCTTCTGTACTTGATTTGGAAACAGTGGCCTGCTTCTTACACTTCCAAGAGATGAGAGAAGTGCCGAGAAAAACACAGTAGCCAGTAGTAGATCTTCGCGTGAGAGCGCATCCGGCCCAATCAGCATCCGAATAAGCACGAAGTCTAGAGTCGCCGTGGAGGAGAAGAACAGAGATCGATCTAGAGTTCCACGAAGGTACCGTAGGATGCGCAACACCGCAGTCATATGAAGAGTCAGAGGAGCAGAAACAAACTGACTGATGACTTGGACAGCGTAGGCAATATTAGGGCGAGTCATAGTTAAGTAAACCAGACTCCCAACCAGACGGCGGTATAAATCGGACTGTGCAAGTAGATCACCATCATCACGACCATAGTGAACGTTAAGTTCTAAAGGAGTCTGAACCATCTTCTGATCCGTCAGTGATGCTAAGGTGAGAAGATCCTTAGTATATTTACGCTGGCTGACCAGAATTCCATGGTTGGAATGTGAAAATTCAAGTCCAAGAAAATATGTAAGATGGCCGAGGTCTTTCATCTTGAATGATGATTGCAGAACTTCCTTTAAAGCCGAAATGCCAGTAGCATCGCTACCAGTCAGTAGGAGGTCATCAACATAAACCAGAACAATAACAATGCCACGAGCAGTGGTGCGCAAAAATAAGGATGGGTCATGACCACTTTGAGTGAAGCCAGCACCCGTAACCACATCGTGAAAGCGTTGGAACCATGCCTGCGGTGCCTGTTTGAGGCCGTACAGGGCTTTCTTTAGGCGGCATACCTTATTATCATGAATTAAAGAGCCAGGAGGAGGTTTCAAATATACGGTTTCTTGGAGGTCTCCATGAAGAAAGGCATTTTTCACATCCATCTGAGAGAGTGGCCATAAGCAAACAGAAGATATAGCTAGAAGAGTACGAACAATTTTCATCTTGGCCACAGGAGCGAAAGTCTCATCGTAATCAATTCCGTATTCCTGTTTGTATCCTTGAGCGACAAGTCGAGCCTTGTATCGATCCAATGATCCATCAGACTTGAGCTTTACAGAATAAATCCATTTACTACCAATTAGCTGTTGGTTAGTGGGTCGAGGGACAATCTCCTACGTATGGTTATCATCCAATGCCGCAAGTTCTTCTGCCATAGCCTTCTTCCAACAATCATGAGTGGCTGCCTGAGAATATGAAGTAGGAATAGAGACAGTATCCAGAGTAGCATTCATGGCAGACATAGAGCATATCAAGCGATCAGGCGCTCGATGTTCATGAGCAGAACGACGTATCGAGGTAGGTTCAGGATCCACAACAGGTACAGTAGGTTCGGGTTGAGTAATAGGTGGTGGATCTGTACGTGGTCAACGTGAGTATACCTGCAATGGACGAGGGAGAGTACTCGAGGCAAACGGAAATCAGGAAAGGTGATTAGACCAGAAGAGTTTGGAGTGTGCGGAGGAGGAAGAGATGAATGAAAGGCAATATGTTCAAGAAAAACAACATGTCGTGAAACCCGAACACGACGAGAAACAGGATCATAATATTGAAAACCTTTTTGAGTTTTCCCAAATCCCAAGTACATACATTTGACCGATTTTGGAGATAGTTTATTACGTTCACGTGAAGCCAGGTGAACATAACAAATACAACCAAACACACGGAGTGTGGAATATGCAGGAGGTAACCCGGTGAGAACAAAGTAGGGAGATTTACCATTCAGAACTTTGGTTGGCATCTGGTTAATCAAGTAGATTGAATGTAACATGGCTTCCGCCCAGAAAGAACGAGGAACACTCATAGCTGTCATCAGAGTGTTTGTAGTTTCAACAATATGACGATTTTTCCGTTCAGCCACCCCATTTTGTTGTGAAGTATCAGAACAGGTGGTCTGATGAATAATCCCATGACCTTGAAGAAAGGTACGAAATTCGGTTGAGAGATATTCCCCCCTGAGTCAGAGCGGAGAGTTTGAACTGGAACCCGAAACTGAGTCTCTACCATAGAGTGAAATAACTTGAATTTTTCAAAAACCTGTGACTTTGATTGCAGAAAGTAAATCCAAGTGTACCGTGTGAAATCATCAATGAATATAACATAGTATCGTAACCCAGAGAGGGATATAATTGGTGATGGACCCCAAACATCTGTATGCACAAGTTCAAACATAGAAGATGTTTTTGTAGTACTTAAAGAAAAGGGAATACACTTACTTTTTGAAAGACAACAGGAAGAACAAGAGTAATCCAAATCATTTTTATTAAGAGAAATATTCCCTAACATGCCAGATGAAATTAACTGAAGTAACCGATCCGAATGTGGATGACCCAAGCGAAAGTGCCACAGTTTTCACATTTTATTTGCTGAAGTAATATCTGATGAAGATGGAGAAAAGAAACAACGAGCCGGGGTGACAGATTGATCAAAATCAAGCACGTACAGACGACCATGCCGCCTACCCTTCCCAAGTACCTTTCCCGTTGCCAGATCCTGCACAAAACAACAGTTGGGAAGAAATATGACTAAGCAGTTATTGGAAGTGAGTTGACCAACTGAAATTAAATTGGAGGAGAGGTTAGGGACATGAAACACATCATGAAGAGTGAACTGGCGATGGGCAGAAAGAGAGAAAGTCAATGATCCAACGGACTGAATAGGTAGTCTAGTGCCATCCGCAGTAGAAATAGCCTGATTGCCGGTATATGGATGAATGTCACGAAGATGGGATACATCACCGGTCATATGATTGGAAGCACCCGAATCGAAGAACCATGTAAAAGATGGGGATATACCTGACATACCGGCGGCAGAAAGGGCCTGAACAATTTGTTGGAGCATCGCAGGAGTCAATGGAGATGAAAGACCTTCAGCAGAAGTAGTAGATGCAGACTCACTAACAGATGTCTCCGAAGAAATAGTGGCAGCCGTAACCGAGAGAGCACGACCACGGCCATGACCACGGTCACCACGTCCACGACCAAAAGAAGATGCATAAGCTCGTGTACGGCAGTCCTGAATACCATGACCAGTCCGTCGACAATAAGTACACCATTCCTTGCATTGAGCGACAACATGTCCCACCTTGTTGCACCCGCGACAAGTCAAGGGAGAGGAACCAGAACCACGTGTTGGTGGAGTTGTGGACACAGCAAGCACCATATCAGATGAGTCCGGAGTTGAGAGAACTTTCAGTCGTTGTTCCTCAGCCAATAAATCATTAATAACCGAATTCAATGAAGGAGTAGGGCTACGGTTCAAGAGAGCAGCCCGACAATGCTCAAATTCCAGACCTAGCTTCATAAGAAATTGACGAACTTGCGCACTCTCGTGTATAGTTAGAAATATTTTAAAGTCATGAGAAAATGTTGGATCCATCATAGTCATCTCTGTCCAAATTGTGACAATTTTGGAGTAAAATGATTGAGTACCGTCGTTACCCTGAGTAAGGGTAACAAGATCCTATTCTAGACGGTATAACCGGGCCGCATTACTCTGTTAATAAATCGACTGGAGATGTTCCCACATCGCCTTAGCAGTGCGATGAGGCGTGAGTCCAACAGCAATGGACCAATCGACCGAATCGAGAATCCAGGTAATAATCCGTCCATTGTTTATTTTCCAATCATCTAATTTGGCGGCATATGTGGGGATAGTAACAGATCCATCCAGTAGTCCCCACAAACCACGACCCTTGAGGAAGTTCATAAAATGGATGGCCCATAAAGAATAGTTGGTACCATCAAAACTACAACGTGGGGCTTCTGTACGTGAAGAGTCCTTATCCATTGATTGATCTGAAGTAATGGAATACACAAGTTTCAGATGTACCGTTCAGCAAGGGATCTGGATCTGGATCTGGATCTGGAGAGCAGAGGTTGAATCTTAGATGTATCGTACAGCAAGGGATCTGGATGAGCAGAGGTCGAATCTGGCCGAACAGGATCTGGACGAGCAGAATGCGTTGGATCTGAACCTTGATTTGGACGAGCAGAGGCCGAGCAGGGGCTGCTGGACGAGCAAGAGCTGGTCGGACGAGCAGGGATGAGCAGAGGAGCACAGGGATAGAGGCGCAGAGGTGAGCAGAGGCGAGTGGGGACGACCGAACGACGCAGCAGGGTCGGATTAGTGGTCGGACGAGCAGATCTGAAGCAAAAGGTCGCAGGATGACGCAACAGGGACAGCCGGACGACACAGGGGAGGTCGGATGAGCAGGAACAATGTCCGAACGCAGCAGGAATGGTCGGACGACGCAGCATGGGCAGTCGGACAGCGTGGTTTAGGCGGCCGGACGACGTAGGGGCGGTCGGAAGAGCAGAGGCACTTGCCAGACGCAGTAGAGGTGATGAACGGACGACGCAGGGATGATTTCAGATCAACTTGGCTTTGATACCATGAAAACAGAGAGATGCAGAAGATTTTCTGTGTATTTGAGACAACCCAATGGGGTTGAATATATACAGATTACAACCGTCTATACAAGGAAAGAAGTAAACGCAGTATCTCCTATCTATAGAAATAAGATATACAAGGTAACAAGATATACAAGGTATGTGAGGTGTCTAACAAATACCTGAGGCTGAGGTCGGTATCCGAGACCGATCTCTAAGGCCAAGGTTGATATCCAAGGCCGAGGTCGGTATTCGAGCCGAGGTGATTTCTAGGCCCTCAAGCAATCTATAATCTTCGAGTCTGTACATTTGGTCATCCATTTTTACTCATAACAAGAACCATTAGAGCCCCAATTCGGTATGGGTTTGAGAACATGGTCTCTTTTGCGTTATTAATAGGAAGTGGAGATTCATACACCTTTCAAGAGGCGAAATCCGAAAAGGATGATGATAAGTAGACGTCGCCCATGGCGAAAGAGATGGAATCTCCATACAAGAATCAGAAAATGGGAGTTGGTAGAACTTGTAAAGTCAGCGGAATATAGGGTGTAAATGGGTCTATAAGAAAAATGAAGCATTAATGGAGAAAATTGGTAAAAATTACAAGGCACGACTTGTAGCAAAGGGATTCTCACGGAGGGAATGAGGTTTTCTCTCTGATCATGAAACATACCTCAATCAGGCATTTTTAGTTTTTTATGATTTATCTTGACTCAAATTACAATAGATACGATATCAAAAGTAGCCTGAGGTTAGTGACCAAAATGAGAAATTTCATATTTCCCCCAAAACATCCCCAATGTACGAAAAGCAAAAAATAAAAAGAGAGAAAAATAAGAAAATTATATACAGCCCAAGCTCGGAAGAATTACAAGGGCATGAAACAACAAAAAGGGATAAAAGAAAGAAAGAAAGTGATAAATAATGGTCCCTAGAGGAAAAACCCTCTATCCCTACCACAAAGTTTCTTGGAATGGGTTAAAACTTCGAGCTCTATTGTTCAAAGTCACTTGCTCCCTTGAAAGGCACAATTCAACGGACAATGAAGGAAATCCTACCATTGATCAAAGATCTTTAAAAAAAAAAAAAAAAAGTGTGTCCAAAGTAAAATGGGTGAGGTGAAAACCTTCTTGGCCCCGGCGCCATTTTGGGGTTTCATCAGGTCCATTGTGTGTCCATTATTTTTACTCGAGGCAATTTGTAAACTGAACAAGAGCTAGCAACAATAGGCTACATGGTAAATGCTAGAGTTGGCATATATTTTTTTGGAAATAACTCGAATTTGTTCCATATGTGCATTCTGATTCCTGGGAAGCCAAGAAAAGCCTTCAAATCTCTAGGTTTTTCATCCCAGAGCAAAATGTTGCCCCATTTTTTTAAGGAAAAGCTGAAGAAAAGTATGCATGGGGAATGTAAAAACTAACCAGCAAGTGGGAGCTAATTTGCTTTTATAAAAAGCTGAGAATTGCTTTACTGATAACTATAAAAGCCACCAACTAAAAAGCCCATGAAAGATGAATCATGCCCCAACGATGTACTGGGATTCAATGTTTGTTTTCTTAAGTTCAATGCAGCGGGCAACTTAGGATCCAGTTCTTAACCGTCTATTTGCAGGCCACAAATTATAAGGTTACTGTCATGTAACCATGTGCACTTTTTTGGCCACGGTCGATTCAAGATGGACCCAACAAACCAAGGTTTGGATCACTGAATCATGGGTCACACTTATGTGAACTTGAGATCCAAATGTAATAAGCATGTTGAGTATACAACGACTATTAGCAAGTTAGGTGTCATGTTATTCCTGGTTCAAATGAGAAGAATGCAACGACCCTCAAAACCCAGTACGGATAATACGCTAAGATTTTCAGGTCGTACAAGTGGGGTGCCTGTTTCAGTGGTACATAATATTATTTTGTTGGAGCCCTTTGTGGACGGATTTTACAAGGTAATCCCAACCTTTCAATTCCTGGTTTGCAAACGGACGGGTAAGTAGGGACGCGGATTTCCCGCGAAAGCCTTTCGGAGGAAGTTGCTGCGCTGGGAACTTAGGTGGGCCACCGTGATGTTTGTCAGGAATCCACTCCGTCCATCCGTTTTGTGAGCTAATCTTAGGGTTAGATCAAACTTGAAAAGAATCCAAGACTCAAGTGGGTCGTACTAAAGTTAAAGGTCGCTAGGGAAATTCCTACCGTTGAAACTTTCCTGGGTTCGACAGTAATGTTTACATGCCATCCATACCGTCGTTCCTACTGGGATGAACTGAAAACAAAAATATTACCATGATTCAAAACTCCTGTGGCCCCACGAATATTTCAACTGTGGACGTTCAATTATCAAGTTTTCCGCCCACTTGAGCATTATATGCAGTTTATTTTTGGCCTCATGTCCTAAAATGAGCTCACAAAACGGATGGACGGTGAGGATTTCTCACAAACATCCCAGTGGGCCCCACCTATGTTCCCAGCGCAGGAACTTCCCTTTCGCAGGAAATCCGCGTCCGGTTAGAAGTATGGCCACCGTACATATTTTCTGAAAGAGAACTAAATGATCACCTACGGCCCGAAAGTAAGCTAACTTGTCGTGGAGCACCTTGTTTCCCGCCAGCACCTCGCTGCATTTGAAATCCGTACCATTTGGACGGTAACCCTACCAAACCAACCAACCCCACCATGGAGACGGACGCGGAATAGCTACCGAGAGGTTGAGTAGCGAGACTCACTGCTGAAGTGACGTCTCAAAGTTCTGTGGGTCCCACCATGATGTATGTTTTGTATCCACACTGTCCATTCATTTGGAGAGATCATTTTACGGTATGATCCAAAGAATGAGTCATATCCAAATCTGGAGTGGACCCCACCACAGAAAACAGTGGGGAGAGTGACGACCACCGTTGAAACCTTCCGAAGGTCCCGCCATGATGTTTATCTAAGATCCAACCTGTGCATTAGTTAACACAAACGTGAAATAATGGAAAACACAAGCTTGACCGAAAACTTTCGTGGCCCTTACGGTCTCCCCACTGGTTTCTGTGGTGTATCCACGCGATCCATCCTTTTTCCAGCGCAGGGAACTAAGCCCAAAAATGAGAGGGATCCAAAATCTCAGGTGGACCACACCACAGGATAAAGTAGTGATTGAACACTGATCATTATAAACTTCCTGAGGCCTTAGGTCAGACAGACCTGGATGAAGGGAAAATACAAATATCAGCCCCCAAGAACTTTTTTAACGGTTGGAGTTCAATCACCACTGTTTCCTAACGGTGAGGTCCACCTGAAATTTGTTAATATCTCATTTTTGGACTCATGCACAGAAAAAATAAAATAAAATGTATGGACAACATGAAAAAAATACAGGCATCATGGTGGGGCCCACGTTACTTTTCCAGCAGCACATAATAACAACGCTCGGTACCCTGCGCTACAACTGAGTCCCTCGTCCACTCATCAGGTGCACCACGGTTATTAAAATCAACGGAGAAACTCAACATCCAGTGTCGATCACATGATAATCAGACCTTTCTTATTAAAACCCGAGTATGTTCATGCATATATCCTCTGGCGAAGATCCCATGATTCCTACCGTTCATCGCGGTTCACTATTTGGAAGGAAAATAAATGCCCAAAAGCACTGGGCCCCTTTTGTTATCCTTGAAGGGTACAAAATGCAAGATATCAGTCACATAGAAAGCATATCCTACGAACTCTACGGCCCAAATCTACCCACGAATAAATCTACGACACATAGGTAAGGTGCACCCTATGTCTACCCTGCTACCTGTAAAAGCCTAAGTTGGGCTAAGAGAAATTGCAGCATCCTCCACCAGAGGCTTTGTGCAGTATACTCGGGTTTTCACTTGTGATTATATGTCGGACCCATGGTTAAATAATCCAGACCATCTATCTTCTGTGTACTAGATTGAAGGATCCTGACCATCAAATTTCTGACCCATTTATGTTGAATGCAGACAGTGGATGTGTTTCTGTTTTAACCATCTATTTGTTGGCCACTGTTTAGAAGGCTAGGATTGTTATATTGAGGACAATTTTGGGTAATTATTCATCCTGGGTCTAATACAACCGATGGATTGTCCGGATTACCACGTAATATGCAACGCGTTGGATCAAGGATCCTGTATAGTTCCCAAGTTATAGAATGGGATTTTGGGGCCTCCTTTCCACCGTTGGATGGCTCTCACGTATGAGATCTGAACCGTTTATTAAGCTTCGTAAACTGTTAACAAGCCCTGGACCAAAAAAAGAAAAGTTTTCATTGGTCAATCAGATCACACTTGTATAATAAAAATGGGCGATTAGAAAAACGACGCATGCTCACGTGGGCACTATATGATCAATGCCCAGATGGATTATTCATGTGCCATCGGACGGTGGGAATAGGATCTGACAGGCTGTTGTGAGATGGGGAAGCGTATCATATGAAATTGCGTTTGCACATTCATATGCTATTTATAGAAAGCACAGATCCTTCTTCCATTGGAATGGTGCAACTTCCTTCCAAAGAATGCTTGCTCAAACTAGGTATGTAATGCAAGGTTTTTGCCCTCATACGTTACTCCGCATGACCAAATGTGGCAACGTGTCGAACATCTGAGCCTTTCGTAAGGTGGCCTCCGGCCATTCAGAGGTCCTAATCGTCAGGATTACAACATTGCATCAAACAAAATGGCCCACCTGATGAGTGGACCTGCCTGAGTTTTTGGCCAAGCCATCTAACGGATACCAACCAGATGGAAGGCTAGCATGTTCTTCACTTGGTGCAACATTGGCGTATGTTGCAGTTTGTATTGGTCTTCCCAAAATAATAGTGAACTGCTGTTTACTATCATGTCCATACAATCATATGGAATAGAGAACTGCTGTTTACAAGCATGTCCATACAATCATATGGAATAGAGAACTGCTGTTTACCAATAGTGTCATCCCACCTGTCCATGCAATCATGCTTGTGTTGCATTTTGCAGGAGCATAAATATCAGCACCCGTGAGAGAGAAGGATGATAATAACATGATTTAAGGTAGGTAGAAGATTCTACAATCATAAATTTTTCTTTTCAATTACAGATTCTTTACTAATGCTGCGTTTGCTTGCGACAAATTTCATGATATTTCATGACATTTCATGATTAGTCAGTCTAATTTTGTGAAAAACTTCATGATATTTCCTACAACCAAACACACCCCTACATATACAAAATAAATAAATAGGATGGAAAAGAAAAGGCCGTGATCTCTTTCTATTTCTACGTACTTTGCTTGTTTATATCATAGAGCTGTTGTTCAGTTCTGGGGCCAAATGCCTGTGTTAGAGTGGGGCCCATGTTCGAGTAAACGGAGTTCTTGCTATGATGGCCCTTGAATCGATGGTCCATGTGCAAAAAAAATAAATAAATAAAACTCCCTGGATAGGAAGATCCCAGCTATATAGTATTTTGGCATTTTTTTTTCCTTTTCTTTTATTTTTGGTTGGAAATGAAGTGTTGGCTGCCTAACGCTGGGATTATCGCATGAATGGTTTGGATCTCAGCCATAGACCGACCTGTCGACGTTGCAAGTGTGTGCAACATCTGGGCAGCTCACACGTATACGTTGAATCAAGACCTTTCGTTGAATTTTACAGCTGCGACCCACCTAATGAGTGGAAGTTCTTGGCTGTGGTCATCTTAATGGTGGGACCCATCTCATTTACTGCTCAGGTGACTCCCACACTTGAAAGATTGATATGTGGTAGAGGTGCCTGTAGGAGTGGGACTCGTAAACCTCAAATATGGTGGATAACAGGAGGAGAGAGGGTCTAATAAATGGGTTCGTGGGAGGTGGAACGTGAGATTCAGTTAGAATTTGTGGAAATAGAAGTCTATGAACAGAATCCAACCATACCTAGCTATTTGCTTTAGCAGACGTGATTTCCATGAGAATGTAGAGCATTTAATAGTTAGGAAGTGAAAGCTATTTCTCAAAAGATAGAAAGGAGGATCATCAAGCTTTTGTTTAGAAATATAAATTTTCATCTCTCGAGGTATACCATGGAAAGGAAATTCGTTTTCCACGGCTGACATTGTCTTGCAATTGGTGGAAATTGTCACATCTGTAGAAAATGCGTTCATTTCCATGCTAAAAGATAGAATTCCACCAATCCAAATACGAGGACCAGCATTTGGAAATTGTTCGGATGATCGGAACCTTCCATCTTGTGGTACTTCAATGGAGTGATCATGATCATTTGTATGTTTCCTTTCAACTGCTTATATTTAACTATTATAGATGGATGGTCCTGATAATCCATTCAGTGTGAGCTCCAGACTTTGACCTATCTACAGCAGCAGCTAGAAATAAAACGGCTCGATTCATGCATTTCACGCTAGATAAGCCTGAAGTTGTCAGTTTAGGTGAAACGAGCTCTTTTTCTCTGGCGTGTATAGAAGAGGCTGTTTAACTAAGAAAGTAACTAATTTCAATATAAGTTTGTTTTCCATGTACATTCAAATCAAGCTATAATGGTTGATAACAATGTAATGGTTAGATTGTAGTGGGGACACTCAAATCCTCAAAATTATGTTTGTTTTTTTTTTTTTTTTTTTTTTAAAAATTTGATGATAAGAGAAAACAAATAAAACACCCAGATCCATAGCTCAGCTGGCAGACTTGAGTGGAGATACCTTGTTTCAACACTTGACGTCTTGGTACCGATCCCTAGTGGGGGTGGCTAGCATGGAGTGTGTACTAACAAGCTAACCCAAAAAATAAAAACAGAAGAGAAAACAAATAAAATTATGATTAAAATGGCTCATAGATGTACTGCGTTTCAACACTGGGGGTATGTGCGTGTGTGAAAAACAAAAAGAAAGGATAAAGAATGGGAAACTGAAAAAGACAAGAAGCTCCAAAATTCATATAAAGAAACTTTATATAGTACTGTAGATGGATAAGCAATAAAATGTAAGGTCTAATGATGGATGGCCCACTAAAATGTGGGACCGACAATGGATGGGACAATGTTGATATTGATCGCCTGACTGTTTTCTTGGCCATTGATCGGATTGATGGAATGAGCATTATATTAAGTTGGCATGAGCAATAAAAGATGGGGCGCACATGGTGGATTGTTTATTTTCGTCACTGCATTTTTTCAATAGAGTTGATTTGGACCGTCCACTTTCCAAGAAATTTAGGATGGTTAGAATCGTCAGGTCTATGTGATTCCTAAGAGTCATGATCTCCCTGGCTTCCACGTAAGGCTAGAGGCAAAATAGTTGCAAATGTAGTCTAGGTTCTAAATATTAGAGTTAGATGACATGGGAGCTGAGAACGTGCTTGCCATTCATGGGTCTCAAGACAATTACTTGTAGCCTGCTCTCATCTTTCTCTAAAAAAAGGAATTAAAAAAAAATAAAACGGTTTTGATGGTTCATATCATCCAGTTAAAGTGATATATATATATATATATATATATATATATATATATATATATATATATATATTTTTATGGTTAATATCATCCAATTAAAGTGATTTTTGAAGGCAAGGACAGTTCACAGGTCGACGAAATTTGAGACAGTCCACCTGTGATTCAACCTTTTTTAATACAATTAATTTGGACCGTCTATTTTACCTGTCCATTAATTAGATCATTTTTATCATCTAATCGAAGTGACTTTTCGTATGCAAAGGCAACGAGAGGTGGGGAGACATGGTGGCGTGTATGGATCTTTCCTAATATAAACAGTTTGGACCCATTTTCTTAGTTGTTGATTGGACTGTTCAATCATTTGATCTGAAGCATATGGGTAATAAAAGATGGGCCCCCATGATGAATGGCCTAAACTGAATATCAAACAATTTTCAATATGATTAGTCAGGACCATCCATTATATGGCCATTAATTGAATGCATAGAAACATTATATTAAAGTGAATATTTCAGGACAGAGAAATCAAGGCTGTGGCATGCTTGATGGATGAGTCGGATCATTGAATCGGCCTTTAATAGTATAATTGATCTGGACCATCCATTTTCCTAGCTTTTGAATGAATGGCTGGGATATGCTGATCAAAGTGATTCTTCAAAGAAAAGAACAATAAATGGTGATACTGTATGATGGATGCTTCAATTCACCTTTTAGTGTAAATGTACCTTTTCCCTGCAACTGATCAGGCAATAAGACCAGTTGGGATCATGAGCAATCAAGTAACAGAATACCAGATTGATAACATAATGAGTTTATATGAACACTTATGTTTTAGAGATCTTGATATCTAATACCTAATGAGTTTATATTAACAATAATTATTTATTAGAGATCTTGATCTCTAATTTATAATTAGAGCTAAATAAAAAGATAAATACTCTCTCTTTTTTTTTTCTTTTTTCCAGGTGTCTATCAAATAAAGCTTAAGTTGGTGGCTTTGCAATTTCCAAATTTGATATGAGCCGATCTCATACCAACGCTCCCATCACGATCCATCTGTAGCTGGATGGTTTACATGGATGGACTTTATCCTTCCGTGATGTACATATGAATGTAATGAAAATGAGGTCAGTCATCGCTTTCCTCATGGATAACTAAAGAAAATAGAAATAAATTCTAATAAATTTAAAAATAGATTGATTTATAATAAAAATAAAATCACAACCCTTAAAATAATAATCTTAAAATTAAGGAGAAGTTTCAGAATCAAACTCCAAACTCAAAACTCCCTAAAACCATGACTTACTATAAAAAATAAATCTATCATTTATAAACCGTCATGATTTTTACTGGACTTAGTGGTTTTGGACCAAAAATAGCAAGGGTTTAATTTGACCTAATGATGTTATTCTCGTCATTTTTCTAATACCTTTTTAGGCTGGGCACGACTCCTAAAGCCCAAAGGATCAATAGTTATGTACGAATTTAAACGTATTATCAATGGTACAATGAAATTAAAAAAGGCTTCATTTTTCTAATACCTTTTTAGGCTGGGCACAACTCTTAAAGCCCTGAGGTTCAATAGTTATGGTTCAATAGTTATGAACGAATTTAAACTTATTATCAATGGTACAATGAAATTAAAAAAGGCTTTTGACCACAGATTTTATGAAATCTCACTAATCTAGAGTGGGCAACCCAGCGTAACAAAGTTGGGTGGCTAAAGTACCCTATTCTACAAAAAAAAATCAGATATGATATATCGAGGAACTCAACTCATTCTGGTTCGCGAAATACACCTATTATACGGTTAAGACGGTCTTGATCACTTCCACCCAGACCAGGCCATCTCTGGTCCATCGTAGTCATACGAGTGTCCGCGACCTGCTCTACATTAATCTGGTGGGCTCCACTATCCGTAGGAGGTGACCAATCAACACTACCGGTTGATGATCCCGACCATCGGATTAGTAGCATTCAAATTGTTGCATTTGTGCAATTTGATCAAAAAAAAAAAAGAAGAAAGAACGTCCAATCGGTCTAGTTGTCTTTACTTTTTAGCAAGGTGGATCCACGGTGGATCCACCATCTGCAGGGTGCGAATCATCGGACGATGGATAGATATTTATACTATCTACCGATGTACGATGGAAGAGAAAAAGAAATCAGATACTCCATGTAAGTCAATGTACGGCTGCGAACGTACTGCAATAAACATGGAGCGCGCAATAAAAATTCCGTGGAACCTCCACAATGTCCGTATGACATCCACCTCATCCATAACCTCCAGCTCATGTTGGGAAGTGGCACACACGACAATAAACATTACAATGGAAATCCCAACAATTCCTGTATTTAAATGTCATCCAAACCGTTCATAAAGCCATTCCAATGGGAAGAAAGGAAAACAAAAATATTTATCCCATCCAAAACTTCTGCGGATCCCTAGAAGGTTTCGAGGGTGAGCGTTACTATCCCGACTGTTTTTTCATGGTCTGATCCACTTTAATTTTGCATCTACCCGTGCCACGGATGGACGGTAGGGATGTCCCCCCAAAATCACGGTAGGCCTATTTTTTAAGGTCGTCGAGGCCGCCATCTGTCCGCGTCAGGATAATTAATCGTCCGTCGTACATAGGCAATATGGTCTTCGGCTCCTGCGACGGACTCTCCCGCGCTGGACAAAGGTACTCACTAAATACTAACGTGTTAACAACATACTGATGCCTACCTAATTTTGGAGATCTGAGCCATTAATCATGTCGGGCCCACGTTGAACATGTCCTGGATCAAAATCGGGCAGATCTAGTCTTAAGGTTGGCCTTGAGTTTTGGTTGAATATGGACCACATATCATTTTCTTCCGACCGTCGATTTTTCTAGCATGATCAAGTCAGAACTGTTATTTCGCAAGGCACCTCCTGAAGAACGTACGTAGTCTTGTGTTACATTGAGGCCTATCCAGCGAGGCACCTTCTAGATGTCTACGCGCGCGATTCTCGGAGTGGGCTTGAAGGATGGGTTAGGTTTCGGACGCGAAATCGATCCGAGCACCATTCCCGCCAGATACGCTCTGAGCCTTACCCTTGCCATGGTGTCCTCCTTGATGACTTGTTGTAAATCCACACCGTCCATCCGTTTCTAAAGCCAATTTTAGGAGGATTTCCTAAAAATAAGTACATAAAAATCTCAGGTTGACCACACCATTGGAAAGAGTATTGATTGAGTAACTCACCATTAAAAATTCCATAGGACCCATTGTAAGTCTTTTGTAATTTTTATTTTCCATCCAACCTGTTGATAATGTCAATCATACAGAAGAAAGTAAATTACAAATATCTACTTGATCAAAAAAATTTATAGCCCACAAAAAATTATTAATGGTCTTTTGTCACTGTTTTTAGTGATGCGATGAACTTGAGCTTTATATCTTCTTAAGGTGTGGGGTATCATCCTAAAAGGAGATTAAAAAACAGAGAACGTCTTAGATGTACAATAAATACATCAAGTTTAGCCCCACGCAGTTATGTATCACCCACTATGGTGTTACCCGGAAGCAGCTAATTCGCTTTAGGACGCATATCGAGAATCTCGAGCGCGAAAGGAGGAAGCGAATGCTGCTTTATCAATCTCATCATCTTTAATAATCGTAGCTCCTTGATACGTATCGCTCTCTCGTCACGTCACTCTTCCAGTCGATCGAGCATCTCCCGTTCGTTTCTGATGCACAAACCGCGAATTCAGGGATTCATCTTATCCGGATTGCTGGAACTTCCAGCAGCCAAAAGCTAGGTGGGGCCACCATGATGTTGGTGAGAAATTCATCCCGTCCATCCGAATTTCCGATCATGTTAGGAAATATTCTGATAACTGAGGCAGGTCCAAAATTTAAACTACTGTGGTCCCACGAATACTTTAACGGTGGAATCCTCACGGTTTTCACGTCATGCAGCACTCTTTAGTTTTGGTTTTGCCGCACTTTCTAGCCCATTGTTGGTGCTCTTTTGCGTCAGTTTAATAGCAGGCGTGCGAGAATTGAATTTGTAGCTTAAAGTTAACTTGAAAACTATGACCGCAAGCGGTGATATGCAGTACATGAATGAAATTGAATGAGATTGGCGTCCATTAAGCCACTATCTCAGGGTGTCAAATTAGAGCTGGCACTGGATGACTTGACTTGGCTAACTCAAGCTGAGTACACCCGTTCGACCCGACTCAAATCGATCCAAATTCGTGAGTCGGCCCTAATTGAGTATACTTCGCCCAATCCAAACTCAAATTGAGTGGAGTTTGAGTTATCTAGTAACTCAATCGAAACTTAACTCGTTCAGACTCGACTCAACCAAAACATGATTCGACTTGGATTCAGATTATGTGTGTGTGTGTGTGGAGGGACATAGATCTGGATCAGGTAAGGACCGGCAAATAGGGTTAGACTTTAGAAAATCAGGTTATATATATATATATATATATATATATATATATAACCTGATTTTCTAAAGTCTAACCCTATTTGCCGCACCTTAATTACCTGATCCAGATCTGGGTCGCTCCATCATCCTCCTCCTTTGTCGAGCCTAAGAGCTACCCACCAGCAGCAGCCACCAAGCCACTCTCTCTCTCTCTCTCTCGCCCGACATCCGGTCGTCTCGAGCTTGATAGTGTCGCAACAGCTCATTCAGACAATCTACACCCACTCGGCCAGCCAGTTCTGCCTAATTAAGGTAATTTACTAAACCCTATAGTTTTATCTTATTAATTTTTAATTTGGGAGGGGGGATTTTGTGAAATTGGGGTTGAGTATGGTTGAAATCAGGTACATCCGAGCTGACTATGGTGTGCATCCAGGCTTGCTATGGTGTGCGTTTGGGCTAGCTCAGTGCAGCCAGGCTTGGTGTGGACCATGTCGTGCGGTCGAGCTGGCTATGGTGTGTCTGAGCTAACTCGAATGCGGCCGGGTTGACAGTGGTGCTTCTGTAATACCCCGGGTTTTCAGGGGCCGGGTAAGAACTCGGCTCTCAAATTTTCAGGTGTCATGTGTGCTCTAATGGGCTTCATATTTTAATTACATTTGGATGATCTCATAAACACTGGATGATTTAGCAAGGCATGGAGCATAAATATGTCATAAAGTAGTATCAATTGCTACTAAATATAAAAATATCCAAACCACGAATTCAAATTTATCAAAATAGGAATCTAGTCCCACCCATACATGACCTAAAGTGACTAGGGCCCTGGTTCATACCCCGTGGTAGCCCGAACTCAAGCTAAAAGGATCCATCGAAAGTCTGGAAGCAAGGAAGCTCCTTTTCCCTATCCTTGCTCACCTCGCTCGACTCGTCGAGCTCCGCCTCACCTGCATCTAGTAAAGGAGAGTCTGGTTGGTATTTTAAAACACCATCCCAGAGTAGGAGTAAGTGATCAACTCAGTGGGTGCTATTAATCTTAAGTTGTAACAGACATCAATTACATTATGAACTTAATAAAAAACAAACATTCATAAATACCTAACTAATCTTGTTAATGCATATGCATGATAGATGATATGATGCATGTCATCGCTACAACACTCCCTCGAGCGACTTCATCTAACATTCGCGTATGACCAACACTCCCTCAGAGCGACCTTGACTGCCGAGTCGCCAACCTAGCTAGTGCGATGCGATGATAACGTTAGCTAAGTTCTTAGTTAATTCATTTATTCAGCAGGTTGGGAAAACTGATACTCCCCACGTATCAATGCCCTTAACTAGTTGTGATGCCAATGCCCCTTAACGCGCGAGGCCTGGGCACCGCGATCCTTGATCCCATTGGGTTTCTCATCTCCGACTTTAAGCATATGGAAAGTGCTAAGAACTAGGATCGCTCGCGGTCACTATGGGGAGGTTCGTCACCCTAGCGTAGACCCACAGCTCGGACACATTGTCTCATTCCACCATGCCCGGCTCACGAGTCGGTGGATCGGCTTCAATTTGGTTATCGATGGGCTACAACGGTTGTAGGGTGTTATAGGTTCCATACATAAGTGAGCAAATAGAGTTAACAAACAAGGTTGGTCAGTAAATAGGCTAGAACGCATGAGTTCCGACAAGTACGCGACAGACGACATCGGGTACGAGCGACCCATGTAGTCTAACTACTGTCGTCCATACGCACCCGTCCAAATTCATGGGTTTAGCCTTAGGATAGCCCTACCAACAGGGCCACCTTCACTCTCCTCATTTTCCTGACCAACCCAAGGGTTGAGGGTAATTTCATAACATGCCAACTAACAGGGTTATCAACTAGCATAAATCATATCATGTTCTCATACTCCTCAGCATACAATTCCGATTCTCCTAGCAAGCGAAACTAATAATATCATGAATAAAGGTGCATGTGTGTTGTGTGGGTTAGTGAGGGAGCTAAGTACTTCCTACACTTCATAGAACCAAATAGCACAAGAATTAAGGAATTATATATGTTATAAAGCAATACCTTATAAGAAAATCATACAAGACATGAACATGTAATCAACCATTGTAGCAAATCATGTGAGAGACAAGAACAACATTATGTGAGAACTAAACAAAACATACCATTCCGTGCAATTCCAGCAAGACATACAATTCTTAGGTTTCTCTAAAATTTTCAAATGCATCATTCAAACAATCAAAATCATTAGGCTCATGGTATAGTTGGTGCTAAACCACCTAAGGATAATAGTCTGCACCTTGTGACGTTTCGCCCAACTCATGACGCTCCTTGGGTTAGAAAATTGAGGAAAATGATTCCTATATCAATTTAGAAGCAATTAGGTAAGATTTATGTAATTTATTTTAGAAAAACCTAGGTTGGGGTGTAGGTTTTGTTTCTTACCTTCCAATCGCGAATGAGGCAGATTCGGCGGAGGGGAAAGATTGACGCTAGGGCTTAATTGGAGGAGACTGATGAAGGGGAGCACTAAAGCCTCCGCCACCCAACTCTCTCTTCTTCTCTTCCTCTCTCTCTTCCTCTTCCTTTCTTTCTCTTTCTTTTCTCTAGGGCAAAATCGTATGGGGAGAGGGGGTGCTTAAATGAAGCCCTTTTATAATGCCAGATTTGGTGCAAATAGCCCCAAGGGCTAGATTTTTACTATAGTAGACTTATGGGAGGGTCTTTCAAAGCTCTAGGGCCCACTATGGGGTGTACATATTGATATACACCATAGGATAGTTAGCCGTAATGATGATCTACGTATGTATATGATCGGCCCGCCATTTGGATGCGCCGATCGACAGATATGATTAGAAGTTTATTCAACAGTCATCGATAGTCGATCACGGCCGCGGCTATACAGATATGAGCAGGAAAATATCCTTACTCCATGGGTAAAGTTTGGTCGTAAACCGACGGTCCGAAATCCTCAACTTTACATAAGAGTGGATGACCCAATTCACTTAAGTTTCAATTCATTCTTTTATGGTATTTGCACTTCTCATGCACTCGACCTTTGGCTCAAGTTGAGCGGTACTAGACAATACCTAGGTCCGACTCCCGCAATGGACGTTAAGCTCAGTAAGACGGACATTATCCTATAGTTTTGGACCTAGTGGCCCACCAATGAGCGGTCTAGAGCTTGTTCGGAGAATCGGGGCATTTTTGGAATGAATTTGGTAGTGAGATTTCTCATGGGCAATGATTAGAGTTTGGATTAACTATGTTCATAGTGTGGCCTGATTATAACTAGTGAAAGTGGAGATTTAGTGATGATTACTCTAAACCATCGGTTTTAGGCTAAAAGAGTAATGGGGTTAATTTGGTTATAATTATCTTCATTAGTTAGCGATGGATCGGTTAGATTTGGGTCCTATGTGAGTAAATCATTAGGCTACACTTGATATTCAAGTGATCAGGCGGATTCGTGGGCTTCCTACAGTTGATTAATTGGACTTGTACAGTTCTTTACTGGTACCACCCCTGTATAAACTAACATTGAGTGCTAATGGTCATTAAGTGGAAATATAAGTTAATTACATATAAAAAAAATCAAGGATTTTGGAAATCCAAAACAATGAAAATCCAAGATGTTACAGCTTCCAAATTGGCTCGGGCTGAGCCATTTCTAAACCCTAAACTAACCTTAAACCCAAACCCTATACCCTATTCCCTAAACCTAAAAATAATCTCTAAACCTAAACCTTGAACCTAAAACCCTAAACCTAACCCTAACCATAAACCCTAAACCTAATCATTAAACTCTAAAACCCAAAACCTAAACCTAATCCCTAAACCCTAAAACTTAAACCTAATCCCTAAACCCTAAACTTAAAACATAAACCCTAAAGCCTAAACGGCTAATGTGCGTCTAAGCTGGCTATGGTGTGCATCCAGGCTAGTTATGGTGTGCGTTTGGGCTAGCTCAGCTGCGGCCATGCTGGGTGTGGACCATGTCATGTGGTCGGGCTGGCTGTGGTGCATCCGGGTTAGCTCAAATGCGGCTGATTTGGCTATGGTTTGTCTGGGTTGGTTTGGGTTAAGCCATTTCCAAACCCTAAACTAACCCTAAACCTGAACCTTATACCTTAACCCTAAACCTAATGCCTAAACCTAAACCCTAAAACCTAAACCCAATACCTAATTCCTAAACCCTATAACCTTATCCCTAAACCCTAAACCTTAAACCTAATCTCTAAACCCTAAAACCTAAACCTAATCCCTAAACACTAAACTTAAAACCTAGACCCTAAATCCTAAACGACTAATATGTTATTTATTTATTTATTATTTTTTTAAATTTAAATTAAACAATTAGTGGTTTATTTTTGTGAATTATTGATTACATTGCTTATTGATTAACTTATTATTGTGCATTAGACAGTTAGCCTAATGTGTATGGATTACATTGCTTATTTCTTAGCTTATTATTGTGCATCAGACAGTTAGTCTAATATGGTTTATTATAACGCCCTGAATTTTCAGGACCCGAGTATATGACTCGTTTTCCCAAAACCCGAGTGTTAACATTAAAGAATGGTCAAATTCGAGTATATATTTTTTTCATCTATTAAAGTAAGTAGATGAGCGTAGAATAGACAAGTAAGCATAAAGAAAAATTTCAAATTTTATTTAGAATATACAAGAGGTTGCCCATAGTGGCTTATACAAACCAATGTCTCCAAAATTAGCAAATATAAGAATTACATGATCCAATACATGAGAAATAGTAGAATGCAAGTAAATTTGAGCCGCAAGACCCCTTAGCTTCTCAAGGTAGATACAGTCATGCAACCTTGACACTTAAACCCGACTCCTCATCAGCCCGAACCTGAAAATCACTTAAGCCACATGTGCTACCTGTATGGTTATATTTATTTGATGGATGAGTGGCCAACTCAGTGTGAATTCTCCTCAAGATTACATACCACCGCATTAGGTAAGCATAGTTATAAAACAAAGCATACAAAACAATACATGATGCAGGTCTTACTATGTGCATGGATACGTGAATGCAATCATCGCCCCGGGGATGCTCATCCGTGCGGATAGTGGGCTCGTCACCCATGCAATCACCGACCTGGGAAAAGCATTTAGTCGGACATCATCAACCTAGAAAAAGCATCCAGTCGGACAAATACGTACATCATGTACGATAGCAATAGATGTTAGTTTGTGCCATGTATGCATGATTAACCAACTCATTATTAGTCCAATTACAACTAGCCATTTTAAATAAGCTCAAAGGTCACTACGGGGGCTTGTCACCAGCGGAGGCCAACAGCTCCGGCATAGGTCTCATACCACCATCCCCAACTCACGACACTACTATATTAGGATGTTTAATGGAAACCTGTCGACTAGTGGCCAATCATATTACAGTATATAGGGCTTACCATCACATGGTTGCATGGTATAAAACATCGAACCCATATAGGAAAAATACCAGAACAAAGCCACATAAGGCGATATCAAACAAGCCACATAGGGCGATTATCAAAATAGGCCACATAGGGCGAGTATTAAAATCATGCGATAAAAGACAATCCATGAAAATCATTGGACACAACAACCCTGGATGGTAGGCCCACATCAATGGTCAATTTAAACCACCATTCAATAACCACTAAGCCGAAGGTCCATTACAATCACAACTAGTCGGGTTACATCCCAAGTATGGGTCTACATTTATAGGTGAGGGAACGGTACATCTTTTACTTCTCTAGGGTATGGAGTTCTGTATTCGAACCTTCCCTGATGTTCCCATTCTCTATCTGTCCTGATGACTTCTGTTATCACTTGCCGCATTTCATTACTCTTACTGCGAGAGCCGAACTGTGTGCCCCTGCCGTTGGCGGTTGCGAGCCTTCGGGCTGCTGTTCGTGTCCATTCATAGTGGTCATCATGGGAGGGGTCATGATTTGAGTCACATTGTGAGCGAGGGTGGCCAATGCCTCTCGGAGGCTTCGGCATTCTTCCATCAGAGTTCTTTGTGCTTGTGCCATTTTAGCCATGTGGTCCTCCATTGTTGGTAACAGGTTTTAACTTGTTCTTGCCATACATACAGTGGACTCTCCGCTTCTCGACAGAGCTGTTGCTAGAGTAGGATAGGAGTATGCTAGCATAAGAGGACTTGGCGAGAGAGAGCTCTCGTTAGATTCTCTAATACTTTCGCAAGATTCTACCAATTTTGACATGGTTTGTGGGGGCATTGTTTGTAGAGATGCGGTGAATTTTTCAAAGAGTGATATATCTTCTGCGAGCGACTTGCCTTTTTCTTTCCTAGTCTATCAGACATTAGTGACAGGAAGAGCTGGAAAGTCTTGCGATGCGAATGAACAGGGGGACGTTTTTGGATATAATGATGGCAAAGCAAGCGTCGGGTTCTGTTTTGTCGTGTTTCATGTTATTGGTCCCCTAATCATCTGTGGTGGGGCTGGTTTAATAGTCGGATGGGTTCGGGTTCTCGTCCTTAGGTGAGATACAATGATCCATTCATCGCCATTGTCCTATGCTAGTGGTGACACATATATCACTCCAATAGAGGTTTGTGATGCATTGCCCTTGGTCGAAATTGCTTAGCCTTTTTCGCTCGGAAGTTGATTATGGGCGTATTCTATAACGAACCCGGTCAGTACAAAGTAGAAAATTATCTTGCCAGTAGAGGTTGCAATTGTAGTTTGATTGAAATTGTAGTTCTTGGGAAAACAATGAGATGCATTGTTAATAAGGGTTTGGATAGATTTATACTTCATTTTGGAGATGAGGGGGAGGATGTTCCCGTTGAGAGTCACTATTTTGGTGTTGGTATGATGCCAAACAGTGATGAAAGTTTTCTTGATATTTTCTAAGTTTATATTGAACAAGAATATAACATCCCTAGTAGAGTCGTTATTTTGTTTTGACAAGAAATGAAAGTGTTTGGTTTGGGGGATTATCTTATTCAATAATAACAGAGAAAGAATGAGAGAACAATCATCACAAAGTATTTTATTGATTCATTTTGAGTTCATTTACACCCTTGTATATCCCTTAATTCCAAAATAAAGTAAATACAACTATAGGATACAAGAATCAAGTGGATTCAAATATCTATTTTAACAGCATTTCAGATTGCAATGTGATCTTCTGATTGAAGAAGTCGTACGGAAATGATATTATCTCTATTAATCTTGTAGACTTAAAGAACTTCTCCCTTGACATGAATTAAGCTCTTCATGAGGTCTTGAAATGATAATCCATCATTAGGAGCCTACTATTTGCATAATAGACCTGTTGCGCGAGCAATATGCAGGTATCTTCCATTGGTTGCGTGGCTAACCCTTTACGTGTCACATAACAAGTACACTCTGTGCCTAGATGAACTCTTCAGAAATTACTGCTCTCCACTTGTTCTCGAAATCTTCTAATGATGCAAATGAAAAGGGTTGAGGGGTATTTATAGGCCTTCACACTGCGAACAGCTCCATCCACACAATGTAACTTTTGTTGTGTGGGATATATTGTGACCTGCACAATGAATCTTCTTCCTATTCTCACTGTACAATCATATTTTCCATTGCCCATTGCGCAGTGGATGTGTTCTTTGTTCTGTTGTGCACCGCCCAACTAAACCTTATTGGTTTCTACTTATTCTTCTCCTAATTTTTTATGCTCTAACACCAAGTAGGCAGAGACTGCAGCCAAATTGGTAGAGGCTGATGCTTCAATCCTAAAGGTATGAGCTGTAACAATGGAGGCATACAAGGCCTCTGGGGAATGGACTGAGGAGCTGGAGGAATACTTCAGCCTCGGCTATGGGTAGTGCTAAGAGCACGTTAAGCAAAAGTATCCGAATCTTGACTCGGACCGCCTAGTTGAGGAGTCTCCTGAAGATCTGGCCCCTGCTGAAGCTAAAGCCGAGTAGTTGTTTACAACCCCAAGCTAAAGTCGCAATGTCTTAATAACTCGGTAAGAACGAGGTCGAATCCACAGGGAATGATGAACACGATCTAGAACTAATATAAATCTAACTTGGTTATCTGGATTTTTAATCTAGCGAGATAAAAAGAGTTTTGAATAATAATGATAAAAAGATTAAGGATCCAGGAATCAACATATATCAATCTTAATATTAATCTACTTGATTCAATGATGACTCGATTGGAATCGAAGTCCTATCCTATCCAATCGGATGATAGAGTGGTTAAAACAAAATCTAAACTTTCATTGGATTTGTTCCCTCATGAAGCACTAATGTGCTGATCGCAAGGAATTCAACCATCTACCGTGCTCAGGAGACAATGGTAAATCATGAATTTTATATATCACATAATTGCAAATTAGATAAGAAGATATCAAAAGCGTTTCAAGCATCTACTGTAATTGGAGTCACAATAAACCAAAGAAAACTGAAAATATTCCTTTATTTAGACTAGAAATCAATGGAAGTTTAACCATAAACTTGAATAAAAGCAAACTAAACATCAAAATAAACTACATGTTTCATCCCTTAGCCTTAGCTAAGAGATTAGCTTGAGAAGACTAACATCCTATAAGAAAAACAAAAATATATACTAGAACAATGAAGAAATTGAAGTGGAAGAACGTTGTCGGTGCTCCACCTAGGCCTTCTCTACCCTTCCAAACTCTAGAAGATCATTTGGAGTAGCCTACTGTAAATAGTTATGCAACTCCAACTTTCACACCACCTCAGAAAAGTTCGCAAACTGCCTTAAATTTACCCACTCTGCGTATCGATCGATCTGGCTTGAAAAATCCTTAACTTCTTGAAAAATCCTTAAATTCTCGATCGCATCGATCTGGATTGAAAAATCCTTAAATTCTTAAATTCTCGATCGCATCGATCTGGCTTCGATTGCATCGATAACTTACTTCAATGGAATCAAAGTCTATTTTTGAAATTATTTCAGGACTTTCACTTTTTAGACTCGGGGCTTCAGAATATGATTTTTCTGCCCGATTTTCAGGATTTCTTTTCTTCACTCCAAATCTTCGATTCTCTTCATTTCGATTGGTTTCCTTGGATCTTTAAGACCTTAAAATCTTCAATATTGGTCTTTAAACATCCATCCTTGCCTTGGTAATCTTTAAGCATCTAATTATATGCTTTTAGCATCATTTTCAATTTAAGCTTTCAAAATTACCTTGCAAGAGAAACATGCATAAAATATAGCGATTAAACGTTATCATGTTCATAAAACTAATGTATAATGAGGGGAAAATGTGTCATATTTGAGTCTCAACAGTAGCCTTCATAAGACTTGACTAAGCCTCACCCCCTCCGATACTTGTATTTTTTTATTTCTATTTTTTGGTGCTTGCTTTGTAATTTCTGTTATCAATGAAAAGATACTTTTTTGCAATGATCATTCTTGGATGTTGTGTGTACCATTTTCTTAATCCAATAGAATAGGTAGGTTAAACAAAATGGAATTAGTAGGTTGAGCAATGTTAATAAGCCAATCATGTAGTAATAAGTCATGCACGTTAGAATCAATAGGCCGACCACTTAGTAGTGTTCATAGTATGAAAGAAATTCTACTATGGTCGGTCATACAGATCAGATAGTCAAGATAATAATATTTTAAAAGAAATTCTCTTCCCCTGACCTAGAGAAGTTCCTTTATTATAGAATTCAGTAGTAAACGAAATAATAGTTGTATCGGGAGTGCCTTTTTCTTTTAAAAAGGGAGGTCACTCTTAAGTTGGTCGAGGAATCATCGAGTCGATTAACATGGTCGATATAATTGTAGAGCTTTTGAACTCCTTTTCAGGAATAATAGATATTCAAGTGCTCGACATTCCATGGATGATGCAAGGACCGGCCATCCATGTCCTTAAGTCAATATGCGCCCTGCGGCATCATGCCCATCACTTTGTAAGGTCCTTCCCAACTCGACCCTGATGTCCCCGAGCCGAGCTCTTTAGTATTCTAGAAGGTTTCACAAAGGACTAGGTCTCCTACTTAAAATCTATGCATATTGACTTGGGAGTTGGAGTAGTGGGCCACCCGCTATTGGTAAGCATTGATTTTCAATTGAGCTCGTCCTCTTTCTTCTTTGAGGAGGTCTAGACTCAGACCCATCTGTTCTGCATTTTGACTTTCATCAAATGATTCCACGTGCACTGTAGGAATGCTTATTTGGACTAGGACTACGGCTTCTGCACCAATGGCTAGAGAGAAAGGAGTCTTCCCTGTTGAAGTTTGAGTAGTCGTTCGATATGCCCAGAGGATATGTGATAGCTCCTCAGCCAAGGATCCTTTGGACTTCATGAGCTTAGTTTTGAGATAATTCTTTATGATCTTATTGACTACCTCTATTTATCCATTGGCTTGTTGATGCCGAGGTGAGGAGAAGGCATTGTTGATGCCAACTCTCTCACACAGTCTTCGGAAGAGCGCGTTATCAAATTGTTTGCCATTGTCAGTAACAATCGTGTGCAGGATGCCTTATCTGCAGATGATGTTCTTCTAGACAAAGTCTGTGATCTTCTGCTTGGTGATTTTGGCAAGTGGTTCAGCATCAGCCCACTTGGTGAAGTAGTCGACAGCTATGTCAATGAACTTGGTCTGACCTTTGCCCCTCGGTAGTGGCCCTATGATGTCAATCTCCCATTAGGCGAATGGCTAGGGGGGAATAGGACTATGCAAAATATTTCGATACAATGCGGAATAATAAAGAAAATAAACTCCATTGCTTAGAGTATTGAATTATTGATATCAAATAGTTCATATGACAACCTTCACCTAAAGGATTTAGGCAGGACAACCTTACTTCATGACATCTTTGAAATCAAAATATCAAACTTTAACAAGAGCAAATGAAACACAAGATAGGCATACAAGTAATATAAGTAATCATCGTAATGCACAAAGGAATTATAGTGGTTAGGTGCATAAAACGCAACCTACTCCACTCCCAAAATTACTATTATCACAATTTTGGCTTTATCTATCTCAAGGTTTTCCCAAGGTCACCTTAACAACCTGATACATTTATTGCAATTTTCACGGGCTATCACAACAAACCCACTTTGTGATTTTCATGGGATCACCACAAACAAGCCCGTTGAGATTTTCGGGCTATCTTAGAAAAACCCAAATTGAAATGAAAGTAAAACAGTACTTATCTTCGATTGGCGAATCAAAGTCATAGCTGTAACTTGAATGCAGCGATCTTCTTCTTGAGATATTGATGAAGTCGTGCATGAGTTCAACCCAAAAGAATATAGGGATCTATAAAGTATTCAATATAAAACAAATACCCTAGGTATTGCAAATTCAATTCTCTAGATCTCAAGTTAGAGTATGAATTACTTTATTAAAGACAGTTAAAGCGACTTGAGAAAGAGAATGAAAATAAGATAAACGGAAGATTAGAATTATGCTCAAAAAACTTAAAAGGAGCCTGGCTTTCTCACTAGAAAAGATGGATTTCGTCACTAACTTTCATTGTGTAAATGAATGAGAGAAGTCTTTTATTTATAGCCAAAGGATTTGGAAATTCGGCCAACCTGAGTATCGGTTCAGCTAGCCAGATTCTAACAATTTCATTCTAACAACACTCGGATATCACAGGATAGAATCTTTCAAAAATTCGGCTAGCCCAATTCGAAGTTTGGCTGGCCGACCAAAGGGTTCGGCTGGCTAAATAAGTTTAAAATTTGAAAACCTGTCATGGCTGGAAACTTGACCGAACAAGTTCGGGCTGGCTGAATGGTCATGTTCGGCTGGCCGAACCCAAGGTCAGGCTGGCCAAACATGTCGCAAAAAATCTTATGAAATCTGTTAATTAGCCTGAATCATGTAGGGTTAGTTGAAGACAGTTAGGCTGGCCAAACCAGATGTCGGGCTAGCCTAACTTAAGTGTATTTTTACACAAAAGATGATCATTATAATGCTATATGAAATACACCTAACCTAAGGTCAATCCAAGGATATACCACCTGATGGTTGACTTATATGGAGTGTTCCGATCTTCGAACCATGTACTTTCATGACTTGAGATGTTGTCTCTTTCTTGAAACGCTTGATCGAGTTGATAATATATCTTCATGACTTGTCGAAGAGAATCTTCATGAGAGCTTGCGATCCTTTCAGGACTACAAAATTTGACAAGTAAATTGTGCTTGAGTATAAGCACTTATAAAGCTCTTTCACCTTCTGGAGATAGGTGATCATTTTCTCCCCTTTGGCTTGGTACTCGTTAGCAACTTGGTTAACAATAAGTTGGGAATCGTTGTGGATCTTTAGGGTTCGGGCTCCCATGGTCTTCACTAGCTTGAGCCCGGTGAGGAATGCTTCGTATTCTGCCTCGTTATTAGAAGTCGGGAACTCAAACCTCAAGGTGTACTATATGCAGGTCTGATTAGGTGCGATAAGGATTATTCCTACTCCACTAGCCTTTCAATTGGAGGACCCATCAACATGAAGGTTTCACTCATTAGGTCGATTTCCTCTTTGTTTTTAGCTTCTTTAGTGGGCTCATTATTGATGAATTCAACAATGAAGTTGGCCACTGCCTGGCCCTTGATAGAAGTTTAGGGCAAGTACTTGATATCGAACTCTCCAAGCTCAATCACCCACTTCGTCAGTCTTCTAGACACCTCGAGTTTTTTATAGCACCTGACGGAGGGAATGATTGGTTGGGACTACAATGGTGTGGGCCTAGAAGTAGGGGTTGAAACGTCATGATGACACGATCAAGGCTAGTGCGAGCTTCTCGATATCATGGTATCTGGTTTTAGCTTGGCCAGTGCCTTATTGACATAATACATAGGAAGTTGCTTACCTCCGACCTCACATACTAAGACCGAGCTAACCACTATGGTTGAGACAACTAGGTAGAGAAGTAGAGGCTCTCCCTGCTCGGGCTTAGAGACTAATGGGGGTGATCCTAGATACTGCTTAAGTTGTTGGAAGGCATGTTCATAATCTCCGTCCCATGTTGGCTTTGTCTTGCCCTTCAGTTGTCAAAAAAATGCCAGGCACTTATCTGTAGCTTTGGAGACGAACCAGTTGAGGGCCGCGACTGTGCCCGTGAAGCACTGAATTTCCTTTATCGTTTTGGGCGAGCTTATGTTCAATAATTCCTGGATCTTATTGGGATTTTCTTCAATTCCCCTCTGGTTGATCAAGAAGCTAAGGAATTTTCCCGAGCTTACCCTGAAGGCACATTTGTTCGGGTTCAGCTTCATTTGGTACTTCCTTAGGATGGTGAACATCTCTTCGATGTCCGCTACATGGTCTACCGCCCTCATGCTCTTGATTAGCATGTCGTCAACATAGACCTCTATAGAGTGTTCGATCTTCTTAGCAAACATCTTGTTGATGAGGCGTTGATACATTGCTCCGGTGTTCTTCAACCTGAAAGGCATGACCTTGTAGTAGTAGAGCCCCTTGTTGGTGACAAAGGTCATCTTCTGCTTGTCGTGTGTGTGCATGGAGATCTGGTTATAACCCGAGTAGGCATCCATGAAACTGCCCGACTATGCTGTCGACTAGCTGGTCGATCTTGGGGAGGGGGAAACTATCTTTTGGGCGCACTTTATTCAAGTCTGTGTAATCAACACATACTCGCCACTTTCCATTTGACTTCTTTACCAGCATGACATTTTCTATCTAGTCAGGAAGCTTGAGAAGCTTGTCGACCTCTTCGCCAATAATTGCGTGTGGCTTTGGTTTGAACGTTTGTTGCTTTTGCCTCACTAGTCGGTGTTTGGGATCGACATTAAGTCTATGAACCATCACCTCCGGAATGATGCCAAGCATATCTTGGCGAGACCATGTGAAGATGTCATCATATCGCTTTAGTAGGCTGACAATCTCCTCTTGATGACCTGGGGCTAGTAGTGAGCCAACTTGAATCGTACAATTTGGGTTAGTCTCGCAGAGGGGTACAACCACTAGGTCTTCCACAAGAGACCATCTTTCGACTGATTCTTCTCGGGGGTTGAGAGAGGTGATAGCCATCATTTGATGTTGTACTTTTTCCCTTAATGTCGTCGAATAACACTATCGGGCCTTGTGCTGATCACCTATAACCTGTCCGACACCATGTTCGGTTGGGAACTTTATGGCATGATGATAGGTCGACACTGTTGCTCTCATGACATTGAGGGATGATCATACTAATGTTATATTATAGACAGAGGGACAATCGACCACGAGGAAGTCGATCATCACAGTGGTTTGGTTGTGACCTTCTCCTGCAGTTACTGGTAGCAGTATACTTCCTTCAAAAGTGACCTTCTCTCCTGTAAACTCGAGTAAGGGAGTCCGGACGGGACATAGTCGGGATATCTCGATCCCCATCTTGTCGATGGTGGTAATGAAGATGATGTCAGCTGAGTTGCCCGTATCCCCCAGTATAAGGTGCACCTTGTGGTTGGCCACGATCATGGTCACCACTAAGGCATCGTTGTGTAGGTGGTTGATTCCTCGGGCATCCTCCTTGGTGAAGGTCAAGATGCAAGGGCTCAGTCTTTGTTCTTTCGTAACCTTACTGGTGAGGTGCACATGGTGCTCTGTTATGCTATTACTGATGCTTCGAGCGTGCACCCTGCAGGCTCTGTTCGAGTCCCCACCTCCTGTGGGTCCTCCGAATATTGTACGGATTTCTCCTATCACTTCAATCGTTATGTTTGTCACTTTGTTGTCCATCTCGCTTGTCATGACGCTTGTCCCTCTTGTTAACGTACTTCTTTATGTGCCCTCCCTAGATGAGGGATTGATCTCTTCCTTGAGATCGAAACATTCAGTGGTAGTGTGGCCGTGGTCGTAGTGGAAGTGGTAGTACTTCCTCTTATCTCTCTTATCGGCATTGGCTTTCATCCTGCTCGACCACTTCAGGATCGTTTTGTCTCGAACTTCCATAAGAACTTTCTCGGGAGTCCTGTTTAACGGTGTATAGGAGAGGAACTTGCTCTCTAGTTGCCAGTTAGGACGTTATTCTTTGCTTAGACAGTTATCCTTTCTTTTCTTGCTATTGAATGTGGGCGGCTCCCTCTCCTCCTTACGTTTTTTGTCCTTAGCCGAGCTACTTGTACTCCGTGTAGATTTCCACGAGCTGAAGAGCTCCTCTGCAATGGAGTATTTCTGGGCATGGTTAAGGAGATCGGATAAGGTAGTCGGGGGGTTCTTACTGATTGAGAAGATGAACTTCCCTTCCTGTAAACCGGATATCATAACGGCCAGATTTAGTTGGAGTACCCATCTACCTAGACGGCTTCCTTATTGAAGTGGATGAAGTAGTCCTTCAGTAGCTCGTCTTCCTTTTGGGTAACAGTAAGGAGATGGGTTGTTGGCTTCCTTTTATCTTTCCCACCGATAAATTATGTGATAAAGGTCTTGCCGAGCTGGCGAATGAGTTGATCGACTTCAGCTTCAGCTGCTTATATCACTTTTGTACTACTCTTGACTAGGTCAGGGAGAATGCTCTGCACATTACCGGACTTAAAGCAACATGTAGCTCTATCCAAGCTCTGAAGGATTCCAAATGCTTGGCTAGATCTCCGGATCTAGAGTAGGGAGTGATCTGAGGCATTTAGAATCTCTATGAATGTTGAGATCTCATGATGTTGTTGGTGAATAAAGTTTGGTTCCACTTCCCCCAACATGGCTTCAACGGAGGCCAGAACCCTAGCACAGTATGCTTGTTGAATGTCACTGAGCTATCCCCGACTTTCTTTGAGCTCAGCTTTCCATTGGACCTCATTCTTCGCGAAGATCTCAGAGACCTTCCTGCACCTCCTTTTCTAGGATCCGCATATGCACTGGTTTGATGATTTTATACTGTATCTACAAATGCCTTGTGGAGTGGGGCATTGAGAAGAAAATTTTCTCGATAACTTTAAACAATGTCTCTATAAACGATAACGTAATAACGAAATTGTGAAACCGGTTTTGGGCCACTGGTGACTTGTATTTAGGTAGAATAATATTTCATGTTAGGTGTTATGCCCACATCCTAAACTTGATTATACAAGATAGGCTTAAAACAATGGAGGCAACGATCGAGAACTTAAGAGAGTAAAGTATATACGGGCATCTCCTTCACAATTAAATATATGAAATGAGATCGTGAAACAGTTGAATTTGTCATCTCAAAGAATGATAAAGTTGGATGTCATGACATGTTCGAATTCAACTTACGAAATGTTAGATACAACGATAGCTTTCAAAGATAAAATTTCTCATTATGCGGAGCATGATAATGCATATCAGTGATTGCCTTCTGATGATGATTGGACAAGAGCTGAAGTAGTTCGCACGTTACTTTCAGGTTTTTATGACACAATGAAGATCTTTGTAAGAAGCAAGTATCCAACAAAGAATATATTTCTGCCAGAACTTTAGAGAGTAAAAGATATTTTGTACATAAGCTATAGTGGACTAGAATTTTCACAATTAATGACTATGGATATGCAATTAAAGTTTGATAAGTATTGGTATGAGTGAAGTCTAGTAATGGTTATTGTAGTCCTTCTTGATCCTCAATACAAGATGTTCATGGTTATATTCATTTTAAAAAATTTGTGTAGTGATAATAATACCACTAAGGTCGATAAGATTTGTGATGAAGTTGAAGATTTGTACAATTTCTATGTAGAAACTATGGGGGCCGTAAAAGACAATACCCCATGTTAGACTCTTCAAGTGGGTTCTAGTTCTAGTATTGCTACACAATGAAACATGATCAACGATTTCATGTCTTTCACGGCATAAGTTGAGACTCAAACACAGACAATCTAAACAGAACTTGACCACTATCTTAAGGAGACAGTTGTAAAGGACAAAGGCTAATCACTTGATGTTTTAGACTAATGGAAGTTGAAAGCTCGTGAACCATAATATCTTATGCTCTCGTTAATGTCATGAGACATATTATCAATTTCAATTTCAACCGTGGCGTCAGAATCTGTTTTTAGTACGAAAATTAGGGTCGTGAACAAGTATTGAAACTCACTTACACCAGAATCAATTGAAGCACTCATTTGTACACAGGATTGGCTGCGTCTGATCTAGGAAAAATGGAACTCTGTTGATGAGGAGTTCAAGGAAGATGAGGGTGAGAAACAGGATGAGACATTACCTGCAATAATTTCATGAAGTAAGATGAGAACTGCCTTCTATTTCCCTTGCATTTTCTTACGACAATTTGACTGTTATTATTTGAGGACTTGATGTAACGCCCCTAATTTTCACAGCCCGAGTACATACTCGTACTCAAGAATTCTAGGTGTTAATAATGTAAAAATTGGATGCTTCAAAATAGCACATTGTTTTTTTTTTTTTCCATTTGTATCACATCCACTTACATTCACGAAGGTAACCATCCATGAGAATAACATCGAATGTATTTATTATTCCATTAAAGTAAAAAGAGTTCAACAAATCATCAAATGCCTTGTCAACGGGAGCTTATTATATTATCAAAGTTTGTAGCGAAAAATAAATAAAACTAATCATGCACTATTCTTCTTCTCTATTAGAACACATCTTCCACAGAACGGTCGTCGTCTATATCATCAACCTATAATTTACCTGCAATATCTGTATGGTTAGAGAGGGTAAATGCCATACTCATAGTGGTGGCTATCCTTTAAAGTTTATAATGATTCAAGTGATTTATAGGAATAACAGAAGTGTCCCAATACATCTTATACTCCATAAATACAAGTGGTATCGATATGCGCAAAAATTCTACATGAAATGCATACTTAGTAAAGTACGTGCGGTCCATCACACTCAATGATCATCACTATATGGAAAGTAGTTTAAAGATATTCGGTTTGCCCTGCGTCCCATACTACGGAGATTCGTCAGCGTGTCCAACGTTAACGTGGATTTATGCGAATATCTCAGGGCGACACAACAACGTGATTGGAAAATTTATGTGACATGATTTGTTCATGGGGCGACTATTTACAACATTCAATCCTAAGAAGTGATGTAACACGCATGGCGGTTTACTTACATCGATTGTGCACTACTACCCAACCCACGAGATTATGTGTTGACTAAGCGGGCCGCTATCCGAAACGCATTACGTTCACGATAATATATTGATCACTAGAAGTGGGATTTCCAACATAATACTTGCGTTGTGTGAGATTAATGTAATAATTAAAATTGTGTATAAATGATTTGCATATTGAAGATAAACGACATTAAAACTTGAAGTATGTAAGAAAAAGGTAATCAAATCAATTAAATTGCAAATTTTAAAGGAAAAACCCTCACCTCTTAAACTCGATCCTACTCTAACGTTGTTAGATCTATAATATCATACTCAACTCCAACATAATTAGCATGTTTTATTTGGTTAGGTTGTAATACTAAATAGGTTAAACGATTAGGATTAAAACTTAGGCTAAAGCAAGTCTAAGACCTAACCTTACTATCACACTTGCATAAGAAGTCTTAAATTTAGATGGAGTTCGGACAACGACTTACCTTATTCAACGATTGTTCTTGGCCCAACCATTCCTTTGTTTCATGGAGTCTTTTGCTAAGTTGACTCAGTTTAATTCATTATAGAAAGAAGTATAATATATTGTCTTATGTTGGATAGAATGTAACCTTAAAGAAGATTGTAGAGAGTAGTATGATAGGTTGATTCATCTCAACCTGGTTGGACTCGAGATGTCTTAGTGCGACTTGGATGTTGATGAAATTGCAGTTTACACCGCTGATACTAAAAAGTGAATATGAGGCAATGTCCTTGGGGGGGGGGGGGGGGGGGGTATTTGAAAACTTGATTGTCTATCTTAAATGATCATTTAATTTTAAAGGTAGTAAGGTAATATAACTCTAATAACTTCCAAGCCAGTTAAAGGATCCAATCATAAAGGCTATTAAAGATATGAAAATCTAATACCTAGCCTAGTGTTGTGAGCTTGTGTGGAATGTGCTTCCTATCAATGAATAACATTCATCCAATCATGTATCAAAATTTAAACATTTAAGCATATATAAGCATGATTTAAACAGATGCACAAATGAACATTCCAAACACAAGCATTTATAGTGGTTCAGCTATGTGCCTACTCCACTCCCGGCATCTACACTTAATCCCAGAGTATACTGGATTTCACTATCAAAGGTTTTAAACAAGTTCGCTTATAACCTTTACAGTCCTACACTAAACACACAAATTTATGTTCTTCGCAAGAGCAAAGGTCCTTCACCTAGAACCTAAACGAGTTTGTTGATAGCAAACTCTTAGCCTCAATCCTACAAGAGGAAAGAGACAAAATTTTTGAACTCTTATATTGACACTTATTTGTCGGATTGAGTTCTCTCTTGTAGCTTGTATCGGGTTGTTAGATCCTTGTGCTCTCAAGCTTGAATCAGCTTCCCGGTGCTCCCCTGATCGCGTAGCTTGGATTTACCCGTTGGCTCACCTTCGCGATAAAAAAAACCTTGCATAAGATGTATCGAGAAGGTGACCAAGGTTATGGGAGTTGGTTGAATCTCCTATCTAAGATAATGAGTGGATTTCGTAAGGGATTCAACCTATAGACTCTCTAGAGTATCAAAGAACCAAGGATTTTTCTATTGGTTTGGTCTTTAAACTCTAGAGAAGGCATGAGTTCATATTCTTCATTAAATAGGAGCTTTGAATGCTTATAAGAGTGAAAGATCACAATGAAGAGAACATGAACTCGTATGGATAGAGTCTAAATGGGCTAGGATAAGCTTGGGATACACTAGAGACTATGGTACCTATTTTCACTATTTTTAGAAGTTCCTACAAGCCATTTTTATAGATAAAAGCTTCCAATGGATAAAAACGGTTAGTTCTCGGTGCTACCGAAGTGACCTTTGGTACCACCGAACTTGCTTCGGTAGTACCGAATTATCTTTCGGTAGTACCAAATTAAATTCCCCAAGTTGCTGATTGAAAACAGTCTCTTTCGGTGGCACCGAACTTTATTCATTGGTGGCAGTCGGTGTTACTGAAATACCCAATCGGTGATATCGAATTAACATTGTAAGCTTGCTGGACTGTTCGGTGGTACCGAAGGTGTTATTCGGTGGCACCTTCGTCCTACTGACAGTGGACAGATTTTCTTATTTTTATCCAATAATTCAACAACTTAGGGCTTGCTTAAGCTAAGATTATGGAGTATTCAATATGGACTTGGGTTTAGCTTAGAATAGATAACCTAGAAGGGTTTTCCTATTTGACTTGGGATTATCTATTTGCAAGGTTTTAAGATCGCAGATGCAGTTCTTCATCTTCAATATAGCTTTTCCTACTTCAGCTCCAGTTGCATTGCAAGTCTTTATTTACCAAGAACTCATCCGACTATAAGACACAACTCATCACGTGATTGACAAACATGAGTGCAAATAAGTGCACTAACAATCTCCTCCTTTGTCAATTATGTGACAAAAACAACCTACCTATAACCATGTCATGGTCCATATCAATGACATACTAAAACAATAAAGATTACATATCAAAAATAAAATTTACAACTTCAGACTTGACATGTAATACAAAGTCATGTTGCTCCCCCTTAGTGTTTACCTGCAAATAAGAGAAACAAACAATTTCGGCAAGAAATGACATTGTTTTGGTGGGTAGGTTTCCTCTCCCCCCTTTTGTCAGTTATTGGCAAAGGATTTACTAATAAACAAACCAATAACTTATGAGAGGATAATCCAAAGGGTAATAGAATAAAACAAATAGGGTAATAGAATAAAACAAATACATCATATAATGATATAACCATATAGATCATCATCTAAGCATGGAAATATATCATCATAAGCAACCAAGTCATATGTTGGATAGAAAGATGATCATAGAGAGAGTATCTAACATGAGTTGAAAGGATAATTCCATAAATTCATCAAAATTACTACCCCAAGCTTGGGTAAATTCATCCACCATCCCAAAAAAAGTTAAGCCCTTAAGGGCATACCAAAACAAAAAATTATCCAGTTTTAACAACATAGCAACAGAACTTCATCTCGAAGATTCACCTCCATGTGGAGGGATAAAAGTGCGCCAAGATAGAAGCAACTCCGTGATATGCTCCCCAGTATGTTGATGAGCGTCAAGACGCGCTAAAGAGCCTATTTTCGCATTATCGGAGATGGGCTTCAATATTCGACTGTCTGTCAAGGAGAAGACAAATTGGATCGTTTTGGTGAAGATGGCGTCCTGTGCTGACTGACAGAGGACTCGGTGCAGGTAGTGGCGTACGACACGAATCCCATCCAGTGGCCATGGGAGTTTCTTGAGCTTCATCACCACTCCTGTATTCCTGATTTTCGTTAAGTGTGGTTGTAAACACATTTAGTTGAATTAGAGTTTCTTTGATGAAGCACACAACAAGATATACCATATCATGAGTAGGTGGCAACCCAAGAAATTTTGAGAGTTTGCAAATGACACTAAGGAAAGCTGGTAAAATGATTGCCCTTGACTACTTGGATCAATTATTTTAGGATAAGAGTGGGTAGACAGATCTCAATTCCAATAACATATGATAAGTGAGATTCTTTAGGATTGGCCTAAAATCTAGCTCATGTACCAACGCTAAAAAAGATATCTAGCCGACTCTCGGTTAGGTAAAGTAAGCTGCTGATCATACTGTGATACAAGTGTTCTACACTCTTTCCATTGATATCTTTAAAAAGTTTGGGAGTGGTGCTCATGGGAGTATTATGAGTGCAGCTAGAATCAAGTCCAAATCTTTTAATCAGATCTTTAACATATTTGGACTAGCATATGAATATTCCATTAGCCATTTGTTTCACTTGTAATCCCAGAAAGAAGTTCAGCTCACCAACCATGCTCATCTCAAATTCAGATTTCATCAATTCAGTGAATTTATGAGCTACATCTTCACAAGTGGATCCAAAAACAATATCATCCATGTAAATTTAGGCAATGAGCAAGATATTCCCAGTCTTTTGCGTAAATAATGTCTTATCAACACTCCCCCTACAAAAATTATGGACGAGCAAAAATTGCGTTAGGTGCTCATACCATGCTCGGGTAGCTTGCTTCAAACCATAAAGCGCTTTACTCAATTTGTATACGTGTTGAGGGAATTTAGGATACAGAAATCCTTTTGGTTGTTCCATGTACACTTCTTCCTTAAGTACACTATTGAGAAATGCGCTCTTAACATCCATTTGAAATAGTTTGAACTTTAATTCACACATAATAGACAAGAAAATTCTTATGAACTTACGGTGAGCTACAGGGGCAAATGTCTCATCAAAATCTATGCCCTCAATTTCTGAGTAGCCTTGTGCTACGAGTCTAGCCTTGTTCCCTACTACATTACTAGATTCATCGGATTTGTTTTTAAAAATCCATTTGGTTCCGATGATATTTGTATCATGTGACCCGGGAACTAGCTGCCACACCTCATTCCTTTTAAATTGATGGAGCACTTCTTGCATAGCTGCTATCCAAAATTCATCTTGGAGAGCTTTTATGACATTTTTAGGCTCGATTTTCAAGGTGAAGCATAGATGACTAACAATGTCCTCAAGTTGTCATCGAGTTTTCACACCATTAGTAGGATTTCCAATGATTTGATTGATGGGGTGATCCTTAATGATTGTCAAGTTGTTCAACGGTTGAGGTTCAAGATGAGTAGTGACTTTGTTATCTGATTTGTTCATTGTAAGCATGTCTACTTCATCCTCTATATCAATTTCAGGACTATTTTCGTCGTGTGGTAGGTCATCAACAACCACATTGACTGATTCTTGAATAGTATCCTCAAATTGTATACTTTATAAGTGCGATTGTTAGTAGAATATCTAAGGAAAATACTTTCGTCGCTTTTAAAGCCAAACTTGCCTAGATGTTCTTTGTCTTTAAGAATATAACATTTACTATCAAAGACACGAAAATATTTTACATTAGGTTGTTTTTCACTCCATAATTCATATGGAGTCTTGTTCAGTCCTGCCCTGAGATATACTCTATAAATTATGTAGCAGGCTGTGTTGACGGCTTCAGCCCAGAAACTTTTAACCATGTTTTTACTATTTAGCATTATTGAGCCCATTTCCTATAGTACCCGATTTTTTCTTTCCACCACTCCATTCTGTTGAGGTGTCTTTGGAGCTAAGAATTCATGTCGAATTCCATTCTTATCACAATATGACTCAAATCGATCATTCTCAAACTCTCCACCATGATCACTCCTGATTCATTTTATGAAATACCCTTTTTCATTTTGAATCCTTTTTGCCAACTTCTGGAATTCTTCAAATGCATCGAATTTTTACCAAAGAAAGGCAACCTAGGTGTATCTGGAATAATCATCTACTACTACCAAATAGTACCTCTTTTTCCCATGGCTCTAAACTTCAATAGGCTCCACTAAATCCATGTGCAATAGGTCAAGAGGTTTGGAAGTTGCTACGGTGGTTGTCTTTTTGTGTCTAACTTTTATTTGTTTGCCTTTTAGATAATCATTGCACACAATCTTCTCCTTTTTCCTAATCTTAGGGAGACCTTTCACCAAGTTTCTTGAGCTTAACTTCGCCAAATTCTGATAGTGGGTATGTCTAACTTTTTGTGCCACAATTTGGATTCATTGTTTAAGACCATGTGGAACTTTGTGGTTGTGACACTTTCTCCACTGCTTTCAATTACATAACAATTATCATTTGTGTGAAGACCTTTCATAACAAGTTTTTCTATACGATTTGAGATCTTGCACACATCTTTAGAGAAAGTTACAGAGTGTTCTTTGTCACAGAGTTGGAAAATGCTTTGGAGATTGTGTTTCAGTCCCTCTATGCAAAGAACATCTTTAATTCTAGGAAAGCCAGCCCCAACTATAGTCCCTCGTCTAACAATTTTGGCCGAGCTCCCATTGCCAAAAGTGACTGACCTGCCATCAAATTCTGAATACTCAAAAAAATGGGTCCGATCACCTGTCATATGTCTGGAGCATCCACTATCAAGATACCACTTCGAACTACTCCTGCCTTAAGTGTGGTGTGAATTACAATACAGTTGTTCTTATTCTTTATAACTTATTTGGTGATTGTTTTCTTAGGAGATGTCACTTTATCTACATTTTGGACTTGCTTAGATTTTTCATATTAATGTGTCAGATTTCCATGTTTCATCAGTTCCCTAGTTTTCTAATTTAGTTCATTCACTTAGTTCAACAACTTCACCATCCTTTCAGTTATTTTGGGTGGAGTGGGGTATTTTGTTCCTTCATTTGATGTACGTTTTGAAGGACTCTTAGTTTTTTGGACTATTCTTCCTGCTGATTTAGATGTTTCTGTATGGTTCGGCCTGGAAGTGAAATGAGACTTACTAGATACAAGACACTCAGACTTGTAGTGTCCTAAGTCTCCACAGGTGTGACAGATTAGAGTGATTCTTGTGTTGCTTCCAGATGCAACGGTCTTCCTAATTACAGGTGGTGCAGAGACCGGGCTTAGTTTTCTAGATTCATAGCCTAATCCTCTTTTGTCTTTATGGCTTCTTCCCATCCCTAGCAATTTACCCAAATTTTCACTACTTTGTGAAAATTTGTAACTAAGTTCAACAAATCTTTTAGACTTTTCTAAATCGAATCTTAGTTTGTGGTTTTCATTTTTGAGTTCTTCATTTTTTTATTCTAAAAGTTCGATCTGTTTCTTTAGTTTCTGTTTTTCAGACTTAAGGGATATTGAAGTTCTTTTAAGCTTGTCATTTTCAATATGATATTGCTGAAGATCATTTATCATTTGTGTATTTATCTCTAATGTTTCTTCTATCTTTTTGCAATTGTTTACTCTTATTTTCTGAAATGCCAAGTTTCCTGAGAATATTAATGCTATGTATGTAGGGTTGATCATAGGCATCATGTATACTCTCTTCTTCTTCTTTTTCCCCATTGATTTGATATTCAATTATTTCTTCATTATTAGAGTCTTCCATTTTTGTCAAGATCTCCCTCAAGGTTGTTAAACCCTTCAAGAGGAACCCGCTCTGATACCAATTGAAATTGCGATTTACACCGCTGATACTGAAGAGTGAATATGAGGCAATATCCTTGAGGGGGGGGGGGGGGGGATGTGAATAGGACTTTTCAATTATTTCTACATATTTGAAAACTTGATTGCCTATCTTAAATGATCATTCAATTGTAAAGGTTGTAAGGCAATATAACTTTAATGGCTTCCAAGCCAGTTAGAGGATCTAATCACAAAGGCTATTAAAGATATGGAAATATAATACCTAGCCTAGTGTTGTGAGCTTGTGTGTGCATTGTGCTTCCTATCAATGAATAACATTCATCCAATCATGTATACAAATTTAAACATTTAAGCATATATAAGCATGATTTAAACAGATGCGCAAATGAACATTCCAAATAAAAGCATTTATAGTGGTTCGGCTATGTGCCTACTCCACTCCCGGCGTCCATACTCAATCCCAAAGTGCACCGTATTTCACCATCAAAGGTTTTAGACAGGTTCACCTATAACTTTTATAGTCCTACACTAAGGACACAAACTTATGCTCTTCACAAGAACAAAGGTCATATACCTAGAACCCACGTTTAAGCCCACCAGCCAAGGTCCCACACAAGGCACCTCACTTTTAGGCCCACCGGCCAAGGTCCCACATAAGGCACTTACTTTTAGGCCCACCAGCCAAGGTTCCACACAAGGAACCTAAACGAGTTTATTGATAACAAACTCTTTGCCTCAATCCTACAAGGATATAAAACAGCTAGTTCTCGGTGCTACCGAAGTGACCTTCGGTACCACCGAACTTGCTTCGGTAGTACCGAATTATCTATCATTAGTACTGAATTAAATTCCCCAAGTTGATGACTGAAAACAGTCTCTTTTGGTGTCATTGAACTTTGTTTGTTGGTGGCAGTTGGTGTAAACGAAATACCCAGTCGGTGATACCGAATTAACATTGTAAGCTTGCTGGACTGTTTTAAGCACCTTTGGTAACACCAAAAGTATCTTCGGTGGTACTAAAGGTGCTATTCGGTGCCACCTTCATCCTACCGATAATGGATAGATTTTTCTGTTTTTGTCCAATAGTTCAACAACTTAGGACTTGCTTAAGCCCAGATTATGGGATATTGAATATGGACTTAGGTCTGGCTTAGAATAGATGACCTAGGAGGGTTTTCCTATTTGGGTTGGGATTATTTATTTGCAAGGTTTTAAGATCACATAAGCAGTTCTTTGTCTTCAATGTAGCTTTTCCTACTTCAGCTCCAGTTGCATCGCCGGTTTTTATTTGCCAAGAACTCATCCAATTATAAGACACAACTCATCACGTGATTGACAAACATGAGTACAAATAAGTGCACTAACAGATGAATTTGGCAGTTGCACCAGATTGGCTCGGCAGCAGGAAAGCTCTCTCTCTCTCTCTCCCTCCTTTCTCTCTCTCATCTTTTCTCTATAACTCTCTCTCTCTCTCTCCCTCGTTTCTCTCTCTCTCTCTCATCTTATCTCTATAACTCTCTCTCTCTCATTGTATGTTTCTTAGGCTTTATATAAAGCATTCGGACAATTTCTTTTAGTACGTGAGCCCCATGTCTCGCTACAACAAAGGTTTGTGCATGGTATGTTTGCGCATGGTTTATTGGTCGCTTTTTGATCTAGTTTATAGCCCAAATTGCTGGTTTGTTTCTTTTAGTATTTTGTGGGATATCCCAAGTTCAGGTGGCCCTCTCAGTGAATGGATTAGATCTTGGAAGGGTTTAACCTCAGTGATCAACGATCATCGTTCAAACAAGGAAGATGACTCGATGCTTCAATGACAGGTTTCATTCCGGCCCATCTTTCTTCGAACCAATTTTGATGGATGTTTTAGATTGTTTAGCCAGAGCATGTGGACGCTAGAAATCAAAGGTTCAATAGGCTTTGGTTAATGGGTTCCACTAAACAGATTTCCGCACGTTGCAGCGTGTTTTCGGGAAAAACGGTGGAGAAATCGTGTCATCTTTGATTTTTCCGACTCTTTATCATTCCACAAGGAATCAAAAATCTCCAGGGACTATACGGACGACTTGGATTAGCTAGAGAGGATCCTCCTCCTATCGTGGGGTAAGAAATTTGGAGGTTTCCTCTTATCCTTAAACTTCATTCTCACGCCGGATGCGCGGTTGGGTGCATTGTCTTGAATTTATCTCTTAGTTTGCATATACACGTGCTGGAGGGGCTAAGTGGGTTCTGATGGTTTGTTGAGAAATCTACTCCCTTAATTAGTTTTGTAAATTCATGTTGGGCCATGGTTGAGAATATGGAGTTGATCGGAGGCTTATCTGGAGAGTTCTCTTGGCGGGTAACGAAACAGACTTAATTTCAATTAATGGTTCACACTTAATGATCAGTGCCCAATTTTGGGAGAAATGTTTAGTCAAGATAGGCAAAAAATTGGGTAAATTTTGGTGGTTAATTGATGGTGGAAAAAGCCTAAATCTAAAATCTCACCTTTTGCGTCAAAAGGAAGGAATTGGCTTCTGTGTTCAATGGTGTAGGATCATAGATCGGGGTCTAAATTTTGTATGATATCGTAGTCATGTGAGGCCAAAGTGTGGTCTAAGTTTGAGTCGCAATGAATGACAGAAAGTGGTTAAATCGAACGATCCAAATTTATAAAGAGTTGTAAGCCTCAGAAGAAAAACTTTGCACGTGAGGAAGAGTATAACAAAGTGGGTCTTTATATTTCATACTTGGTCCATATTATGGGTATTCTGAGTCATTCATATGAAGGGAAATCTCCTACTATGACTACCCATCTTCGTCACTCGATGGACACTAAAGTCAACATTTAAGGGGCTGATTTGTCAATTAGGCCATTTTTACAATGATCTAAGGGCTGAAATTCAATGTGTATGGTTAATTTATGAGAAATAGGTATGGTATAAATTTTCACATGAAACACATAATGGGGACATTTACTAGGGATGTCGTCGAGACGGCAAAAACTGATGAACCTCTACTGAAAATCCTAGAGGTTCTTTTCAAATTACAGCGCCTTGGGGACATTTACTCCACGGCCGATTCAGAGTTGCAGCGATGTGCTTCCCTTCTGGAGGAACAATTAACCATCGTGCTAAGCCCAAGATCCTCTCAGCCCGTTATGACACTGCATGGAAGGACTAACTGCATTAGACTCATTGACATTGCTTTGACAAAGTGATGTTGCAATTATTGGAGGCTTGACGTAATAACCTCTTTTCTGACCTCTCAAAAGTTGTGTGCTCTACCCAGGGCGGAATTGGCCATACTCTCAGAAGCTCTTGACCTTCATTGAGTCCTAGATAGAATTTATAGAGCTCATGAAGAATCTAGCAGGTCCAAAAAGCTGAGGGTTGAGAAAGAGGACATACTTGTCAACCGATACCTTAACATGGTGATACGCCATCTCCACCAAATCACAACCGACATCCATCGTGTAGAAGCAAGAACGCGTAGGCTAATGAGGAATGGAGTTGGCCACTAGAGAATTCGAAGAGCTCAAGGCAACTTACCTGTGAAATGGCCGATCGACTAATTATTCCTCCACTTTTCTATTTTCTTTTTCTTTTTTTGGTAATTAAGTAGCCTTTTATGTAAGACCCATTTTCTTGCAATACAAACTTGTTCGCATTTATTCTTTTGCTTGCAATAGGACACTATAATTCATACTTTTCATACTTATCTGGCTTGTTCTTGCACTACTTTCCATAGCGATGGATAGTACGTTTCAAGAATCGACCGTTAATCAGAGCCTTTGCAAATTTTCTATTTGTATCTTTTAAGATATAGGCTCCACCCCGAAGGACCTATATGACAATATATGATCCATCCCATGTCGGAGACCATTTCTTGACCAAAGTGTGATCTGTGTGCCGATCGGCAACACGAATTTCATGACCATATCCCTTTCCCCGAGTGACTTTTATTTTACTATACTGTTGTATGCTCGAGCAACGATCGACTTGTTGGCAATTATGGAGTCAAGGGCTTTCATTCGAGTCTCGTCCAATCTTTCGAACTCGACCAACATCGCCTCAGTAAACTCGGGAGGGGTTAAGTCAGCTTGGTAGCTGATCTTTAAAGATGGCATAGTGACTTCTAGGGGTACCACTACATCGTACCCATATGTTAATGCGAACAGACTCATCCCAATTTGGTACGAGGCGAGTTTCTATATGCCTAGAGTGCCTCAAACAATTTCACATGTAATTTTTGAGAATTCTTATCAATCATCTTTCTCAGGATGTTCTTGATTACTTTATTGCTAGCCTAGGCCTGACCATTGGCCTATGCATAATATGACGTCGAGGGTAAAATTTTTATCCCATACTTGTCCGCCATGGCCATCACCTCCTTTGCTGAAAATGTTGCACCTTAGTCAATAGTGATCGACTTTAAAATCTCAAACCGATAGATAATGCTATTTTCAATAAATTTTATGATTTCTCTATGGTCGACCCCTTTCATGGGCTTTACTTGTACCCATTTGGTGAAATAATCGGTAGCAACAATAATAAATGAATTCATATGTATCGAAGGTGGGTGGATTTTACCTATTAGATTGATCACCCATCCTCGAAAAGGCCAAGGCTTAATAATTAAACATATTTCAATTGCAGGCATGTGTTGAATCAGCCTGTTTCTTTGGCATATTGGATGTAGTCAGCCATCATTGTTGGCCAAAAGTACCCATAACACCTATGTGTAAGCCTCATTTTTCTTCCTGCTTGGTGAGCCCTATAGATCCCTTCGTGGACTTAACCCATTACTACTAAGGCTTCTTTTTTAGACAAATATCAGAGCAACACTCCATCGCCCCCTTTTCGGTATAGTTCACTATCAATCATGACATAATTAACAGCCAATCTCCTCACATCCCTACCAACTTTAGTACGTGGACTCTATAGGTAACCCAAGAGAGGAGCTCTTCAATCCTTTTTTTCTAACACTACCCAGCATACCTCTATGACAACTTCCCTTTCGAAAACTGATGGTAGAGACCTCATTTGGATATTAATCGTCCATTCGGCCGATCCCCTCAAGACACTGAACCCCACTTCTAATTGCCTCATTTCATTAGCGTCTACATTGTGATCTCTAGTAATATGCATTAGCTTAACTTCCTCGAAATTGTCTATCATCTGAGATGCCCAGGTGTAGTATAGTAAAAGGGCTATATTGGTACATTTCAAAAGCCCTGCCATTTGGTTAATTACTAACTACGAATCACCCAAAATTATCACGCTTCTTGCACCCAATTTCATCAATAACTCTAGGCCGATTATCATAGCTTGATTATTAGTGCACCCGAACTCCAATTAGAATGCAAAGTCTTGTTGATTTTCATTTGGTGCAATTAGGATAATATCGGCTCCTAATGCTTTGTAGGTCTTTGACCTGTCGAAGATAAACTTCCATGGGGTAACTGTACGCAATACAAATCTAAAACATCTGGAAAATTTTGATCTTCCAAGTCTAATGGATTGTTGGTCTTTTACTGCTTTTTGAGGAACATAACAAAGATTAAATTCAGATAAAGCCAACACTCATTTGTCAATTCGGTCATTCAAAATAAGTTGATTCAACATGTATTTTACTAAGTCAATTATTTCTATTACATATAATCTTTTGGCTAATAAATAATGTCTTAATTTGGTAGGTGCGAAGTATAATGATAAGCATAACTTTTCTATTATTGAATAACATCTGTTAGTGTCAACAGTGTTCGGATCAGATAATAAATTGTACGATCTTTTTTGTCATCGTCGTCCTGCATTAGGAGGGCTCCGACCGATTCAGCTGATGCTTCAACATGCAGCTTGAGTGGTTGACCTTCAAGTGGAGGCATCAACACCAGTGGCTTTATCAGATACTCCTTGATCCTCTCAAAATCTTGTTGATGCTCAGCCTCCCATTAAAATTCTAGCCTTTGCTTCAACTTTACCAATGGAGAAAATAAATTGGTCTTCCCTGCGTAATTAGATATAAACCTTCGCACGAAGTTAGAATGCCATAGGAATCGCTGCATTTTTGGTTTGTTCTTCGACGGGTGAGCATTTATAATCACTCGAGCCTTGTTCTGATCGACCTCGATCCCTCACTAATATTAGGAATCCTAAGAAATTACCAGGCAAGACTCCAAAAGCACACTTAAGGGGATTCATTTTTACCTTATGGAGTTTCATCTGTTCGAACGATTTGCGTAACTGAGCAACATGGCTCTCTACATTAGACGACTTTACTACCACGCCATCAACATAAACCTCCATAAACCAGTCGATCATATCGTAAAATATGGCATTCATTAACGTCTGATATGTGATCTCTGCATTTTAAAGCCCAAAAGGCATTACCACCCAACAGTAGGTCCCTAGAGGGCCTGAACATCTAAATGCCATTTTTGGCACATCATCCAATACGATGTAAATTTGATTGTACCCAGAATGACCATCCATAAAGGACACAACTTGATGCCCAACAACCCTATCGATCAGTTGGTTGCCCACCGACATTGGATATTCGACCTTTAGCATTGCTAAGTTTAAATTTCAGAAGTTGATGCACACCCGCAACTTGCCATTATTTTTTTAGGACCAGGATTATGTTCGTGATCTAGTCAGAATACTTAATGGGCTTGATGAAACCAACCTTTAATAGCTATTTGATCTCTTCCTTTATTTTCTAGGTTGCTGCCGCTGTTATCTGTCTGGGTGGTTGTTTATGCGGTCAATACCATTCTTTTATAGGTAATCTATGTTCGACTAAACCCCGGTCAAGTCTTGGCATTTCATGGTAATCCCATTTAAAGCAATCATCAAATTCTTTGAATAGATTGGTTAATTGCACTTTATCTCGGGCCCCAAAAAAATCCTTGATAAACATAGGTTTTGGGTCTTGCTCGGTCCCTAAGTTTCGTCTCCACTAGGGGATCTTGAACTTGGGCCTGCGAATCTTCTAGCTTATCAGGAGCCTCCTTATGCTCCCTGTCCTCTTACTCGATTGACATCATTCAGGCCTTCTTCGAGCCTTCTTATTCTAGCCGTGAAATCGGCCCAACAATGGCTATTTTTTAGTGTACCAATCATGGGATATCTTCGATCATACAATGTAGAACTGACTGAGAAGGAATAATGTCCTTCGGCAGGTCATCGGCCGGATAGATCACTTCTGTGACATCTTGCACAATGCTGTTTGGATGATTTTTGATAGATATTCTAGTTGGTAGGCCATACTTATTTCTCCCAGTTGTTGAGGCACAAAAATATTCCATCTTTCTTTCTCCGAAAATCTCATTACATGCCCGTTGCATTAGCAAGGGAATTCCATTGTGTAGATCTTTCCCAAGGTTGTGCGCTCCACATTTTGGGATAGAAGAATGGATGGGTGTCATCTGATATAGAAGAATGGATGGGCATCATCTGGTATGGAAGAATGCATGTGCGTCATCTGGTATGGAGGAGTGCATGGGCGTCATCTAGTATGGAGGAGTGCATGGGCGTCATTTGGTAAAGAAAGGAGGGATGGACATTGCTTTGTATGAAAGGAGTGCATGAGCGTCATCTGGTAAAGAAGAAAGGGTTGGAGTTGTATTAAAGAGAGAAGTGGTGGTGATCGCCCCTATTTAAGGAGGGAGGAGCTTGGGAGGTCTATAAATACCCCCTTATCTCCTCATTTGAGGAGGACACGAAGTGAAGACAAGAAGTGAAGAGAAGAAAGGAGGAGAGAAGCCTATACTCCATTTCAAGTGGAGGGAAATCCTCTTGTGTGCAACCCCGCAACCCTCCTGGGGAAATCCTCTTGCGCACAACCGCGCAATCCTTTTGAAGGGCCTCTTTGCGCCACTTCAAGAGGACTTTGTCCTAATGCAAGCCTCTTTGCGCCATTTCAAGAGGACTTTGTCCTAATGCAACCTCTTTGTGCCATTCTCCAAGGAAGTTTGTCCAAATGCAAGCCTCTTTGCACCATTCTTGAAGGAAGTTTGTCCTAAGATAAGCCTCTTTGCGCCATTCTTTAAGGAAGTTTGTCCCAATGAAAGCCTTTTTGCGCCACTTCCCATGAGTTCCTGTCCTATAGGATGGCTCTTGCGCCACTTCTCAAGGAGAACTTCATGTGGATGCAATCCACTTGCGCGCAACCGCGCAATCCTCTTAAAGAGACTCCTTTGTGTGTCACTTATTGTGGAACCTTGTCCTGAAGGGAACGTTGGTGCGCCACTTCTTGTGGAAGCCTTGTCCTGAAGGAAGCCTTTGGTGCGCCACTCCTTATGGACTCTTGTCTTAATGGATGGCTTTTGCACCACTTCATGTAGAGAAGGGATTGTACGCTCCACTTTGGAAGGAGATTGTGCGCTCTATGTTGGGAGAAGGGGTTGCGCGCTCCTTGATGAAAGGAGCTTGTGCGTTCCACTTTGGAAGGAGCTTGTGCGCTCCTATCTTGAAGAAATCATTGGGTGCCACTTTGTACTCTCTTCGGTCCTGAAGCGGGCCTGTGTATGCCACTCCTTATCCGCAAGAGTATTGTGCACTCCACCTTTACATGGATTGTGCGTCCCCTCTTGGTGAAGCTGTTGTGTAGTTCATGGTTGTGCACCCCTTGGTGATGCACTCTCTGTTATGCTGAAATAGTCCTACATAAATACTCCTCTCACATCATCATTTGGAAGGCAGAATTTGAAGAATCTCAAGTCTGCACAACGGAGAAGTGGTACAATGAGAAAAGTAGTACAGTGGAAGTCTGAGAAGCCTCCAACCTTTCCTCAGTTGTGCACCCGCTCAACCCAAGTTCGTGGAGTTTCCAGATTCTCCTAGATTGTGCACCAATGTGCTTGCTCAAAATGCCCCTTCCTTGCTCAAGTGCGCCGGTTGCTGGATTCATAAAGAGAAAGTAATGGAAATGTGAAGCATAGAGAGAGGGCTCCAAAGAAGAGGAAGGACGATCAATGCCTATTATACAACCAAGTCAAAAACTTCAAGTCTGCTCAACCCACCTGCCTTTGCGATGAATATCAAAAGCGTCGAAATGCTGTTAAAATTAACATCGAATTGCCATTAGACCTCTCTCTCTCTCTTATTCATTGTGTCTATTCATTGTACTCTGTTTTCAGAATTAAGGGAAATGCCAGGATGTAAATCAACTCAAAATAAATAGAAACTTCATGATCATTGTTCTCTCATCCTTTCTCTGTTATCATTGAATAAATTTTTCCAAATCGAATGCATTTGTTTCTTGTCGAACACCAGTTAACTGAATTGGCCTAACCTCTTCGCCATAGTAGTAAGCTTCATTTGTATTTGATGTGGCCAAGAAGGGTTTCTTATCAGCCAAAACTAAGTCAACTTTGTCTTGATTAAAGAAAATTATAAATTGGTGCATAGATGATGGAATACATGCAAACGAGTGGATCCAATCTTTGCCAAGTAGAGCATTATAGCTAGATGAGGTATCAACCATAAAAATGGGGCCAACACTGTTTAGTCCCGATAGTCAGGTCGATTGGTAGGACCCCATGAGTGTTTGTAATGTGGGTAGTGAAATTACTGACTGTGACTTTAGATGAAATCAAATCGGTTGTTTTCTTTCCCAATTTTGACATTACTCTCAGTGGTAGGAGATTGACAACAACCCCATTGTCGACTAGAATCCTGGTGACTGGGCAGCTTTCAAGGTGAGCAGAGATAAATAATGTCTTGAGATGCTGCATCATGACATAAGTAGGCCTTTCTATGACTACCATTTCCCACATGGCTCCTGATTCCACAGTAACTATATTCACATGTGGTGTTTCATCAAATCTAGGTTTCTCTTTAGTTGCTTCTTCTGATGGAAAAGAAGTATGTTGTATCACTACAAGAGGGGTGAACTCCTCAACATCACCCGCCATTTTACTTGGCTAGGCTGATTTAGCCTGGAAACTAGAAGGCAAAGTGAACCATATTGCAATGAAACACGACGGGTGACAATATCTTAAACATAACCTCCACACTCGGACATTGCCCCCTAGTGTTTATGAGCTTTCTTGAGTATTGGGATTTCGAATATGCTTGTTGATCCTGTGGGCCACAACGCCGGACGATATGGTTGTTGGTGAGACCACCTGAAATGATTTGGTGGTTACTACTTGTTCGTTCACCAACCACTCGTCCCCTGGGAAACATTCATTATTAAGATAATTAAATAGATTATCATAGTCATCTTTTTCTTTTGGTCTTGCGAATTCGTAGGGTTGGTCGAAAATGTTAGCATCTTGTTCACATGATATAGGAGGTAGAACCGCTTTGATTGTGTTAATGGCTACTTGTTCTTCAAGTAAAGGGATTCTCCAAAAAATCGTCACGGTTGTACTACTCTTGACCAGGGTATGTCTTCGCCTTTTGCCGATTCCCTCCTCATGGCAGCTTTATGCCTTTACGAATGGCACTTTTTAGTTCGAGTTAACACTTTTGGCATTGTCGGGAAATTATGATGCATGACCCACTTCCGGACTCCCTTCTGACTTGCTGGTGGTTTAACCATTCTTTGCTTTGACATCTCTCTTTGAGAGTAACGGCCAGAGGGTGGAGGCACCCCCTGTGTCCGATGTTGACTACTTCCTTCAGTCTACGAAGCCATGTATCAAACTCGCAACCTTGGTTGAGGATGATCCCCCACCTCGAAACGGTCCTTCTAGCACATTGGTTGTAAATTTGTGAGCCTCAATTGTTTTATTAGATTGCATTCGGCTGACTGGTGACCGGGTGGGAAGGTCGATGTCATCTTTGCCTCGTTTATTGCTGTTTGCTTTCACAGTTGGTTGGGCCAAGATCAACCCTTGGTTGCGATAGATTAGCCCTCCTCAGCTTTGTCATCACCATATTGACTTCAAGATTGGGAGGGAATGGATTTGTATCGTTCAACATCACCTCCTCCTCACCCTTCTGAGGGAATTTTAGCAACCCTCAATCGTTATTGTCCCGGACCATGTTCCTTAATATAACACATTGTTAGTTGAGTTGGAACGAGTCCTGTGCCATTTATAGTATTTCATTTTCTGTAATTCGTCGGCTGAAGGTATTTATGATTTATGAGAATCTTAATAAACTTCTCGGCCAACAGAATTTCAAATATCTCATTGGCCCATGTGATGTCAAAATTATAAAAATTTTGGGCCTTTCATGCGGTTGATTCAAGCGATTTTGCCTTGATCTGTGCCAATCACATGAGTGGCTTCTTAGTCAACACTTCTAGTTAGGTCGTATATGTCCATGATAATATGTCCCAATTGATGAGTTCTTTTGCTTAGCACCTTCTTGCAAGAGTTCTTCGTACTTGGAGACCTTTCTAGTTAGGTCGTATATGTCCATGAACTTTGTCCCGATGAACTTCTTATGAAGTTTGTACTCGATCCCATCTTAAGCATGCTGCACAAATTCAGCTTCAGTCATAACAACCTTACATAAGCTTTTTGCCCTTTTGAACTAGGCAATATAGCTTTCGCAGGTTTCTCCTAGTAGTTGCTGAAAAAATGCAAGATCGAACATAGCTATTTTCCTATTCTTAGAGAAAAAATGAGCATGGATTTTTTCTTCAATTTCTTGCCAAGTATGAATTAAATTTGACAATAGTTTGGAATACCATGTGAAAGCTGCGACTGTTAGTGAATGACTGAATAATTATAGTTTATGATAGTCATTGTTTGCTAACTCACCACACTATAGTTAATTGATCAAGATGCTCGATGGTTGACTGACTGGGATCACCTAAAAATAAGGAAAAATCTAGGTGATAATTTCGTGGCAACGAATGCTTCTGATTGATCTACTCAGGATAAGGCTTATGGTATACTGGAATAGCATTGCGGTCGAGTACTTGGCCTACAACTTCCTAGACCATTTACATGATTTGGTCATGATCCACTCCCTGGGTTTCAACTACCGGTGGTGGATCGTAAACAAATTGGTTTGAACCCTCTTGGAACAACGGATTCCTAGAGAATTGTTGGGGATTATATCCTCCTGGTAAACCTTAATTCTGAATTTTAGGAACGAAATTCCTAGCCTCCCACTTTGGTTGTCTAAACTTAGGAGGAGGCGGAGCATTCCGTGTCTCCCGAACTAGAAATAATGGTGGATTCCTCTAAGGAGGCATAGATGGTGGCTGAACCACATGCCGATTAAACTTCCTTCGACATTATACTGCACTGTCGTTGGTGTTCATTCAGCCATCATCCCTAGCAATAGATGCATGAAGTCAATCTGGCTGCCCATGTATATATTAGTATTCTTAGTTTGAATATGCAATTACTCGACTTGGGCCCTTCCATATTCCTGAATATGCTGTATACTCATCTATATATCTCGGAGTGTGACCGCTATCTTTTCCGAAGAAACGGTCCGAGAGGTCAATGCCCCTTCTTGGTTCCCAATGTCGAGTGTTGGATTATTATTTAGATTCAATGCTTCAGGGGTTTGCTTGAATTGGTACATTGTCGGTTATAGGCTGTGAGATTGGTGTAAAGGGTTTGACCCCAGCAATTAGATTGCTTCTTCTATTCATAATTCTGATTAGCAAAGTTATGTCGGTAAATTAGAGACAGTGTTCGACCAGGCGTGTCAAAAACTTGTTAGTGCTTGTTTTCGGCAGTTTGAATGCAGGCGTGCCAAAATTGAATTTGAGGCTCAATTTAAACTGAACAATTATAACCCCAAGCACTGAGATAGGCAGGTACATAGTATATGACGGAGATCGGCCGCCTATTCAGCCACTTGCTCAGTGTGTAAAATAGGATCAGGCGATATTCAAAGGGTAGGGTTCATCCTCTGATGATGGGTTACACCTTTGGCTTCCATACGAAAGGACCTTTTAGTACATATAAAAGAGAAACGAGGAAGGGATCCTTATAGTCAGTTGCAGAGAACGATTGCGAAGCACCTTTCTGAATGGCTAACGTATGAGTGTAGACCCAATTTACAGCTAAGATTACCAGCTACTCGATTAACACTACGGATTACACTATGGAATGTAAAACAACAGGCGAAAAGTAAAGGATTACGTTGGGAAATGTAGTTTGCTTGGAAAATAAGTAGAATGATTACACTAAGGAATGTAATTGACTGATAATTGAAAGGATAATAGAAAGATAATGTTTGGATTTGATTGGGTTAGTATGAGTGGAATTCTTCCCGTTGAATTCTTTTGTTATTTATAACTTTACCTTGGTCATCTAGATCCCACATTCTGATGGTTGCTATAACCGTATAACATTGCTTGGCCTTCTTTGCTTTTCTTTTGCTATCTGTCTTGTAATCGCTTTCACACGATTGCTCTTCCATCGGCTATTTAAACAATGACATGGAATTATTTGATGCGCTCCAACTGTATTACCACAAAATCCTCTGCGTATATCTCTGAAGTTCTTCAAATACACTATACAAATCAGTTTAGATCATGCATAACTCACTCTGATTGATTCCCACATGAAATAGTGAAAATGGGATTGAACACCCGTTTCCTAATATGATCAGACAAAATGGATGTAATTGATAGATTTCTCATAGGCTCCGCGGTTGGCCCCACCTAACCTTCGGTGGAGGAAGTTATGCTAAAGGCTCGAGTTCACCATGTTGTATATGTAAAATCCAATTCTTATATTATATTTTTCTTCGATTGGGCATTATGGGGCATAATATCCTGCGAGAACCACAAATCAGGTGGCAACACCACATGATACAATTGGATGGAGTGCCAACACTATATTTGCATGTCTGTTTATCTTTCGTCAAATTTAAGAATGTGAAAATATAAAAATCAACCTGATTCACTTCGAGGTATTAAGAGCGTTTTACATTGTTCTTGTTGGTGTGGACGGTCATAATTTTTCATTAACCTATTATTTTAGGCACGTTTAAATAATGGCTCTTACATGATGGACGCACGGATTTACACGTATAACATGGTGGGTCCCACAGAACTTAGGGTGTTTTACACAACTTCAGCTACTCGTGCATGTGGCATTTCAAAATTTTACCCTCCCTACAAGTTGCCACATGAAACTGTCTGAGATTTTCGACTCTTGTCAGTTCTCATACATCCTCACCATTGGATGCCCAAGAACTAACTAGCATGAGATCTTTTCAGTGCAACTTTTACTCTAGGATTTATCTAAAGTGGGCCCATACGTATGCCAGTTGTAAATGCAAAGAAGATCTAGTATTAGATTAGACCCTGTGACGTGAAGACAGATCCTCCTTACGGATGACAATCATGCACGGCTATCCAAACCTTCCCTATTAATTACTGGGCATCTCTACAATCACAGTTCTCAAGCAATCCTGGCCATCCAGTTGGTGACTGCCAAACTAGAAGGTTCAGGGTAAGCAACTAATGTGGCTCTACTTATCGTTACCATCACCTGTCCTCATCTTTTAATGTAACATGAACCATCCATAGTCGTCCCAGCAAACTAATGTTTGGATCACTGAATTGTAGGCTCCACTCGACAGAACTGAAAACTCGCGTATGAAGTGTAATAAGTTGTTTCTAGGATCTGATAATTTCTCCTTTGTAAAATGTAGGAAAGGCGGCGGGTGGAGGTGTTAGCACGAGAGGGGAGTGGAGGAGCGATTGTTCTTTTTACTGGTAAAGCAATTGGATTAGAAACACATACCATGGTTTCCTGTACGTTTTTCCTATCTCTCGACTCATGATCTACATTATATTTGGGTTGGCCTGCGAGTCACCTTGGCCTGACCAGCTTTTGGGGCTAGTTTGGGTCAACTTAAATGAGTAGTGGGCTGGCGACATCGATTCACCTTAAAAAAAATAAAAATAAAAATAAAAAATTGGTGGGTAGGTAGGCCATTTAATTTAATTGGTCAGGCTTCGGTTGAATCCCACCTCATCCAACCTGCCCGTCTGTGTTATCAATGGCTTGGGCCAGATGACCGGAGCCAACCGCACCCAAAACCTGAAAAACTATAAGATAGCATAGAACATGGATACAAATTTATGGTATATGCATGAACGTAGGTGTCCACTAATTGAGCCATGTTGGCTGTGCTTTAGCCCCATACAACATTCTTAGACTTTGGTTTGGGCTCGGTCCGGTCTGGTGAAAGCAGTTCCGGTGAACATTGCCGTGCAATCTAGGGGGATCCACTTGGCATCCAAGTGTGTGTGCTGTGAGTTCAGAGATAATTAGAGACAAACGGGCCATTCAAGTGAGTCCATTCAGCACCTATTCCTGGATAGTAAGCTTGCGAAATCAGCATGGTCATATTTTGGGGGATGTTTGACATCAATGTAATGGGGGTCACTTCGGTGGAGAATAGATTAACTCAGTGGTGGATCTCCCCGACCTCTAGGACGAGAGTCTCCCCTGCCTAGAAGCTGGTTCCATGCCTAATTCTCTGGGAGACTTGGAAGGCTAGGAATACGGCAGTTTATGATGGGAAATCCCCTTCGCCTGCAAAGCTATCTTGCGTGTCCGTTGGTGGCTATCCTATATCAATGGAAACATCCAGCGCATCATTCAGAGTTTCCATACCATCAGCAATCTATATCCGAGTGTCGCTTAGCATCCAGTTCCTTCCAGCGGCCCCTTCTCATCCAAGGCAGTGGTTCATTCGGCTATCAATGACACTTTTAACTTGGCCCGTGCCCCGTCTTCCTCTCTGGTAGTGAAATGGATGAGGCCACCTAGCGGCTGGGTGAAGATAAATGTGGATGGGTTGGCAAAGGGTAACCCAGGTATATCTTTGGGGGGGGGGGGGGGGTGTGTTTGCTTTCTCAGAAGGCTATGGAGTAGGTTCCAACATCAGTGCTGAGCTCCGAACAATTCATAATGGTCTGCGCATTTGAATTAATAGGGGCCATTCTTACGTCATCGTCGAGTTAGATTCTCAGCTGGTAGTGAATTTTTTGTTGGGAGCCACCATCCTTGGTTGGAAATGGAGATACTGGCTATCCAGGATACAGAGTCTCAAGCTTAGAGGGCACATTGTGTTTGCCCACATATTTAGGGAGGGTAATGGGCCGAGCATGGGCAGCGCTAGCCAAGCGGCATCTTTGGTGGACTATCTTGCGGACCTCCCAACTCAGGTCAGAGGGTTACTTTTCCTAGACAAGGTTGGGTTGGGAGCGATCAGGGAAGTCTAAGGTGGGCCTAAAGTCGGACTATGACCCTGCTAAGGGATCACCTTGCTCTGGGCCTAGTATAGGCTGGAGTGACTTCTTAGTGGGTTGATCGCTCCTAGAGTTCCCCTATTTTTTACTTCTCTTGTTTTTAGTTATGATAGGCCCTCCCTAGGTCCTTTCTCTCATGGGAAAACACAAAATGTAAATTTTGGTGATATATATGAAAATCAGAAAGTTTTTTTGAAAAATAAAAAAGAGGGTCAGTAGAGCCAAATATTATAAATGGGTCGTTGGTTCAGGTTAGTCTTGGGTTTGAAGAATTTTAAGTGGGTCGATCAGGAAATGGAGGGTTCATGGGTTTTACTTGGGCTTGAATGCTTGGCCTGTTTAGTAAATGAGTTGGGCTTGGGCTCACCCACCCCTCGACCTGAACCCAATCCACTGTCACCCTACTTTAGAGATGGGCCTGCTGACTGGAACTGTCCACCTGCTTGGTGTGAGCATGAATGAGCCATGGTGCAATAATCACGCTTAAGAAATGATCCTACATTTGATTTATAGTGCTGAATGTAAACATTGGAAATGTTCTTTTTGTTGTTCTACAGTAAATTGCACACAACTTTAGAATAATTGTGACAGATGTTGTTGAGATATTAAAAATATGATGATATTACTGTAGAACATTGATTAAATGACATAATCATGATAATATCACAAGATTTTCTAAATCTTGGTGGTTTTAATTCTTCATAATTTTATTGCTAACTGAAAAGTTAATTACACTGATTAATCATGAATTTTCAACCAAATACACCCTAACTTTTTCCATACTTTGTACTATTTAGAGAATCACTTAAGTTCAGTCTGTATCGCTCTCTACACTCCCTCTTTGATTGATGGGGATCAAAGAGCAACAGTTTTCCAACGAGATATTACTGCCCACTTTTAGCCATTGCTTTGGTGAAGCTACTTGAACATGAGCGGAGATAGGAAGAAGTGAAAAGAGCTGATTCTGAAGATGTTTACGGATTAGATGAAAGTCTACCTCAATATGCTTTGGTAAAAATAGCTGTCACTTGAAAATAAGTGAAGATATGAGGAAATGAAAAGAGCTAAATCTGAAGATGTTTACAGATCAGATGATAGTATAGTATGCCTTAGCATGCTTGGTATGTTTGAGAGACTAGTTTGTAAGACTTCTATAATGGGCCTACTTTATCAATGGTTTGTGACGTAGGGAAGGACGTGATGAGGTTGATCACCATCTTCCTCAAGGAATAACTACTCCGAATTCACGGAGCTCTCCGGACTCTTCACAGAGCTTCCTCAAATTCATAAGGGATGAAAATATAAATAATTTCTAATAAATTCAAAATAATTTGATTAATGATAAAAAATGAAATTACTATCCTTTAAATAATGAGCTCAAACATAGGAAGAAGTTTTAGACTCAGCCTCCCTAACAACATAACTGACTATAAATAGTGAACTTACTATTTATAAACGGTCTCCATTCCTAATAGATTTCATGGTTTTCGGCCAAAAATATAAGTGTCCAATTTGGCTGAACCACGTTATTCTCCTAATTTTTCTAAGCCCTTTTCATACTGGGCACGACTCCTACAACTCAAAGGATCAAAAGTTATAGTCTAATTAAAACTTCCTATTTATAGTAAAAATGAAAATAAAAGGGACTTTTGACCGTCAAATCCCACTGCTTTAGTTTGTTACCTGAAATACACTAGAGGGGGTTTCCTAACGTGCAATTCACAACTTTAGTCTGCCCATTAGTTTGTAGGTGGTAGGCACTACTGAACTTATCAAACTGATTCCATAAAGTCTGCCAGAAGTGGCTAATGAACTTCATGTCACAGTCAGAAGTAATGGTCTTAGAAACACCAGATAGTTGTGAGACCTCTCTAAAGAATATATTTTCCATGTGTGTTGCATCGAGGTTCTTCTTATATGGGATAAAGTGCACCATCTTTAAGAAACAATCTACCACCATGAATACTGAATCCATGCTGCATTGTGTTCATAGGAGACCAAGCAGGAAGTCCATAGATAAATCCTCCTAACGGCCGTTAGGCATAGGCAACAGGGTGTAGAGGCCCATTTTGTAAGACCGTCCAATAGAGGTCTGACAAACATAAAAGCTCTACACCATTTTACCCACGTCACATATTAATTGTAACCAATAATACTGTTCTTCAACAAGAGCTCACATCTTGTCTCACCAAGGTGTCTACCAATGCCATCTCCTGTAGCTCTTGGATAATCTGCTCCCTCAGGGAACTTTTGGTGATGCACAGTTGATTCCCTTTGAAGAGTAAACAATCTTGCATATGTAGGTCACTAGGATGACCTTCTTGGCATCTAATCCACGCGTCCTTGAAGTCGTCGTCGTCGACATATATGTCTTTAAGGCATTCGAACCCGAGAACCTCATTCCTCATGGTGACTAACAAAGTTGTATGTCGGATAAGTGCATCATCCAGTTTGTTCTATTGATTAGACTATGCTTTAGCATAGATGACAATTCTTATAAGAATGAAATCCACCTAGCATGCATATGATTCGCGTTAGCTTCGCTATTAATGAATTTGAGATCTTGATGGTTTGTGTAAAGAATGAACTCCCTTTGAATTAAGTAATATTGCCAATATTGCAGTGTTAGACCACTGTGTACAATTCGAGCTCCTAAGTTGACCACTTTTTATGTGCATCACTAAGTTTTTCACTATAGAATGCTATCGGCCTGCCTTCTTATGACAACACTCCTCAAATTCTGACATATGAAGCATCACATTCGACCTCAAATAGTTTGTCGAAGCTGGGAAGTACAAGAACCGGGGTTGTGGACAATCTGCGCTTGATCTCATCAAAGCTCCTATCAGCTTTGCCAGTCCAGTGAGATAGTCCCGTCTTCATAAAATCAATAATTGGTGACATAATGGTGCTAAAATCATTCACGAACCGACAATAGAATGTCGCCAATCTGTGAAAACTCTGTACTTCGTGGATGTTCGTTGGAACCTGCCATTCCCTGATGGCTTTCACTTTTCGTCGTCTACTCGAATGCTCGTGGATGTCACGACAAAGCCCAAAAATATCAAGCTATCGGTCAAAAAGCTGCATTTTTTAATATTGAGATACAGCTTATTTTTTGTGAGCAGTTGAATGATATGTTTGAGGTGTTCCATATGGCTTGCTTCATCCTAACTGTATATCAAAATGTCATCAAAGTTAATTACTATAAATTACCCAATGAATGGCTTCAGAACTTAGTTCGTCAACCTCATGAATATACCTGGTGCATTTGAAAGACCGAAAGGCATGACCAACCATTCATGCAACCCTCTCTGGTCTTAAAAGTCATCTTCCAGTCATCACCCGACCGTATTCGAATATAAAGCCACTCCTTAAATCAAAATTAGAAAATAATTTCACACCCTCAAGCATATCCATCATATCGTCCAACTATGGTATGAAAAATTTATATTTTATGGTAGTCTTTTTGATCGCCTAGCTGTCAACACACATGCGCCAACTCCCATATTTATTAGGATTTAATAGGACTGGTACGACGCATGAGCTCATGCTTTCTCCGATTAGACCCATACAGATCAATTCCTCCACTTGTCCTTATAGAATATCGCACTCCCTCATACTCATCCAATAATGAGGACGATTGGGTAAGTTAGACCTACAATCATTAGGCCAAATTTTTTTGAATTCATGTAATAAGGGTTTTAGTGTCTCAGGAATGATGGTAGGCTCAAGTTCCTTTCCCTTCACAATAAATGTATAGTCTTATCTCGTCTATTTGGATTACTTCACAAAGTCCTGTATGTTTAAGAGAAAACGGCCCTCCACTTTAGAAGTTTTGAATGGCTCCTCTGGATCCATAAGGGCTAGTATGGTTTTCCGGTCGTCCCTAATGAAAATGTACACATTATTTCGTCCTTTATGAGTGGCCTCATGATTGGATTGTCATGGTCGACCGAGTAGAATGTGACAAGCCTCCATGTCAACAACGTCACATACTACTTAGTCTTTATAATGTTCGCCAATTAAAAAAGATATAGTGCATTGTTCATTTATTTTCGTCTCGCTAACTTTCTTACTCCAACCGATCATATATGAAGATGGATGACACTTCTTTTTCGGTTATAATTTCTCCATGATGACCTTGAAGAATAAGTTCTTGCTGCTCCTACTGTCGATGATCATATCGTAGACTTCTCAATTCACTGTACACCTTGTTTGGAAGATGTTGTGTCTTTATGAATGTACTTCCTTTGTGCATACAATAACCACCTCACAACTAGCGTCTCACCATGATCATGTGGAACCCAATTTGCTTCATTAGCTTCAGCATCTGTGGCGTACTTCAATTCGTCAACATCTGAAATTTCATCAACTTTTTCAATACTACCATTATTGATGGCGAGGTTAGCCACTTGTCGCTGGGGGAAAGTGTTTTGATAGCTAACCTAGTTGGCCAAAACGATAGCAGTGGTCGGCCATAGGGGTTCAGGATCCTACTCAGACAGGCAGTAGTGGTCACACTCCTTTGGGGTCTAACTTTCCCGCTTCTCGAATCTCATTTTGCAGGTATAGGAGGTTGAGTATGCTCCTCATAGGTTCTTTCCTTTTGGCCTATGAATCTCCATAGGACGGGACCACACCAGTGACCTTAGTGGTAGGAATGCTCTGTGTGTTGGGATGGTCACGTTGCGCTTTCGCTCGGGTGGCTAACTTGATCGCTTCATTCATCGTCCGCACGGGTTGCATCTAAACCCGATCCTGAAGCACAACATGCAACCCACCATTGAATTGAGGGACTTTATGGGATTCAGTTTTGACCAAATCGTTGCATACCACCAAGTGGTAGAATTCTTCTGCGTAATCTCTCATTGACTAACTACCCTGTCAACAATTTTGATATTATTAAAATAATACCTGATCATAGTTGTGAGGGAAGAATCATGAGCATATCAGCTACTTCATCCGCTGCCCTATGTGGATTGGTGCTTTCATCTATCTCGTTCTTGAAAGTGAAAGTTGGTCCCACTAAGATGAAGCTCTACCCTTCAACTTGTAGGCCACAAGCTTAACCTTCTTTGCTTTTTGGATTTCTATATTGTTGAAGAATCACTCAACTTTAAAAAGCCAACGAGGAAATCATCAATGTGAAGTTGGCCATTAAAGTTAGGAAGATTGACTCTCATCATGAACTCTTGATCTACCCGATCGCCACCTTGTCCGGGATATTAGAATATCATATGGTTGATCTCCTCATCACTGGATCTCTCCTTAGGTGTGATCATGTGGTTCACTGTTGACATCACCTTGCGATTGGTGCGATTACGAATTTCAATGCCTACCGGGGGTGGATCACCGTCATGAACATGGAATTGTCCTAGTGCCTCTGTCATGCGATCGATGGCAGTTTGCAACCCTTGCATGACTTGTCGATTCTCTCATTGCGCCGCTTCAAAAGCCGACGCTGTTAAACAAAATCCTTGGAGCATTGTCTATGAGAATGTTGCTCGACCCGTCGTTAGAAGCTTTAAATTCAAGGAGAAAGTCTCGCTTTGATACCACTTGACGCAGGTCGATCGCCATCTTCCTTAGGGGATATCTACTCTGAATCCACGGAACTCTCTGGATTCCTCATAGAGCTTCCTCAAATCCATAAGGGATAAAAGTAGAAATAATTTCTAATAATTTTGAAATAAATTGGCTGATGATTATATACACACACACACACACACACACACACACACACATATAAAAGGAAATTACAATCCTTTAAATAATGAGCTCAAACATAGGACAAAGTTTTAGACTTAAACTCCAACTCAAACACCCTAAATATCTGACTTACTATAAATTGTAAACTTACTATTTATAAATGATCTCCATTCCTACTTAGACTTCATATTTTTCAGCCAAGAATAGGAAGTATCCAATTTAGCCTAACCATGTTGTTCTCCTAACTTTTCTAAGCCCTTTTCATGATGGGCACGACTATTACAACTCAAAGTATTAAAAGTGATACTCGAACTAAAATTACTATTTATATTAAAAACAAAAATAAAGGGCGCTTTTGACTATCGATATGAGGGAATCTCACAAATCCAACATGGGCAACCCGGTGTAGTGGGGTCGGTTGGCTAAAGTCGCTTCTCCTACATTAAAATCAATATGATACGTTAAAAAACTCATCCCTGTTTGCAAGATACAACTATTTTAAGGTTATGATGGTGTGGATCATTTCTGCCTCTGATCGGGCCTTTTCTAGTCCATTTTTTCCATGAAAGTTTATGTGACCAGCTCTACATCAGTTTGGATCTACCTAAATGTTGGATAATATTATCAAATATACCAGTAGGCTCCACTATAGTTGTGAAATGGTTCTTTATCATGTACCCATGGATTTAGAACTTCAAAATGCTCTTTTCTTCCATTGGGTTTTCAGTTGCCTTTAGTGACGCGCCATTCAACCTCTTTCATCGATTCCGGCATGCGATGGTTGGATTGCTGGGTGCTCGATGGCATTCACGTCTGGACTCTCCTATAGAGGTATGCAGCCGTTGGAAAAGCTCCACCAAGGTGTGAGGTCACTGGATTCTTTGGGGTAGTCTAATAGGATGGGCCTTCTTGATGCTGTTATGGTTCTCGAGAGAGGGCAAGAGGAGGTGACCATTGTAAGGTTAAGGTTTCTCCCCCTTTTTGAAAGAAAACAAAGAGGGTTTTGACACTCAGATTTGGAATTTGAATTTAATAAAACATTCTATTTGGACTATCTACCCTATGAATGTTGTTGTGCCCAGATTTGGAATGCACCTTGTTAATGTTTAAATCATGCTTGTAAAGTCACAACTAAGCTCAATTTTGAGCCCTTTACCCAAGCTTCAAAAGCTGACATGGAAAGTTGGTTTAAAAGAAAAGAAAAAATGATGCCTAATCATATATTTCGTTTAAAGTTCTGTCTTTCAACGATTAATGCCAACTACTCACTGAGCTAACTTGAACTATACTTCATATGATCCATTGAGGGCATGATTATATTAGTAATCTTGAGTTTATATTTGTGAAATTGGAACTGTAAGTGTTAGCTACCATAGTGACCTCAATCGATGAAGACTTTATGAACTAACTTGTGATTTTGCGATATGGTAATAAGATTGCATAAAGTTGTGTTTGCATTTAATGTGGACGACAATGAATACATGGATGATCACTGTTTGGCTGAGTAAAAGATACTAGTGGTGTAAGGTTGAGAGACTTATATCACTCATAAGTGTTGAGTGTCTCATGTTAAGGAGAGCTACTTGTATGTCATGACAACAACCAATGGAAGAGTGATGATGATGTGTCCATCTCTCACTAGAATTGTTTGGTTAGACTGATCATCATCCTATTTAATTTAATTGAAGCTCCAATCAATTGAACGTTAGTCAATAATTTTTCCTAATATCTAGTTTATATTCACGAACATATTAAATTAAATTAAACACATTTACTAATATGAGTGTATTTGTAAACAGTTAATATTTCAATTCAATTCAATTTTGTACTCCTTTTAACTGGGTTTATTTATCCAAAATGAAAAAATGCATATAGACAGTCCTAGGGCACATGGAAATATACCTTGCCTTATAAGAGGAAGAACCTCCTAAACCATCTAACATGGGTACCAAGTAAGAAATTGCTCAATGCAAGGCATGGGATAGATCCAACAAAATGTGTCTCAAAATCATGAAGCACTTGATTTCTGAGATGATGAAAGATGCCATGCCTTAAACTATGAAAGCCAAGGTTTTCCTGATTAAAATAGAAAATCAATTCAAGGAATTTGATAAGGCTGAAGTGACTTCACTAAAGAGTAAGTTGACTCATGCATCTTATAATGGCTATGAAAACATACGCGAATACACTATAAAGTTGACTGAAGTGGTCTTCAAGATTCACTGATTAGGCCTTTAAATACAAGATGAGTACTCGATCATGAACTCTTTACTCCCTCAATTCAATATGTTGCAAGTCAATTGTAATGGTTGTTGAAAGGATTTTGCCCTTGATTTTTTGCTTAGGTTTTCACCCTACCGCAAAGCCAATGAGGGGGCATCAATGGGGAAGCTGTTAGGAGGAGCCAGTCACTTGGATGGACAAAAGTTTAAGGAAGGAGCAAGCTAGGAAATAGGGATGTCAGCCTCTTCGTAAGAAATCTCCCGTTCAACTATTTCACAGATGACCTAAAAATTTTGATAAAACAATATGGCAAAGGACACGAAAATTAAAACTTGGTTAATGAACCTCTCACGTATGATTCGATATGAATTAAGAAGAAGAAAGTGTAGTAGAGAAAATGGGTTGGGCAGCCAGCTCTTGGTTCCAAGCTAGATTAACTACTTGAGAGAACGATCCGTCCAGAAGCCACATTCTTTGAAAGCGGAATGGCTTTGGGATAGACGATATTGGGTTGGGAAAGGAAATGAGCAGCGGGGCGTGGTCCGAATTCATCCTCGGTAGATGATGCACTTGGAAACTGGAAAATTGATTTAACCAACATGATTATTGCTCCAAGTAAACCTGTTGCCACTGAAACCGGCATCCAACAGCTCGACTTTGTTGATGGCTTCTTTAAATTTAGTGCAACTCTCCCGATCCCGACACCTTTTGCCTAACCTCTCAGAGCTGTCAGTGACTGCGTTGAAGTCGCCGCAGACAGCCCATGGGCCTGACGAAGCTGAGCAATAGATTCCATACTCCTCTAAAGGAACCTCCTACTGAATATGAAACATTTAGCATAAACAAATGAAAGTCTAAAAGATGTTGAATGAACCTGAAAAGAAACATCTATAGAGACCAATTGATTAATCATTCCAATAATCGAAATGAAAATAGCATCCCTGTAGAAGATCCAGATTCCTCCCCCAATAAATATAGAGGAATGGAAGCCAGGCTTCAGCCCTATCCCCACGCTCTTCCTGTCCCTAGCCATAGGCTTAAGGATGGCAACAATGGAGGAATTATGATCCCGGATATGCCTCATAGTAGAGCGAATGGTGGCTGCATTGGCCATGCCCCGGGTGTTCCATATGAGAAGATTATCCATTAGAAACATTCCCTGAGTTGATAGCCCTTCTCTTCAATATCTTGAGCCTACTTTCCCCATCCTCTGTCGCTAATGGAATGTCTGCCCTCCCCTTCTTCCTGAGGCCCTCTGGAGCTTTCCTGATAGAGGGGACAGTCGCAGTAGACATGCTTGCAGAATGGCAGGGGAAGTTATGGAGAACATTTGGTCCCTGAGGGAGGATCCAGCCACTCGAGTGCAGAATTTGTTCTACAGCATTAGGATGGATTGATTCCTGATTTGAGCGAGTAGAGGAGTTAGCATCTGCCTGTCCCTCAAATCCCATGTGAAACCTATAACCTCCATCATTGTGGGATAGCTGATAGGGCGAAAGATCTACTTATAGATCAAGTTTCCTATATACAGAGACACACCCATCAGCAAGCCCTTCGTGGGGAGACAAATTCTCCTCAGCAACAGCATGAGGAGATGGGGTCTAGATAAGTGGGTTCTCTGGCCTGAAGACCACAATAGAGCCATTGATTCCCAAGTCCCTGATAGGGGAGTTATCTGCCGATCTGGAGAGGAGACAATCATCCTCATCCTGGACATCTGGTATTTCCCGAGAATGAGGAGATCTACAAAACGCATTCCTCGGGGGACTGCAGTGAACAATCTTAACATGGTTTGAAATGTTATCTACCTGGGCTAGATTGACGGAGCATATCGGAGTAGAAGGAGGTTGAGAAGCAAACCTGTGAGGAATGGCTACCACTGCTTGATGGGGAACCTGCAAATGGGATCCAATATCCTGCAAAGCAACCAAGTTGATATCGATATCTACCCTGCCATTGCATTCGAAGGGTGGGGATTTCTAGTGTCTAGTTGCTCCATTTGAGATTCAATAATCTAAGGTGCTTCTGCTGGGGGAGTTTCAGGTATCCGAGAACCTGACTGCGAAGTAGGATTCATCTCAACATTTCTTCGAGCATGTAGGGCGTAGTTAGAGGGATTGTCTCTGGAGTTGACAATTCCACAAACATTTGTAGGGCGATTAATCTACCCTCCACCGAATCTCCTGGTAGCCCATTCTTTGGTGCTGACTTCTGCTCCTCCTGTCCTCCCCATATTGGCTTTGGGGATCATCGAGTGGCAGCCCATGTTATCTGCTTCCTTCTCTGCCCAGATAGGGAACTGTTTCCCCACAGCTACTAGGAATTTTGGAGATTTGAGGGCGGTCTTCGTCGACATCCTCACTTACACTCTAGTGAACATTTGGAAAATCCCATGTTTGGAGTTTGTGTTGATCTGAAGAACGTGGCCGAAAGAGTTCCCTAGATCAAGAATCGCTGATTCCATCCAGGCGTGGGATGGGATGCCAAAAAATCGAATCCATGCTTTTACTGAATCTAGATGAACATCTGGAGACCAGGGGTAAACCTTTGCCAATCCCATGCCTTCTCAGAAAGAACAATCGGCTACAAAATCAGAGAGTTCCATCTTGGTTTTGAATACAATCAGAAAGTGGGAATCAGAAATTCTGGCTACATCAATGGCCGAAGCTTTGAATCTGAAAGATCGAAAATTGTTGATCAGCTGGATAATGGACACATTCTTCTCTCCAGTGACACCTACAAGACCTAGCTCCAGCTCTTGAAGTTTGTGGTTGACTGCCGAAGGGTCCGCAAATATTGTACCATTACTATCTGACTCTGTGGATGGAGCCGATATAGGTTTTTTCCCATCCTCTGCATGGCAGGAGGTCTTCCTTGAAATAGTCGCTCCCCTCAAAGCATCCTCTCCCTTCCGATTGTCACCCTGAGCAAGACCAAGGGGAGCTGTCGATCTTACCGTTGATTTGGGGCGGGTGTCTTTGGCCGACACCATTCTCCCATCTATCTTCTTCTCGTTGAGAACCACCTTAGCCGCTCGAGCATTGTCTTCGTACAAGAATCTGAAGAAGGCGTAACCCCCGGGTTTACTCGTACCAGGAAATAATGGAAGAAAGACCTCTGTTATTCTACCATACTTTGGAAGATTTTAAACAAATCCTCAGTGGAGCAGCTGAAAGGGAGATTACCTACGAGCATGCTTTTTGCTCCTTCCAAACCCTTCCACTGAGCACCATTCCTAGATTTCATTCTTCTGCTAGACGGTGCGCAGTCCCTTGGACGACCCCTCATTCGAGGCTATAAACCGGCTATAGGGTCTTCTTCGAGTGGCATCTTATCGGTCAAAGGCTGAAGGGATTTCCCTAACCTGCAATTTCCCCTCTAGCAATTTCCCCAACCTGCGATTCCTCAATAGTCATTCTCCCTGTTTGCAATATGCATCCTGCAATCTAGTTAGACACTTTGAGAAGCAGCGGATGAAATTAACACTGCTTTGTGAGTTCTACCTTTGGAAATTGTCACCCCTACCTTTGAAAATCCGACTCCCCGTCCAAATTCGCTGATTTTCGCCCGATAAGGCTTTGCAACTGTTTTTACAAGATCTTGGTGAGTGTGATAGCAACAAGGCTCAATCAGGTGCTTCCCTCCATCATTTTGCAAGAACAAGGGGCTTTCATTCAAGGGAGACCGATCTTGGAAAGTATTGCAATGGCTCAGGAGCTTTTTAGAGACATTAACAAAAAAGTCCAAGGTGGTAATATAGTCCTTAAGCTCGATATGGAAAAGTCCTATGACAGGGTGGAGTGGACTTTTCTAAAGCAATGGCACCTCGGCAGGTTTCTTTAAGTCCTTAGGAGGGCTTCGGCAAGGAGATCCGCTCTCCCCCAACTTGTTTATCATAGCCGCGGAAGTTCTTAGTAGGGGTCTAAGAAGTTTAGTGGACTGTGGTCTTTGCCAGCACTTCAAGGTGGCTAGAGATTTCTTCCAGGCTTCGCATCTTTTGTACGCAGACGATACTCTCTTATTTTTAAATGGTGGCAAGGCTTCACCTAGAAGAATGAATGACTTCTTGCAAGAGTACCAAGTGGCCTCGGGTTAAGTCATCAACCTTCTAAAGAGTTCGTTTTTCGCCTCAAGCAAGCTCCCACAGTCCAGAATTAGAGCGATTGAGACTTTATTGGGTATTTCCAAGTCGGCTTCTCATCTTGTATATCTTGGGGTTCCGATGGCAGTTGGCAGAGTTAAAGCTAGCTATTTTTAGCATCTCCTAGACAAGATTGAAGGCAAAATCAATGGGTGGTAGGCTAGATGTTTATCCCAGGTCGGAAGACTAGTTTTGGTAAATCATGTGCTCAGTAGCATTCCTATTCACACGCTAGCTGCCACTCATCTTCCAACTCAGGTTTTGGCTTCCCTAGAAAGGCGTTTTGCTGATTTTTCATGGGGATGGACTGATGGAAAAAAGAAACTTTATTGGCGTAGTTGGAAAATAGTGTCTAGCCCCAAGCCAAAAGGTGGACTAGGTGTTCGTAAGTTGTTAGAAATAGTGAAGGCGTTTCGTATCAAAATGGCATGGGACAGTCGTTTCGATGAGGGTCCAAACCTGTGGGGTGTATTCATAAATTCAAAATACGGTGCAAATTTGGCGGAGCCCCCCAGGCTGTGGCCCTATCCAGATGCTTCCTCGTTGTGGAAGAAACTCCGTACCCTTTTCCCCTTCTTAGACTCCGTTGTTCGTTAGAATCTTGGATCAGGCAGTTGTAACATTTGGAATGATAATTGGATGGGCCTGGGTCCTCTTTGGAGTTTGGTCTCGGCTCCCATTCCAGCACCTATGTGCTCTCTTCAAGTCAATCAGCTACTTGGAGAGACCGGTCCACTTCCACCATCTGCGGTATTTAATCTTTTGCCCCCAGGAAGTCATTGATTACATTTTTCAGAATGGTTTTTGCACGGCTGACGGACCTGAGGTGCCAATTTTGCCTTTCACCCCGTCAGGTAGATTCTCAGTTAGCTCCGCTTGCTTAGCTAGTAGAGCTCCTAATGTTCGGAAAGTTTGGGCGAACTGGGTGTGGCATGCCAACATGCCACTTAGGATCTCTGTATTCCTTTGGAAGGTTCTAAATTGTGCAATTCTGGTGGATGCAGCAGTTCAGAATTGAGGAATACATCTTGCCTCTAGATGTGAATGTTGCAAGCAAAATCCTTCTGGAGATGCGTCGATGGAGACCATCCACCATCTTTTTCTTGATAGTGAGATTGCCAAACTTGCATGGAAACAGCTAGGAGAACAATTTCAGATCAGCGTGCAATCAGCAACGTCTGTTGAAGCTAGGCTGTTTCAATGGTGGGGCGCGATGTCTGGATTAAGGAAAATGTCGCTGGTTTGTAAGCTTCTCCCTGGTTGTCTGTTGTGGGAGCTCTCTGGAAAGCTAGGAACGCAGCTCGCTTCGAAGGGAAGGCGCCATCGTTATCTGTTCTGTTGGGGCGTGTAGCATGGTGGGCATCTAACATTAGCGAATCCGTGGACAGCGAGAAGATAGCCGGGTTGTCGTGCAAAGGGGCACTGCAGTAGTTGAGGGTGGCCTCTGCTCCCGTGGCCCTCTCTCATTCTCCAAAGGTTTGGTAAAACTTTCCAGCTATGCTCAAGTGGTCAGATGGGTAAGGCCATGCTATAACTGAGTAAAAATCGACATCGATGGTTCCTCTAGGAATAACCCGAGATTAGCAGACAGAGGCGGTGTTTGCAGAGACGACAAGGGCCAATTCATTTGCACCTTTTCTTCGGGCTATGGCAAGGGCTCCAACTCCTATGCGGAGCTCCGTGCGGTGTATGATGGTCTTGCATTATGTTTCTCCAGAGGTTTTCAACAGGTGATCCTAGACTCTGATTCATTACAGGTTGTGAAAGTGCTGAACGTACTTAGCCAGCCGGGTTGGAAGTGGAACTATTGGTTACGTTGGATTAAGAGCTAAAAGGGTGGTGGTAGAATTGAGTTCGCCCATATCTTCAGAGAAGGCAACTCCCCTGTGGATGCTTTGGCTCGCCAAGGCAACGAGACTCAAATTTTTTCTTCATTCGATAGGCTAGCTGACCTCCCTCCCCGGATCCGAGGTCTTATCTTCTTGGATAAGGTGGGGTTGGGCGCGATTAGAGAAGTGTAGAGTTGATTTTTTATGTTGGTTTTCTTTTGTTTACTTGGCCAGCTTTTAGGATTTTCCTTTTTGTGATATGATAGGCATCCCCGTGTCCTTTTTCTCCTGTAAATGCCCGAAGTCAGGCCTTTGTAATTACACTTTCTCATCAATTAAAAGTCCTCTTGCCCTTTGAAAAAAGAAAAAGAAAAAGAAAAAAAAGAAGATAAGAGTGCTAGAAGATTTTGCAATGCCAATGGTCCTTTCAATAGCCCTTGCCCATTTCCTAAAGACATCTTGTTGGAGCCATAGAATCTACTTTTATGCCTGTTAATCTTCTACTCAGATATCATCTGGTACTTAGCCAAGAAATCATTTACCACTTTAAGGAAAGCACAACTGCCATTAAGAAAGAGAATTGTGTCATCTACCAGGATTAGGTGGGAGATAAGGGGGCATCCTTCGCCAGCTTTAAAGGCTGACAGAAGCCTCTTTCAACTAGCCTTCTAAATCCTAGGCTAGAGCCTCCACTGCAAAATGAAGAGGCTTGGAGATATTGGGTCTCCCTTGCATAGCACGTGCATTGATTTGAAGTAGCCTGAAGCTTCGCCATTTACCAAGATTGAAAACTAGCAATTAACCTAGCACTTTTCTACCATCATACTTTGTGCCTTCTTCAAATATCATCTTCCTAGAGCATACTTTCTTTTATTTTATTTATTTATTATTATTATTATTATTATTTTCAAAAATACTATTTCCATTAAAAGAGAAAATACTTACAGAACCTGCTTTCGGGAAACCTAGGAAAAAAGGACCTGGAGAAACCTATCATATCACTTAAGAAAACAGAAAAACCTCGTTGAATGGACTACCGAGCGAATGGAGAATGATTCCCAGAACTGCACGAAACGTCTCTGATTGACCCTAGCCCCACCTTGTCCAAGAGAAGAAGCCCGTGAATATGATGAGGGATATCGGAAAATCTATTAAACGAAAAAGAGATCTGAGCCTCACTCCCTAGGCGGGCTAGAGCGTTCGCGGGAGCGTTTCCTTCCCTGAAAACATGCGCGAACTCGATATGACCTCTGCTCTTCAGCATCTTTATCCAGTCCAACCAGTAGATCCACTTCCAGCTCAGGCGGCTCAGCCCGTTCAGCAGCTTTATAGCCTGTAAAGAATCAGACTTGACGATGATCTGAGTGAAACCTCTAGCAAGGCCAATCTGAAGGCCTTCGAAGACTGCACGCAACTCCGCATAAGAGTTGGAGCCAAAACCGTAGCCCAAGGAGAAAGCGCAAATGAACTGACCCGAGTCATCCCTGCAGACTCCTCCGCCTCCCGCTAAACTCGGGTTACCTTTAGAGGATCCGTCTATGTTTACTTTGATCCAATTATAGCAAGGCTTGATCCATTTGATCGCTTCGGCAGATCTCGGACACTTGGACCCTCCTTTGGAGGGGAGGCTCGAGATGGTGAAGCCCAAAGCCACTGATCTCTGCTGATGCACATGTATGGGCAAAACTCCAGGCTTGTGGATGTTGTCCAGGGAGGCCTCGATGATAGACGCCCACTAGAACACACGTCCCATAATCACGTTCGGTGAGATCTTCTTCCCTTCAAATCGGGCAGCGTTTCTGGCCTTCCAAATCTCCCATAAAAGACACCCCGGGATAAGCTTACACGGCAATGAAGAGTTATGAGAAGTAGCCATGGCTCCCCACCATTTTTTTTATTTAATAATTGATTGCACTAATCTTTCTAATGGCTTTCATGTTCATATTTCATTGGTTAATCGACTAGTTTATTTGATATGGATCTCTATCAGGACCGCATGGAGCAAACGAAGCCCAACCCAAAGACTAGCTAGAAGAATTAATTTTTCTGCTAGCTAGAAGTCGATAGACGTGATAAACAATTCTCTAGCTGGTAAAAAATACTGTCAGCATACGCACACAGCGGTTTTCTAGCTGGTGTAAAAATACTGTCAGCATACGCTCCCAATAATCTAGGCAACAATTTTCTTACCGAAGTTTTTCTTTTATTTTAGCGATCTTTGGAAATATTTTCTTTTTCCTTTCGGATGTCAGGTCGATGGATGGGTTCTGGGTATTTCTAGGTCCCACATGGAGTCATAGACCCATCCAAGTTAGTACTTTATAGTTTTTTTTTTGTTTTGTTGGTTTTGCAAGCTCATTGGTGGTTAGTTTTAGATTTTTATTTTTATTAGTTGTTTTTGTGCTAGGTTTATATTCATTGGTTGTTTATCCTAAGGGTTTATTCTGATTGGTAGAGCAATGTAATGTTGTGATTAGTTGAATCATTAATAAAAAGGCTTCTCCATGAAAAGAGTAGGGAGTTCATTGGTTTTAGATAATTCTCAGTAACTTTGTGAAGAGAGGCTACCTGCATCTCCCTTGTTTATCCTTTGATTCTAAGACAATATTTTCTCTCTTTTATATCTAAATTGTTTAATTTCTAATTACAAAGTATTTATTTCTCACTGTAGACTGAACCATGGTTCATTTTGGCATCTCTCCTATTTGATTCTTTGTTCTCTCCACCACAAGTTCCTGTATGGGTCGATGGGTAAACTAGTGGTACAAACCATTCAGGTTAGTAGAATGGACCTATTCGATGGGTCAACAGGTGGGCCAAATCGTTCGAGTTTGCAGAGTGGACCTAGCCAATTAACTTCTTGTTTTTATTTGAAGAAAAAGAATTTTTTGTTGACAAAAGGGCTGTACAACCTACGGGCAGCCTGATCGCCCAAAAAATAAAAATTAAAAAGCACGGGCCACCTATCGTGTGAACTATACAACCTAACATGAAATTAAGGTAGCGTGGATCTGTTTCTGACTTGACCAAGGCCCGCTCAATCTAGAAAAAGGAAACTCGGGATGGTGCACGGAAGGCTAGACTCTCCCTGAAAAATCATTCCATTCTTGAGCGAGGCTCCCTAGCTTAGTCAACGCGTCCACTACCTCGTTAACTTCTCTAGGAGCATAGACAATGGCGACCTTCGCATCCTTCTTAAGAGCCTCGATATCGGCCCTCTAGTACCATAAAGTCCAGTTGGGAGATCCTTTCGAATTAAGCATATCCACCAAGACTTTGGAGTCGCTTTCTACCTGGATTTTTCCCAATCCCTGCTCCACACAAAACCTTAGCCCCTCAGCAATCGCACGGGCTTTAGTCAGACATTAGAGCCCTGTCCATATCCATTGGAAAAGGCAAATAACATCTTACCTTTTGACCCCTGTAAATGACCTCACCTCCCGATTCACCTGGCTTACCGCGCGAGGAGCCAATTAACAATCAGCAAAGTATTTGGCCTTGATTGTAGGAGAGTCGATTAGCCTTGAGTTTGAATTGAAATTAGAATTAGATTTTGAGTTTTGAATTTGAATTTTATAGAATGCCACAATTATTTATGTAGTTTTCATCCATTAATGAAAAGAAGAGAAAAATTTTCTCAATAATGTTTTGCTTAATTGCAAGGAGGGAGGGTTCATTTTTAAATTTGGACGAGTTATCTTAATCATCCGAGTACGGTTGTATCATTTGGGATCAAAGACAGATTTGGGTATGCCCAAGCACAAGATGGAAGTAAAGTGACCATTAGTGAGAAGGACATAAGGGAATTGAAGTCTGCCATACAAGAATCCGAAGAATCCATGGAAGCTCTCATAATCCAAAACAAGGTCTTTCGAAATCAAAACCACAACAACCGTATGGACCATGAAGAACCTGAGGTTTCAAGCGACAGCAACATCAATAATGGAGGATCGGTTTGCGGGTGATATGTTCGAATTGGCTTTCCAAAATTTGCTAGTAAGACCAAACAAAATGGGTGCATCGTTGCGAAACAATTTTTAAAATTTCAGGGTACACCAGAATAGGATAAGCAATAAAATTCTCTTCTCCAAAAAAAAAAAAAAATAATAAGAAAAAAAAAAAATAAGAAGAAGAGGATAAGACGCTCTTTGCATCTTTTATAAAGACATTGATGAGGCATTGTTAAAGCTACACCAAATGGCGATGCTTCGCGATTACCAAATGCAGGTTTTTTTTTTTTTTTTCAAAAAGGAACTTTCATATGTAGGAAGAATAGAAGCTTTACAAAGCAAGGATAGGCCTGTTTACCAAATGAAGTTTAAGAAGTTGGCAAATCACATGGAAGGTTGGCCTAAAAAAGCCTTGGTCGAATGTTTTATGACGGACTTGAAAGAGGAGATTTGTGCGGACATTAAGCTTTTCTGTTGAACCATAATGTTGTCCATGGTGGTTTTGGCTCACATGCAAGAAGACCGATTACAAGAAGACCTATCTGAAACGAAATTTAAAAAAAAAAAAAAAAAAAACATGCAAGAAGACCGATTACAAAATCTGCATTGCAATTCCAAACCCTTCATCCGAGTGCAATCACTCCACCTTTTGCCACCATCAATTCAGGGAAGAGGCCTCTCTTGAGGCGCATCAATTGACCTATAATGCAAGATAAATACAAAAAGGTTTCTATTATAATTGTCATGAAAAGTGTACACCGGGACACTGATGTAAAAGACAACACTTATTTTTGTTGAAGTCGGATAAGGAGACTAAAGCTATTTTCGAAGAGGAAAAGGCAAATGCTTCATAGAGCCCCCAAGATTGTCTTTTACAATAAATTTTCAATGCCGACCTTGAGGATAAGGTTGTTGCTCATGGGGTGGAGAATATTAGGGGTCCATGAATCAAGTAGTGGGCCAAACCATTCGGGTCAGTAGAATGGACTTAATCCATGGGTCAACTAGCAGACCAAATCATTCGGGTGAGCAAAGTGGGCCTTGCCAATTAACATCTATGGTTATCTTTGAATTTCAATTAAAAAATCAAATTCGAAATAATAACCTAACAATTAAGGAAATAATTGCCCGTGATTATAGGAGAGTAGATTAGTCTTAAGTTTAAATTAGAATTAGAATTAGAATTAGAATTTGAGTTTTGATTTTTAATTTTGTGGAATTGCACAAGTATTTAATTCTCAGCCATTAATGAAAACAAAAGAAATTTTTTTCAATCAATCTTTTATTTAATTTTAAGGAGGTATGGTCCATCCTCGAGTTTGGACTAGTTATCGTAATCATTCTGAGTATGGTCACATCAATTCCAGAATTGCATTGATGTATAACTTTTATATGAGAGATTATTTTCCTATATGACATATTTATAGGTCGAAAGCAATCAATCTTTTAAAAAAAGAAGAAGAAGAAGAAGAAGAAGAAGAAGAAGAAGAAGAAAGCAATCAATCTAAAATGAATTTCCTTTTTTAATCAGTCTCCTGATTCGTAATCTAGATGTGTACTTCAGTAACTTGCTTGCATTTCTAAAGAATTTCTACGAGTGTTTATCCTTCCTAGAATCATGTTAACTCTATGCTTGACATTATAGCTATGAACTTCGAAACATGCATCTAGATATGAGTTTATTCCGATGCCTGTTGGAATGATAGGTTTTCTGTTACTTAAAATGTAGTAAACTTAGTGCTTACTTTCTCTTTAAAAAAAAGTACCAGTTCTATTCAACTAACTGCAAAACTACATTCTGAGTTCAAGTTTTGGCAATCCTTTTTTTTTCTTTTCAAAGTGTACAGTTCTACTCCACTTACTGCATACTACATTCTGAGTTCAAGTTTTGGCAATCCTCTGGAATTTCAGTATTCATTTCAATCCTGCGTCTCCTGTGAAGCAATTGGTTCTACTTGCAAACTTGTTCACTTGCTAGGTGAGAAAATGTGTAACATGAACCGAAGTATCGAATGGGTAGTTCTTCTCTATGCATCCCATCCAATGATGTAGAAACGTTTGCATCATTTGTAATGATTGACTACATGGACACTCAGGGCCTTGAAAACATTAGGAGATTGGATCTTGTATCATATGGGCAGAAATAAATTACGTGTGTCCTACCTTCAAGACAACAACTATATATAATTCAGATTCTTCTAATGATTCTCATCTTCGAAAATCTTCATACGGTCTGGAAAACATCTTATGACTATCTAAACTTCTAGTAACCGTTTGGATGGCAAGTGAGACATCTAGTAACTGTTGTACCATATCTGTTCTGATTGGCCTGGGTACAAATTTTTTTTTTTTTATATATATATAAAAAACCCTTCTATTTTCCATTCACGAATTAGCTGAATTTACATTTGCACCGTCCCACGGCACGAAAAACACTGGGACAGCCTATCATGGCGATAAGCAATGGAAACAAAAAAACCAAAAACTGCACAGAAAAAAAGAAGAAGAAGGGGGCCCTTAAGCTATCCTGATCGAGCCCAGCCCAACCTTATCAAAGAATAGGCCCTCTGACCTATACCAGAAGCTCCGAAAACCGAACAAACGAGGCTGAAGCTTGGGAAGCGCTACTCAAACGGGCCATATAATTGCGCGGGACTTCTCTTCCCTGAAGGTATGTACAAAAAGAAACTGACCTCTACGCTTCAACTGGTCGATCCTATACACCCAGGAGTCCCATTTCCAGCTCGGTTGAGATTCCCCATTCAGCACATCCACAATTAACTGCGAGTTCGATTCAATAATGGCCGTGAAGAAGCCTTTTTGGAGGCAGAGGGCTAGATCGTCGTGGATGGCGCGCAACTCCGCATATGAGTTTGATCCCACTTCATAGCCCGATGAAAAAGCAAACAGAAATTCGCCCTTATCTCCCCTGCATACACCCCCGCCACTAGAATTTCTAGGATTTCCCCTGGCTGAGCCGTCCACGTTGACCTTTACCCACCCAGGGGAAGGCCTCATCCACTTGACCAGCAATGCCTTACCATTGCTGCTACCAACCGATAAACCAACATTGAATCCTTGATGTAGCCTGTGGCCCGATGCAGGGGCACTTGCACTACGATCAGACGCAGTCAAGATTGAGATCCACCCTCTGATTTTGCACAGGGTAGCAGAGATGGAGACCGGTCTTCCATCATAAACAGTGGCATTTCGGGCCCTCCAGATTTCCCACATAACTATGTAGGGAGCAAGCATATGGACCACAAAATTCCTTGGCCTGACAGCAGCCGCACTCCACCACTGCGCCATCCGGGCTTCAATGGATAGAGCCGCTATAACTTGGATATCGAACCTCCTCCCAACCGAAGACCATAGCCGCTGGGCGGATCTACTTCCAATGAACAAGTGGAACAAGGCCTCCTGTGTGTGGGACTGAACGTCATGAAAATCACAACATCTGCACCTGGAAGCAAGGTGAACGCCCCTGGCTTGGACCACGCACTTCACCAGAACCACATCATGCAACACTCTCTAGACAAAAATGAAAATTCTGGGTGGCAACTTTGAATGCTAGACCCATTTAGACCAGCTTTTCTCCAAGCTAGGAACTCTGCAGATTCCCCAGGTTGATTTCATAGAGAAACCACCTGAGGGAGTGAGCGGCCAGAAAGGCATGTTTGGACCCTCAGCAAGGCAAAAACCGGCCTGGATTATGAAGTCTAGGATGCTTTGGGGTAGGAAAAGAGAGACTATTGACGGCGGGATGGGGCCGACCGAACCAATGAACTGATTAACCTATAAATTGAGCAACGCCTCTGGCACTTCAGCCTCCACGAGCTGTTAGAGAGGGTCGAAACCGGTCCAGTTGTCTCTCCAAATATTACAGTTACCCAATCCGATTTTCCACTGATCATGAGAGTCGAGGAGAGGGAGTTGATCCAAAATTCTTTTTTAGAGCGGGGAGGCAAGACGCATCGCCCTATTGGGCTGCTGAGAAGGCAGGACTGGGAGTATTTTGCTGACATAAAGGATTTTCAAATGCTGTCCTCTCTCCTAAATCTTATTGTCCAAGCCATCCTTAAACGAAACACCTCCATAACCTCAGAAAACTTCCTGATACCAATTCCACCTTCCTCTTTAGCCAAGGCAATCCATTTCTATTTAACCCAGTGCAATTTCCTCTTGCCATTAGACCAACCCCAGAAAAAGTTAGCCAAATGTCTCTCAAGCAATGCTAGCACTTGAGACGGAAGATGGATCGCCGCCAATGAATGAACAGGGATGGCGCATAAAATGTGTTTTACTAGGACCGCCCTGCCCGCTTGGGAGAGGATTCTGGCCTGCCACCCATTTATGCGACCCACAACTCTGTCAACTAGTGGTTTAAATGCACTAGATTTCATTCTACCCTCAGCCAAAGGGATGCCAAGATAGGAGAAAGATGCAACCGATTTTCCAAAGCCCAGAATTGATTCAATGGATCTAACTCTGGAGGGCGGGATCCTCTTGGAGTAGAAGAAGGAGCTCTTGCTGAGACTAATACATTGGCCCGAGGACGCCTGAAAGGAGTCAAGGAAACGTTTGGTAGGTAGTAACAAATCCTTACTCCCATTGGTTAAGAGGAGGGTGCCGTCCGCATAGAGAAGGTGAGAAATGATTGGGCACCCTCGGCTGAGCGTAAATGGATGACAAATATTGTGAGATATGAGAGCCTTAAAGCCCCTACTCAGCACCTCGGCAAAGAGAATGAATAAGCCTGGAGAGATGGGGTCGCCCTGCCGCAAACCCCTAAAAGATTTAAAGAAACCAACCATCTCCCCATTGATAAGGACCGAAAACCAGCTGTTGGCCCAGCATTTTTCAACCAAATTTATCCAAGATTGGCTAAAACCAAACCGCAACAGAACTTGGACTAGGAATTGCCAATTTACGCTGTCATATGCTTTGTCCAAATCAAGCTTTAGGATGAGATTTCCACCACGGACTTTTCGGTTTAATTCCCTAAACAATTCTTACGCTAGAGCGATGTTTTCTGAGATCGAACGGCCCTAGATGAACGCCCCTTGCTTCGAAGAAATCAGTAGCGGGAGAACCTGACTCAACCTTATAGCGATGATTTTAGAGAAGATCTTGTATAGACAATTGCAGAGACTGATTGGACGAAAATTCAAGAACCGTTTGGGGGAGTTCGACTTAGGGATCAAGCAAATAACCGATGAAGTAACGGCCCTGTGGAGGTTTCCACCTTGGAAGAAGAACGTGACAGCCTTATGAATGTCCTGTCCCACCACCTCCCAGGCGTAAAAACTCCTAGGAAAACCATTCGACCCCGGGTCACCGTCCTTGGGCATGGAGAGGACCACGTGGTGAACCTCCGATAACGTGGGAAGAGCCAGCAGCACGTCATTCTGGGCCTGATTCACCAGGGGAGGTATGCAGTCCAACAGATTTTGATTGGGCAGGCAGGGCGACGCACTGAACTGCTGTTAGAAATGAGCCATTGCCGCCTCTTGTCTTGGTGATGAGCTACCCTGAGTCAAGAACAACACTCTAAATCACTGATCTACGCTGTTTTTCAGTAGCAACTGCATGGAAGAATCGGGTATTTCTGTCCCCCTCAGCCAACCAATTGACCATTGATTTCTGTTTCCAGAAAATTTCCTGTATAAGCTCCAAGTTGCTAATGTTAGCTGATTAAGAAATGATCTCCTGTTGCAGTCTGGTCGCCTAATTTGAATCTACTGGAGCATCTTGCAGCTGAGTCTCCAAATCCACTAGAGACCGCTCAACCACCCGCACCTTCTCAAATACATTCCGAAAAATTTCTTTGTTCCAGATCCTGAGATCGTGCTTCACCTGCTCGAGCTTAGAGAGGACATTATAGACTGGATGAGTGGACTCCGCCTTGTTCCATGCCGACCGGACTACCTGGCTGAACAAATCGTGTTGGGCCCACATCTGTTGGAATCTGAAAGGCTTCGGGCCGCTAGTCGTTCGCGCAGGGAAAACCAGGAGGAGCGGGGCGTGGTCGGATTGGATACAAGGAAGGTGGGTAACCTGGAACGGCAAGAAAAGGGTGGACCAAGCTACATTGATCAAGACTCTATCCAACCTTGCCCAAACGCGGGAAGATCTAGCCTGGTTATTACTCCAAGTGAAGCGGTTCCCAGAGAAACCCAGATCTAGCAGCCCTGCATTGTTAATAGCTTCAGCAAAATCAGACGAGCTCGCTTTGTCAGCAGGCCTACGACTTCTTCTCTTTGAGTTGTCAAGAGTGGCATTGAAATCCCCACAAACAGCCCAGGGCCCTTGAACCAATGAGGAGAATGATGCCAATTCTTCCCAGAGAGCTCTTCTCAGGATTCTAGCACACCTAGCATAGACAAAGGTGATATATGGAGGGGATGTAAAATTCTGCAAGGATACAACAATAGACAAGGATTGGTCAGTTTTATTCACAACCGAGAGAGATATTAGGGTCTTAAAAAATATCCAAATCTTCCCTCCCACATCACCATTAGAGCAGGAGGAATGGAAGCCCAAAGATAGGCCAACACCCACTCTCCTCTCCTCCCCAAGCATAGGCTCGAGAAGGGCCACAATCCAAGGATCATGGTCCCTAATGAGTCGTTTAGCTGATCTAATAGACCGACTATTACCAATACTATGGACATTCCACACATGTGTTTAGGGAAGGAAACACTCGCGGACGCTCTTGCTTGTCTTGGGAGCGAAGGTCAGATCTCATTTTCATTTAACAGATATGCCGATCTCCCTCTTCGTGTTCGCGGGCTTCTCTTCTTGGACAAGGTGGGGCTCGGGTCAATCAGAGTCGCTCAGTGAGGTTCTGGTTTCCTTTCTTCTGCAGCTTAGTTGTCCTTAGGCGAGTTTTCCTTTCTGTTTTTGTCATATGATAGGTTTCTCCAGGTCCTTTTTTCGTGGGTTTCCCGAAAGCAGGTTCTGTAAGTATTTTCTCTTCTAATGAAATCAGTTTTTTTTTTTTTTTTTAAGATTATCCATCCATCACACAAGCCGAGTTCACAGCCCTCCTCTTAAGTCTTCGCAGTCTGGATCCCCAATCCCCTCTTGCATAGAGGATTCTGTGTCTTCTCAGCTTCTTGGTAACTTTCCCAGTCCCTGGGATAATTTGGCCATCTAACTGGCTAGGCGTGGCCTGTTCTATGGCATGGTTATCAGTCCCAACTACCTGAATTCGACCTTCCACATCTCCCAAGTCTAGGGGATCCTGATCTTCTTCCTGATGATCCTGAAGTCTATAGTTATCATAGCCTGTGACTTCGACGGAGTTCAGGGCAGGTCTCATTGGCCTGGGTACATCAGCACTCGGACCTCTCACTTATCTTCTGTAAGTGCTAGAAGCAAGACAATTGCTTCATATAAACTATCTTCAGTTTGTAGTGAGATAATCTAGATTCGAAGAGCATTGGATATGGGTCAACAACTTTAGTACCTTCTCGGATCAGTATTAGGTCAAGATGAATTAGCTCAAATTATATCTTTCATGAATGAATGCTACATGTAAAAATATGAGGTTAGCTAATTCCACGTGTATAGAGCCCTGCCCATTGACACACATCCCCACATGCCAATATGGAACATGCGTGCAAGATCTAAACCATCCAACTGCTTGAGAAAGAAATATATTTTGCCTAAAAAATTGGGTAGTTTGAGTCAGTGGCCCAGTGTACAAAGTAAACTGGCAGTTAATACGCCTCTCTCTAGCCGAGTGTTTTTTATTTTTGTCTGTTGAGACCCACCTAATGTGTGAAATGGCCTGATTTTTAAGTCAGAAGAAATATTAGCTTCTTCACATATGCTCCATGCTGCAATGTTTGCCTGCTAATGGCAGGGCTCCCACACAAGGTGCACGATTGGTAAACCTATTCATAATAGACAACCATGTTGTTCGTGAGGAATTATACGATCCTCATCAGCAAATGTATAATTTTCTGAGAACTCAAGATTTAGTGCATTTGGGATCCATGGGTCAATAGTCCATTCCATATTTAAATTCCATACCCTTTAGTATTTGGCGTTGAATTTGGACTGCTGCATTTTCTTTTCCTCAAGTCTTGTACTTTCAGGCCACAATATCTTCTTTTTTTTTTCTTCTTTTTTTGAAACAGTTTTAGGCCACAATTTCAAAGGGCTGGGATCTTGAAATTTGGTAGATCCCTGGTATATCATCATCCATGAAGAGGGATGAGGACCATCACAAAAATGGTTTGAATCATCAAAACATGGGTCCCTCAAGCAGACCAGAAAACTATAGATTAGATGATGAGCATGACCCCACGGTTCGTTGTTCATGAATGACTAGTGAAATGATCCACTTCTTTCCTTGCTAAATCCCCAGACTGATGGAGTGGACACGCTTTTACAAAGCCTGAAACGTCCATCTAACATCTAGAAGTGAACGTGCATCTAACATCTAATGGTCAACTGATCTAAGCCTCTTGTTTGCATGACCTAGGGGTTTTCTAGAGGTCTTTTTACAGTAAGTTTTTTACAATTTTACTCTTGTACTATATTCTAAAAAACTGTATATGAATGTATTATAATACTCTCCTACTATTGTATGTGTGTATACGTATACTACTACAATGCAATTCAATGTTAAATCTAGAGGTGTTCTACATCATCACAAATCAAGATTTCCTAAATGTTCAAGTAATCTTCAACAGAAACATTCAAATCAGTTGCATTATTTTAGTTTCTTGTTTTCCTGTTTACTATTATTATTTTGGGTGAAGGTCGTTTAGTGCCACCAACCTTAAATACAAAAGAGGTTTGGACCAAAGAAAAAGGAAAAGAAAAGAAAAGAAAAGAAAAAAAAAGGACCAGAGCTTCATGAGAGCTTCACATTTATGATTCCTTGCTTTAAAAAAAAAAAAAAGAAGAAGAAAAAAGTAAAAGAAAAAGATAAAGAAAGTGGGAGCACACTACCTCTCATTGTATCTATAAAGCTGAAATAAACACTTAAGCTGCTGGGGAGGACGTGAACCTTGCCCAGAACATGCTCTAAACACTTAAGCTGGGGAGGACGTGCACCTTGCCCAGAACATGCTCTAAACCTTGCAAGCATAAGGAAAGTATGAAACCCCTGCTCTCCGAAATAATACACTGCAGTTCCTTTCCATTACATTGTTTCCCAACAAAAATCTGATAACCACTCAATTTTCATTATCAATACATAAATTATAAGTACCCTGAAGAATCAACTCTTAGAAAATTTTTTCTAATTGTCTAGCATATCAAAGAAAGGAAATATATATACTAACGAATGTTTGCGTTCGTGTGTTTGGAAGTTTCTAACAATCTATGACAAGGTTGTAAAAAGGATTTATACAGATCTTATTTTATTGACTCAATTGATTGTTGTTTTCACGCACTTTGGATTATAGCTATCTTTGAGAGAGAGACTTGTTACCAATGAGCCCAAATTGACAAAACAAAAGGCCCTTATTTTTATCCTTCTATTACTCTCATGTTTTTATATGCATATGTAATTTCAGTTTAAGCCCAAAGTAAAATTACATTTCATGTTTCCATACACTAAATGGGGTAACTTGGATTTTAACAAGACATTCTCTCACAAGCAACCTCCTCTTGAAAGCAATGCTAAAAATGGGGTTCACTGATGTTACAACCAAGTTCTCATATGATATATACACAAAAAAGCGAAATGACAAAGTGATAAATATCGTACCCGAAGTCGAAATCACCTTTAAAAGATAAGAGATTTGAACTCGGAAAGAAAACTGCGAAAAGACCTAAGAACCTTCTCTAGATTGCTAGATTCGTTTTTTCTTTTTCTTTTTCGTTTTCTTTTTTGATATCTTCTACAATTATAGACTTCGATCCCCATTTATAGATTCCATTAGCAGTTTGGTTATCTCAAAACCCATCATTCTTCAGAAGTGATTTCTTAGATTAGTTTCATGTTTACACATGACCTAGAATCTTACAAAACAATAGAACAACAATACTCCTATGAAACTATATACTCCATTAAAAAAATGAAATAACAACTTTCAAAATTGTTGACACATACTCTTCAAGAAGAGATCGTACCATTTTAGGAATCCCAAAACTCAACATTCCCTTTTTTATTTGTATTTTATTTATTTTGGTGGAATATTCAGGTTCATTACCTCATTGGAGTTCTGGATAGACTCATCCTGGATCATTCCTGGGAGACTAGGTGTCTTAACAAGCTTGCTGAGCTAGAGACCAGAACCAACATTCTTTGTTCTTGTTTTGTTTTGTTTGCTGGTGGACGGTGGGTTGGTGCCTCTAGGTGTATGTTAGATGAATAGCCTAGCATCTTCAATAGTGATTTCTTGAAGCATTTTCATGTTTACACAGATAGTTTAAACACATATTTATGCTTTGACACAAAAGCTTGCAAATCATAAGAATACCATTAACAGTCTGCTGAAACTAAGAAATTCTTCAAGCACTTTGCATGCATACTCTTCAAAAGGAGATTAATTCACATTTGGGTAACCCTAAACCCAAGAAGATTTTTTTCCCTCCTAAGTTCGGTAATTCATGGTCATCACTCTCTCAAAGGCCCTATACAGGAAACTCAATCCCAGGTCATGCCTAGGAGAGCAGGTGTCATAACAAACTCAACCATTGAGCTGGAAACCGAAACCCAAAAATCTTCAGTAGCAACTTCTTCTAGCATTTTTAAGTTGAGACAAAAAAAAAAGTTAAGAAAAAACGTTGATACTCTGGAAAAGTGTAATGAATCAGACACAGTTACATAGGAAATACTTAAAAATTTGTACACATGGCACACAAGCAAATGGAATTAAACCGTACAAATTATGTGTACATGTATATATGTATCATGACCTAAAATTTACCCTTAATCATCTCATCTGACTATTGGATTGGTGGACATTTATAGGACAATTAAAAATGAAAACTATCCACTAGTCTTGCTTGAGCAAGTGTCCACCTGTCAAAGGTTAGGATTGCTCAAAATTTTTAGTTTTAGTTGTAACCTAACGAATGGTTCCCACAATTTAGTGGTTTTAATTTCAGTTAACATATACCAAGTGTAGCTTCTAAATGCTTGTGTATCAAGTGCCATGCATAGCCAGAGTATCAAATACCTCCCCTTTTAAGTTTATACACGTAGCTTAAACCCATATACCTAGAATCGTACAGAACATAAGAACACCACCAACATTACTTTGAAATCTATAAACTATATAAAACTAAAACTTGCTCACTTACCCTTGAGAAGAAAGAAAAAGTAAAACAGATGGGATATTGATAGGACAGTGATATTAGAGGACCACGACTTGTAAGAGATAAGCCTTTCCAATCACATTTCCTTCCATCTTATCCTAAGCAGTGCAAAACAGAAGAATACCACTAAGACACTTTCCCAAGCAAAAAAACATCAAAGCCGCATAAATTTCTAAACATGGTGTCCTTGGAATCTCTCAGTTGGTACAATAATGAAACCGAAATTTCTCAAAATGGCCCATAGAGATGAAAAGGACAGTCTTGAAAATGAATTCAGTGACTTGCTTAGCACAGCAAAGTTCAGTCCTTTGTGCCCGTCCAAATGGAATCTGGCCATGGTTAGACTTCAGGCAATGCATCTACCAGAAATCTTTCTTTTATTCTAGAAAAAGGGCCAGTTACAAAAAGACTTAAAATGACTTCAATGGAAGGATTCCTTATCAAAAGGAAATGAAAGCACTTACATTTGACAGGGACAAAGCCATGTCATTATCCATCACTGGGCACTTAAACAGGAGCCTAAGTCCTTACATCTCGAGATGTGGGTTGCAGTGAGCGTCTGGTACCATTTAGTAAAAATGTAGCAAGTATAACCCTAAGAGCTGCAAATATATGGACAAATCTGGACCGGCCGACTTAGGCTGCATCATTGATGATCGGTGAGCGGTAAAAACCCTGTAGTAAAGGGCTTTTGTTAGGGTGGCTGATCAGGTGGTGTTGCCAACACTATCACAGCAGTGTTGCCAACACTACCCTAGCGGTGATGTGTCAATGTGTCGGGTGCAGTGGGGCCCAACGTGATGTATGTGTTTTATATTCACACCATCCATCCCATTTGCACCCTCATTTTAGGACATGAACGAGAAAATGCAACAGATTTCAAGCTCAAGTGGAGCATACGTAAAGGAAACTGTGATGATTGAACTCCCACTGTTAAAAACTTACCGGGGGTCAGAAAAGTTTTGGATCAAGCTGATATTTGTGTTCTCTTCATTGAGGTCTAAGTGACCTTTTCAAAATGTTGGATGACAAATAAACATTATGGTGGACCATAGAAAGGTTTCAATGCTTGACGCAGGGAAGGATGTGATGAGGAAGATCACCATCTTCCTTAGGGATAACTACTCCAACTTCACGGAGCTTCTTTGGACTCCTCACAGATATTCTTGGAATCCAAGAAGGATGAAAACAAAATAATTTCTAATAATTTGAAAAAAAAATTAATTGATAATTAAAAGAATAAAATTGCAATCCTTTAAATAGTGAACTCAAATGTAGGATGAAGTTTTAGAATAAAACTCCAACTCAAACTCCCTAAAACCGTGTGTTACTATAAATAGTAAACTTATTATTTATAGAAGGTCACGATTCCTACTAGACTTCATGGTTTTCGACCAAAAGTAATATCTGTGAGGAGCCACATTCAGGCGGCCACAAACACCTAGACAAGCCGCCTATCATATCCAGACTGCACACCTAAGCTAACAACTCCCCCTAAGCACTACTTTTTGAAATGATTTCTGACAGCCCCTAAGCCTGTCTTGTCGAGAAACAGGAGGCCTCTCACCATCTGAGGGAGAGCCGCGAAGGAGGGGAGAAGGGCGGATTCTTGTTTCCCGCTGCCTAAATTGGCCATGCCATCTGCCGGCCCATTACCTTCTCTGTATATATGCCGAAACTCCACATTACAGGAGGAACAAAGAATCCTAATTATGTCAATCCAACACTTTCATTTCCAACCCGGACAAGCACTGCCTAATAGGAAACTGACCACTAGAAACGAGTCAAATTCAACAATGATTTTCTTAAGGCCGTGATGGATGCAATGGACAAGTCCATCGTGGACTGCATGAATCTCAGCCCTGGTGTTAGAAGCAAGGCCATAGCCAGCATAAAAACCAAAAAGAAAATTCTCGTCCTCAGCCCTGCACACTCCCCCTCTCCAACCACTCTTGGGTTACCCCTAGACGAACCATCCACGTTGAGTTTAACCCACCCACGTGGGGGTTTCTTCCACCGCACCATGTGTTGGGCATGACTCTTACAACTCAAACGATCAAAAGTTGTGATCAAATTAAAACTTATTATTTATAGTAAAAGCAAAAATAAAAAAGACTTTTGACCGTCGATCTGATGGAATTTTGCAAATCCGGTGGCATATGGTTGGCTAAAGTAGCTTCTCCATTTCAAGAGAGAGGGGAACGGCATGACAGACGGCTTGGCTCGGGAGGGCAGCAAGTTCCAAGGAAATCGGCTCTACAGTGCTATGCGCGACCTCCCTCATATTATCCAGGGGATGGTGGTTTTAGACAAAGTCGAGCTAGGTGCCATTAGGGAGGTGGATCATGTATAGTTTTCCTTACGATGGGTTGCCCCGAGTTTATTTTCGATGCTCCATGGGCAACCCAAGTACAATCCCTATAATGTTCATTTTGTTGATATGAATCACAGGCTAGATTTTATCCTGTCCTTTTGCAGAAAAAAAAAAAAAAAAAAAAAGCATTTACTTTTCAAAATAAAAAAATAAAAAAATAAAGTAGCTTCTACCCCAAAATATATGGGGAAAAACTCATTCCAATTTGTGAGATAAGACTGTTTTATGCGAGATAAGACTGTTTTAAAGTTCTGACGGTCTTGATTACTTCTGCCTGGGATTGGTCTTCTCCAGTCCATCTAATCCATAAAAGTGTCCGAGCCTGCTCTACATCTGTATTAGGTGTCATTATCCCCACTTTTTCCTGTGATGTGGTCCACTTAAGCGTCAGATTTGCTTCACTTTTGGATCTATGCCCTAAAAATATCTGGAAAAACCGATAGATAACACCGAAATAAAACACATATATCACGTTAGCCCCACAGCGCCCAACACATTGGCACCCCACCGGTGGGAGTGGTGTTGGCAGCACCATCTAATCCGCGTCCTTTTGTTACTATCCAATCTGTTTACTATTTAATGGCCAGGACGAATGAATGCTGCTTGCAGAGATCGACTGAAACATGACATGGGCAGGAGATTCAGGTAATTCATCAGGTGTGGCTGATGAGGGATGTTTCGTGGTGCAAAAAGAAGGTGGATCAACAGCCACCTGATAAATGGGCCAGCCTGATTTTTAGGCCAGAAAATATTAAATTCCTATTGGTCGTCCAAGATCTCACACTTACGCCATGTGGGTATGCGTTGGACAATCGAAACCTTTATTGATATTTGGAAATGGTGACCAATGGGTTGGTGAGAAACTTCCAGTAGTTGGGTTATTTATCTGCATCTCTTCCAAGAGAAGTACGCGAATAACCGATCGGTCAGGATCCATCACCAAACCCCAATAATAAACGGTTTATAATGTTGATATTATATACTGAACTTTGTTAAATCGGTACTGAACGCACACCATTGTTCCCAAAAACTCCAAAACATGGAATCACGGATGGGAAGGAAAGAGATAGGCATGAGGATAAGGGCAAAAAGAGCGGCTTGTATATACGGAAATGAAAGACAAGCTCAGAAAGTAGGAGAAAGCGACGTCTCACCAACGAGGTGGGGTTTTTGAGTGTAGACTGCACTATTGCCATTTCCTTGTGGTGCAGACGAGCCAATGCGGACTGTTGATTGGCTAGAGCATGTAGATGGGCTCGTGAGTGGCAGGAACCGCGTGTACGGATCACCCCACCTTTTGATATTATCAACCCCACTCTCTCTTTCTTGACAGTTCAGAGAGAGAGAGAGAGAGACAGCTTTCTTTATGGTCTATAAAAGGTCTAGGCACCGAGAAAAATAAAAACCCTAGTAGCACGCGTCGTATGGAATTAGGAAGATCACAGACATTCCCATGGTTCCTATAGATCTTGGCCCAAACACTACACTGGGGACATGGCACAGATGTGGAAAAACTGGAGATTCATCAGTGAGGCCTGGTTGCAGAATGTCCAAACCTAAAATGTGGTTCTAACCCATTATCAGGTTGGTTATCTATTTTCTAACCGTGACTTCTTTTCATACATAAATGCCCCACCTTATGATTGTGGACTGGATGGATTTTTCAGAGAACAAACATTACTCTGGAGGGCCTTTTGATTTGGTGGGTTGGATCTTCCATCCTTTTGCCACGTCGGAATGTGTGGATCCCTCGTTCGTGTCGCGCGCAGATGCAACTTAAAATTCATTCCTTGGTTCATATAGACAGAAAATGCGGGTATTTATCTCTGCACAACATTGTGCAATGAACCAGCTTTTGTTATATTTTACAACAGAAAGTCCGAAGTGGTTGTGTAGTCAATGAATCCGGGCATTTAATCTGTGAATCTGGACCGACTGTTTCATAGGTCCACTCATGTTTGATGCACTCTCTTTGTAAAAACACACTCTTCAAATGTTAGGAGCCATATCTTCCTTTTAACCGTCGGTTTCGTGGCCTTAAGATTTGAAAGAAAGAATCAAAATTTTCGATTAATTCTCGATAAGGTAGACTATATGATTTAGGGATCACCAGATGGATGGTTCAGATTCACTGGTTATGCAACCAGTGGGTGATTTGGAAGTTGCGAAAAACCAGCAATGGTTTATTGCGAGATATGCTTGGGTAGTTTTACTGTTAGTACAGATAGAGTTAGCGGAAAGCGATGGAAAGTATTTCAGTCAAAGGAGCATTGCTACAATGGCAGTCGCCATATCAAATGCCGTAGGAGAAATAATTGTCCTTAGGTTATAGACACGTGTAGGCTCCATGAGAAAGATCAAGGCGTACGTCCCCGAAACAAGCGGCTGTGGTGCTCTAAATGAATGATAACTTTCCAGTTCGTCGCGGTGAAATGATTTAGGTAGTTGCATCTCCCCTTTCCTACATTTGACCGTCTACTCAGTCAATCTCCATCGTCCACTCGTTTTTACTCAACCTAGATGATTCACCATAAATGTTTCTGTGTTGATTGCTGGCATTCTGATGGATCGAAATTTTCCCTTTCAATGTGGACCGTTGATCGTTTCTTAATACACCGTTGCTTTTGAATGTTATCAAATGGATGGATAGCTTTATAGCAAGATCAGTGGGTATTTTTCACCTTGTTCATTAACCGATGGGTTAATGGACGGTTGAGGTATGTTAAAAATACAACAACGCAGGCAGTAGAATTGCCATGAACCAAATAAAGTTCATACCGCAATGAACCACTGTGCAGGCTCAGGAGTGAAACCCTTACCGTACACTACGCTATCCGCTCTCTCGATCCGTCAAAATACATGGAATCCAAGCAAGACAGCCCGTTCCTATTTGTTGAATAACGGGCTTAAAAGTTCAGAGGTTGCTGTCAATCACTCACCTGCTCCACGTGAACGGTACTGTAGCTCATTCCTCTGTGCCTCCCCTCTCACACGCGAAAACACGCACTCTCCCTCAGCCACGCGTCAGCAGTCTCTCTGTATACATTGTGGGACGCGGATTGCGTCCTACCCCCGCCCGTCTCCAGCTGGGAACGGGCAGCAGCTTTGAGTGACCACCGTGATGTATGGTTCTTAGCCACACCGTCCATTCAGTTTTTCGTATAATTTTAGTGGATAAGCCCAAAAATGAGGCAGATACAACGCTCAAGTGGACCACACCACCGGAAGCGTCTGTGATAACGATTCTCACCGTTGAAACTTTTCTAAGCGCCCCCCGTGATGTTTATTTGCCATCTAACCTATTTATAAAGTTACATAAACCTGGCTGAAGAGAAAACACAAATATCAGCTCCATCCAAAACTTATGTGGCCCCCAAGAAATTTTCAATGGTGAGAGTTTAATCCCCATTGTGTAGTACACTTGAGACTTGGATCTGCCTCATTTTTGAGTTTGTAACTAAAATGATGCAAAAAAATGAATGGACGGTGTGGATAAGACCCATACATCACGGTGACCACTCAAAGCTGCTGCCTGTTCCCAGCTGGAGACCGCGAGGTAGGATGCAATCCGCGTCCAAGATTGTGACCCACTTGAGGCTTTTTTTTTTTTATTTTAAGGATCAAGCACGTTTTTTTTTTTTTTTTTTTCAACAAAAATGTACAGCCTTTCGGGTGGGCCCACTTGAGACCTTAACTCATCGAATCAATATTTTTTTATTTATTAATAAAATGAAGTAATTAGATTAGTTGATTAGAATACTTCTAGTAGAAGGTTAGGTCATGGATTAACTTTTAATATTACAGGATTTTAACTTTTTACCAAAATTCATAGAAATCTTGATGAAATCTTTTAGATGCAAGGCTCTTTATCTATTTAAACGAAGGAATTGTAGGAAATTCTGTAATGAAACTCTAAAACAAGAGCAGCTGAGGATAGAGAAAATCCTATGCAATTATGTTTTCTACCACTTTTTCTAATAAATTTTTTTCTTTCTCTATTCAAAAATCATAAATATAACCAACGAACATGGTGGATGGACATTACACCTGTTGTTTTGATATGTGGAGAAGTTTTTTATGTTAAGAATTAATTTTTCAAGTAAGATCCAGTATTTTGAGAGATCAAATGCGTGAAATTTAGTTATCTCGGTCTATGAAAACTCGAGCCTATGGATCTTAAGGTTAAATTATGTTAGAGCCTCAAATCATAGATTGGATTAGCAAATAAATTTTTCATAGTAATCTGTAAAATTTTATAGTTAATGATAGTTTTATTAACCGGTTGTAGGTGCTAGATATTTAGATCTGAGCAATCTTTTAATTTTTCAGAATTCAACTATAATAAAAATCATTGGATGAGTTGTACCTAACTATATGATCAATGGAACCTATCAAAAATAAGGAGGAAGTAGGAAAACCCTAGAAATTATGAAAAAGTGGCTTTTTTAATAAACGGAACCTGTCCGACTTCGATCGATTGATCGAAGAGGGTCAAATTTTGTCTAGTGACCAAATTTCAAAATTCGTAACCAAATTTGACTAATCGAACCCAAGGTTCAATCGATCAAGGGGATCTCGAACAATCTCGATCAATTGAACTCATTTAATTAGTGACAATCAAAATTCTCTAGTGAGCAAACTGATTTAATCTGACCATGCTTGATCGATCAATCTAAGGTGGCCAAAAGTTTCCATAGATTTAAATAACTAAATTCAAATTTTCATTGATTCATGGTCAATCGATCGAGGGCCCTCGAGCTGACTCAATCAATCAACTATATTGATCGACAGTCCCTATATTTTTCAAATTTTAACTAAAGAGTTAATGTCGGGTGATCTAGCTGGAATCAAAGGTGGACTTCACTTTTTAGTAGAATATGGGATTAAACTTGTTGAATATTAAATCATCTTAATAGGAATTCGAAGTATAAACTCCAAAGTATCATATTAATTGAAGAATTCGACCTTAGCATAAATAGGTGAGTGAATCCCAACATGTCTCATATCTACATGATTAAGATAGATGATTTAATGGTTGAGATTGTTCTGATTGATATAGTTACTGTATGATTGTTAAAACGCTGTATAATTATGATCCTTACTTTATGATATATGCTTTTGAAGGTTTTGATGAATGCTAAATATACACATATAGCAATTATTGATATCATGGATCAGTGTTTCCTTTGAGAGAGAGATGTATCTGGTTGACTGTACATATCGATGCATATACATTGGCCATATATTACATGCATCAATTGAAGATGGATGCACGTCTTGTGCCTTGAGTTATTGGGAGATCTCCCTGGATGGTTACGCCCAGTAGATTCGTTACCAGATGCCCACAATAGTGAAAGCCTACTAATGAAGTAGATATATGATTATCCATGCCTACTTAGGTGGATGTCTGACAGGTACATATTTTTCATACCTACCTATAGTTGATGTTTGGAGGGTATAATTTTTAGGTTAATGGATATCCAATATAAGCAAGTGGATGATCATCTCACTTGACATGCATGTCATAATATCTTTACAGCCATGCTCATACTGCATACGCACTATTTTAGTTTGATTGTGCTATCTTATATTGTGTTACGTTATGGACGTTGGGATCCTAGGTAGGGGGATCGGCTCGCTTTCCACATGTTGCCTCTCTTGAGGGGTTTTTTTTTTTTTTTTTAAGGATAAGAGGGTGTTATGCTTGACCAGAGTCGTCGATAACCAGTTACTTCAAATCTATAGTCAGTTAGACCTTGTAGAAATGCTTAGGACTAAGAATACGAAGATCCTTAACCCTAAGCAGAGTTATACATGAGTCGATCCGAGTCGAGCTTGGCACAACTCGGCTCGGCTCGGCCAGTAGATCACCCTAGCTTGAACTCGGCTCAGCTCAGTCCTTGAGCTTATTTGGCTAGCTCGGCTCGATTCGGTCAGCAGATCGAGCCAGTTCGAGCCTGTGTTACATTTCATCAAACACCTGGAATGCATCTTAAATTTCTCATAAAATGTAAAATAGTAACGACACTTTACAGGTATTTCATCAAACACCCGACATGTAACATCAAAATCAAACGAAATCGAACACCCAACGGGCAGCATCAAAATCAAACACCTAGCAAGTAGCATCAAAATCAAACACCCAGTAAGCAACATCAAAATTAAATACCCAGCATATCCATTCTTTCCTCACCAACACTTCCTTAAGTCATTTCATCAAACACTTAGCAAGCAACATCCATATCAAAATAACTGAGTCACTGATCTGATTCGATCCGAGTCGGTTCGAGTTGAGTTGAGGTCGGGCAAGCTCGAACTCAGCTCGAAATTTTTTTAAGCTCCCAAAACTAGCCCGAATTGGTCCGAATCCAACTTTGAGTTGAGGCAAGTGGAGCTTTTTCGAGTTGAATCGAATCAAGCGAGCTAACTGAGCTAACTCGACTCGTGTACAACTCCAACCCCAAGATGACTCTTGAGTTTGCATTTCAGATATTTTGAGTAAATGACCATGGTTACAGAGAGGGAATGTGTTAGGCACCCCATCCACCTGTACAGATGTATGGTCTTTACTTCACAAGATCTGATTAATTTATGAGGAATAAGGCTAGTTCTCACACACGAAATATTGAAATGTAATGTTTTTTTTTAATTATTATTTCTTTTTTTCTTTATTTTTTCAAAAGGAAGGGCCCTACCCTAATATTATTGATAATATTAACAAAGGATGTCTAGCCAAACTTTCAGGTGGGCCTGACAAAAATAACAGGCCTCACCTATCATATCACCTAAACAACATCTACTCGGAAAGGAAAGAAAGAAGGCATAGCAAGAAGACACCCTACAAGGCTCTAGGGTGCCTTCTAATGGCCCCCAGACTTGCTTTATCCAGCAGGATTAATCCCCTAATCTCAGTCGGGAGGTCAGAGAGAACCTGGTAGGAGGAATACTGCTGCGAGCTACTCCCAATTCATGTCAAAGCATCAACCAGGCTGTTTTCCTCCCTCGAGATGTGGCGAAAGGAGAGGGTCGCCTGAGTCTTGAGAAACTCAATTCTCTGCAGCCAATGTTTCCAAGCCCAGTTTGGGAGAGAATTCCCACAAATGAGATCAATGACCAATTTAGAATCTGATTCCACTTCAATCTTCGAGAGGCCCCTGCTGAGACACATAAACAACCCGTTCCACACCGAGCAGAGCTCCGCTCTATTGCTAGACCCAGCACCGAATCCCATGTAGAAGGCGAAGAGAAGATTACCCTCTGCATTCCTACAGATCCCACCACCACTCGATGGACCGGGATTACCTCGAGCCGAGCCGTCCATGTTCAATTTAACCTAACCCTCCTTTGGTTTCGCCCACCTGACCACTTCAACACTGCGCCGCTGTGAGCATAATTCGATTATATCGGCAAGTCGTAGAGCATACATTTGAACCAATCGAATTCAAGGTGCAAAGTATAGAGAAATGTATTGTGTGGGATGCTCGATGTTGTGTTGATGCTTATGACAAAACGACGACTAACTGGCAAGGTTTTGGGTGGGCATGTTCCGATTGTATCGGCAAGTCACAAAGCATACGTCCACGAATTAGATTCGAGAAAATGATGAAATGCAATGCGGTGATAATGTATTTGCAGAGCAAGAGGGTGAGAAGGGAATGAATGTTGCATAATGCTAATACTTAAATTTGATGAAACTGATTGGAGCTTGAATGGTTAAAGGGATGGCAGTATCACAAAGGCTAGATCGAGTGGCTCAAATCAGACTTAAATGGCTTAAGAAACTTAGACTCTGGCTAGTTTAGGCTAGATCAAGGTTGGACTCTCTTTCTCTCACTCTCACTCTCCTTGGTGAAGGGATGCCTGGTGTGGTGGATGCTCTCTGAATTTTCTGGATGCTTGAAATGAGAATGGGAGGGAGCTATTTATAGCCTACAAACCCAGTTTTCTTATAATTCCTGCAAAGTATATCGCAAAAGGTGGTTGAAGGGCTAGGATTGAAGATTGGCATATGACATCATTCATGGGTTGGATGAGGTAGTAAAAGGGTAATTTTGGGTTAGGAGATGGGCATAAGAGTAAATACACATCAGCCGCACACTTAGGTCTAAAAAAGAGGAGCTCCACATACTTGAGGGACACCACCCCAAAGAGGGAGAGTGCCATGTGACTGGCGTCAAGCTAGTTGCCATCGGTCCCTACATGGACTCCCTGCTTTGGCAGGTAGCCTCCTCACTCGTGTTGAGGCTCTCCTATGAAGGTCACCATTGTTGTTTTGCACTGTATTCTGATTGGGCTTGTTTTTGTGCTTACGTTTAAGCTTAGTTTTGGGCTTAACAAGGTAAGTTGACTCGGTTGTAGGAATGGGTAGGCTGATCAAATGAATTGACTCAGCAAGTTAATGGAATATCCTGGCATTTATGCATTCCTATTTTATTTAGGACATGCATGAACCAGATGTGTTCATTAACTAGGCCTGAACAGTTGATGCTATATTGGTGAAAAAACCGTATAGATATAGTTGACGAGGAAATAGTTGCTCAAATTTTAGGTAGGAAGGTGAAATAGTGGACGATCTATAAGAGGAGTGGCCCTATCTTCAAGAAGACGAATTGAATGTGTTAAATCACTAGTATATCTAGTTGAAACTTATGTTATTTTTTTAATTATGTTTTTTAACTAATTTTAAGTTGAGTAGTTGAAAATTATAAAGTTAAAGTATTTCTTAGTCAATTGTTTAATAAAGCACCAAATGGGTTGGTTATGGTACAATGCTTAGCTTTTGTGAATGTTATAAATATGTGGACATAATGTATATGACATATCTTGGTGGTGGTATGTGTGTGTGATTGAAGTAATTGAATGTGAGATGGTTGCTTGAGTTTTAAGATTGTAAACTTATTGTACGTTTTAATTAAGCATACGAAAAACAATATGAAGAAATGGTTTTAGTACACTTGGGGTACGAGTCATGTGCCATAACTCAGGTTTCATCTGCCCCACCATTCTTCCATTCCTCGCATACCTTCATGGGCGAAGAAATGACTAAGCGAACAAAGAAGGCTAGAATTGTGGGGAAGTATGTCACAAGATATGGTGCCAGTCTGAGGAAGCAGATAAAAAAGCTGGAAGTGAGTCAGTATGCAAAATACTTTTGCGAGTTTTGTGGGAAGTATGCCATGAAGAGGATGATGAGGTTTTTTCCCCAGGCTCGACCGGTCGTGAGATTCACTCAACCGGTCGAGAACTGGTGCACGTCAAGTCATGGACTGACTCGACTCGTTTTCCAGCGAGTTATGGTTTTGGATTTCCGAGGTGCTCGACCAATCGTGGGATGTGCTCGACCGGTTGAGGGTGCCGCTCGAATGGTCGAGGACTCTGCACGACCAGTCGAGCTTATGCAAATTTGAGTCCGGATCTTGTGCGGACTGCGGTAATCTGAGGCGGTTTTGCAAGGGGTGCAAAAGGGAGTTTCCTAAACTATAAATAGGGGCGCCTAGGGCCTTTCTAGGCAATGCAAGAGGGTTTCCTAAAGATTTTCAAGGGTTTGCTTATGGGTTTAGGGTTATCAAAGGTGAGAGAGAGAGAGAGAGAAAGAGAGAGAGGAAGCTTGCGAAAGGGAGGTTATGCTCGTAGAGGTGATCTACTGTGCACTTGACATCTCATCGCTTCTACGTCCTCATGATCGGTGAGATCTCTCTATTTTTCTTTTATTCTCTTATTATTTATCCACTCTTATGTGAGTAAAGAATATTATAATGTTCTACTTCATAGTGGATTGTTGATTTAGACGAAGTCCCGTGGTTTTTACCTCTTTGAGGGTTTTCCACGTAAAAATATCTTGTGTCGTGTGGTTTATGCTTTGATTTATTTCATTGCTTTATTATCCCATAATTCTGGTATTTTTGGGAGGCTAGATCCTAAGGTTTTGTGCAAGGGCCTCATGAAAGTGGTATCAGAGCCAAGTTCATTGAACGAAATCGGATTGATTTTTGAATTATGGAAGGTGTCTCATCGAGGATGATTAACCTCAATAGTTCTAACTGGACCATATGGAAGGCTAAGATGGAGGATTTGCTTTATTACAAGAACTTGTATGCTCCAATCTTAGGCATATCAGTAAAAACAAAGGATATGACTGATGATTGGAAGAAATTGGATTGGAAGGCGGTGGAGTTTATTAAACAATGACTGGATGATTCTGTGTTCCACCATGTGTCTACGGAGACCTCAGCCACTAGCCTATGGCTGAAATTGGAATGGTTATATAAGAGGAAGACAGCCGGTAATAAAATCTTCCTGATAAGACGACTTGTGAATCTCAAGTTCAAAGATGGTGGTTCTATTGCTGAGCACATGAATGAGGTTAGCAATATAGTGAACCAGCTCTCCGCTATAAAGATGGTCCTGGATGATGAATTGCAGGCTTTATTATTGCTTAGTTTATTGTCTGACAGTTGAGAGACATTGGTGGTGTCTCTAAGTAACTTCGCGCCAAACGGAAAGGTATCCATGGAACAGGTAATCAGTTGTCTCTTCAATGAGGAGACAAGGACGAAGTATCAGGGGTCTACTTAGCAAGAGGCCCTTGTGACACAGGAACGGGGGAGAGGAAAGAACAGGAAGGGCGGGGAGGCCCGAGATAAATCAAGAGGCAAGTCAAGTACTGGGAAGGATGTTGAATGCTGGAATTGTGGCAAGAAGGGCCACTATAAGCATGAATGTCGTAAGAATAAGAATGACAAGAAAGGAAAAGAAAAGGAGAAGGAAGATGAATCAAATTCCACTGCGGTCGTTTCAGATGGCGACGTTGTAGTTATTCTTTCAACAAATTATGATATTTGTCTCACGACTACGAGTTAGGACACCGACTGGGTGATAGACCCGGGAGACTCGTTTCATGAAACTCCACGCAGGGACTTCTTCGCAAGCTACAAGTGAGGTGACTATGGGACAGTGAAGATGAAAAATTCTGGCATATCAAACATCGTTGAGGTCGGTGATATTTGTGTGAAGACCGATGTGGGCTGCACATTGGTTCTCAGGGATGTGAGGCATATCTCAGGCCTTCGCCTCAACTTGACATCGACGGGAAGGTTGGATGACGATGACTATGAAAGTCAGTTTGCTGGTGGGCCCTGGAAGCTCATCAAGGGTTCGTTGATCACAGCTAGAAGAAAGAAGTGTTGCATCCTTTACAAGGCAAGTGTCAGTATATGCAAGGGTGAGTTGAACGCAGTGGAAGATTCAGCTATTGACATGTGGTATAGGCGTCTAGGCCACATGAGTGAAAAAGGACTTTAAGTACTTGTGAGGAAGCGGCTCATTCCAGATGTGATAGGTATACTTCTCAAAACCTGTATTGATTGTTTATCAAGAAAATAACATATAGTTTCATTTATTAAATCTGCTTCTCATGTTAATAAAGTGCATGCATTAGATTTGGATTATTCTGATGTTTGTGGTCCTATGAGGACAAAAACCTTAGGTAGGGCATTGTATTTTGTCACTTTTATAAATGATGCATCTAGGAGGGTTTGGGCTTATGCTTTGAAATCTAAGGATGAGGTCTTTGGTGTGTTTAAATTATTTCATGCTATGGTTGAGAGAGAGACATGTAGATCATTGAAGTGCATTCACACTGATAATGGTGGTGAATACATTACTGACTTTCATGAGTATTGTAAGTCCATGGGTATACAGTATGAATAGACTGTTCCCAAGACCCCCAGCATAATGGTGTGGCTGAGCGAATGAATTGCACCATTATAGAGAGAATCAGATGCATGCTATCCCATGCAAAATTGTCCAAGAGGTTCTGGGGAGAAGCAATGCACACAACAGTGTATCTGATAAATAGGTCTCCATCAGCCCTGTTGAATGGAGAAGTGCCTGAGAAGGTGTGGACTGGATATGATCCATCGTACACTCATCTCAGGATGTTTAGATGTAGGAGATCCGTTCACGTACCAAAGGACGAGAGGTCCAAGCCCGATGTGAAGATCAGGCAGTGTGTGTTCTTGGGGTACGGTGATGAAAAGTTCAGTTACAGATTATGGGATTCGACAGAGAAAAAGCTCGTCAGGGGTAGAGATGTAGTTTTCTTTGAATATCAGTGTATAGAAGACATTGGTAAGCCAGAGAAGAACCAATGTAGTTCAGGTGAGCTAGAGGATCCGGTTATTCCTCACGTGGTGCCTGATGACGGGGGAGTACAGCAAGGTGCAGAGGATGAGGGAGTTCATTCAGAAGATGGACCAGGGGAGCAGCCCCCACTTGATCCACCTTTTGAGCCGCAGGTGAGGAGGTCATCTAGGGAAAGACAACAGCCCAAGACGTACTCGCCGCATGAGTACATTATGCTGACTAATGGGGGAAAGCCAGAAGATTATTCTGAGGCCCTAGCCAATGAGCATAAAGGGGAGTGGTTGAAAGCTATGCAAGAGGAGATGGAATCCTTACATAAGAACCACACCTATGATATGGTGAAATTGCCTAAGAGTAAGAAAGCTTTGAGCAACAAGTGGGTGTTCAGAAAGAATGTTGAGTAGAAGAATTCACAGACGAAGTTCAAGGCCGGACTTATGGTGAAAGCGTTTGGTCAGAGGAAAGGCATAGACTTCGACAAGATATTCTCACCAGTGGTGAATTTGACATCTATACGGGTGTTGCTTAGGTTGGCGGCTAGCATGGATCTGGAGATAGAGCAGTTAGATGTTAAAACTGCCTTCCTCCATGGTGAACTGGAAGAAGAGATCTACACGCACAAGCCAGAGAGGTTCGAAGTCAAGGGCAAAGAGTATATGGTGTGTAACCTGAGGAAGAGCTTGTATGGGTTGAAACAAGCTTCACGGAATGGTACAAGAAGTTTGACTCATTTATGTTGAAGCATGGGTATGATAGACCGAAGTCAGACCACTGTATGTTCACACGCAAGTTCTCATATGATGATTTCTTAGTTCTGCTGTTATATATTGATGACAAGCTCATCATGGGAAAAGGCATCAAGAAGATCGACAAGCTGAAACAGGAGTTGGGTAAGTCGTTTGTGATGAAAGACTTGGGCCCGGCTAAACAGATCGTAGGAAATGAGATAACCCGTGACAGAAGCAGCAAGAAGCTTTGTTGTCACAAGAGCGGTATATTGAGAAAGTCCTTGAGTGGTTCAATATGAATGTAACGAAGTTGGTCAGTACTTCATTGGATGATCACTTCAGATTGAGCGACAGGCAGTGTCCCAAGACGAAGGCAGAGGTGGAAGAGATGCAGAAGATACCCTACGTGTCAGCTGTAGGAAGTTTGATGTATGTTATGGTGTGTAAACGCCTAAATATAGCATATGCGGTTAGTGTTATTAGCCGGTATCTTGCCAATCCTGACAAAGAGCATTAGACAGTGGTGAAATGGATACTATGGTATCTAAGACGCTCATCGAAAGTTGAGCCTATGCTATGGTGACAGAAAACCTGTGTTAGAGGGTTACACAGATGCAGATATGGCGGGCGACATAGACTCCAGGAAGTCTACGTCGGGGTTCATGTTCACATTTGCAGGGAGAGTGGTTTCTTGGCAGAGCAAGCTATAGAAGGTTGTAGTATTGTCAACGACAGAGGCCGAGTACATTGCAATTACAGAGGCATATAAAGAGATGCTTTGGATGAAGAGGTTCCTACAAGAACTTACGCTGAAGCAGGAGCAACACGTGGTCTATTGCGATAGTTAGAGTGCTATATACTTGAGCAAGAATCCAAGTTAGCATTCCAAGTCGAAGCACATAGAGATTCGATATCACTGGATTAGGGATACTTTGGAACAGAAGGTTTTACAGCTTGAGAAGGTCCACATGGACGATAATGGGTTAGACATGATGACCAAGGCATTACTCAAGGATAAGATTAAGGTTTGTAGAAACTGGGTTGGTTTGAAGATGACGGATTTCTCCTGTGTCCAAAAGGGAGAGATTTGATGGGGTTTTTTCCACAAGCTCGACCGATCGTGAGATTCACTCGACTGGTCGAGGGCTGGTGCACGACCAGTCGTGGACTGGCTCGACTCGTTTTCCAGCGAGTTATGGTTTTGGATTTTCGAGGTGCTCGACCAGTCGTGGGATGTGCTCGATCGGTTGAGGGTGCCACTCGACTGGTCTAAGACTCTGCACAACCAGTCGAGCTTACGCAGATTTGAGTCTGGATCTTGGGCGGACTGTGGAAATCTGAGGCAGTTTTGCAAGGGGTGCGAAAGGAAGTTTTCTAAACTATAAATAGGAGTGCCTAGGGCATTTTTAAGCAATACAAGAGGGTTTTCTAAAGCTTTGCAAGGGTTTTCTAAAGGGTTTAGGGCTATCAAAGGTGAGAGAGAGAGAGAGAGGAAGAGAGAGAGGAAGCTTGTGAAAGGGAGGTTATGCTCGTAGAGGTGATCTACTGTACACTCGACATCTCAGCGCTTCTACATCCTCGTGATTGGTGAGATCTCTCTGTTTTTCTTTTATTCTCTTATTGTTTATCCACTCCTACGTGAGTGGAGAAAGTTGTAATGTTCTACTTCATAGTGGATTGTTGATCTGGATGAGGTTCCGTAGTTTTTACCTCTTTGAGGGTTTTCCACTTAAAAATCTCTTGTGTTGTGTAGTTTATGCTTTGATTTATTTCATTGCTTAATTATCCCATAATTTTGGTGTTTTTGGGTGGCTAGATCCTAAGGTTTTGTGCAAGGCCCCCAACAGAGGAAAGCTGTTGGAATTTGGGGCTGCAAGGATTGCAGCAAGGTGAAAGCTGGAGGTGCTTACACATTTAATACTGCCAGTGCTATTACTGTTCAGAGCACAATCAGAAGGCTTAGGGAGCAGACAGAGGGGTGATTGGACCTGCGATCTCACAAATCAGCTTTGCAGTGATTTTCTTGTGTTTTTATGTTTTGAGGTTATTACTAGTTTGGATTCTGAACGCGCGTAGTTATGTGACCAAAATTTTGATTTGTTAGTTTGGGATGATTACTAGTCTTTCAAAAAAAAAAAAGTGCCATAACTCAAGTTTGAGGGCGCACAATCAGTATTCGAATTTCGAGTCATGACACTGACACAGGGATGGACGTGATGAGGTGGATCACCTTCTTCCTCTAGGGGATAATTACTCTGAATCCATGGAGGTTCTCTGGAATCCTCATAGAGATTCCTCAAATCCACAAGGGAAAATAGGAAAATAAAAATAAATTCTAAGAAATTCAAAATTTAATTGATTAATGATATAAATAAATAAATAATATACAACCCTTTAAATAGTGATACCAAACCTAGGAAAAAGCTTCATAATCAAACTCCAACTCAAACTCCTTAAAATTCGTGACTTACTATAAATAGTAAACTTACTATTTATCGACATTCATGATACCTACTAGACTTTATAATTTTTGAACAAAAATAGTAAGTGTCCAATTTGGCCTAACCATGTTATTCTCTTAAATTTTCTAAGTCCTTTTCATGTTGGGCACGACTCCTAAAGCTTTAAAGATCGAGAGTTATGATCAAATTAAAACTTACTATAAATAGTAAAAATGGAATTTAAAAGCATTTTCGACCATCGATCTAATGGAATCTCATAAATTCGACATGGGCAACCCGGCATAGCCTGGTTGAGTGGCTAAAGTAGCTTCTCCTACCTCAAAATCATATATGGTACGTCAAATAACTCATTACGTTTTGTGAGATATGCATGTTTAAGGGTTTTGATGGTCCTCATCATTTCCATCTCCGATCGGGCCCTCTCTTGCCGATACGGGACATGAAAGTGTCCACGACCCGCTCTACATCAGTGAGGGTGCACTCTGTATACGAAGTGCGGGGTGACGCTCTCTCGCTCTCCACAGCCAACACCGACCGTTTGCTTTTGCTTAAAAGGAAACTTATTCGTTAATTAAAAACAAAAACACCCCTTCCTGTTAATATATATCAGCCATCGACATCTATAAATTGCACCTCTCTCTCTCTCTCTCTCTCTCTCGGTGTGGAATTCCCTTGGAGACGGAACGAGTGGAGCTCTTTCGAAGCAAGGTACTTCCTATCTATGGCTGCAGATTGAGCCACGTCATAAAAATTCCAATACATCGCTACACACATATAATATCTCCACACACAGTTAGATTCATATCTTCAAGAAAGAGACCTGCGGTGGTGCAATTAACAGCCACAGATGTTCACATCTAACAGTGCAAATGGCGTTCTGCACCCATACGGTGACGAGTACCTACTCAACGACACCTGCCCTTCATCTAGTACCGTTTCCTTTTCATCTTTCCTACACTTCTCCCCCACCGCTGATCACAGCCAACCCTTCCACCACAACACTGACCTTCCCGTTAACCACTTTCCACGGACCATCTTCTCGTCCAATGCAAGCACATCAGCTGCAGCTGAGGTCGCGATTAACGCCGTAGATCCTACCCAAGTAGCAGGTAAGGATATGTCCACTACAGATGCCTTGCAAAACTTCTTTTGCAACACTAACAGCCCCTCTTTGGGTGTGGGTAGAAAGAAAGGAACTAAGAAAGATCGCCACAGTAAGATTTTAACTGCCCAAGGACCCAGAGACCGAAGAATGCGGCTTTCCCTCGAGATTGCTCGCAAGTTCTTTGATCTCCAAGACAGTCTTGGCTTCGACAAGGCTAGTAAGACTGTTGGATGGTTGCTAACAAAGTCAAAGGCAGCTATTCAAGAACTTCATAGGGTCAGATCACAAAATAAAGGCTGCAACAGCGGAGGCGGCAAGTCCATTTCTTCACCGTCTGAAGGCGAAGAGGTAGTATCTGGATTGGATGAGATCACAGACAATATGGATCATGGGGACGACTCAAAGGAGAAGTCCACTTCCTTGGCGGCAGCACTTCCCAAGGTGAAAAGAATCCGAAACTCACGGAGAACTACATTTCATCCTCATGCAAGAGAGTGGAGAGAAATGGCAAGAGCAAGGGCAAGAGAGAGAACAAGGGAGAAGATGTTAATTAGGACTGACAGATCAAAGAAATGGCCCGGTGAAAATCCTCTCAACTCAAAGCACTCAAGGTCCTTGCATCTGGTCGAGACTGGAGAGGACTCCACTTCCCACAGTAGTCATGATAAGAAGTGTCCTTTGGAATTGGTGGTTGAACTTGTAAAGCCGAGATCTCACACTCCTGAACATCGAGGGTCTGATGAATCGCTTCCAGAAAACTGCAAATCGGGAAGTTTGATCTTTGATAGCATTTCATCTCCGCAAATGGTGAACACCGAGGACTTTGTCTCCCTTCAGAACAATGACATTATCAATAGTTTTAGAGAGAATTGGGACATTGATAGCACAAGAATACATTCAGGTTATGATGCTGTTACCAATATTCAATCATCGACTGGTAACATCCACGAAAGTGTTGCCAATCCAATCCTTGAAATGTCGGTTGGCAGTCATTTGTTGTCCCAATTCACCAATAATGTTAATTACTCCTTCAAGCCTTGGGAGGCCTAGAATTATTAAGATTTTCGGCCACGTTTGCTCAATATTTCTATATAGCATGTATTAGATGTATGAGCAAAATAAGAATGTTCGTGTCTTCGTTGATCATATGTAATTTATTAATTTGTCTTTGATTTCTTCATATGTGCTGGCGGATGTTTTCCTTGACAACTATGAAGGTGTGATCTTGTCGTAGAACTTCTTCCAAGTAAATAAAATATCTAGAATTTGTTGCGTGGATCATATTTGCAATTCCATAGCCTATTGGAAATTGACTAAGAGATCATGATAAGTGTAGAATGGATGTTCTAGGTTTGTTAGCAGCTAAGAAATCTAAGAAGAGATTAAACCTCAATCTATGGTGGAGATTGCCTAATCGTGATTTTGGTTTTCTCCTAGGAAATGAAGTTTTCAGTTGAAGGTTTTTTTATTGGTTAAAATGGAAACTTGGTAAGAAAAGAGAAACCAATCTTCAAGAACTAAACAGCCAGCATATGGTTTCAAATCGTTAAACCATCGAATTTGCTCATCGTTTGTAATCTTTGCTAACAATTTGAGCTTTATTTTGGATTGAGATGGAATATTGCAAGGTTTCCTGTATCCTGAAAATTACAATGTAAGAACATTTAGCTCTGAGCTGAGAGTTTTAAAAATCAATCAGAAATCAATGCTTAATTTTGCAGTCATTTTGTCTTTCCATTTGGATACCCACCCATCTATGATCTTTTTTAAAGATTCCATATTGAAATATTGTAATACTAGGCTTGTCCCTATTGATAGGAAGACATGTATATGGAACAAACATGTGAACTATGGAAAATATGATTACTTTTAGATCATACAGTATGTTTGACTTCTGAATTAAGCTTTCTGATTTTGTTTTAGTTCTATAAAATAATCATGCTTAGGTGATGTTGCAGCTTGTGTTAAAGGGAATTGCAATTACAAGAGAAGAAAACCCCAAGTTTGTTACTAAGATTCTATATTTAAAGGATGGAGATAGAAGAATCCAAAATCACGTTTCCCCCAGTGAATAATCTACTCACTTTCGAATCTTTGATGTAGGTGCATCTCTATGGCGGGGTCGGGTAACCCACAAGGTTGGGCCTATGAGATGCAGAATGACCATGGGGTAGGTCCCACTGTGGGACCTGTGAGATGCGGGGTCGCCTACGGGGAGGTCTCAATCAGGTTGCTCAGGAGGGCTAAGATAAAATGGATATTTTGGTACTTCCCTAACGGCTTCGGAGCATTTGGTGTGTTGGCCAGTACTCCCTACATCAAGTGGTATCAGAGCGGGAGACTAGTGTTCCGAGCCTCCTTATTGGTGTGGGTGGATGATGTAAGTGCATCTAGACACAAGGATAGCATGACCTATGAGGTAAGGCCTGTGAGAGGTAAGATGGCCACGAGGTTGGTCCTAGTGTGGGACCTGTGAGATGCGGGGTAGCCCACGGGGATGTCTCGGTCGGGTTGCTGGGGAGGGTTAGGATAAAGAGATATTCTAATGCTTCCCCAGTAGCTCCAAAGCTTTTGGTGCATTGGCCAGTACTCTCTGCATCAATCTTCTTTAAACAACCACTAAAATTTTGAAGATATAGGTGTGGGTGGATGATGTATGTGCATCTCGACACAAGTGTGGGACCTGTGAGATGCGGGGTAGTCCACAGGGACGTCTCGGTCGGGTTGTCAGGGAGGGTCAAGATAAAGAGATATTCTAATGCTTCCCCAATAACTCTAGTGCTTTTGGTGCATTGGCCGGTACTCTCTGCATCAATCTTCTTTTAAAAAACCACTAAAATTTTGAAGATATAGGTGTGGGTGGATGATGCAGGTGCATCACCACACAAGGGTAGTGGCCCACGAGGCAAGATGGCCACGAGGTTGGTCCCAGTGTGGGACCTGTGAGATGCAAGGTAGCCCACGGGTACGTCTCGGTCAGGTTGCTGGGGAGGGTAAGGATAAAGGGATATTCTAATGCTTCCCCAATAGCTCTAGAGCTCTTGGTGCATTGGTCAGTACTCTATGCATCAATCTTCTTCAAAAAACCACTAAAATTTTGAAGATACAGGTGTTGTTGAGAACATTACATTATATGGTAGTGATTATATATATATGTACATATATATATGTATATATATATATATGTACATATATATATACATATATATATGTACATATATATATGTATATATATATATATATACATATATCTACATATATATATGTGTGTATATATATATATATATATATATATATTTATATATATATACATATATACATATATATATATATATATATATATATATATATATATATATATATATACACACATATATATATATATATATACGTATATACATCTATATATATGTATATATCTCTATATATATACACGTGTATATATATATATACGTGTATATATACATGCGTATATATATACACACACACGTATATATATATATACATATATATATATATATATATATATATATATATATATATATATATATATATATGCTGCTAGTGTAGCTTTATGTACTGAGAATACAAAAAAGGGTGCGATTAAGAATATGAGGATTTTCTATGGAAAAGAAACTTCAAGCGGGAGATATTTCTTGGAGTTGGGCTTTCAAAAAAGTTTCCTGGTTGGGTAAACCTAGAAAATAATTTCTCAAACAGTTACAGGAAAAAAGGAGGTAAGAGTCAATCCTAGTATTAGTTCTATTATTGAAGTGAATTTTTGATAATTGTAAAGGTGTGATGTTTAAGGGACGTTTTTTTTTTTTCGGAGAAGAAAAGTATTATTCATGAAGATTACCAGGCCCCACCTATCATATGAGCCCATGTACAAAAAAAATGAAAAAAAGAAAAAAAAAAAAAAGAAAAAAGAAACCACCCCAAGACCGTCCACCATGTAGGGGCCTAAAACTACCCTCTTTTTGAAAAAAAACAATGGCTCAACAAACACAACATTGAAGAGGGAAAACAAAAACCAAGGACCTACAAAAACAGATCCTCAGAAACGACTAGGCTTGAGGATAGTGGATCTAAGAGAACCAAGCCCAATCCTGTCCAACATCAAAATGCTTATAAAAGGCACCGGGAGCTCGTTGTTAGAAAAATAAACCTTGTTCTCCCAACCTCCACTCCCCCTCTTAGCCAGAGCGTCTGCCACCTCATTTCTTGCTCGCAATATGTGAGACATCCTACAAGCCAGCTTTCCTCTCATATCACATATTGCAACTAGCCTGTACCATATGTTCCAGGGTGGTCTTTATGAGGAGAGGAAACAGCGTCCACAATTATCTTGGAGTCTGACACAAGAAGACGGCTCCTTTTATTCATGTTTCTTCTCCACTTCTGTCTAGTTCTTCCTTCCCCTTCTTCTACTCCTTTTGCTTTCGTCTCCTTTTTCTTTTCAGTTAAAGGTGGTGTTACATTAGTTGAAACATGAAAATACACCTAAGAATCGGAGGGCCCTACCATACCCCTAGCCAAAACTATACCTTTTCTTATTATTCTCGTTCTCCTCCTACTCTTTAGTCTTCATCTCATCTTTGTCTTCTTTCTGACAGTTTCTATGTCAAATCATGCCATGCCATGCCATCCCTCTTGGTATGAAGTTATTTTAAATATTTTGTCATGGTAGGTAAGCACAAATTTACAACTTGGATTATTTATAACTTGGATTTTGTCATGGTAGCCATGCCATCTCATAGTATTTTTTATAACTTGGATTATCATAATTTTACATGGTTTTGGGTGGCTGTATTTTTTCTTTTCCCGAATACATGGTTTGGACAACGGAAAGCTTTTCATCTAATATTCTTGCAGACAGCTTGATATACATGTCAGTGAGCTCCAGTCACTGATGTTTGTCGGCCTTGCAACAATTTTGGAGCTTCGAAGCAGTCAGTTTCCTTGTATGATAGGACCAAGATGATTTTCTTAGGTATATGATGCTAAACATGTCATTAAACAAGTTGCCAATGCAAGGAGGAAATGCGACACTATTTTTATTTTCCTTAAAAGATTAGTATTGATGGTATTTTAGTACCTTTAGGATGATTTATTTTCTGCAGCCTTAACATGAAAGTACCATTAAACGAGGCATTTACTTAGATGAATTGGGATATGTGTTACCTGCGAGTTCTCTAATCAAAATCAATGTACACTGAAAGGGTGAGTTTGGATACAATACTACCGAATTAGAATGCTATTAATCATCTAGTAAAGTGTATATAGCTGAATTGTACCTTACGTTCTTGGCATTCATGTCCTGCGTCTGTGATGCAAACTGTAACTAAGTTAATTTCACGCTGTACTTTGGAAAAACATAACTGCAATGTGAAGCCTACATAACAACACAGAGGAAGCTAATTACAATATTTACAACTCCACTCTAGTAAACTACTTACTGCAATTGAGCTCAGCAGTGCAGTCAATGCAGCATAAGGTTTGCTCAAAGATAGGTGAGGCATGGTCATTAAAAAAAAAAAGGTTTGCTCAAAGATGTTTTTATTAGCAGCAAGAATCTCTAGTGTTATGGAAATTTCATTTGCTTGGAGCTTTTAGAAGCATCGAAATAATCACATAAATGATAGCAGTGTAGACTAAGAAACACATGCCATAAATCGTACACAGTGTATGATTAGCCAACAAAAGTTGGGGAAATCGGGTGGATTCCAAACTGGTGTCATGTTAATTCCAGTGGCTCCTGAGTTCTGAAAATGGAATCTGATTGAATGCAGTGAGTTTCATAACGCCTTACGGTGCCCAATGCATTTATTCTTGGCTGTTGGAGTAAAGATAGTGCATCTTCTGCCCTTACGCTGCGATCAATGACAGCCATTTTCGTTTCAAGGAAAAGAGATCATGAAAACAAAGTAAGTTCATTGGATGGTTTACATTTTCAAACCTCAGATAATGCAAGCAGCACCAAAAGATTGCTGTCACTGCTTTTTTTTTTTTTCTTTTTTTTTTTTTAAATAACAGTGTGGGAACTCACCGCCCAGGAATCCATATATAAAAGGCTGCACAGCCATTCGGGCTAGCCCCACAAAAACGACAAGGCCCACCTATCATATGAACCCACAATTCAGGACATTCAAATTGACGATATGATTAAAACAGTCCCTTTCAGACAAGGCCCCACTTTCTGTCACTGCTTTTATGTTATTCTCTTCTAAACAAATCAACGTCTCTAATATCACTGATATCTCCTTAAACATATCAAATGTTCAATGCAAGTTGTCCCGCTATGACTACCCGATCGGCCTAACATAATGGATCGCTCCATGGGAAACAAGAACACTTATACCTTTTGAAGAGATTCTTAACATATTTCTCGGCTTGGAAGAGACTGGAGATTATTTTCGGCCCCCAGGCTTCTTGAGAGTTTTGGTAGGCCAACGTTGCACATTGCCCGCCATCTTAAAATCTGCTGATATTTTGAAAAATCTCATGATTATATCATCATGTTTATCTTTTATGATATTATTGCGAGATTTTCATGATCTAGAGGATATTTGTCACACTACCACACACTTACACACTGGATCAAGGGAATGCAAAATTGACAATATGATTAAAAGTTCCCCTATTGGTATGACTGTGATAGTTTATCACATAATATTGGGGTCACGGGCAATCATAGGCGAGCCTCCGTATCCAGTGACCTACCTTGATCATATGTGAGTTGACATGGTGCCCATGCATAACTTGTTGTTGATGTCTTAAATCTATTAATAACAAGGTCTGTCGATGCCATTGACAGACCACTAGATGCCATCGACAGATGCTCGATTCCATCGTGAAAATTCAGATAATCCTATGTTGGTTGCTGGAACGTTTTAGTGTTGCTATTCGATGTTATGAAAGTAAGTTCATGACATCGAGGGTCGTCCATGGCATCGACGGTCCCATCGAAGATGTGTGCAAAATTTTGTAAGTGCGGAATTTGTTTCTTATTCCGATTGTGATAGTATATATATCGGGTGTAATCAGGATTAGGGTATGAAGAGGGCTTTCCAATTCGTTCATAAGGGTTCAAGGGCATAGCTAGGGCTTGTGAAGTAGATTCGAGGTTTGTTCGAATCGGTAAGACTCTATCACTTGTAATTTCTAATTTCATAGTGCATTACTGGTCGCTTCATGCCATGGTTTTTTCACGTAAAATTTGGATTGCTCATTTTGACTTAGTTGTGCAATTGTGTGTACTTTTCTTGATTTGTCTCTAAGTGTTTTTGCGGTTCCCCAACATAACTTCTCACTGTTTTTTTTTTATATATATATTTTTAAAACCTTATTATGTAGAGCAGGTCGCAGACACTTTCATAGTAAAGATGGACCAAAGAACTGATTGGAGGCGAAAATGATTCGGATAGTCAGAACCTTAAATCAATCATATCTTACAAAACCGGATGAGTTTTTCAAAATATTTTATCTGATTTTAGGGTAAGAGCACTAAAGCCAACCAACCACGCTATGTTAGGTTCCTCATGCCGGATTTACGAGATTCCATCATATTGATGGTCAAAAGTCCTGTTTAGTTTCATTTTTACTATAAACAGTAAGTTTTAGTTCAAATATAACTTTTGATTTCAGCCGCGATCCAAGGTCGACAGTTATGACAGGCCATGGAAACCTTCTCAGCAGCGATCCAAGGTCCTTGGGCTGCCTGTGGTGATTTCAATGCAACAGTAGTGGCAAATGAAAGAAGAAGCAGCTCTCTCCCGGATGGAGGGGCCATGAGGGAATTCTCGGATACCATAAATGCTGCAGGGCTCATCGATGCAGGATTCTCCGGTAATCACTATACATGGTCCAATAACCAAGGCCGGCAGTCCAGAATTTGGGCTCGGCTCGACAGAGTTCTCATTAATGTAGATTGGTCAGTGCAGTTCCCCACTTTTAATATTCAACATCTCCCTCGGATCAATTCGGACCATGCTCCCCTCCTTCTCCACTTCCCTCCTAGGAGGTCGACTGGCCCGAAACCGTTCCGGTTCCTTAACATGTGGCTGATGCATGAGTCCTTTCAAGAAGTGGTAAAGAATGCTTGGGCTTCTAATGGCGCAACTTACCCGATAGACAATATTCTCGTCAAACTGAGAAACATCAAGGCTGCTCTTAAAACCTGGAATCGTGACGTGTTTAGTAACATCTCTCGCTAGGTTTCCCAAGCTGAATCTGACCTCCTGGAAGCAGAGAACGAGCTACAAGATCTTCCGAATAACACGGCTATCACGGCTAATCAACGATAGAATTACGAGTGTAATGTGTCCAATTTGAGACAATTAGAATGCATGGAAGAGGCATTCTGGAAACAGAAATCTCGAATCAACTGGCTCGAGCTGGGCGATAGAAACACCCGTTTTTTCCACGCGGTGACCACAGAAAAGCAGAGACGGGATGATATCCGATCAATCAGGAACCAGTCTGGGGAGATGCTGACGAATCCTATTCAAATTAAACAGGCTGCTGTAGAGTTTTTCTCCAATCAGTGTGCGGTGGTTACAGTGTCTGATCGTCCTGGCCTGCTAGACTCATCCCACACCTGATCACCCACGAGCAGAATGCTGATTTATTGCCCCCCCCCCCCCCCCCCCCCGACTCTTCAGGAGGTGCTGGCTACTATGAATGCGATTCCCTCCGATGGCGTTGCGAGCCCGGATGGTTTCTCTAGTGCATTTTTCAAAGGATGCTGGCATATAATCAATCAGGATATCCTGCAGGTGATCTCTCATATTTTCCATGGTGGGGCCATCCCGTGAGCCATCAATGCCACTTTGATTTGCCTCATTCCTAAAGTCTCTTCCCCATCCAACTTCTCTCAATTCAGACCTATAAGCCTGTGTAACTACTCGTATAAAATCCTGGCCAAGATTACAGCGTCGAGGCTAACCTCAATCCTCCCGGTCATCATCTCCCCCAAACAGGGGGCGTTCATCCAAGGCTGCCCTATTGCTGAACATATTGCGTTGGCTCAGGAAGTTTTCAGAGATATAAATAGAAAATCCAGGGGTGTGAATATTCTTATGAAAGTCGACATGGAAAAAGCATATGACAAAGTTGATTGGTCATTCCTTAAGAAAGTGCTGCTGAGGTTTGTATTTAGCCAGATGTGGGTTCGACTGGCCGAATGTTATTGGTCTAGCGCCTGGTTCTCTGTTCTTATTAACGGTGTAGCTTCGAGTTTCTTCAAATCTTCTAGGGGTCTCAGACAGGGTGACCCGCTCTCCCCGGCCCTTTTCATCATCGTTGCTAAAGTGCTGAGTAGGAATATGAAATTACAAATAACTGACCAGGCAATCCTTCCTTTCAAGATGAGTAGAAACTGCCCGTGCATTTCCCATTTACTGTACGCTGATGACACCCTGCTCTTCCTTAACGGCTCCATCTCCTCGGTTAAGGCACTGATGAAATTCCTTGATGATTACCAAACAACTTCTGGCCAATCCATCAACGTGGCTAAAAGCTCATTTGTCTGTGCCTCCTCGCTCTCGCAGCAAGAATTAGATCGATAGAACGGGTAAGCGGTATCTCAAATGTCTCCGCCCCTTTCCTTTACCTTGGGGTCCCTCTCGTGAGTGGCAGGCTGAAGGTGGCGATGTTTCAACCCCTGCTAGATAAAATTGAGGCCCGAATTTCTGGATGGCAGGCCAGATTTCTCTCCCATGCTGGTAGAATGGTTCTGATTCGCCACGTTCTGAGAAGTATCCCTATGCACTCTTTGGCTGTCACCCATCTTCCGCTCCAGGTGTTATCATCCCTAAAAAAATAATTCGCCAACTTCCTCTGGGGCTGGTCAAAAGGTAAATGCAAACTACATTGGCGAAGTTAGACATTCATCTCCCAACCTAAAGAAGAGGGTAGGCTAGGAATACGGAAGCTAGTTAACATTATGACGGCATTTAGATTTAAAATGGCCTGGTCTATCAAAGTTGAGTCCAACCTTGGCCTGTGGAGTGCTTTTATGAAAGCAAAATACAATCCCATTGATAATACCCCTCACCCTCTTCCTCACTTGGCCTCCCCGATCTGGAAGAAGATCATCCATTTGTGCCCGCGAGTGGATCAATTGAGGCAGCTTAAAATCGGTGTAGGGGACAGTAACATCTAGGCCATCAACTGGACCGGATTAGGTCCCTTAAATCACATTACTTCCATTCAGATCCCCCCCTTTTGAGCCACATGACGATCAATCAATTCCTGGGCGTCGCTGGCCCCCTCCCTCCATCGGCGGTCCTTGCCATCCTTCCACAACACATTGCAGATTTTATTTTCCAAGCAGGTTTCTGCCTTTCTCCTCATCCTGACGAATTGTTCTGGCCTTTCACCCCCTCGGGCAGTTTCTCAGTTCGAACTGCATGGGACCTTTGCAGAATCAGCTAGCCCCACAAACCCTGGTCCAAATGGGTTTGGCATTCTTCCCTCCCCCCAAAAATCTCCACTCTTGTCTGGAAAATCCTTTCGAAAGTAATCCCGGTCAAGGCCCAAATCCAATCCATGGGCATTTAGATGGCCCCTAGATGCGTATGCTGCTCTACGTCATCCTCCTTGAACCAGCCCTCTCAAGCGTCTGAATCCATCCCACACCTTTTTCTGGAAGGGGGACTTGCCATTTCAGCGTGGAATTTGGTGGCCTCTATGTTTGGAATTACGTTGCAGAATGCCTCTTCGGTGGAACATCGTCTTTACCAATGGTGGGCAGCCCATGCCACCAACAGTTCCCCCGCGACGGCTCACAACCTGGCCCCTTGTGTCATACTGTGGGAAATTTGGCGTATGAGAAATGAGGCGATGTTTGATGCAATGACCCCCTCCTTCAGACGTCTGCACTCTCGAATTTTGTGGTGGATCGGCTACATCAGGGGTGATCACATAACTACCTTCAACGTGGCCGACAGGTCAGCTCACACGTCAACAGTGTCTAGGATCGGACGCTCCAGCCCACACCCTCATGTTCAGGTGATCAAATGGCTCCCTCCCCCCAGCGACTGGGCCAAAATTAATGTCGACGGTTCATCTTTAGGCAACCCCGGGAGATCAGGAGGTGGTGGAATCTGTAGAAACGAAGCTGGGCATTTTCTGTTCGCTTTTTCCCATGGCTATAGCACTGGCTCTAACACCTTTGCTGAACTCAAAGCAGTTCACTACGGGATTCTCTATGGGCTTAATCATGGTCTAAACCAGATCGTCATTGAATCTAATCAAATCTGGTGATCAACTTCCTCAATGGCATGCCCAACCCGGGGTGGAAATGGGAATACTGGATGGCCAGAATCCGAAAATTGGCACTCTCCTGTCAGCTTGTTTTTGTTCACACTCTTCGAGAAGGGAACGACCGGCGGATGCACTCGCTAGGAAAGGTAGTGAATCTCAATGTAATTTTTTTACTTGCTCATGGGAGGGCATTCCGGGCCACATTCGCGGCCTCATCTTCCTAGACAAAGTAGGTCTAGGTTCAATTAGAGTCAGTTGACACGATAGGACCCTAAAAAAAAAAAAAAAAGAAAAAAGATGGAGATAAAGGGAGGCATCTTCGCAATACAAAAAAGAGAGGTAAATAATTTTTTAAAAAGAAAAAGGAAAAGAAAAAGAAAGAAAATAAAAGAAAGGAAAAGAGAAAAAATCATTTGGATGGCTGAGATTTCAACTTTGTAATTGAAAGAGGGGCAAAGATATAGAAGATTGGGTTCCAAAAAAAAAAGAAAAAAAGAAAGAAAAGAGATTGGGAACGTAGGTAAAATCCATGTGGTCCATTGAGGCGACTAACACCTAAGCTGGCCATTTGTTAAGCATGCAAGTAATTGCATGGGCAAAAATGTAATTGACTCCTCGCCATGTACATAGTAAAGATGGGAAGCACTTTCGGATCCTAAAAAAAAAAAAAAAGACACTTTTGATCGTTTGAGCTGGAGAAGTCGTGCCCAACATGAAAAGGGCTTATAGAAAGCAAGGAGAATAACTTGGTTGGCCCAAATTGGACATTTGGTATTTTTAGCCGAAAACCATGAAGTCTAGTAGGAATAGAGGTCGTCAATAAATAGAAAGTTTAATATTTATAGTATGTTATGGTTTTAGGGTGTTTGAGTTGGAGTCTAAGTCTAAAACTCTATCGTAGGTTTGAGCTCCTTATTTAAAGAGCTATAATTTTTTATTTTTTTAATCAATCAAGTTATTTCAAATTTATTGGGAATTATTCCTATTTTTATGCTCATGGATTGGAGAAAGCTCTGCGAGGAATCTAGAGAGCTATGTGGATTTGTAGTAGTTATCCGCTTAGGAAGATGGTCGTCGACCTCGTCACATCACTCCCTGCGCCACCTTCAAAGGATCCGTACCATCGTAGTACCTCTCTCTCTCTCTCTCACAGCACAAGTTCTTATATTGTCAAATCATATGTAGAGACTGGGTGGGCCCAATATGATCACTGTGGACCATTGCTTAGGAAGGGTCCATTGTGGATTTGCCTAAAAACACCAAGATCACCGATTGCCTTCAAGTGGATGTAGCGGCCTTTTTTTTTAACAAAAATATTTCATTAATGGCAAATATGTTGTACAACCATCAGGAACATTCGGGAACCCCTCAACAACAATAATCTGAGGGGCGCCTATCATAATGGCAGCCAATCCGACCATCCCTATACAAACCCTCCCTAGGGACCCACCAGGAAGACCCGAATGGATCCTGGTCCTACTCCGTCTAAGAACACCAAGCCTGAACCTGAGTCGAGAGGTCATGCACACAGTTGACGAAGAAGGACGTTTGAAGGTCGCTCCCCATGTGGGCCATCCCATCAGCCGAGTTGTTCCCCTCTCTATGAGTGAGGCTGACCGTAACATTTCCTCTGAGCATGAGCTTTCTAATCTTGGAAACCCAAGGTCTCCATTGCCAAGAAAGAGTCGACCTCCCCGAAAGAAGGTCTACAACAAATTCTGAATCCGATTCAATCTCGATGTTGAACAACCCCCTGTTCAGTGACAGCAGAAGACATACACAGCATGTGACTCTGCTCTGTTATTAGAGCCGGACCCATATCATGTCCCAAAGGCGAATAGAAAATGTTCAACTTCACCCAGTCCTTTGCTGGTCTAGACCACCTGATAATTTCCACATGATCCTGACTATTAGTGGGGGCCAACATTCCCAGACTTTCCCAGAGCTGAATCCTGCCCGGGAGCTAGGGAGAGGCCTTCTCCTTACCATTAAGCAATGTCTTAATCCACCAATTAATTCAGGATATGCACGCTGCTAACATAACTGGCTTATGGTCGAACCTGGCAACATTCCTAGCTCACCAAATCTCCCATAATACGAGACTGGGAGTGATCCTACAAATGGAGGTGAAGTGCCCTCCTGCTGACGACACGATCCACTGCCTTAGCCTTTCCTTCCACCGATTGATCCTGCAAGAAAGTGATCACGAAGATAGAACCATAATATGTCTAGATTTTTTCGCTAGGGATCCGTAGAGAAATAAGTGGTTAAGCAATTCAATGTCTGGCTAATGATTTTGCCCCTCGTCATAGCAGATGCACCTGGACACAATAGGTATCCCTTTAGTTTGGATCCTGTCGTCTACAGCCACCGCTCCTTACAGTAACCTCCATAGAAAAATAGCAATCTTTAGAGGCAACTTCCCATGCCAAACCCATCCTGACCAGCTCCTACCAGAGGATCTAAACCTGCACAAATCCTAGGCAGACTTTACCGAGAAATTTTCAGAGGGGTCGTGGGACCAGAAGCAAGCTTCACTATCCTCAGAAATGGCAAAGCCTCCTTGGAAGACGAATTCCACCACATCTTGTGGTAAAAATGAAAAAACTGATGGAGGGAGGGGCCCAGACGGCCCCAGAAAATCCTTTATAGACAGAGAAAGAAGCTCATCCGGGATCAGCCTGATTGCCCTCTACTGAAGCTTGCCCAATCCTGACCAATTATCTTTCCACAAACTCCTCGTCCCTTGCCCCAGATGCCACTAAACATTTTCTTCCAACTTGGGTAGCAGCGCCCTAATTTTACTCCGCAGAGGAGAGGTGATGACAGAAGCAAATCCCCTGAGTAACGACTCTAGATCGGGGTGGTGCTTCTCTCTCATTAGCTCTACCCATGGCCTTTTTTCTACACCGAACTTCACATCCCACGCTATCTTCAGCCTCATGGCATTCACTACTTATTTCAGTTTTCTGATTCCCAAGCCGCCTTCCTCATACAGTGTAACTATTTTATTCCAAGCAATCTAATGCAACTTACGCTTACCTTCCATCCACCCCCAAAAGAATCTCGTAAAGCATTTTTCCAGCTTAGCAATCACTTGACTCGGGACTTTCGCTACAGCCTTCCCAGGACATGATGAATAAGAGTCCCCTTGCTTGCTTGAGATAGATGCCTCGCTTTCTACCCACTGACTCTTTTTTCAACTTTTTCCAGTAAAAACTGGAAGTCCGTAATCTTCATTCTACCCCTGATTAGCGGCACTCCTAGGTAGCGGACCCCAGATCTAGATCTGACAATCCCAAGAAGACGTTCTATGTATCTGACCCTTCCCGCTGACAGCTTGTCAGAGCAGAGAAAACAGCTTTCCTGAGATAGATTTTTTGCCCTAACGCTTCTTAAAACGATGCCAGGAAACCCTTTACCACTTGGAGAGATGCTCTACTCCCATTCAGGAACAATTGCATATCATCCGTGTAAAGAAGGTGCGAGGCTAATGGGCATCCCCTACGAATCTTATAGGGCTAACTCCACCCTCTCGCCATCAGATGCTTGAAGCTCTTGGAGAACGCTTTTGCTGCCAGAATAAATAACTCGGGGGACGGGGGGTCTCCTCGGCGGAGACCCCTAGAAGATTTGAAAAATCTAGCCGCCTCACCATTTATAAGAACTGAAAACCAATTATTTCCCCAACAACTTTCCATCAGCATGATTCATCTATCACTGAAGCCAAATTTCCTTAATACTAGTTTTAGAAACCCCCAATCTACCCTGTCGTAGGCCTTTTCCTGATCATGCTTCAACACTATGTTGCCCCCTTTAACCTTCCTATTTATCTCCCTAACTACCTCTTGGGCATACGCTATGTTCTCCATTATAGGGTGCCCTTGCACAAAAGCTCCCTGCTCTGAAGAGACCAGCTTTGTGTTCACAACCCCACGTGTAGGGTCGTGATATAGTAATAACTCGATGAGACCGAGGTCGAATCCATAGGGACTAAACTTGTTCGTGTTCTGAAAATAACTAGAAGTAGAATTAGAACAAGATCTAAATCTAAATCTGAATAATTGAGAGTAAAGGTGAATAATATTGATTAAAACTTATGAATTTAAAGGTGGGAACTAGGGTGCTAAGGATCCACTTGTAGCTATTAAGATGCTATCTTGCTTGATTCAATAAACATAATTGGAATTGGAGTCATATCCTATCCAATTGGAAGACAAAGTAATTTCAATCAAATTTAAACTTTACATAGACCTAATTTCAATGAAGGAGAATTGTGAAGATTGGAAGGGATTCCATCACCCTACCATGCCTAGGAGACGATGGTGAACAACGAGATTTACCAATCTTACAATCTCAAAACAAGAAAAGAAGATATCTAAAGCTATCACATCTATTGTAATTTGAGTCACAATAAATCATAAAAAACTGAAAATATTCCCTTAATATCAATCTAGAAATCAATGAAGTTCAATAAGAACATGAATCAAAGAAAAATAAATATTCAAACACGCTACAAGCTTTACCTCTTAGCCCTAGCTAAGAGGTTTAGCCAACCATGGACATGATTGAAACCAAATCTTTTAAACAAAGCATGAAAAATAAATTAGGGAAGAAGAAACACTCTTTGGCAACTCCTCCACCCTTGTGTTATGCTCCTCAAGATCTTTCCAAACCCTAGAAGATGCTTTGGAGCATCCTAGAGAGTCCTATTTATAGTTGTGGAACTCCAACTTTCGTACCGATTTGGAAAAATCTAGAAATCGCCTCAAATTTATGCACTCTACATAGTTTCCCAAAATAGACTTTACTCTGCGTAGTTTTCCAAAAAGACTTGGAGTTTCAGAATATGCTTTTTCAGGACAATTTTAGGATTCCTTTTCTTCACTTCAAATCTTTGATTCTCTTCATTCCTCACTTGATTTTCTTGGATCTTTGGCATGTGAATTCTTCATTAATGACTTCAAAATCTCCAAATCTTCATTTAGTAGTCTTTTGAGCATAAACCTTCCTTTTGGTATCAATTTCATATTAAGGTCTCGAAATCACCTCGCACATGAAAACATGCATAATTAAATTGATTAAGCACTATCATGTTTATAAAACCAAGGTATAAATAGGAGAAATATGCAATATTTCACACTTAACACTTTGGTAGCAACCTGCTTAGTCTAAAAGCCAGAATTTTTATAGAAAATCTTGAAAATTACATTGCACAAGATGATAAGAAGATAATCTGAAAAAGAGGTGCTACTGGAGATTTTGGGACTAAACAAATCAAGGAAGAGTTGAAGGCTCTAAGGAGAGCACCTCCCTCAAATAGGAAGGATGCTACCTTATGGAGGTCGTCACCCACGATCTGCCAACAATGCGCAAAGAAAGCACCTGAGAAACCGTCCGGACTTGGCGCCCCGTCCTTGGGGATTGCACAAACTGCTTCTCAAACTTCTGAGATGGAAGGAGGCATAATGAGATCCTCATTGTCTTACGCTGATAGGAGAGTGACCTACAATAGAGTAGCAGGTGAAGAGGTCTTCTGCCTTGAAAAGATCTGAAAAGAAGGAATCCGCTGTTGTTTTAATGGCCTCCTATCTTGATTACAATTGACCCGCCTCATCTGAAATAGTGACGATTTCTGTTCTTTTGATTCGCTCGCTGGCCGAAGTGTGGAAAAACTTTATATTCTTGTCCCCTTCTTTAAGCCAAGAGTTTCTAGCCTTTTATTTCCAGTAAACCTCTTCCGTATGCTCCAGCTGGGAGAGTCTTTGCCTAGCTGCCGCACACTCTTGTTGCAAGTCTTCAACCATTGATGACTGCATTCTATTTTCGATACCCACCATCTCCTCTTCAGCTTGTTTCACCTGACAGAAAACATTTTCACAAACCTCCCTATTCCAAATTTTTAATACCAGCTTAACTCTCTTCAATTTAAACTGGACATTAATCATCGGCCGCATGGAAATCTGACATGTCCAAGCATCCTTGATTACCTGTAGGAATGTATCATGTAGCGTCCACATTCTAAGGAATCTAAAAGGCCTGGCCAAGGAGGGCGATTGCCTTTGGAAGGACAGGAGGAGCGGAGCATGATTGGAGCTAACTCAGGCCAAATGTTCCACTCTGAACCATGAGAAAATGGGGGTCTATAGATTATTTAGAAGCACCCTGTCTAGTCTCACCCACACCCGCGCTAAACCCGCCCTATTATTGCTTTAGGTGAACCTATTACCAGAATATCTAGCATCCAAGAGACCCGCTTCTTGAATAGCTTCCACAAACTCAGCAGAGCTACCCATGTCTGGACTTCTAGCACCCAATCTTTCTTTTGCTATTGCCACTGTGTTGAAATCTCCCCTAGCGCTCATGGGCCTTGGACATTTCTACAGATCGTTGTCGTTTCTTCCCATAGTGGCCTCCTTTATAATCTACAACAGCGGGCATACACTGCAGAGAATAGAATGGGCTCCCTGAAATTCTACAAACAAATATTAAGGGATAACATTTGGTTAGAATTAGAAGCAACCGAGACATTTAGGTGGTTCTGATAGAACACCCAAAATTTTTCTCCTTCATTGACGTTTGAGAGGGAAGAGTGGAAACCGAGTTTCAATCCGATGCCCATCCTTCTATCATCTCTCAACATCGGCTCAAGGATCACAACTATCGAAGGATTATAGTTTCTTATCAACTTCAAAAGGGATGTAAGAGTGGATTTATTTCCCACTCCACAGGCATTCCACACGATGATGTTATCCATCCATAACACATCCTGAATTCACAACCCTTCTCTTCAGCCTTCTGAGTCTACAATACCATTCTCCCTCTCCAGTTTTTTCTATAAATTTCTTGCATTTTAGTTTTCTAACTCTGCCTCTTGCAATCCTTTGGTCTTCTAATTGATTAATAGATGATGCCTTGTTAGGAGGATTGGATTCATCTGACTGCATATGAGGAGGGGGCACTTGGGAAGGCCCCTCCGCTCCCTGGATCACTATCTCCCTGAGTGTGTGCATAGGAACTTCTATACCTACCAGCTCTTCTGCTTCCATAGTTTGTTGTGTTACTACAAGTCCCTGGGCTAGAGAATCTTGATCAAAATAAGGGGAGAGATTCATTGCTAACCGTAATATCTTATTTGAAGTCCTCGTATGTGTTGCCTGATTTAACAAGCTAGGTTGTTCCCTGCCTGGTATTTGGATGTCAACTACATTTTTGAAAGGGGACTGATGACACTCCGAACTGTCACCTAGAGGCCTTATAGGGGAACTACCGACTGATCTCGCTCGACCAATGGAGATCCTACCCCTGTTCCATTCCTTACATCTGCACTGCGTAGATTCAATCTAAGAAACTACCTCTTCAGATTCCCTGAGAACCTCGCAATATTATACCTCTTCACTCCGGGATTGAGGAAAATTGGTGTCTGCCACCTTAACTGACTAGTGTGAGGCCTTACCATTTGCCTTTTTAGGGCGATCTTTAGGATCTCCTTCCACCACTCCTTTGATCTGGATTATGTTTTCAGGATATTTAGAATATTCTCTAAAGTCTGTCATGTTCTGAAATCCTCTTCTCTCCTGCCTTCTCGAATTTGGGAACCTGTCTGTTTCAATCTGAATACTGGGCTCCCTTCTATCTTCTAAATCTGATACAACAACATTTTGGCAAACAGGTGAGGGGCTAAGTCTTTCTTATAGCTTTACATTTGACACCGGTAGTCGTGAGAGTTCTTTGTCTTCTAAGACCTCTCTGGCATATTGACGCGCGGTTTCAGTTCGTTCCATAACTGTGAACTCCTATTTGTCATTTAGATAAATAGCTTTTGGGCAAGCAATAATGCCTTTTTCTTTGTTGGAGAACCTCCTTTTAACCCATTCTCTCATGCTTTTTTCTTCTCTAAATTGAATTCCGGATGTCTTTTGATGAAGCCCGCCCTTCCCTTCCTCCTGCAAAGTCTCTATTTCTACAAAAATTGGAAAGTCCTTGTCCAAAACCTGCAGTTTTAGCACATGTCCCATATTAACACCCGGTCGAAGTTGAACCTTAACCCTGGCATACATCTAGAACAATATGAATCTGCTGTTCATATCCATTTGGGTCACCTTCCTGAAATAATTACCTAAATCCAGGATAACTGCTTCAAACCCGGCCTTTACCAGAATTTCAAAAATCCGGATCCAAATTCCTTCCCTTCCTTCTATTTCGTTTGGGGACCATGGGTAAATGGATTTTAGTCCCGTCTCTAGGTGAAGGTGAAAATCTTCTTGAAAATCTTTAAACTCTCTCCAATTTCAGGATGATTAAGAACTATAATGGGGATATCCTTATCACATCAATTGCTGAGGCCACAAATTTGGAATTTCTTATTGTCGTAACCATCCTCAAGATAGAGGTCGCTCTGTTCGAAACTTGACCCACCAGACCTAATTTCAGTTCTTTAAGCCTCATGGATACCACTTCCGAATCTGCTACTGTGGTAATACCTTCCATCGGATCCTCTGATATCTCTAACCTTTGACGGTGCAGATTTTGATCCCCATTTCTAACCACCTCTGCAAAGGATCTTGCATTGGATCGAATAGGAGATAAGATCTTTGAGATTGGCATTTTCTTTGAGGTGGTAGATCTAGGTCTCGCTTCTTTAATTGACATCTCTCTTTCATCGATTTTTTTCCCATCTAGGACCCCGATTGCCGATCTGCCATCATCTTCATAGTGGAATTTAACAAACGCATATCCCTTTGGGGATTATTATCTCGGGAACGTTGGGATGAACACATCGTTCACTTTCCCATATCTCTGGAAAATAGTGTGGAGATCTTCTGGCATGCAGTCGAATAGAAGGTTGCTTGCAAATAAGCTGAAACCCACCTCTTTACTACCTGGAAATTTGACGAAGGTAGACTTCTTAGGGGATCTTCCTCTTCTCAGCTCTCTCTCATGCTCGCCCCTTCTGGATGGAGCTCGATCCCTTCTTTTCATCTCATCTTCTCCAAGTGGACAATGCACTACACCTAAGACTTGAGGTGAAACCTAGCACTGTTTGTGTTTTCCTTCCCAGGCAAGTTTCTTCTCCAAATTGTTGTTTATGTTTTCATTCCTCCAGGCAATTTCTTCTCCAAATTTTTGGATGATTTGGGGCTGGCTCGTCAGGTTAGACTAGCAGGATTAAAGTGGCATTCTATTTGGTTGCGGTTAGTGCAGACGATCAGTTGTCCTATCTCGGGGCTCTGCTGTTTTCTGGTGTATAGATTATTTCAGTGTCTTTATATGGTAGCTCCCCCGTTGTTAATCTTTGGCTGATCTAATCAACCATTTTTCTCTTACCCTTGGCTTTTCATGTGCTAAATTGCATGGGCTATGGGTATCCAATAGTGGTTATTTTTGAGATCATGTGCCTTTGCAAGCATATAATTTTCAATATGGTACAATCCTTTCACCAAGAGGAACAAAAAAAAAAAAGAAATTGTCACTTTGGTGGGATTCTATGACTTAGAAAAAGTGGGATTCTTCCAAGACAGACTAATGTAGAGCTTCCCACTCACAGTTGGATTGCTTTTCGAGCCAAAATTCACTGAATGGAGCAAGGAGATTATCAAAATAATAAACGTCATTACCATTATCCATGATCTTTATGATGTTCATGGTTCACTAGATGAATTGGAACTCCTTATTGATGTGGTTAATTGTTTGGTCCCTACTGGATAGTTTTCTGTTGGATGCGGAACATTTACATAATGTGGCTCGCTTGAGTTTATCCGGAGTGTAAGGATCAATGTTTGGTCTGCCGGTTGGTTTCATCTAGTTGTTCGCATTCTCGGGTTCCCTCAAGTACCTCTCAGTGTGAAATGTGAATGATGCTCAGGGTGTGCTATTTTGTGGATGTTGTGTTAGGAGATGGTCTTATGGTCGATGATGATGGAGCTTGTCTGCTTTGAGGTGATTGGGATGGGCTTGTAGTTGATGTTGGAGGATGTGTGTATATTATGGATGCAATTGGAGGCGAATATTGGGCTTGTGTTGGGGTGCCAGTAGTAATTGTTGCAGCCTGGTGTTCTCTGTCTTCTTGTGTTTTCTTTACTTTGGGCCCATATTGAGAGCAGTCTTAGATCATCGTGCCTCTTTTACGGACTTGATTTGCTTTGGGTTTTTGGTTGCTAATCATGGTAAGGCTACCTCGGGGTGGCCTTTTCATTGTTCTTTGTATACTTTTATTATTATTAATTATTTTTTAGCTATTAGAATTTTCAGAGCTAAGGCATAGTTTTCGTTGCTGCCCACTTCTATTGATGTACAGGTCATCTTTTTTCCATTAATGTACAACTTATACTCTCATATCAACAAAGTTACAGGTGGTGTCAATTATTCAGACCTTCCCATGCCCAAAATACCCTTACTCACACCCCTCTCTCTCCCCATTAGTCACAACAACTAATTCCCCTCTCCCTTCAAAGGCAAGAGAGCCTATGCCCTTGCCCATGCTAACCCATGCTAAGCCACCCTCCTACTTCTTTTCCTATCCATATCCTACCCTTCCTTTTCCTCTTCCCTCTCTATCCTAAAATTTCTACCACAATGCCCCAAATCCTCTCTCATTTCAACCATATTTCCTAGCAAGAAAGAGTGAGAAGGAAAGAGATAAGAGAGATTATGGAGAGATTGAGAGAGAGAGAGAGAGAGAGAGAGAAGAAGAAGAAGAAGAAGAAGAAGAAGAAAGAAAGAAAGAAAGAAAGATTAGAGAGAAAGTTAAAGAGATGGTTTGAGAAAAAGAGATAGCTTTAGAGAGAATTAGGGAGAGATCAAAAGGTTAAGAAGAAGAGAGAATAGAAAAGAAATATTAGAGGAGATTAGGAGTGGAGAGGAGCTTGGTGGGTCGTCCGATCGCCAATCTGAATCGATCAAACTGTCCATCTTTGTTGTGAGTGCTTGAGAGGATAAAAACCCTTCATTTTCTTTGTGTTAACACATTTTTGGTGGGCCCACAAGGGTGGGACCAACCTTGAGCATGTATGGAGTGTATGGTGTACCCCATGGTGGTGAGGGGCACCACGATGGCTAGATCTTTCTTCCCTTACTTTTTCTTTCACTTTCCTTTCCCTTTCTTCTTCTTTCTTTAATGGTGTTGTGGGTCCCATAAGTGGGCCATGCTATTAGAGAGAGTGCCCTCGCACGTTATCACAATGTGGACCACCTTGTGTGGCCTACCATGAATTTTATTTTGTAATCTTTATGCAGAATTACAAGGACCATGTTATGCATCGGATATGGAGATTAAAAGAACTAGATGGCGTAGAATGTTGAATCGGATGCCACAGTCTTCCTTTCCTTACACCCTTAGAGGAGATATGATGGGATTCTTGCTTCTGTCGATGTGTTGGATTGGGGACCCAGCCCTGATTTATAGTTGTAAAGGGTTGAGGAGTTTGGAACCCATCGAAACTCCTCTCCCCATGGCTCCACACGAATCTGGTAATCCCAATCCCACTTGGATATTGTTTGTGTATTACAGTTCTAGCATCTCACCCCTGACACGAATCTAGATGCATCACAACTAAGTGGGATCCACTGGTATACCCAATCACACTATTCAACCCTATAGGATAATCCAGGCTATTGATCAATAAGGCCCACCTTATAGAATTCATATATTCTCCCACTTGGGCCACATTAATCAATGTCAATGATTAATCTTTGAAAAATATTTTGAAAATATGTTTTAATTTGAAGAAACATCCAAATGGTTAACTAATATAATTGTTGGATAATACGGGTAATGCTATTACAATCTGGTCCATCAATATTGCTAGCATCGAATCGCGGTAGTCATCATAACATTTAATATAAGAGAAGTAAGACTAAGTGTGGTCATAAATATTATTAGTCGTAATGGAACAAGGAAGTGTGGCATAAGGATTACACATATAATGTGATGATATTACCTATCCTTAAAAGGTCCTGGAGCTTTCAAAATGTTTCTGACGAGACATGACTGCAGTTTTACTTACTCAAAATAGATTGTGCATACTTAGAGAGAAGCATAAATAAACTTTATATCAAAATCATCAAAATTATATCAAATGAGATCTCTTCAATGTTTATGAAAATAAAACACGCTTAACTTCCATTAACTAAAAACATATGTGGGATCAATGACTCCATGGATGTTGCATGCTCCTGAAATGGCGTGATAGGGAGCCCTTTAATGAGCGAATCTGCCATTATTTAGTTAGTGCCGATAAACTCTATAAACACTTGATGAATTTGAACTCTTTCCTTTATAACAAGATATTTGATATCGATATGCCTCGACTTTGATGAATGCTTGTTGTTACTAGAAAAGAAAATTACAACTAAATTATCACAAAAGATTCTCAATGGTTTTAGGATATGCTCAAATACCCACAAACTTGTGAACATATGCTGCAACAATGCCTGATTAGATGCTTCATGACAAGCAATGAATTCAGTTTCAATGGTGGATGAGGTTGTGGTTGATTGTTTCACGCTTTTCCAAGATACGGCCTTATCAACCATCATGAAGATGTAGCCCAAGGTGAATTTCTTTGTATCAATGCAGCCAACATAGTCTACGTTTGAGTATCCAACCAACTCTAAATGATCAAATCTTCTGTATGTGAATCTGAAGTCATTTGTTCTTGGCAGGTAGTGCAACACTTTCTTTCCAGCTATACAATGTTGCATTCTTAGATTAGATAGATATCTGCCTAACATTCCAACTACAAAGGCAATATCTAGTCGTGTGCAGACTTTAACATACATGATGCTCTCTCTTACTGACACGTACAAAAAATTCTTCATTCGATTTTTCTCCAAATCATTCTTAGGGCATTAGAACTAGCCAAATTTATCACCCTTAACAATGGGCGACGATCTAGGAGCACAGTTTTGCATGTCATACCTTTCAAGTACCCTATTAATATAGGACCTTTATGACAAGCTAAATAGTTTGCGTGATCTATCATGACGAATCTCCATGTCAATGGCATAAGAGGCGTCACCAAGGTCCTTCATCTCAAAGATTTGTGATAGAAATTTCTTGGTGTCGCTCAACATTCTGATGTTACTGCTAGCCAACAAAATGTCATCAACATACAAAATCAATCTAACAAACTTACTCCCACTTATTTTAATATAGATACATTCATCTGTAGTGTTTTCTACAAAATCATATAAGGAAATCACTTCATGGAACTTTAGGAACTACTGTCGTGATGCATGTTTTAACCCATAGATGGACTCCTTTAGTTTATAAATCATATGTTCTGAGTCATCGACTATGAAACCTTTAGGTTGTAACATATATACATACTCATTAAGATCCCCATTAAGAAACGCAGTCTTTATATCCATTTAATGTGGCTTTAAATCCATAGTCACAAGAGCTATTATGATCCTGAATGAGTCTTTCTTAGAGACTGGTGAGAAAGTCTCTTTAAAGTCAATGCTGTAACTCCTGAAAAAATTCTGTGCTAGATGAACTAAATCAACCAAACTATTAGGATTAGCGGACTTAGGGCACTTAGGGTCTAATAACCGCTTCCACCAAGTCATGAGCAAGTAATGTCATGAGCGTAGCTAACCCCAGTGTCAGTTGAGACCCGTGATTGGTACTAGGGACCAAATCTTCCTAGGAGTGGCCTTCTTTACCGTATTAGGTGTAGACCACACGCTAGCAGTCCGCAGAACCTAAATTTTTGGGAGAACACCCCTTGGTGTGCTTAACGCCCATAGCAGGTGTTGGGTCAAGGCGGTGCTGATAAGTCACTCGTCTTATGCCCATAGGCCAGGTGTAGGACGAGTACGAATGTCCAAGGCAGTGACCTGAAATTTAGGAAGGGTTATCACCCTCATCCGATTGCAAAATTGTAACATTCGGACCGTTGGATGACGGCCCAACAAAGGGCATTGATCAAGGTTTAGTATGAGGGAGTTGATTGGTGATCGGTCATCATCAAATTATAACCCGATTGGTGATCGGTCATCATCAATCGAGGTTGAAGCTTTCCCATGCGATAGGTGCTCTTGAACATCGGACTACGACATTAAGTCGTGGATCCACTACTAAGACACGTACCCAGGGCGCAAATTGCCCCATAAGCCTCCCATAATGCCCCACTAGCCAATAACTACCTCCCATAGGTTTAGTATGAGGGACAAAGTCCCATTGGGGCCATTTACACCCAAACTGGTACTATAAATACCCTGTTTTCTCACAATCTCTCCCCTTACATGAATTTGACCTCTTGACCTAGAAAATTATGAGGGAGAGAAACAAAGAAAGCAAGGGCAGAAAGGAGTTTAAGGAAAGGGCCGATCAGGAGGAGTTGTTCTCTCTCCTTCGGGCAAAAGTCGTGCCATAACCGGAACCCCTTTCAGGTTTTCTCGGGTAGCAAAAAGGTGAGATTCGACCCTTAAATTATAAACCCTAGAGTAATTGAAATTCCTTTCCTAAATTTCTTATAAACTTTGTGTATTGCATAGGTTCCGATGCTTGTCGCCAAAACCCCATCCCTGAAAATGCTAGATCGGGAGGCTTGTCACAAAGGTGCTGACCATTATCCCTAGGTTGCCTTATATTGACCCTTGAGGGTCCAGTTAATGATCACGTGTGGCAAATGCTTTCATTGATTCACTATATTTTTTCATCCTGAGAATAATTGAAACTTGTTTCGTTAAACTGCTTATTGAGGTTCACATGTTTGATGAAATGCCAGATTGATTGGATTCATCTCTTTTTTTATGCTTACATGCTCGATGGAACACCCTAGGTAGAAGTGTGATTTTAATGATGCTCACATGCTCGATACGATGTTTAAATGGATGTGTAGATCTATTGATACTCATGTGTTTAATAAAATGCCTGAGTGGTTGTGTTGTTAATTTTGTGCTTAGATGATACGATAAACTGTTGAACTATAGTGATACTTTGGTTACTTACCACCTCAGGAAAGTCGGCTAATTGCCTGAACTAAGGAATGGCCCTATTTAAACTGCCCACTCTTAACTCGTACAATCAACCCGAGTAGAATGTGGACGACCGATAGTAGTTAGACTATGCGGGACACTCGCCCCCAATGTCGGTTGAGTCAGAGTGCCCCAAGCTAACCAAACAAGCTTAAAAGTTGACCAACCGCATAGAATTATGATGCATGATAACACTGAATTGAACCTAGGGTACCCCTATTCCCAGTAGTTGAGTCTACTTCTAACTGTTAGTAGTATGATCCACAAGACTCATGAGCCAAGCATGGTGGTATGAGAGACCGTGATCGAGCTGTCGGCCTACGCTGGGGTGATGAGCCTTCCCGTAGTGACCATCGAGTAATTAAGATGACTATGAGACTGGCGCTTCAAACCGTAATGATGCCACGACTACTCTACGTTTATGTTTGAGTGACGACTCTTATATCAATCATGGGCATCTCCACCCATCGATGAGTCGCCTAACCCTATATGTCCAGGTTGTGTCATCTAGGTCCTTAGCGATCAGTTGGACCAGTTGGTCGGGCCAGTGTTAGCCTCGCATCGATGGGGGGAAACGTTACTCGGACGACAAATTTGAATACGGACAAAGGGACACGGGCGAGGAGCCGCTTTGGCCATTCTGAACCTCGTGATCCGGTTGAGACTACGATAAAATGAGGGTACCCTAGTTTTCCCAACTTACTAGATGAATAAAATTAAATAACTACTCTGCTAACATTCGATTTCACCACATTGCATTAGATAGGACTTACGATTTAGTGTTGGGCTACCTGTGAGGAAGTGTTGACATATGCGAAATAGGCGTTGAAGTTGCTTAAGAGGGAGTTTGTTCAAAAAGAGCATGCATCATGTCATACTTTCATGTTCGCACTTAACAAGAATACTTAGGAATTGTTTAATTACTTGAAATCCTTACCTGTGTTGATTAGGTTGATAACATGTGTAACTTAGAACTAATGGAACTACTGAGTTGATCACTCACTCCCACTCTGGGATGGTGCTTTAACACACCAAGCAGACACTATCGTAGATGCAAGTCGCTGAGGTGGACGCGTACTTGGATCAGAAGGAATTCTCATTCTTCAAGCTATCTAACGGGACAATGTAGGCGGCACACTACTTAGCTAGGAGCGTTAAGTGTTTTGGATCTAGTTGAACATCATATTTTCATTTTAGAACTTTGAAAATGTATATTGGGCCCAGTTGTGGACTCGTACTCTGAATAAACATGTTGTACATACTTATTAAACTATCCACTCTCATTGCAATCGTTTCAGATTATGTTACACCATTTTAGTATAATTCTACGAATGCTTAAATGCTAAATTGATAATGTATAAAAGAATCCTTCTTCTGTAAGGCGTAAGTGACACTCAGAATATCAAAAGTCGAGTATTTACTCGACCCTCAAAATTTGGGGCGTTACAAATGCCTTCACATTAGTTAAAACCCTTAGCAACAAGTCTGGCTTTATATCTTTTAACATTACCCTTGGAGTCTCGCTTGGTTTTAAATATCCATTTATAGCAAATCGGTTTTATTTCTAGAGGTAACTCAACAAGATCACATACTTTATTATCCCTCATGGATTTTAACTCATCCTTCGTGGCATCAATCCAACGAGAAGGGTTAGCACTTTATTTGACTTGTGTAAAGGATTCAGGATCCTTTTCCACCCCTATGTCAAACCCGTGCTCCTGTAGATATACGATGTAATCGTCTCGATTCACATGCCTCCTCTCTCTTTCAAATCTTCTCAATGGCTCACCCTCTTAGGTGTGATTTTGATTTTCTTCATTGGCGGGTTATATAAGAGGTTTATCATGGTGATCTGCAGTGATTACATGCTTGACTGTAGGATTTATATCGATGTGATCTTGAATGACTGTGACTAGTGTTACAGTCCTTTCTTCCTCGAATATAAAATTTATAATGCTCGTACTCTCACTATTTTCAGTGTCCTCAATGAATCTAGCATTCCCAGTCTTAACAATCCTAATAAAGTAGGAAGGACAATAGAATTGATAACCTTTCGACCTTTTCGGGTATCCTATAAAGAAACAACTTATGATTCTAGGATCGAGCTTTCATTCATGTAGGTTATAAACTTTGGCCTTAGTAGGACATCCCCAAATATGTAGATATTAGAGACTTAACTTTCTTCCATTCTACAACTCAAAATGTGTTTTACTTACAGCCTTGTCGAGAACCCTATTAAGGATATGAACATTATTTTTTATCCCATCACCCCACAAAGATTTTGGCAATGTCAAATTGCTTATCATGCTACACACTATATCCATAAGGGTGTAATTACGCCTTTCAGCCATACCATTCTGCTTTGAAGTCCCAAGCATGGTGTACTGGGTGACAATGTCATAATCTTGTAGGTATCTAGCAAATGGCCCTAGATCACGACCTGATTCGTCGTGTCTACCATAGTATTCACCACAACAACTAGACTTGACAACCTTAATCTTCTTGTCAAGTTGATTTTCAACTTCAGCCTTATAGATTTTAAAATTATCCAAGACATCAGATTTTTCATTGATAAGATATAGGTACCTAAAACGAGAGTAGTCATCTATAAAGGTGATAAAATATTTGTGCCTACTCCAAGATATTGTAGAGAATGGCTTGCAAATATTCGTGTGTATCACCTCTATGAGTCATACACTTCTTATTGCACCATTCTTTCTATTTTTTCTCTGCTTACCTTTAATACAATCAACACACATTTTATAGTAGAAGAAGTTTAGAGAATGAAGAATCCCTTCTCGCATAATCCTATCTAATCTCTCACGAGAGATATGGCATAATCACCTATGCCACAACATTGAAGAATTTTCATAGTCTAGTTTTCGTTTAGATCCTATTTTATTTCCATGTAGGCCATTATATATTGTAGACATGTGAGACATTCAAGTCCAATTGATATAGGTTGTTCACCATAGAGTCGGTGCCAACTTTAATTGAATTAAAGTAAATACTCAATCTTTCATTCTTAAATTAAAAAGATATCCTAATTTATCCAAACGAGAAATAGAAATTAAATTCTACCTTATAGAAGGCACACAAAATGTATCCATCAAATCCAATAAATAATGTCCCTAACCTAAGCCTATGGACTCTGATTACCTCTACGTCAACTTTAACACCATTGCCTACATATACTGAACGTTCTGCATTAGTTGGTAGCCTGGTTTGTAGCAAGTCCTGCAAAGAAGTACATATGTGAATAGTTGTTCCTGAATCTATCCACCAAGAATCTATCAATACATCAATTAGATTTGATTCAAAATGGACCAGAATATAATTATTACCCTTCTCTACGAGCCACTGCTTGTACTTTATGCAATCTTACTTTTGAGGGCCCAGCTTTTTGCAGAAGAAGCAATTATTGTTTTTAACCCGCTTGTTGTTTGGTCCATTTCCATGTTGATTTTCATGATTTCCAGTTGGAGGACCTGAGGATTCCTTAAGTCCATGTCCATTTCCTTATTTTCATTTCCTTTTTCCTTTATGCCCAAGTCTATGTTTATGCCCTGAGGTTATCAGATTAACATTTTGTGTCCTGCCTAGTATCTTAATCATATCCTCCTCTTGGACATATTGAGAAATTAGTTTGTCTAATGTCTATTTATCCTTTAGAGTATTATAGTTCACTAGGAACGTACCGTATTGAGGAGGTAAGTTGTTCATGACTAAGTGAACCAGTTGATCATCTGTAATTTTCAGGCCTAAAGAGCATATCTTAGTTACTACTTCGATCTGCTCGGTAATATATTCACAAATGTTTCCTTTTCTGTCATAGGAGGAGCAAATTAATTTGTTTAGAAAGAAATCCACTTTAGGCTTATTTGATTTCTTGAATCGGTTTTCCATTTTGGTTAAGAAAACTTTGGTCTTATCTACATTAGGCATAGTGCCCTTCATTGTCTCAGAAATCGAGTGCTTTATGATTTTGAGACACATGCTATTGGATCTCAACCATGCCTCGTAACAGTTAACCACTGATCACTGTGACTCCCTTTGTGAGGAGGCACCCCTTCTCCCTTTGTATAGGCCCTTATGATACGTAGCCTCGGGTGCATTTTTTTAGCCCTGGGGGTGTCCCGAAAACACTGTAATTTTCCTCATACATAAATACAATCAGCTTCTTTAAAAAAAAAAAAAAAAAAGAGGCACCCCTTCTCCTGTAGTTACGGGGCTATTTTTCCGAGTTCCTTAGAGAGTTGTCCCGTACCTCGGTAGCATTTTCAGATGGTCTTAGAGGTTCTGGCTTTTCCAAGGCAATGTCTAACTGTAGGCAACCCAAAATGATTTCTATGGCCACTTTCCATTGAACATAATTTGACCTGGTTAGTGCAGAAACAAGATGCGTTTGAGTTGGAATTGTAATTGGTAACAAAATATACTCACTTTAGCAAATTGTTCACATAAAACAATTCATGAATTAAACTGAATATCAGCCAAAATTTATCACAAGTTTAATTGATTGAGGCCTTCAATTAAACTCCCCAGGATAAAGATGGGTCCAACCATTCAATCCTAGTGAGAATCAGTAACATCATCATCACTCCTCTTGTGGGAGGAAATCATAGCATGTAAGTGACTCTCTTGAACATGAAGCTAAGCGATGCCAATTATGTAAATCTGAGGCACTCAACACCTGCGGATAAGATGAGTCTTTCAGCTTTGCATCACCAGCATCATTTACTCTATCTCGTTCCTGTCGCCTGCCAAAAAGTGATCGGATGTGTTTTCGTCACCGTTTGCATGGAATATGAACACAACCATATTCAATCCTTCAACTTAATCCTGATATTAGAAGTTTGGACCAGTAAAAAATTTCTCCGATTGAGGTAACTATGGTGGTTAACACAACCGAACTCAATCTCACAAGTTTGGACTTAGGATTGCGATTATAATCCCGCCCTCATTGAATTATCTATTAATTAGTTTGATTTGGCCCACAAGGCAGTTGATCATTGGAAAAATTGAGGAACCTTAAAGATAAACAAATAGGTAGGTTTCACCTTCCTTATTCCAATGGTATATATCAACTCATAAAAGATAGGTAATGGGTCCACAATTATGCCGAATCAAGACTATGTATGATCTGGTCATCATCAATGAGTATTATAAGTTTAGCCTTTAACATTCACACAATAAACGGCTGGCATGGAACGATTTAGATGGATAGTTAGATCCTTACATTAGCGTCCATAAGATAGACAGATCAGATCCAATACTTAAGATCTACGCGATAAAAGGTCCATATTCTTTATTGCTCATCTATTGAATGATCCAGATTATGCGCTCATTTTAAAATAAATAGATGGCTCATATTTAAGAAACGTATCCTAAAATTGGCCCTAAAGGGAAGGCCCAAACACTAAATGGGCATTCAACATGCCCTCAAATGGGCTTAATTAAAATGATATGGGCCTAGAATAGAAGCTTCATTTGGTCAACCACCAGGCCTCAATTGGTCACCCATGAAATATCAAATGAATATGAACCAAATTGGATGGCCTACATCTTACTTCCACTTCAATTAAGGAGGGCCTGATTGTCGGTTTGGGCCTTGCTCACGGGTCCAGATGGCAAACCCGATAAAATAAAGGGTCGCATACCCGATTATCAGAAAACGGTCTCAGACCCGATAAATAAGGGTTGCAGACCCGATTTTGCAAAAGGGTAAAAAAAGGGTACCGGGAGGGCTATCCCATCCTCCTGCTCCTCTGCGAAGAAGATCCCGTCACCGCGGTCGGCAGATAGGCTTCATCTCCGACCCCGGTATCTCTCTAGTGCTGCATTGATGCAGTCCTGTTGCAGCCTTCGTGGAAGATGTCTACCGAATGAAACGATTCTAGGGGAAGAATAAAGGGAGAGCTGATCACTGCATGTCATCGTTAACGCGTGAGGAATCCCGACTCCAAAACTATTTTTGTCGAGGATTACCTATTGGTGGTTGCCACAAGCGTTCATCCGATGCAATACAAGCTGGAGATGCCTAGCCATCACCCAATCCCCGAAACAAGTATGTTTTATTTGGATTGAGTGAAAGAGGTTTCGCAGAGAAAACCCAAATCTAATTGCTGGATTTAGGGAATGGAACTCTGCTAGATCTGCGATTCAAAATCCTCAACTGACGATTTGAGATTTGAAATCCCCAATTGATGATTTGGAAATCAAGGTCCCTAATTCCTTGTTTGGGAATCGAAAACCCCAATTCCTGATTTGGGAATCGAAAATCCCTAATTATCCGATTTGGGAATCGAAATCCCCATTTTCTATTTTGGGAATCGAAATCTGAAATCCTTACTTTTTTTAGATTCCCAATTGCTGGATTCGATCCTCCATACCTGATGCATAGTGGCTCTGATACCCATTGTAATCTTTATGCGGAATTACAATGACCGTGCTATGCATCAGACATGCGGAATTACAAGGACCGTGGCTCTGCTACCCATTGTCAGGAGACGTTGCCCAGCAGCCTGGGCGGTTTGGGTTTTGAAGGCCACCGAGTGGACCCACTCGTGAGTCACACAGTGATGTATGTGTCATATCCACGCCGTGCATCCGATTCCCCATATCATTTTATTCATTGAGCCCAAAATTGAAGCTGATCCATATCTCAAGTGCGTCACACCACAACGAACAGATGGCTGAGACCCCCACGTCAAGCGCTGCCCATGCGGACGTGGCGGAGTGGGTTCTACTCATGGGACTCACCTTGCTTTTTTTATGTGATCCACGCCGTCCTTCTGTTTCCCCACGCTCTTGGGGCTGGGAAGCCACCCCCAAAGCTAACAAGTCCACGCAGACATGGGGTGGGTCCCACTAGTGGGACCCCTTTTGATGTATTTGTTAGATCCACGCACGCCATCCATCTGTTTCTCCATATTACTTTAGGCTATGGACCAAAAAACGAGAAGGATCCGAGTCTTGAGTGGGCCGCACTGCAGGGATTAATGCCTGCTATTGAAACTTTCCTAGGCCCATTGTGATGTCTATGTTGGTCCAAACCAGCCTAAGTCAAGGCCCATTGGATCCCTCTCGAGTTGGCCAATTCGGTGGACAGATTGGGCACCCATATGGGCCAAAAATAAAGTATAAAAAATGCATGGGCTTTGTGTCTAACGCCCTGAGAAAGCAGACGTCCTTTTGGGCGTGGAGTGGGGCCCACTCATGGGACCTACCATGGTGCATATGTTTCATCCACGCGATCATCTATTTTGACAGATTATTATAGGCCAAAGGTCCAAAGATCAGGCCGACCCAGATATCTGGTGCACCACTCCCTGGAAAATAGTGGGAATAACGACACTTACTGTTGAAATCTTCTAAGGCCCACCAGGACGTCTCTATACATGCAAATCTGCTCAATATAAGGCCCACCGTCCCTGCCATGAGCTGAAGAATCTAATAGACAGGGTACATTATTCTAATGTGGGCCCTATGGAACGAAAAACCAAAGAAAAAGAAAAAATATATATATAACCACAAAATAAAAATAAAAAATAAAAAATCCTTGGACGCTGACTGTCCAGGGGAGTGAGGGAAGGATCGTTGCTTGGTGAGGGCTGGTGCCCCACTCATGGGACCCACCTTGATTTTTATGTGTGATCCACACCGCCCATCCGATCTTTTGGATCATTCTATGGCTTGGGCCCTGAAATGAGACCGATCCAGATCTCAGGTGATCCATACCATAAGAAACAGTGGAGACAGGAACGTCCGCTGTTGAAACCTTCCCAAGTTCTATTTAAGCCAGCACTATACCCAAATCGTCATTTAGGAACGGTTTTGCTTCAAGAACGGTTTAAACCGTTGCCGGAGGCGTCGCAGAAAAACAGGAACGGCTCAGAACCGTTTTAGGTACCGTTTCAAATCTTAGAGACAGTACTTTAGGAACAGTTTTAAATCGCTCCTTTTCCAATGGTCAGATTTTTCTGGGCTAACCCTGCTTTTTTTTTTTTTTTTTTTTTTTAAAAAAACCTAGATAAACTTCATTGATGGGAGATCCAATGATAACATCTATTGCATCCTTTTGCTGAAGCACAAACATCTAAACCTCAACAGTAAGATCACTCTATTTACAAAATATAGAAAAAGAAAAGACGCAATGACCATCTCAACACCAAAACTAAAATTACAAATTGGAAGATTCCCAAAAAATTCATTAAATAAGAATTACAAAGTGGGGCCCAAGCATTCATCCCAACCCAATCAATCCCTTTTTGGAGATTTTGAAGCTTCCTCGGACTTTTAGGCAAGAGAACATAGTATATGTTTGGCAAAACACCAACACTTGAAATTGTCACACCAGCTAGCAATTTCTCAAGCTCCTCATCCTTTCTGACAGCCAAAACAACATCCCTTGGAATGATGTGGGACTTCTTATTGTCTCTAGCAGCATTCCCAGCCAGCTCCAAAACCTCAGCTGCCAGGTACTCAAGAACAGTAGCCAAATAGACAGGAGATTCATGCAAGCTTCTTGTCATTTTTTTCAAAAGAACAAATCAATTCTATTCCATGGCAAAAGGATTTCACAAGAATTACAATTCAAGCAGGCCCTCAACAAAAACAGAGAGGCTAGGTTTGACCTTGTTATATGCAGGACCTTACCTAATTAGCAATTTTAATCAGATGGCTGGGATCATCAGACAGGAGAGAGATTATGGCATGCTCATTATTTAGAGGTATGCCACTGTTGTGTCAGATAAGTAAATATTGCAGTGTAATACAGTCTTCAAATGCATTCCCCCCTCCCTAAATAAATTCGCAGTAGTGTAGCAAAGATAATTGAGTTATAGCACAGACAAACCGAAGAGAAAGGCATCCAAGCTTTTGTTTTGGCATGTACTCATGAGTATTTTTTCATCTCCTTCAACACAACACCCCAACAGCCTAATAAGATTCCTGTGCTGAAGTTTAGATATCAATAAACTCTCATTCTTGAACTCTTCTACGCCTTGATTAGACCTTTCGGAAAGTCTTTTAACAGCTACTACTTGTTCCAGTGGAGATTCCACTGAAGTTATCCTTCCCAATCTTATTTGCATCACTGAAGTTATCTGTAGCAATTCTAATTCCAGCAAAGTGGAATAATGGTAATTCAAAACCTTTTCCATGATTCCCTCCATCTCTATGCACATTCGCAACTGAAAGATCTTTTGGTTCTTCGACATCATTCTTTATAGTAGAGCGTCTCCAGAAATTCTTTCTTCTCTGGTTTTGGAGTGGACAATAAATCATAATAAATAATAATTACAGGGAAATGTTCTTAAATGAAGAAATAATAAGCTTAATAATAAGCTTAGAGATTTGCTACTCCCACACACATATAAAGCATCCCACAATACATACCAACACACGAGCCAGCATGGCATATGGGTACTAGATGCAAGCCGTTAGCTTTGAATCCTCCAACCATCATCCATTGTTTACATGGTCTTGGTATTGGTGGGTGGAATATGAAAAGAAAGTTCCAACACGTTAGGGAACCAACACGTGTAAATGATCTCTACCACTCCTTTTTTTAGGCCAAAAATTCTGGCTCAGGCCATTTGTCTGTTTGTAATATTTCAGCGGCTATTATGAGTGGACCAACATGATTTTGGTCCAGAGCATCTACCGGTCAAATCCACCTGACAGATGGCTGGGATCTTGCACCCCTGTGATGGCCTCTTGATGGAATACCTTATACGTGAATGTGGGCCTAACACACATTTTTAGGAATATGTTTAATAGCTTTAATAGCTTTCTAGTTCTATGCAAAAAAGAAAAGCAATGCAGCCATTAGTACATCTATTACATCTCTATCCATCCAGCATCTATCTGTGTGTGCTTGTGCACGAGTGTTAATTGAGCCTACAAGCTTTGAAAAAGACACCACTCTTAACAATAAACAGATGGGCATCACAAGCTGAAATTTTTACCTGTCTTCAAACATGTTGCTGATGTAGCTTCCGATAACGATGTTAACTGGAAGAACTGTAAGCCCCAAGCAAAAAAAAGGAAAATTGCCACAGAACTAGTTGACCAACGGAAGTAAAATGTGGTAATGGTGCTTGATTCAGAAAGTAAAATCTCCATAGCATATTTGAGCATGAAATAGATCAATAACTGGACCTGGAAGTTTTCGAAAAAATCAAAGTGAAAAAAAATCAGGTAAAACTTGAAAATAGTAATTCAGATCCAGATAAGAAATATTAAGAGGATTATATTTCACAACTTTCAGATAGGTATTTGCATTGCTCAGGGAATGATGTCAGAGTGCTTTTTTATTTTTATTTTTTTTATTTTTATGTCAAAGAGTGCTATTGAACATGCAAGGTCTATTATACAACTAAATGAATGAAATAGTCACTTTGAATGTGCATGCTGTTTTTTCTTTTCTTTTGTTTCCTTTGACCAATTTACAACAGTAATGAGAAGCATGGACTTATTGAATTATTGAAAATTAGCAAAAATAGTAAGATTCATGACACAATCTCACACCTTCACTGTTGGCTTCAGCAATCTATATGCTGCTGCAATGGAAGTAGCAGGTTTGTTGGACACTTCTGCTGATGCTTCACTACCATCACAATCTTGGTCTCCATCTTTATCGTTTTGTTTCTCTTCTGAGTTTATGAGCAAGGGTTGTGCAAGGCCTTTCTCTAATTCTTCACTTTCTAATGGTCCTGTGAGCAAAAGAAATCAACAATAGAATACACATCAGGATTATAGAAACTCAGAATTAGATACTAGCTGAGATAAACTGAAATTGCAGATTTAAATTAGAAGATACATTAAACAAGCAGGAAAAATTTTTGAGATGGGACTCTGTCATGCATGGCCAGACCATCTAAGTCTACTTTCCCGCATCGTATTACCTATTTTATTGGTGCTACTCCTAAAGGCTAGTTAATAGGGGGGAAAACATAAATCTTAGATAGTTGATGAGTTGGCAGAAAAATGTCTTTAAGAAAATACAATAATGAACACCAGAACAAAAACCACATAAAGATTAGATAAACCAAATTAAATCAAGTACTGAAACAACCACTGTCAAAATCCACAAATATATATATATATAATAATAAGAAAGTGATAAGCAATATTTACTGGTCAGAAATTAAATCAAGTACTGAAACAAACCACTGTCAAAATCCTCCCCCAAAAACAGAAAAAAAAAAAAGAAAACATATTAAGTAGATAAATTGAATAAGGAACTCGAAAGAAAATCTTACACATTATAAAGAAAACCCAAATCATGCTTTAGTAATTAAAGGGATAGAAAATGGAATAATCCCGACATGAAGAGGAACAGGAAAAAAGAACAGAGAGAGAGAGAGAGAGAGAGAGAGAGAGAGAGAGAGAGAGAGAGAATGGAGAGAGAATGGATTAAAACAATCAGTTCATGACCATTAGCAAATATCACACCATATGCTTTTGCTGATTCCGTATGATCCCTAGAGAATTATGAATAAGAATAATTGTAGCAATAAAAGCCTTACATTTGCTTGGAAGGCTCTGATCCTTTGGATCTTCTAGCTGCAATTTGTAGATATAGAAGAAGAGGAAAAAAGAAGAGCAAGCTTGTTTCAAGGTACAATGAGGTAATTTTTGCAAGTGACTGCACATATCAATCTTAGAAGAAACTCAGTTTAGTCGGCTTAGAACTTCTTTTCTCCTGCCTTCCTGTTTCTCCTTCGTATCAAAAAGAGACTCGAACTGAGGAGCATACGAAACCTGTAGTTGATTCCTGAGATAAACAAGCTCATCTAGTTTCCACTTTGCAAACCTGCAAAAATCAGGCCACATATTCAAATACACCTCTTTGAAACCCAATACCAGTATAACATCATAATGTAGCAAAATTCATATGCTTCATTACCTAGAGAACAATGCAGGATATTGAATTTCTCTTTTATTTCCTTTTCTTTTTACCATGAAACACTAATACCTAAAGAAAGGCCTCTCCAATGAAGTGGTCTGGTTAATAAATTCTATTGAACCTCCAATGTCACAAGTTATATTAGAAATTCCAACTAGTGGGCTACCTTTCCTCTTTAGTTCTAGCAACTGCTTGGTAGTAAGGAACTGAGGAAACCTTTTCTCCTAATACATGCAATTAACTGCCACAACCAAAACCAAGTGACGCAGGACAGCCCTAATTATGATGCATGCTCATTGACATAATTAAACAGTGAAAATAAAAGGAATAAATGATCTAAAATTCTAACAGTAATCATCATAACTGAGAAAATCATAAAGGAAACATACAATGGAGTGGGCCATCACCACAACCATGGATTATGGAATCCAATTACTACTTAGGTTGGATCCGGCGAGGGATGAGACCTCCCGATCTTGCATGGTCACACCCAATCGATCAACAAAGATCACTAGTCTGAAGAACCAAGAAGTTTCTCGAATTAGGGATTTGAGAATTTGGGGGTTTAAATCGGTTCTCAAGATTTTGATCGAAGAAAGATTAGCCAAAATTGAAAAATAGAAGGAAGAAAATTATTACCTTGAAGAAGTTGGAGGGGCACAAGAAGAAATTAGAAGAAGAAGATCAAGGGAAGAGAAGAAGCACCATTAGAGAGAAGAGAGGAATGATGCAACCAAAGGGTTTGCTTTTCATTAATCAATAGTTAAAATTCGAGTTTAAGGCTTTAGCCCACTTAAATAAGCAAATAAAGACATAAAATCACTAAAATACCACTAGGATAAGCAAATAAAGACATAAAATTACTAAAAGACCCCTAACTAAGTCAAAAACGCGCAAATAACATAAGTACAAGAAAGTTTGGGCGCTCGGTCTTCTTTCTCCAATCTTCCTTCACATGCGTCTTCCCTGAGTGGGGTCTTCTATATGTCCAATCACATGTGAAAGGTCTTCAGCTCCTCAATAGTCGATTATCCATAAGGACGACACTTGTGGTTGGCGCTTTGTTCGTTGGTACACCTTGAATGCGCTTGTGTCCGCATCACCAAGTATTATATATGTATAAACAGAAGTTCCAGGCAATTTAGATTAGGAAAGAATAATAGAAGTCATGAGAGGTAACAGGCTGTTACAGTCCTAAAAGTCTAATCCTAGAGAATTTTGATTAAAATAACCAGAAACATAATAGAAGCGAAACCAAAAAAAAAAACAAAAAAACAAAATTGCACAACGGAATTGGGAAACCTCATTAAACTACACAATAGTCCATTCCAAAGGCTTCAGGATCGATTCTTTTGAGTTCATGTTTGAAGGCAATGAAACCATGATGACAGAATTTAATAAACATAATCAGCAAAGAATCACCTAGAAAGTATTCTATCTAAGAGCTCCCCACCATCACATAACCTGAAATATACAACAAATGAATTATGAGGATTCCAAACTACCATCTTTAATTTACCTAGTTCATTTATATCAAATAGCCACACATTATTTCCATGCACATGATAGAGGAATTTCAGTGACTATTATATCCTATTAGAACTATTCCATGATAGGTAAGTTTGACACAAAGTTCAACAATGCCAAGTTCAAATGTTCCACCATGTGCCATCAATCGCGTGCATTCACTTGATGAATTACATGCCTTAGAAGCAAGTTTTGCCATTGGAAAACAATGGAGAGAGGGATTTCAGGATTGTAGCATCCAACTGAATGGTTGGAATCATTCTGTTAGATTGATATTTGGGGTATGCTCCATTCCCAATTGGGCCAATCTGTATTGATGCAATATTGCATATGCTCCTTAAGCCTAGGGCTGTTTCAACCACTCACAATTCAGAATGCATCACAAAATCATAACATTACATCACTATAAAAGCTTATAAAGGTTCATATACCTACCCGAATTCATGGAGATCCACATAAACACACACAGAGCAGAGCTCATGCCAAAGATAACTACCTGAACAAGTTGGTCCTCGTTTAGAGCTGACAAACTAACGAGTATTGGAAACCGTCCAATAAATTCTGGTATCAAACCATATGCAATAAGATCACCACTTTCAAGCTACAAAACGCAATAATTTCTTATAAAAAAGAATATAAAATAGACTTCAAGCCCCATCATGAAAGTAGAGCCTTTTAATGGGTTATATGGTCTTGATGTGCATATTCCATACATGTGAGACCCATTTATGAATGATCCAAATTACCTAAAAATCCTCCAGATAGGATGTCAGCCATTTAATTTTTCTTAACCACCCCTTTGAATGCCAATGGTTTGAGGAGTAGGAATTAGGATCAAGAAATTTAGGATTTTTTGAGACATCTACCATCCACAGTGATTACCACGAAACCAACCCATCTGAATCACCAAACCATGGGACCCATCTGTATGGACTGGTGCACCAGACAATGTCTCCTCAACAAGTAGTCCATAGCAACTGCTTTGGACTCACTGATTCTAGTAGAGATGATGTCACAGCAGCATTTGTTAGACCACCAGCCCTCATGTTTGCACGTACCGGGGCTCCAAATCCTATAGAAGAATCTTGACGCCTGGGCATGGACAAAAACAGGTTAAAATTCCATAAATGAAGCACCGACGCAAGGCAATTAGCACAAGCACATTAGTTGGCTTTCTCATTTTAACCATATACCTTTTTGAGATTGTCTTTTCTAAGTCAATAAAAGCACTGCCGCATATGAAGAGAATATCCTTCGTGTCAATCTGCAAAATACCAAATGCATTGCTAACAACGAGAAGCTAATTACATAGGTCAAAGATAACATAAACCTGGCAGTAGAGCTGCCATATCTAGTGCAGCACACGATCATTCACACTTATTTCGTAATATTGGTACAGAAATACCTGAATATCGTCACTTCGAGGATGCTTACGACCTCCCTCCTCTGGGATGTTGACGACCTGGATAAAGTTGGATCGAATTTCAAAAAAGCAAGCCAAGAAAGTGAAGTGGAAATATATTCTGGATCGACATTTTCCTTGCTATTGAAAGATTAACAGCATCAATGCCAGGGAAACAAGTTGGTAGTATGGCATGCAGACATGCCACAGTATGAGATATAATAAAATTCGCATTTATGAACTCACTGTTCCTTCTAGCATTTTTAGCAATGCCTGTTGAACACCCTCCCCAGATACATCTCGACTGATGTTGAGGCTCTCAGCCTGCACATATAACAAAAGGGTTTAGAAGTATCATAAGGTAGAACCACAGTGCTTGAACATTGAAGATGTTACTGCGAGGACCTTTTTAGTAATTTTATCAACTTCATCAATGTATACAATTCCCTGCTGGGCAGCAGCCACATTGAAGTCGGCAACCTGAGGAGCAAAAGACCAAGATAAGTGCAAGTTTCTGAAAGAATGTCACATGCCAACAGAAATTCCATAACATGGTGCTCATGCTGCAGAACTCAAGTTGTAAGACCAAAAAATGCACTTGGTAGGAAGCTGATGAAAATGGCCTGCTGACCAATCTTGGCAGCGCATGTTTATCCTAGGTACTAGTGAAAGATTTCTAGGTACTCTTGTGCGTCTTAGTATTGAATTTGTCAATATTTTAGAATTTGATTACTTTGTATTCTTTAATTTGAGAATGCAAAGTTACACAGTCAACACGATCTTAAAGAGTCGTGCTTTTGTCAATTTCAAGTGTGGTCATGGTGGGGTGGTTGCTTTTCCTACCAATATTAATGATTTTCTTTTACTTGTCAATATTGCATTTACAAACTGATATTTGGTGCCAAAAACATAAATTCCCAAAATCCCAAACATGGAAAATGCATCTAGCAAAGCACACAGGATTTATTTACTGCCCAATGAGGACTAAACATAGAAGAATGGAACAAGAAGTTCCACATCATCTCCTTAGGATATGGGAGGAGAGGCAGATTAGAACTACAGCTATAGCCTTACACTTTAGGCATAACTTGGAGCTTGCATGTTGGACGATAAAGCCTCCTAAATATTCCCAAGTTTAAGGAAATACAGAATAAATGAATAATATCGATAAAGATTAGGTGTCCAACAATGTTTTTGTATTTAAAAATAAAATAAAATATATGATCACACTGGTGGGATTCCATATTCTACTTGGCTTCCAAAAGGGTCTTTAAATTGACTCTAGAGATACAACAATTGAAATGCAAGACTTTAAATTGACTCTAGAGATGCAACTAACCTGGCAGCGACATGGGATGCAAGGACCAACTTGTCCAGATTCATCTGTAGAAATGCCTCGGTCACTCTGTTACCGGCTTTGAGCACTATACTCATGAAATTGTGGGGAAAGAGATCATTGAGAATTACACCTATACCAGAAAGGTGAGAAGGCTTTGAGCACTATACTCATGAAATGTTTTTGCACTAAATAAATTGTGAATAGCATCATCCTGCAATCAAGAACATAGAACATTTAAAAGAAAATAACAAAATAAATATAAATCATTTAATAAAAAAGAGTGAAAGACTGGGTTGCGACAAGATTCATGTAAACCTGAGTATTGAAAAAAATAGTTGCCAGATCATTGTATTCATCCTTATCTTTGGCACAATAAAACTGCACAAAGCATAAAGTTGGATGAGATATAAAATACAAAACTAATAAAATATGCCAACAACACAACCGATAATCATTACTATGACAACCTAAAGAATAGAAAGCATTCCTAGATAGGTCATCCTACAAATGCCTCTTTAACAGGAGGTGAGTTGTACTCACGCAAGCATGCATGCACAGATGCACTAAGGCCATTATGTTGTTGTTCACCATGAAGGTATTTTTATACAGGTGAGCTGGACTGCATTTTCTTAGAAGCTACCATCCAAAGGAAATGACTGAGGTTATCAAAGATATAAGGCACACTTCAATAATCTGCAACAATGAAAAATAACAATAACAATCAAATTTGAAGTAGATAACATAGAAGAAGAAAATTCTGCATCCAGGGAAACATGTTATGTTCATAGGCAATCCCATGATCAAAATAGGCTTAATATAGTTGGAAATTATTTTCTAGCCTATCTCTATGCTTTGAATGAAAAGAGAGAGAGAGAGAGAGAGAGAGAGAGAGAGAGAGAGAGAGAGAGGAGAAAATGAAGAAATATTGGAAAAAAAAAAAAAAAAGAAGAAGATCGCAAAAAGGGTTTGTTTTTTAAGATTGAAAAAAATAATGGAAAAAAGGTTTTCTTTACCTGTATTGGCATGTGCAGGCCTACATCTGTACCAACATGACCTGTGTCATCCAATATAGGTCGATACCAGCCACTAAGGGCCCTGATTTCAGGTCATCCATTATACCCCCACATCGCAAGTTGAACCAATATGGTTGTTATTGCAACAACCAAGCAAGAATAACAGAGCAATATGATTTTTGACAGCATTTCAATCAATGTCAAAACAAAGACTGACCATCTACATGATTAAATACAATGAAATAATCATGGATATATATATATATATATATCACACTTCTCAAAAATGTGCTTGCTAATTAGCAAGAAATATGTAACTTTAAAGCAACGCAAAACAAAATGAATAAATGCATTGAGATAAATCATGGGGAGCATAACATGAGAAACATCTAATATTTCTACAAACTAAGGCTCTTGACACTCGACGGGATTTGAAAGGGATCAATAACAACACTCCTTCAATTTTAAAGACAAGGAAAATGCTTGACCTATCAGTCTAGAAGGCATAACTATCCAATCCCATAACCCCAAAATCTAGGCTAAACTAGTCAGATAAGAAATTTACAAAATTACCAAACTGTGGCATGCATAAAATTCAGTCTTGACAGGAATCAAGTGCTTACTTGTCCAACTAAAGAAGCAATACAAGCACCAGTGTGAACAAGAGGGCCTTCCTTACCCAAAGCAAGCCCGCCTCCCACTGAACTAATGCTTCCAAATAACTACAAACCCAAAAGACAAAAATGTGCGTGCAAACACATTAGAATCAGGTCATAATTTAAGATCTCAGCAAAAGAAAAAAGGTAAAACAACCAGACCTTTCCAATCAAAGTTCTAAAAAGGAGTCCAGGTGTATTAATGCCTGCATATTCATTTACATTTACGTCAATCAGAATTGTCCCAAAATAACACTGAAAATAAAAAAAAATTAAAAAATAATAATTTTTTTTAAAAAAACAGCAATTAATGAGTAATGTACTCACCGCTCAAGTACCCCTTAATTTCGGGAATGCCAGATCTTGCCGCTGCCAGTGCAAATTGTGTGACAATAAACACATAAGATAAAACCAAAGCCAGGTTGATCAATATGTACACAATGAAACCCGCAATGTACGAGCTCTGTATTATTTTGAAGGTTGCAGCAAACTTCCAGCCAGCGAAGTTCTCAACAGCTAGATTGATAAAAATGGCAGCTAATCCAGTACCTAAAGAGTGATAAAACATCAAATGATATCAAAAGAAATAAAATTTCCACAATTAAACTAACTGAAAATTGAGAATAAGAAACTATTCAAGCTCACATAAACCGAACAACCTCAGCTCTTGCTTACAGAGAAGAAAACTCCATTCTCACCGATGCCAGTGAACAATGAAAAGAACCATTTCACCATCACATAATATCCGGTGTACAGGTTTCCTCTCTGTGCCTATCATCGGATCTCAAAATAAAATGGAGAAATCAGGAAAAAATTGCAAAATTGTATTTAGTTCTCCTCCAAAACCGGATTAAAACCCTGATACTCGACCCGTTCTTCCCTGTAGGCGTAATTCTCAATGATCTCGTAGTCTAGGCTCTCAACACCACCTCCACCATTGATCCTCGCCGTGACCTCCGCATCATCCTGTTCACATTGCTGATTTCTAGAAGGATTGATTCTAGGGGTTTGGTCTGTTTGATTGGAGGAAAAAAAGTGCCCTGAATCCAGTGCATATAGAAGGTAATAGTGGTAAAACCTAGATTTCTAGGGTTTTTTTTGCAAGCGGGATGCAGAGAGGAGGCGCGGGTTCGTGAGGGGAGGGTTTGGGAGAGGAGAGGGTTCGGGAGTGAGAGAAACAGAGAGAGAGACCGTCCGAGGGTTTTTGTTTTTTTACACGGCCTGAGAATGGGAAAGTGTTGGGTAAATATAAAATAGGGTACATTTTTATTTTATTTTTACATCTGACACGGTTTGAAACCGTGTAAAATTCAGAAACGACCTTAGCCGTTCCTGAACCAAATATGTATCCGTACCAAAATTACAATTTTAGTGTAGTGCAACCTGATTTAAATTAATTTTAAACTCGTTGTATACGAATCTAGTGTAGACATGGCGTGTATTACGAGATTTCCACTAATCAACTGAAAACTCGAATAGAAATTCACAAAGAGAGAGACCAGGACCTTTGAATCCACTGCTAATTATCCTTAACATCTTTTTCACTTATTGGTTCACTCAAATTCATATTGACCTAAGAAAACTAAATAAAGTCCAACCTATGTCCTAGTTTAGGCACACGAATTGTGTAATTCTATAAGAATACAATGAGCTTTCCATAAACAATTATTATTCCTAATGCAAGTATTTCAATGGTCATGCAAATACAAGTAACAAGAATCAATTAACTTAATCAAATTCACATTCATCATCTATTATTGTAATCAAACAACACAAACAATGAAATTGGGGAAAATCTCATGGATTACAATTTTCCTTCCATGGCCAATCATGGAAAATTATAAATCATATTTCTTTCTTGAAAGGAAACCCGTTCATGGTCAGACACAGGCACACCTAATGTTTCAATTCCAAACAATACCCTCATGGATTGGGGAAATCTAGAAAAAAATTTTCTTTTGATTTTGCTATTAATCGACTAGAGAAAGAAATAATATTATTAATGTCAGATAGAATCAATAAACATCAAGGGTTGTTCAAATCAGGAGCTTCATCTTAGCCCTAGCAAACAATTTAGCTATCCATGGTGTAAATTAGATAATCAAAATATAAGAAAATTGAAAAACTAAGTTGTGAAATCATCTCCAAGGAAAGGTCTTGTCTTGTCTCTTCTTCTCCTCTCTTTTTTTTTTTCTTTTTTTTTTGTTAGCTTGTTAGTACACCCACTGTCAGTTCACACTTCACTGTTAGCCACCCCCACTAGGGAATCGATACTAAGACCTCAGTGTTCTTCTTCTCCTCTGTTTAGCTAGCAACACAACAAATCTTCCAACAATCCAACAATCCAGCAACAGTTACCTCCCAATGTTCCTTCTCTGGTTTTTTTTTTTCTCCTCCACCTTGCAGCAACCCTTGGCTTTATAGCTTGTCTGAACCTCGACAATGGAAACCACCTCTCACTTTGTAATTCTAGTTCATTCTCCTTTTATTTTTTATTTTCTTCCAAAATACATTAGGGTGATTCACAATGAGGATCGTCTACCATATTCTAGGCAACTTATTTGCCTAAATGGATCATTGGCATGACCAGTGGATAATTAGAACTCAAAAAATGCTTAAACATTCATTGATTATATTTTGATCGTATGGTCTATTGACATCTCATATTCCTACCAAATTTAGACTCAAGACCTAACTTCATGTGCTCTTCAAAGTGGACAGATCAGATGGCCCACATTGAATCTCAAATTTCAATGAAAAATTTCAAGGGATGATGATGATATCAGCATGTGTCATGTGTTAACTTAGGCATGATTTTATTTTTTTAAAGAAAATTGCTTGCTTTTATTTTTCTGCCTATAACTTCCTTCACGGTTGTCGGATTGGAGTGAAACTTGACACACAGAAATTTATCGACACACTCTACACAATGGTATAAAAATCAGCTCAAGATTCTGCTCCAAGAAAATGTCAAAATTTTAATGTCAGTGTATAGAGCGTTTATGCATTCCTACTATACTCCAGTCCACACATTATTACCATCCAATCTGGACCATCTGGCATACTCGTGATACTATTTTAACCGTTCGGCCACAGTCTTATTTCAGAATTTTATATTCAACATATGTGTAGCCACCTAGATTTCTAAATAATTGCAATCTGATTTATCCATTCATTTTCTTCACCTAATAAAATTCCACAACCTGCCTTGGACGATTTCCTAAGAGTTGGACACAGATTCACAACTCATCTCGACTATTGATATGAAAGAAATACAATTTCCTGCATCTTTTCTCATATTTACGCATCATCTTCCACTATCTGCAAAATAATCAAAAATCGCAAAATTAGTTGGATTTGGGAAAAATAAGGTATTAACAAATATAAGTTGTAGGGGTTTAAGACTTGTGTATATCAGTTGACCTATATATATATATATATATATATATATATATATATATATATATATATATATATATATATATATATATATATATTCTATGTCCATGCCATCCATCTGGACTAGGGTCCACCCTGATGTTGACCATCCTATTAAAGTAATTAGAGTGACACAATTGATAATCTGATTGCGTTGGGATATCATCAGTGGGCCATGTACCCAATATATTGGTAGCCTAGTGACCCACATGTTACACATATGGGTATCTATTCAGGCCGTTCCAAGTGGGCCACACCTTGGTGTACGGATTCTATCTATGCCTTACATTCAATCACTAGGCCCTTTTAATGTATAGTCTACATGAGGAGTTGATGTTAGTCTAATGTGTGCCACACCACATAGACATCTACATTTCTAGCGGGGCCTACCATTCGGGTCCCACTCTCCATATATACCGTGTCAATTAAGGCCGATTTCACATGATATGCCCGATAACATGCTAGTGTACTTAGCCTGGTAAGATATAATAGTAACATGCTTAATGTAATGGATACCATACCCATTCATATTACCAAACACATAATTTGTATGCCTATTGTGGATGACGATTGGTCATAGCATATGCCTTTCAACTTGAGATACTTAGGGGACTCCATATGAGATAGGGTCACCCCACATGATCACATGATATGCGCAGGTTTGGTGCATGATTTGGATGGTATAACTCATGCATTTCACATTTTGCATGTCACAATTACTTTCATACCCTAGCGACATCGGGGTTGTGACCTCCACAGATAAATTGTAGATGGCTGGATTGGATACTGAAAATATGTGTTCTAGTACTTGGACGATATAGATGTCCATAGGTGAAAGTCCTGAAACCCTATGGTACTAGTAGGATGATTCAACGTCAAGACCGAGTGGATAATATGAGCGCCTAAGTGTTAAATACTAGTAGGTTAGGTCTCCTACTATGTCGAAGTCAGTTGGAAAGGGGTGTGACCTTCTTTGTCCGAGTGTAAGGGGCTATAAGCTAGGTTGAGTCTGACAAGCTCATGAAATGAGTCCGCAATCAATCAGTTGGGTGGGCATTGCCATACCACTGACGATGCGGATAGTGAGATCTTTTCCACTCACTTGGTCATGTGTGCGATGGGTGGCAACTAGTGTTGGAGTGTACTAGAGCCTGGTGATTTTTTCAATTATGAACTATTTTGATACATGGACTAGTTGAGGATTAGACTGTTTGCATTGCATCTCTAGAATATGACACTTGGTCACGTAGGCCTTGCATTGTATAGACTTGGTATGGCTAAAAACATTCATGAACTTGTCAACTTAGCCCTCTATCATCTTCCGCATACTCTGATATCTGTATTTTCATCATATGCACAGACGCACTCTACTGATTTTCAAAGGATGCTTATGTACATTTGTTTACGCTACAAGTGATGCTAGGGCGTATCAGCAACATTGAGCTTGGAGCATGAGCTTGATCTTTTGAGTTATTGATTATATCTTATTGTTTCGATAAGAAACAAATGCATTTGATTTGGGGGATTATCATTCATAATAACAAAGAAATAATGAGAAAACAATTATCACAAAGTATTTTATTAATTCTGAATTCATTTACATCCTCGTATTTCCCTTAATTCTGAAAACAAAGTACAATAAATTAACACAATGAATGAGAGGAGGAACGATTCGATGGAAATTTCGACAGCATTTTAGCATATTAGATGTTCATCACAAAGACAGATGAGTTGTGCAGACATGAGGTCCTTAGTTTGGTTGCGTGGTAGGCATTGGTTGTCTTTTCACTCTTTCATTTGACTTCTCCACCTCATTCTGAATTATTACTCTCTCCTTGCTCTTAAAGTCCCTTCAAAACAAATGGTTGTGTGAGTGAACCAGTTGTGCGGATAGACTTTTCCTTCTTTTGGAGCTCTCTAAACAAGGAAATTTCTGTTGTGCAGAACTTCAGTAGTGCACCACACAACGATACTCTTGGGGCAACTTCTGTTTAGCACTGGATAATTTTTGTTGTGCACCGCACAACGATACTCTTGGGGCAACTTCTGTTGTGCACCGCATAACAATACTCCCAGGGCAACCTCCGTTATGCACCGCATAACTTCTGTTGTGCACGCACAACGATACTCCCGGGGCAACTTCTGTTTTGCACCACATAACTTCTATTGTGCACCACACAATGATACTCTTGGGGTAACTTCTATTGTGCACTGCATAACTTCTGTTGTGCACCGCACAACAATACTCTTAGGGCAACTTCTGTTGTGCACCGTACAATAATACACCTGGGGCAACCTCCATTGTGCACTGCATAATGATACTCCTGGGGTAACTTCTGTTGTGCACAGCATAACTTCTGTTGTGTACAGCACAACGATACTCTTAGGGCAACTTCTATTGTGCACCACACAAAAATACTCTTGGGGCAACCTCGGTTGTGCACCACACAACGATACTCTTGGGGCAACTTCTGTTGTGCACTGGATAACTTCTGTTGTGCACCGCACAATGATACTCCTGGGACAACTTCTTTTGTACTCTTAGAGCTCCTTGAGCTTCTCTTACTTCTGTCCTCCTCAGATGAGGATGGGAGGGGGTATTTATAAGCTTCTCACATGTGTGAAGGCTATTCACGCACAATAAGAAGCAATAACCCAGGGGCGCACAACCCATTCTAGCGCACAACTCATTTCAGCACACAACTCATTCTAGTGCACAACCCATTCCAGCGCACAACTCTTTCCAACGCACAACCCATTCCAGTGCACAACACATTCCAGCGCATAACCCATGTGAGCACAACCCATTCCAGCGCACAACACATTCCAGTGCACAACACATTCCAGCGCATAATGCACTATTCATCGTGCAACACTATTCACTGCGTACAATGCAACTATTCCCATGCACAATGCACTATTCATTGCGCAACACTATTCACCATGCACAATGCACTATTCATCGCGCACAACGCACTATTCATCAAGTAATACTATTCATCGCGCACAACACACTATTCACTGCGCACAACGCACTATTCATCACGCAACACTATTTATTGCGCACAACACACTCACTATGCATAACGCACTATTCATCGCGTAATACTATTCACTGCGCGCAACGCATTATTCATTGCGCAACAACACTATTCATCCGCACAACTATTCATCACAACATTATTCATCGTGCAGCACTATTCATCGCGCAATAGCACTATTCATCACTGCAACTATTCATCACAGCACTATTCACAAGAAGCATTATTCATTGCAGCACTATTCACGAGCAGTACTATTCACAAGTAGCACTATTCATCACAACACTATTCACGAGAGATTTAAGATAGAGAGGGCTGCGCAATGGGAGAAATGCTACACAAATGAAATATCCAAGGAGATAGAGAGGGTCGCGCGATGGACAGGGCTACCTATCTTGGAATCTTGATGCGCAACCAACCAAACTCCTTTTGACTCATGTATTTTTTGTGCCCTAATAAATGCCCCCTTGATCATTCTTTGATTGATTTACAAAATCAAATCGAGGATCAATCTTCTTCTACACAAAAATCATTTCACTTCAGAGAAGGATTCTTCATGAAAATAGAGTTGGTCGCATAATGGAGAATGATTGCTTGAATAAAAAAATGAAGAGTCAATCTTAAAAGAATCAAGCTCGAAGGAATTGTATTCGAATAAGTTGCTGTTAAATGAATCCCGATCGAAGGAATCGAACTCAAATGAATTGCAATTGAGGGATGACTGATGATTGTGCTTCAATGGAAACTAAATGATCGCGCTCGAACGGAAGACTGAATGCCCCCAGTCAGAAGCATCGAGTGAATACTTCAATAAGGAGGTTAATATAGTAACGAAAACACTCTATCTTTATAGCGGTTAACTGGATAGAACACTTTTCTATGAACAGATCTACAATTGCATTCTCTACAGTTTTAATTCCCTTATGCATGCAATTCTCTTTTCATTGAAACTTGCCGTTATAACAGCTATGACAATTTCATCTTTGAGTAACTTGATCAAATAACTATCTTTCAATGCTACTCCTGCTATAACTATCTCTTCGATCAAATTTGGCGACTCTCTCTTTGAATTCCATGGTTAGGGAATTATTTTTTAATGCTGCTCCTGCTGCAACAATTTCTTCGATTGTCTCTTTTATTCATGGTCTGCATAATCCATGATTTCGAATGGTAATATTTTCTGCCAAGTTAATCAGAATTAATATCTCAAGATATCATAATTTTTCAATTTAGTTTTATAAAGTATTGATAATTTTGAAATATATTAAAAGCTTTTAGAATTATTGTAATATTTGCAATATGATAATAATTTAGTCATTCCATCTTTGTGTTTTGCATTGCATTTGTTGCATTCTTTGCTCATTGTATCATGCTTTCAGAGATGTCATTTTCAGCTATAAAGGTTCAACCGTTGAGTCTTTTCTTAGTTTGTGCTCCTTAGCATTTCTTCATAAGCTGGCTAGGAATGTATTTTCCTTGGGCCTTTGCTAATTCAAAAAAAAAAAGATAAGACTTCTTTCAATTTCCATTTACTAGCTTTCCGGAGGTCATAGAAGTGACTGATAATGGTTCTATCTCTTTTGGCGAACATTCATTTCTTGTCTCTGTTAGGTCCAATACTTTTTCATTGAGGGAAGATAGTTTATTTTGGCGTGAACCATATTATCCAAGTAGATTTGTTCGTCAATTTGGATTTAACCAAACTGTACCGAAGACTTGCAATATCCTTACTAGAACAATGAAAATTATGGCATCGGACCATATAACTGGGCCTTGATTATGGAAGCAACTTTTGAACGTTCACACTGGATCACACTTCATAATTCTCAACTATAATTATTTAGTTCATGCTTCTTATAGTTGGATGCATTAGTGGGCTCATCAATATTACTTAGCACGCGATTATTATCCAATAGATCATGCCATATCGATTCCTCCGCCGCGCATAAGAAATTATCAGAAAGACCAAGGCATAAATTACTTTGAAAAAATAAATCATGCCCCCTCTCTAGGCCAACTTTGCATTAAGATTTCTTTAGAAGATAATATTTACAAAATAAAGCCTGTTCATACCCTTGAAGGATGGATAGCATTTGGTGCTCTTTTGAAGAATCCAAAGAATACATTTGAATTTTTGATCATCCAAAAGAGAATGATAATTCTTCATATTTTCATCCTCCTCCACCTCTGCATATTTTTACGAGATAACCTTCCTTCATTATTAGGAAAGCAAGAGATAGGAAGACGTCATTATTCTCTTCGGAATGATAAGCATATTATAATTGAAGACTCGTAGTCGATCTTAAAGAAAACTTGCTATTGCTGTAATTTGAACTTGATTCAAGAGAAATACATTTTTATATGTTGTTTAATTAGTGCTTGAGATTTTTATCAGGCAATTACATATTTGAGCATATCTTAAAAATAGATGATCATATATGTCTGCAGCATTTTGATGCTATACGTAGTTTAAGTTCTTGAGTGATGGAGCTAGTATACTTTTGACTGAACATACTTTGACTAGACTTGACTTAACTTGACTGGACTTGATTTGACTTGACTTGACTGCACTTAACTTGACTTGACTGGACACTTTGACATAGTTTAAGCTCTTGAGTAGTGGAGCGATCACAGTTTTTTAGACTCGTAAGTAGTTGGAGTCGGGTCTTACACAAATGGTCTCTGTGACTCTTATGAGTTCACTGGACTTATTGCGGCTAGAGAGTTCATAAGCCGCGATCCATCAGAGGGGCCCAATGAAGCAATCGGGGATGTGAACTCGGTGGGATTTATGCATAGAGTTGGCCGCAGTAACTCTCTAGAGTTCACGGGGTGCACAAGGCTACCTTTGGGTACCAAATCTAAGGCCGCCAGTCCATCAATGTGGGGGTAATTTGTTTTAGAGACCCTGTCCTCATGAGTTGCTACTGAAATCAAGCCAGGAATCTGGGGGGTCTTACGCATGGTTGGCTTATCTATGGATAATGACCAAAGAGTGCACACTACAGCCTGCTTTTTCTTCATCTGCAAGGTCGAACCATTCACGGGAGGGCATTTTCTCTCACCTTCCCCTGTACGCTATTGAAAGTTGTACAAACAACATTGGTCTCATGTGTGACTGGCCGTTGTGGACTTTTTAAGCCGCTTAGGGCTTTTAGTCGCTAGCTTCATCCGCTGCCCGCATGGGTCTAAGCATGTGATGGCCTATATGGGCTTGTTAGGGCCACTAGCTTCTCACTGCTGCCCACATAATATTTGATGTATCTCTGATTGTGGTAGGTCTTATGCATAGTTGGCCATACAGGCTTGGCTATGCTGCCGTAAATGATAAATCGCCATTGTTGTCATGGTATTTATATATGGTTGACCATATAGGCTTTGCTGAAGATAACAAATCGATAAATGATATATCACCATTGCTGATGATGTTCTAATAATGTTCATGATTAAAATAGTGTATCGGCTTAGCAATAATATCAATTTTAATAAATTTCAATAATAGAATGGTCTTTGTGTCAGTGATATGGCGATGACGATGGTGGCTATTGTTGATTTGGCAATAATCGTCGGCGCTTAACGATAATATGCTTGAAAATCTGCCTTTTATTCATGTATAGAGAGGAGTATTTTAATGAACTGGCACTGATAGGTATATTGACGAAAATTTTCCCCCATGGTGAATATGCTTGTCTTGTTTCTTCTTGATCTAGTTTCAAAGATATGAATAGTCACGTCTTCATTAAAATGCTGCTCTTCTGTCGAATGACTATTTTCAATCGGGATCATATGTCATTACTTTCTTTCTTATTTCATATATCTTTTTTATGACAATTTTACTATCGTTGATCATCTTCTGTAGAATACTCTTTAGTGTAAAGCAATTTTCAGTTCATTGTCCAAGAAAAAAATGGTGATAATAGCAATAATCACTTTCTCTTATTTGCTTCATTTCCTTTGGACGCTTTGGCCATAGCAATTTGATTTTCTCTGTAGCTAGCAATTGATTCATTATAGGAAGTATAACGTCTTCTTCAACTGTATATTTTCCATAGTTCTCGAATTGTCAGAACTCTTTCTTTACTTTCTTAGTTGTGGAATCACAACTCCTTGCTTTCTTTTCTTCTTTGGCAATATCCGTTGCTGCTTTCTTAAGATTTTAAAATAACCGATTCATTTGAGAATTGAGCAGCTTCACATTAATCTTTTCCAAATTGCAAGCTTTTATAATTAAATCTTAAAAAGTCTGTAAATTCAAACCAATAAGTCCTAACGTAATGTCTGGTTTTATGCATTATATACATAGCTTGACTTGCTCTTATTCTCTGGCAAGTTGTGAGCATGATGCCCCTAGGGTTCTCCATCGACTGATGAATTTGTCAACTGATTCGTCCTCTCATTGGCAAGCAAGGGCTAATTCAATTAAACCGACTTCTCTATTAGAAGAGAAGAAGTTTTCTATAAAAATACTTTGCATCTGTTCCCAAGTATGAATAAATCCTGGTGTTAAAGCTGAATACCATCTGAAGGCTTTCCTTATCAAAGAATACCTAAATAATCACAAACAATACTGAGGAACTCTAAAGAAATTTTTGATCATGAAGTGCATCATATGTTCTTCTGGTGACCCATTGTAACGTCTCGAAAAAATCCGTATAATGACCCGAGTACCACCTCAGGCAGAAATCTCTAAGGACCAAATCCTTTAGAAATTAGATGAAAAGTAATTAATTACTAAACTAAATTAATCGGTAGATTAGCTTGAACTACTTTCTATACAAACTGTAAAAACCAAAACTAGTAGAATCGCTAACTCTATATTACCTAAAAACTTAAGATCAATCTCAAAACCCAGTTGCCCTCGGGAGCATCATGAAACCCCGTATCGGACCTGGACCGTGCGTCGAAAGTCCGATGACCATGAAACTATACCGTTATGACCGCCTTATTGGGCTTGACAACCATTCAGGAAATCAGTTCAAATAATATCTAGAAATACACAACTTGAACCCGGAGCGAAGTGTGTGGGAAACGCGAATATTTTTAGAAAATGAACTTAAACTTCAGTGAATTGGGCCATTCGCCTGTAGGCCAAATTTAAGGTTTCAGACCCTCAGATTCTGACCCAATTACACCCTCGGATCAGGAAAATTTCCCAACGCAGGTCAGTGTACTTGTGGCCCTGAACAAGTGGCGATGACCGTTGAACTGAAACTGGTCTTCCGCGATCGATCTGTAAATCTGATCGGAGATCCATTGTCAAGGAACTTTCTCTGGACTGTATGTAGAAAATGGGCCTCCAGATGAGGTTTGTTGGCCCGAAACAGACAACTTTTGGCTATAACCTAAGTATACCATGGCCTTGAGACCATTGTCATCAGTTCTGGGCCTATATAAGGGCCTTAACCCACCCTCTCTCATTCCATATGAAATCTCTAACCCTAAGAGAGAAGAGAGAAGAGAGAAAAGAGAAGGAGAAAGTGAGGAGAAGAGAGAGAGAGAGTGAGAGATAATTGTTGGGATTCGATCCCACTATTCCACGTGTCGAATCATCCTACCCGTGTCGCTATATCAGCGATTTCGACTCTGTTCTTGGGTAAAAAATTCTAACCCTAATCTATTTTAGGTATCCAAATAGAGTAAATAGTGAAATAGCTAACCTATTTCATGCTATAGGTTGCTGTTGTGTCGTAGACAAAGATGCAGTGTTCAAACTGAGTACGATACAAGTTTACCGATGAAAGGTGCGGATTATAAAAATTTAGGTTATGGTTTTCAAGGCTTTTAATGTCAGTTGATAATTTATGACTGACTTGATTGCTATCACATGTACTTAGATACAATAATTGCCGTATATTACACATATATATGAACTATGTTGAATAAAATGCATTCCATGTGTTTGATGAAATGCTTGAATGAATATGAAATTATGATTTGTGCTTGCCATAATTATTGATTGAGAATATATGATTGTTGTACGTGTGACAACTCCTTTATGAAAGGATTTGCCCTAATACATGTTATAGCCAAGTTATATCATGTATGTCGAAGGTGTAGCTTAAGTGTTTGATAAAATGTTTGAATGAGTAATTATTTGATAAAATGCATTTATTAAAGGTGTTGAGATAAGATTCTCAACCACCTTAACTATATGCATTGATTTCTTTATGTAACCTTAATCCAACTACGTAATTTAGGTACGAAATGCATATGTGCGATAACATATTTATTCTGTATTTATATGAAATGCTCAAATGATTGCAATGCTTGAATTGTTTGCTTTATACTGTTATGACTACCATATGTGAATGCTATTATCTTGGAGTGTGATTGGGACTATGACGTAGTCCAGGCATTCGGTAACAGATTTCGTTAGTGACTGGATTGGTTCCACCACCAAGGACACGTTCGATGAATCCGAGTCGTATGGTGATTATCAACAGTGGTTAGGCCACAAGGAGTGCATATGCGCTCCATGTCTATTAATTCAGCGTGCGCTCGTACCAATCGGACTTGTCAAATAATCCAATTGGCCTAATGTGTGTTTACCATGTATGGACACTACTGCCTGAATCTAAGGTACCACTTACTAGTGCAAAGCCCGTTTAACGTTGATACCACGATCCGCTAAGACTCATGAGTCAGGCATGGTGGTGTATGGGACACCGTGGTCGAGCTGTTGGCCTACGCTGGGGTGACGAGCCTCCCCGTAGTGACCAGTGAGTAACCCAAACTCATGAGCCGAATATGGTGGTGTATGGGACACCATATTTGAGCTGTCGGCCTACGCTAAGGTGACGAGCCTTTTCGTAGTGACCATGAGTATAAAATAGGCTTACGATCAGGTGATGAGCTTCTCGTAGTGACCTCGAGTGTGAATTAAGCCTACGCCAAGGTGACGAGCATCCCATAGCGACCTATAGAGTAAACTCGTGAACTTGCCTATCATATGTGATTAAATAGAATTGACGACCCTAGGTGTATCATTGTTTGGGTCAATGATATAAAGGGAGGTACCTTAGCTTCCCAAACCTACTGTATGAATAGGTCTAATTAAGAACTTAACTAATCACGCAAATGCATCGCATTGCATGTGCCTTTGGCATTGGAGTTGAGCACAGCGGGAGTGTTGCGTGTGCGACTGTGAGATGATGGTACAGAGGGAGTGTAGGTGAGGGCATACATCATTATCGCATCCCATCCTTGCATTAACAAGAGTACTTAGGAATGCTTGTTATATTGCTTTATCATTACTGCTTGACTGAATTGATAACATGTTAACCTTTACCTTATAACTCCATTGAGTTGATCACCCACTCCCACTCTGGGACAGTGTTTTAAAACACCAACTAGAATCTATTGTAGTTTTAGATGACGGCGCGACTTACGAGAAGGAGCTTGCATTTTATGACGACGAGAAGGAGTTCTCCCATTTACAACTCTCTGGTGGGTCTATATAGATCTGGAGTTGCGTCACCGGGGCTACAAGGATATGAATTAGATGACATTATACTTTATTATTTTGTGAATTTTGAAATTATACATATAATTATTTAACCTGGTGACATTCATACTTTGGGGACTTACAATCACTTATATGCTCTATATATTTACAACAGCCTTCCACTTGCATAATTTAATTGTCTCTAGAATATGATATGTTAATTTGGTACAATCCCACTCATGTTTAATGCACTAATACGGAGAACATTTAATCATCATTATCTATGTTGCATAAGTGATGCGTTGGAACTCGGAAGTTGAACTTCTACTCGACCGTCGATTTTCTGGGCATTACAAGTTGGTATCGGAGTATGATTTGGATTAAACTGGACTTGGATTATGGTAACATGATTCATACTGACATACTTTGATTTAGGAGGGAGCGATGAAATGTAGAAATGATCATAGGATCCCAAGTTTTGCCCATCGGTGATCATATGACCGTTGAAGCGAAACTGACTGTTGAATTTCACCCTGTAGGCGTATAAGACCATGTAAAAAATTATCATAACCCCTTCCTAGACTGTTAATCAACAGGATTGGGTGATAACTCGATAAATCTCACGCTCAAACACGCCAAAAAGGGTGGATACGTGCGAGTTGAAGTCCTAAAGCACCTCAAACGGAGGTGGTGGCCACACCATAATTTACAGGGGGACCCAAGGGGGGTCCCACGTGTTTTCAGCACCCCGGGGAGGGGTGGACACCGCCCCCAGGTAGAGCTACCGCGGACGGTCCAGAGTTTGGGCGGCGGCGCACCACCCGGCTTCACAGCGCCCCGGGGGCGGCACGGCTCGATCGGCGGGGTACCGCCCATCGCCCGGCCAGGTGGACCCGTGCACACGTGTAGGGCCCCTATTTGACCCCCCTCACCTCCTCTTTTGCCATTTCATTCACCCCCTAGCCCTCTAAACCCTCTAAAAGAGCACCCCTTCCCTCTCAAACCCCCTTCCATACACTTCTAACCTTCAACTCTCTGATTTGGTTCATCATTACCTCTTCATTCTTCAATTCCATCCCCCCACCTTCCCTATTTTTCACTTATTTGAACACAAAAGCCTTCTTTTGTGTTCATAATCTTCCACATCCTCTACCCATCACATCTACCCACCTCTATTGCCTTGAAACTATCATTCTCCTCTCCCTTTCTTCCCTATTTCCATCTATTGAGCACAAAGGCCCGCCTTTTGTGTCTCAAGATCTCCAAAAAAAACTCATCAACCCATCTCATCCTTCAAGCATTTTTGCTTTCAATGGCTGTTTTCGAGGTTGTTGCCGTCATCTTCTCAATCTCTACGCTCCTTTCTCTCATGAGAAAGAAAAGAGCGGCCCTAGATGAGGCCGAGCTAAGCCGACCACATCGTACTATGATGAGGGCAGACGCCGAAGCCACTACAAGTGTCGAGCATGAACGAAGGTCCAAGTGAGACCTTGATCCTCAAATTCTGTTAGAGAGATCATAAATGCCGAACGTCAACCTTAGTAAGTTTCGCAACCGCAAGGTCATATTTGAGGCACATGTTGATGAGAAGATGTTTGGGACGTATCCAGTCATTGAATTTCTCCTGGAAAATGGGTGGGGTCCCATGTTTGAAGGGAACACTCATGCGAGCGAAGGCACTATGCGCACCTTCTACGTCCTCATTCGGAATCCACTATTGAAGCCTCTCCAGTTTGCTATCTCTTTGGGAAGGCAGGAGATCATAGTTGGTGTGGATGAGATTGCTATCTCTTTGGGAAGGCAGGAGATTAAAAGAGGTGTGGTGCATGCTAGTGAGAAGAACCTCACTAGTGATCGAGAAAAGAGACTCTGCACATGTTTCCTATGCAGCCGACTCGAGCATTGGAGGTGGGAAAATAGCCTTGCTTCATCTAAGATGACGGACGACTTTTGCCTGCTCTACCACATATGCACGTATAACGTGTATCCTAGGTGGAGTAATCGCACCGAATGTACAAGGTTCATAGTGGATTTCTTATATAGAGTTGGGCAAGGAGAGAAAGTATGCCTGCCTACTCTTGTCCTATCCTAGATAATCCACACTGCACGGTCTACTAGGGAGAGCTCTTTGCTACCTTTTGGTTGACTTGTTTGCAAGATAGCCCGCCACTATTGTTTCCGACTCCATATGGAGGACGTCGCCTCGATTTACATTATCAGCGAAAACATGCTTGACAACATGGTCATTGGCCATACGCGACGCCAAGCCCACCTTGAGGAGCAAAGCGATGATACAGAAGAAGAAAGTGATGATGTCGAAGGAAGTGAAGGTGAGGGAAAAAGTGGCAATGAAGAAGAAGGAAGTGGTGAAGAAGGCAGTGAAGATGAGGGCAGTAGTGAAGGGGGAGATCAGGAAGAAGCTGAGCAGGAAGAGGGAGAAGAGGAGGCCCAAGACTATGATGGGGGCTCTCCTCCTGCTACACCAGAGCACCGCCGTGATCAGGCTGCCATAGAGACCCGCTTAACTCATATTGATGAGAGCCAAGTTGCCATGAGGCAGGAGGTTAGAGAAACCTAGGCCAAGCTTGAAGAGAGTCAAGCCTTCATGAAACAAAAATTTAAGGTGTCTCGCACCTTAAAGGCTCTCTTGTGCTGCATGCAGGACAAGGGTGCCCCTCTATCACTAGATTCAGATGACTAGTCAGATGTGTGGTCGTCTTTTAGTTTGCTTTGTCTTAGTCTTCTTTTGAGCTAGCCTTTGTAAGCTTGCTTAGTTGTTAATATGTTTTAATGTTTAAAGCTTGTTCAGATTAGCTCACATACATCTTCTGTCATAATTCATGTAAGACTGTATCTCATATATTGTGACAATGTTGGTAAATAAAATGCATGAAGTTCCTGTTGGTTTGAGATGTGAATGATGTTTGGATGAGTGTATGTTCTTATGCTTAGTCTTACACGCGGTGCCCCCTATGTTGTATATAGGGAATGCCACCTAAGGCCACTCGGAGTACGGCACGCCTTACACTTGGCGAATCGATTAACGGGGCACCTCCCCTAAGCGATAGCTACACATACTCCAGATTGGGCCCTGACAATGATACTATGCCGGATTCTCAGCCGGCCACTGGCCCCACTAATGGGCTGACACCTTTTGCACCACCGGTGCCAGAGCAGAACCGTGCGTTCACCTCGACACCACATGTGTTTCAGGTGGCTCCTCCTCTTGATAGGTTAGAGCAGATGATGCTCCTTATGCAGCAATAACAATAGATATGGACCACCGTCGCAGGGGCCCTTGCCCAAAACATGAACGCGGTTCCACCTGCACCACCTGTGCACCCTACTGGAAACGTGGGCGCTAGTGGCTTATTTGAGCGATTTTAGCGCTTCCGACCTCCTACATTTGTAGGTACTTACAGACTCGAGAAGGCCGAGTATTGGCTTGACCGCATCTCTAAGATGCTAAAGTCGCTGCACTGCACTTAGGCAAAGCAGGTCGAGTTGGTTACTTACATGTTTGAGAAGGAGGCCAGTCTCTAGTGGGACAGCGTCCTTAGGACCATTACTTCTGGTTACGTGTGGTCGTGGCAGGCTTTTGAGATGCTCTTCCACTGGAAGTATTTCCCTCTCACCTACCGTTACGAGGAGGGAGAGTTTCTTCACCTCCAGCAGGGAGGAATGACAGTAGCAGAGTACAAGAATAGGTTTACGGAGCTGGCCAGATATGCTCCTTTGATCCTAGAAAATGAGCCGATGAAGATGCGGCGATTTTCTGAGGGTTTGCGGCCTGAGATCTGCTCGAAGATGTGTTGCACTAGCATTAATAACTATGCTAAGCTAGTAAGCATATCCTTGCGAGCTAAGCAAGACGGGGACAGATTATCTCGTACACGCGTGCCCATGGTTCCTAGGCCTCCACCAGACTTGCCGAGCCAACCATTCATCGGCAAGAGGCCACGAGCAATTCTCCTCCTCGGCTTACGGCTCCACCGATATAGCCGAGGTGACCTGATATATAGTGCATCTACTGCAAGAGGTCGGGTCATGCTGACACTTACTATTTCACCAGGATGAGGGACAACGGCTTTATGCCTCCTCAAAAGATTAATCGGCAGATGCCACCAACTATCTTAGCACCACCTCTACGTTCTATACGACCTGCACAGCCTTCTTACAGGCCACTTGCACCTCGATCTAGGCCGCCTCAATAGCTTATGGTATCATAGCCGAACCATTCTCAACAGGCTTGTATACACTCACTTGCAGCTGAGGCATCCGAGACAGCAGTTACAACATCGATGGCTTTCGAAGTCATGACACATATCCAAGGTACACCAGTCTTCTTATTGGTGGACACCAGGTCCTCTATCTCTATCATATCATTAGTGACAGTCAAACGCCTTGGGTTGGAAACTAGTCCTATGGTTGGGTTGAGACTCTTTACCGCCATAGGAACTTTCTCAGACACTACCAAGATGTGCAAGGGTTGTTCGCTAGACTTAGGGAGCAGAACAGTACTCATTAACCTGATTATTGCCCCACTATGTCATTACGATGTGATCCTCGGTATAGATTAGCTCACCGAGATAAAGGCAGAGATCGATTGTGATACCAGGGTAGTGACAGCCCATGGACCTTAGGGCACGACCTTTACATTCCCAGTTCAGGTCAGTTGGTACTACCACATTAGTTTTTATGCTACCTTGCTAGAGGATATTGGTGGTCCGACACTTGAAACACGCTAGTAGTTCAGGATTTCCCGGACGTGTTCAGGAAGATACCTGGATTACCTCCTCAGCACAAGATCAATTTTACCATTGACCTTGTGCCTGGTTGACTCCCATTTCACTACCGACTTATCGCATGCCTCCATGTGAAATGGAGGACTTGAAGAAACAGATTGATGATCTGTTGGATGCAGGCTTCATACGACCGAGTGTGTCTCCTTGGGGACCACCCGTGTTGTTCGTGAAGAAGAAGGATGGATCGCTGCGATTGTGTATTGATTATCGCTGATTGAACCAATTGACAGTGAAGAACAAGTATCCTTTGCCCAGGATAGATGATCTGTTTGATCAATTGAAAGGGCCATGGTACTTCAATAAGATCGACTTACAGTCAGGGTATCACCAATTGCGCATCAAGGATGAGGACGTGCAGAAGACAACTTTCAGGACCAGTTTTGGACACTACGAGTTCCTTGTGATGTCGTTTGGACTCACAAACACACTCGTGTTCATGGACCTGATAAACAGGGTGTTTCAGCTGTATCTGTACCTATTCGTCATCGTACTTATAGATGACATCCTGATATACTCCAAGAGTCGAAAGGATCACGAGAACCACCTGCGAGCAGTCTTTGATACGCTCAGAAAGAACCAATTGTTTGCCTAGTACAAGAAATGTGACTTCTGGAAAGAAGTCAAGTTCCTGGGACATGTGGTGTCCAAGGAAGGAATAGTTGTGGACCTTGTTAAGGTAACCCTAGTTTAGGATTGGGAGTAGCCTGGTTCGGTTACAAAAGTAAGGAGTTTCCTTGGCCTGGCAGGTTACTATTACCGATTCATTAGGGACTTTTCTAAGATAGCCAGACTGTTGTCTCAGCTGACTCGGAAGGATCTTAAGTTTGCCTGGAATGAGAAGGCAGAAGCAGCTTTTTAGGAATTAAAGGACAAGTTGACGTCCGTCCCTGTGCTAGTATTACCAGAGTAAGGGGTCAAATATACGATATATACCGATGCATCTCATGTTGGTTTGGGTTGTGTTCTGATGCAGAAGGACAGGGTGTTCGCCTATGCATCGTGACAGTTGAGGAAACACGAGGAAAACTACCCTACGCATGACCTAGAGTTAGCAGCGGTCATCTTTACATTAAACCTCTAGAGACATTACCTCTACAGAGAGAAGTTCGAACTCTTTTGCGACCACAAGAACCTCAGATACATATTCACATAGAGAAACTTGAATATGAGGCAGTGGCGATGGATGAAAACTTTAAAAGACTTCAAGTTTGAGGTCTCCTACCATCCTGGCAAGGCTAATCTTGTGGCAGACGTGTTGAACCTCAAGAAGATGATAGCATTTTCGGCTCCGCTGATGATTGAGGAATGGAACATGGTAAAATTTGTGCGAGACTTCGAGCATAAGCTTATGGTAGAGGAGTCGTTCGAGAGCGTCGCACACATTCGTGTGTAGCCACTTATCGATGACCGAATTATTATGGCTCAGGGGGAGGATGAATAGTTGCTAAAGATAAGGAAACGAGCTAGCGACAATGAAGACTCTGAATGGAGAGTTGGTATGGATAAGGCTTTACGTTATCGTGGCCGCCTATGTGTCCTAAGTCTTCATGACTTGAGAAAGGAAGTTCTGGAAGCTGCTCACAATTAGAGGATGACGATGCATCTTGGTAGTACAAAGATGTAGAAGAGGTCGTACTAGTGGTATAACATGAAGGCCCACATAGCAAATTATGTGTCCCGTTGTCTCACGTGCCAACAGGTCAAGGCCAAACGTCGTCGACCTCTTAGTTTACTTCAGCCCATGCCCATGGCTGAATGGAAATGGGATTTCATCTCTATGAATTTCATCTCAGGGTTACCGAAGACGAGGAAGGGGTATGACTCCATTTAGGTGATCGTGGACCGATTAACGAAATCGGCTCATTTCCTCCCGATTAGAGTCTTAACTCAGCAGAAGAGTTGGCCAGGCTGTACATCAAGGAGATAGTATGTCTGCATGGAGTGCCTATGAAGATCATGTCGGACCGAGATACGCGATTCACATCTATCTTTTAGACTCATATCCGGGAAGCAATGGGTGTGAAACTGAAGTTCATTACCGTGTTCCACCCACAAACGGATGGGCAGACAGAACGGGTGAATCAGGTGTTAGAGGATATGTTGTGAGCTCATGTGCTTGATTTCAAGGACAGTTGGGATGACTGTCTTCCTTATGCTGAGTTTGCTTATAACAACAGTTTTCAGGCGAGCATTGACATAGCCCCCTGTGAAGCACTATATGGGCATTCATGTAAAGCACCGCATTGCTGGGCAGAGGTTGGCGAGAAGAGTTTGATTGGCCTAGAGTTAGTACAGGTGACCTCAAAGAAGATTGACATTATCAGGCGTCGACTTCTTACAGCACAGAGTAGACAGAAGAGTTACGCCAATACGAGACGGCGACAGCTAGAGTTTGAAGTTGGGGACCATGTATTCTTGAAGGTCTCCCCCATGAAGGGAGTCCTCCGATTTGGAAAGAAAGGGAAGCTCACGCCGACATTCATAAGCCCATTCTAGATACTAAACCGAGGGGGTGTGGTAGCATACCACCTTGCTTTGCCCACACCACTCGCAGGCGTGCACAACGTATTTCATATATCGATGCTGAAGAAATACATTCTTGATCCTTCCCACATTATCAAATGGGAGCAGGTATAGTTGAGTGAGGATGCTACTTATGTGCTGTGACCGACAAGTATTCTAGACAGGAAGGAGCAGGTGCTGCACAGTAAGGTTATCCTGCTTGTGAAGGTATTATGGACTCACCACACTAAGGAAGAGGTTACTTGGGAAACAGAAGCCGAGGTTCGTAAGAACTACCCTCAGATTCTCGAGGAGTCCAAAAAGGAACTAATTTCGAGGACGAAATATTTCTCTAAGGGGGGGTAGATTGTAACGTCTTGGAAAAATCCGTACAATGACCTGAGTACTACCTCAGACAGAAATTGCTCATGACCGAATCCTTTAGAAATTAGATGAAAAATAATTAAGTACTAAATTAAATTAATCGAAAGATTAGCTTGAACTACTTTCTATACGAACTGCAAGAACCAAAACTAGTAGAATCGCTAACTCTACATTACCTAAAAACCTAGGATCAATCTCAAAACCCAGTTGCTATCGGGAGCATCATGAAACCCCGTATCGGACCTGAACCGTGCGTCGAAATCCCGATGACCGTGAAACTATACGGTTATGACCGCCTTACTGGGCTTGACAACCATCACAGAAATCAAGTCCAAATAGTATATAGAAACACACAACTTAAACCCGGAGCGAAGTGTGTGAGAAACGCGAATATCTTTAGAAAATGAACTCAAACTTAAGTGAATTAGGCCATTCTCTTGCAAGCCAAATTTAAAGTTTCAGACTGTCAGATTCTGACCCAATTACACCCTTGGATCAGGGAAATTTCCCAACACAGGTCAGTGTACTTATGGCCCTGATCGAGTGATGATGATCGTTGAACCAAAACTGGTCCTCCACAGTCGATCCGCAAATCCGATCGAACTAAAAACTTAACCTGACATAGATCCATTGTCAAGGAACTTTCTCTGGACCGTATGTAGAAAATGGGCCTCCAGATGAGGTTCGTTGGCCCGAAACAGACAACTTTTGGCTATAACCCAAGTATACCATGGCCTTGAGGCCATTGTCATCAGCTCTGGGCCTATATAAGGGCCTTAACCCACCCCTCTCTCATCCATATGAAATACCTAACCCTAAGAGAGAGAAGAGAGAAAAGAGAAGGAGAAAGTGAGGAGAAGAGAGAGAGTGAGTGAGAGATAGTTGCTGGGATTCGATCCCACTGTTCCACGTGCCGAATCATCCTACCTGTGTCGCTATACCGACGATTTCGATTCCACTCTTGGGTAAGAAATCCTAACTCTAATCTGTTTTAGGTATCTAAATAAAGTAAATGATGAAATAGCTAACCTATTTCATGCTGTAGGTTGTCATTGTGTCATAGAAAAAAACGTAGTGTTCAAATTGAGTACGATACGAGTTTTTCGACGAAAGGTGCGGACTATAAACGTTTAGATTATAGTTTTCAAGGCTTTTAATGTCAGTTAATGATTTATGATTGACTTGATTGCTATCACATGTACTTAGATATGATGATTGCCATATATTACACATATATATGAACTATGTTGAATAAGATGCATTCCATGTGTTTGATGAAATGCTTGAATGAATATGAAATTATGATTTGTGCTTGCCATGATTATTGATTGAGAATATATGATTGTTGTATATGTGATAACTCCTTTGTGAAAGGATTTGCCCTAATACATGTTATAGCCAAGTTATATCATGTATGTCGAAGGTGTAGCTTAAGTGTTTGATAAAATGTTTGAATGAGTAATTGTTTGATAAAATGCATTTATTAAAGGTGTTGAGATAAGATTCTCAACTACCTTAACTATATACATTGATTTCTTTATGTAACCTCAATCCAACTACATGATTTAGGTATGAAATGCATATGTGCGATAACATGTTTATTCTGTATTTTTATGAAATGCTCAAATGATTGCAATGCTTGAATTGTTTGCTCTATACTGTTATGACTACCATATGTGAATGTTATTATCTTGGAGTGTGATTGGGACTACGACGTAGTCCAGGCATTTGGTAATAGATTTCGTTAAAGTGACCGGATTGGTTCCGCCACTAAGGACACGTTCGATGAATCCAAGTCGTACGGTGATTCTCGACAGTGGTTAGGTCACAAGGAGTGCGTATGTGCTCCATGTCTATTAATTTAGCGTGCGCTCATACCAATTGGACTTGTCAAGTAACCCAATTGGCCTAATGTGTGTTTACCATGTATGGACACTACTGCCTGAATCTAAGGTACCACTTACCAGTGCAAAGCCTATTTAACCATGGTACCATGATCCGCTAAGACTCATGAGCTGAGTATGGTGGTGTATAGGACACCGTGATCAAGCTGTCAGCCTACGCTAAGGTGACAAGCCTCCCCGTAGTGACCAATTAGCAACCCACACTCATGAGCTGAATATGGTGGTGTGTGGGACACCGTATTTGAGCTGTCGGCCTACGATAGGGTGACGAACCTTCTCGTAGTAACCTTGAGTATAAAACAGGACTACTATCAACTGACGAGCCTCTTGTAGTGACCTCGAGTTTGAATTAAGCCTACGCCGAGGTGACGAGCCTCCCGTAGCGACTTATAGAGCAAACTCCCGAACTTGCTTATTGTATGTGATTAACTAGGATTGACGACCCTAGATGGATCATTATTTGGGTCAATGATATAAAAGGAGGTACCTTAGCTTCCCAAATCTGCTGTATGAATAGGTCTAATTAAGAACTTGGCTAATCATGCACATGCACCGCATTGCATGTGCCTTTAGCATTGGAGTTGAGCACAACGGGAGTTTTGCATGTGCGACCATGAGATGATGTCACAGAGAGAGTGTAGGCGAGGGCATACATTATTATCGCATTCCATCCTTGCATTAACAAGAGTACTTAGGAATGCTTATTGTATTTCTTTATCATTACTACTTGACTGAATTGATAACATGTTAACCTTTGCCTTATAGCTCTATTGAGTTGATCACCCACTCCCACTCTGGGACAATGTTTTAAAACGCCAACTAGAATTTATTGTAGTTTCAGATGACGGCGCGACTTACAAGGAGCCTGCATTTTATGACGACGAGGAGTTCTCCTATCTACAACTCTCTAGTGAGTCTATATAGATCTGGAGTTGCGTCACCGGGTTACAGAGATATGGATTAGATGACATTACACTTTATCATTTTGTGAATTTTAGAATTATACATGTAATTATTTAACTTGGTAACATTCATACTTTGAGGACTTACAATCACTTATATGCTCTATATATTTATCACAGTCTTCCGTTTGCGTAATTTAACTGTCTCTAGAGTATAATATGCTGATTTGGTACAGTCTCACTCATGTTTAATGCACTAATACGGACAACATTTAATCATCATTAGCTATGTTACATAAGTGATGCGTTGGAACTCAGGAGTTGAGCGTCTGCTCGACCTCCGATTTTCAGGGCGTTAGACCCATCCCCATTAAACTTCTTAAAGTTTCGGTGTTTGAAGTCAGTGGGAAATGGCATTTCTTCTATTTTAAGGGAATACGGTGTCTGATATCAGAATCTTTTCTTATGATTTTGTTCCTTCTCTAGATGAATGGTTTTGGTGACCATTTGTCGAATTTCTTCATGCGTTATGTTCTGAGTAATATTGGCACTGGTCCTTGAAATCTAATTGCTTATGGTTGTGACATTTTTACTTGTAGTTCAATGTTGTTCACGGCAGTCACTGTTAGAAAATTAAGGACTTCTTCGGCAACATGCTCACATGGTGAAGGCTGATTAGGCTGATTAATATCTGCCGACAAGTTTTCTGTTTCTTTATACTTCAATTGTCCTGATATTGAAGGAGAAAGTGAAAACTACATTGTTGATGCCGTTGAGGAAGATGAACTATTATGATATTGAGTGACTGAGGTGAAACTGCGCCTTGTGGCATTTCGCATAATTGACCCTTTAACAGTACTTAAAAGGATGGTACTCCTTGTGAGATAAGATCGAACCCTTCATTTTTTGGTTGTCACTATCATCCATCCTTCATCATCTCGTTGCATTACTGGTGAAGCAGAAACTATTTTGGACATCACCTGAAATTACCTATCCTCGATCGTAACTGATTTAATCTTCTCTAGTACTTTCCATAGTAGTGATCCTGTATTGTCGATGTAATCTACTGAGAATTCGTTAGGTGTGAAGTAGACAACCACGTTAGTTAGGAGAAAAGTCATTATGGTTGTGTAAGGACAAAATGCCTGTTATTCAGAACAAAGTATCAGTTATTTTAATTAAATAAAATTGTACTTTGTTTTAGAGATGAATGGGAGGATGTTCCCATTAAGAGTCGCCATTTTGGCATCTATTTGACCCCAAATAGTGATAAAAGTTCTCTCAATATTTTCTAAGTTATCATTGAATAATAACATTCCCCAGCAGAGTCGCCATTTTGTTTCGACAAGAAACAAATGCGTTTGATTTGGGGGATTATCATTTAATAATAATAAAGAAAGAATGAGAGAATAATGATCACAAAGTATTTTATTCATTCTGAATTTATTTACATCCTCATATATCTCTTGATTCTGAAAATAAAGTACAATGAATCAATACAATGAATGAGAGGAGGAACAGTTCAATAGCAATTTCGACAGCATTTCAGCGTATTAGATGTTCATCACAAAGACAGATAAGTTGTGTAGACATGAGGTTCTTAGTTTGGTTGTGTGGTAGACACTGGTTGTCTTTTCACTCTCTCTTTTGACTTCTCCACCTCATTCTGAATTATTCTTCTCTCCTTACTCTTGAAGTTCCTTCAAAACAAATGGTTTTGCAAGTAAACCAGTTGTGCAGATAGACTTTTCCCTCTTCTGAAGCTCTCTAAATAAGGAAACTTCTATTATGCAAAACTTTAGTTGTGCATCGCACAATGATACTCTTGGGGCAACTTCTGTTGTGCACTGGATAACTTCTTTTGTGCACCACACAACGATACTCTTGGGGCAACTTCTGTTGTACACCAGATAACTTCTGTTGTGCACTTCATAACGAAACTCTTGCGGTAACTTCTGTTCTGCACCGCACAACGATACTCCTGGGACAACTTCTATTATGCTCCTGGAGCCCTTGAGCTTCTCTTACTTCCGTCCTCCTCAAATGAGGATGGGAGGGGGTATTTATAAGCTTCTCACATATGTGAAGGCTATTCGCGCATAACAGGGAGCACACAACCCAGGGGCACACAACCTATTCTAGCGCACAACCCATTCCAGCGCACAACAGATTCTAGTGCACAACCCATAGGCGCACAACCCATTCCAGTGCATAACACATTCTAGTGCACAACTCTTTCCAGCGCACAACCCATTCTAGCGCACAACACATTCCAATGCACAGTGCACTATTCATCGTGCAAAACTATTCACTGCGCACGACGCACTATTCACTATGCACAACACACTATTCATCATACAACACTATTCATCTCACACAGTGCACTATTCATCATGTAACACTATTCATCATGCACAACGCACTATTCATGACACACAACACACTATTCATCGCACAACACTATTCACCGTGCACAATGCACTATTCATCACGCAACACTATTAATCATGCAACAACACTATTCATCCATGCAACTATTCATCACAGCACTATTCATCGTACAACACTATACATCATGCAACAACACTATTCATCCACGCAACTATTCATCGCAACACTATTCATGAGCAGCATTATTCATCGCGGCACTATTCACGAGAGATTGAAGATAGAGAGAGGGCTGCGTAATGGGAGAAATGTTATGCAAATGAAATATCCAAGGAGATAGAGAGGGCCGCGCAATGGATAGGGCTGCCTATCTTGGAATCTTGATGTGCAACAAACCAAACTCCTTTTGACTCATGTATTTTTTGTGCCCCAACACTTGTATTTTTCTTTCTAGCACTAAACTCAAAGATTATATTAGTGGATATGTGATGATGATTATGTTTTTGTGACTTCAGTACACTTATGGTTATGCTTCTTTATAATAAAAAAATTCATCCTAAAAATCCTCCTTATAGGATCCTAGGATAGGAACATGGCGTTTGGGAGCTAAGAGCCGAGATGGGGTACTACAGAGGCTGTGAACACTGAATTTGGTGGCCGGGAATTTAGTGAGCCATGTTCCTGAGTTTAGAGTGTGATACACAATCTTAGATTTTCAAGACGTGTTACAAGCTTAGGTAAATTCCATAAACGCTTATCAACGCTCATTCAGTACACCCAAATCCAACACTTATAATCCAAGTTAGTGGAACCATCCCAACTTTAGTTTAAAAAATGCACTAACTACTAATTCTAGCACTCCTCCCAAGGGCATCTTCTTGCACCACAAGTAACCTCATAAAAGAGGACCCTTAAGGACATATTATAAGCATTTATGAAAGGGCATATGCAATTTAATCAAACCACCATATATGTCATAAACAAGTTGAAAATATTAGTTATTAGGATTGAATCACATTTGAGTGTTAGGGAGAAATGGACCTTTCAAGCCCAACCTCGACCTAACCCAAACAGGCAATTCAAAGTGAGTGATTCTAATCCTTCTAACTCAAATGTTGAACAAGGTAAATCCATCACCACTCGTAGAAGTGGAAAACAGATAAATAAGACTATTCCTACAAAAGCCAAAATGCTTAAAAACTCAAAAAATGTAAGGATGATAATCGACCTAGCATTGCTCCACATGACAAAGGGTTTGAGCATGAGTACGAGCACATGGCCCCCGTTTCCCCAACATCTTCTTTCACCAAGGCGACCAGACGATAACCAGGACATTTTTTAGGTTTTCAAACAAGTGAAAGTTAACATCCCTTTACTGGATACAATTAAGCAAGTTCCCTCCTATGCCAAATTTCTAAAGGATTTATATATTATCAAGTGAAACCAAAATGTAAATAGGAAAATTTTCTTGAATGAATAGGTGAGTGTCATACTAAGTAAGAAAACTCCCCCTAAATACAAAGATTCAGGTAGCCCAGCCATCTTGTGCATTATTAGGAATTTCTAGATTGAACAAGCATTACTAGATTTAGGGGTGAATATAAACTTCCTACCTTACTCAGTATATGATAAACTAGGCCTTGGTGAATAGAAACCCACTAAGACTACATTACAATTAGCTGGTCACTCCATTTGAATACCGAGAGGGGTAGTAAAGGACATGTTAGTCCAAGTCGATAAATTCTACTATGCGGTAGATCTATTATGCAATAGATTTCATCATCTTATACACACAACCAGTCATCAACTCTAGTACTCAAATTCATGTTATTTTGGGATGTCCATTCCTAGCTACTTTAAACGCATTAATTAATTATTGTTAAGGTAAACTTGTTAAAACCTTGATTTTCATGGGCTAACCACCAATCAACCCAATGACATTTTCAGGCTATCTCAACAAACCTAAATGAAATAATAAACAAAAATAGTACTTATCTTCAAATCAGACAAAATGTCGATTTAAAGATACTTTGATGAAATCGAGGCTTCAATCAATGCAATGATTTTCTTTCTTTGATGTCGATGAAGCTGTGTATGCTCAACCAGAAAGAATATAGGGATCCAATATATCTCAAGGAATACAAACATTAACTGCTGCAGATTCAATTCTCTATTTCTCAATTAAAATATAAAGTACTCTTTAATTACATTTAAAACTAACTTGAGAAAGGAAATTCAATAAGCTAAAACAAAATAAGAATTACCACACAAACAAATTTGGGAGGAGCTCAGTTTTTCTCTTTGCTTGAAGAAGATTTTTCACCAATTTTCATTATCAAACCAATGAGAGAAAGTCCCTATTTATAGCCAAAGAATTTGGAACTTCAATCAGCCTAAAAAAGGCTTTGGCTGGTTGAATTTCAATGATATTGTTCCAACGGCTATCGGATTACACGGGATAAGATTTATCAAAAATTCGTATAGCTCGAGCTAAAATTCGGCTAGCCGAATCCCTTTGAAATCCAAATATTCTATTGTTGGAAACTTGACCCGAGACACCTTCAGGCTAGCCCAAGCCCAGTTCGATTGGTTGAACCCAAAGTTGGGCTTGCTGAACTTGCAATAGAATTTTTCGTTTGTTGTTGCTGTAAACTTGGTTGAGGTTAAGGTTAGGTTGGCCGATCCAAATTTGGGTAGCTGAACCAAAAGTTAGGCTTGCCGAACTATAGTGAAATTACAATGTAATTTTACATTTAAATACATTAGGCCATGTTTAAAAAAACTTGTAACCTAAGGTCCTTTCTATGGTCATTTTACCTGATGGTTGACATACACATTGATCTTTCATATCTTTCACTTGTAACCGTATCGAGTCTTCTAGTCTTGTGATGTTGACCCACTCTTCATGAAATGTCATAGAAGACTAAAGTGGACTGAAGATCTAGCAAGCATTTCGTTTATGAAATTTGACAACTACATGTGTGCTTCGAATACAAGCACTTACAGAGTTAGGAAGCTATCCTTTGGAAATATGACGTTTGAATTGAATGTTTTAACTTGTGCAAACAACTGGGGGATGCTGACAAGAATCACGAGATAAATACGATTGATACATTCATGGAGGATGAGCTCCTCTTGACTACAATCTCTGATTCCTTATAAGCATGTTTGTCTCACTTCATTGATTTCAATTATCATATGATTTTAGATGTGGTGGATGCCTTATTAGATTCTATGCTAATACTTGAAACTAACTAGTGGAGGCCATGTTTTGAAAAATTGCCCCTCACCAATTCTAAGTCTCACCATCTAGCATTGAGGCATTCAAGCTTAACCAAAACTATTACCATCTAAGTTGAACATCTATTTAGGTCATGATGATACATTTCCTATGGTCATCTCTTCATGCCCAGAAAAGGACTAAGAGAATGAGTTGGCTGAAGTACTCAAGGAATATAAAGGAGCAATTATAGGGACGATTATGGATCTCAAGGGAATAGACTCCTTGATTTGTACTCACCATATACACCTTAAGGAGAATTCCAAATCCACTCAGCAACCACAACGTCATTTAATTCCAAATATGAAGGAAGCAGTTAAAGCTAAGGTGTTAAAACTATTGAATATGGGTATCATTTACCCTATATCCGATAGTCAATGGGTGAGTCCAACTCAAGTGGCTCCTAAGAAATCTAGAATCACTGTCCCAAATGCAAATAATAAACTGATCCCAACAAGAGTTACAACCGGTTGGGGGATGTGTATTGATTATAGGAAGCTAAACTGTAACGCCCTGAATTTTGAGGGTCGAGTAAATGCTCAACTCCCGAGATTTCTCGGTTACTTCTACATTAGCAAATTAAGCATGTATAGGATTATACTAAATAGTATAACATACTCCGGAATAAATGCGATTAAAGAAGATAAGTAAATTGATACGCATGTAGTATGATTATCCAGAGTATGGGTCCAGTTGGGTCCAATATACAATTTCAAAAATCAATAAAAATGTAGAAATGTGGCGTCTAGCTAAGCCCGATCACTCGACTCTCCCTATCAAGAAGTGCACAGCCTACATTGGCCCATCCGATAGCCAGAAGTAGGAAAACTCCTCCTTTGGGTCCATGTACGCCTCCTTCAAAGCATTGGCCTTGGTAACCCCTGCATCTACATCAATATCTAGTTGGTGTTTTAAAACATCATTTTAGAGTGGGAGTGAGTGATTAACTCACTGGTTCCATAAAGCATAAGTTACACATGTTATCAAGTTTATCTGTGCAGGAAATGATAGAGCAATGTAAGCAACAATTTCCTAAGTCCTCTTATTAATGCACGTATGGGATTTATGAAATGATACATGCACTTACAATCCAACACTCCCTTAACACGCAACTCCGACACCAGGTTCTCAAATGTTAACACTCCCTCAACAAGCGATCTCAACTCCTGATTTGCCACATCCTGATCTAGTGTGATGCGGTATATGGTTATGTTAGCCAAGTGATTAATTAAACCTATTCATCCAGCAATTTGGGGAAGCTGGGGTACCTCCCTTTTAGTCATTGGTCTCATCTGAATTACTAGGCGTGGGACTGGCATAGCGGTCCCACGCCTATATTCCTTGATACGTTTGGGTTCGTCACTCCCATTTGAATGTATATGAAGGCAAGTTGTACGAGTAATGCTCGCAGTCACTACGGGGAGGCTTTTAACTATGGCATAGGCCGATAGCATGGACATGGTGTCCCATTCTACCATGCCAGGCTCATGAGTCTTGAGGATCACGATACTAATGGTATTTAGTAGACCATCACAATTGGTAAGGGGGTGTCTTAGATTCAAACAATTGTGATCGTGCATGGTGGACATATATAAGGTTAGCCGGTTCTTTGGACAATTTTGGTTGATGCATGTAAACACCGGTGCAACTGGCATGGGGTGTAAACACCCCACATAGCCCAACCATTGTCAATCATCCATGTTCGACCCGGATCAGTCGAAAGTGTCCAGGGTGGCCAACCTAATTTGGACAACCCATACTCAGGAATTTGACGACTAACCAAACTACTCTTCTGGTCCAATTTCTTTATCTAATCAACTTAACTAGCATTAAAGATAATAATATTCACATTCAATAATCAAATTCAGTAATCCACTCATTAAAGAATTTTATCAAACACATAGGTGTCATTAACCTTCATTGGACTAAAATTTAAATATACATAGGTTATCATGCAATTTTCAAGTGAGCAATCATCAATCATTAACTGAGACAGAAACATTGACAAATGACAACCTAAACATCTATGGTCCGCACCTCTCTCTATTACGTCTGACTCAAACTCGTTTCTAGGGTTATGTTTCCAAGGAAGGATCGTCGACCACCTACATGAGTACATGAGTTCATAAATATTGGACGAAATCCATTTGAAAACCTACATCTACAAGGAAGGCTCGTAATCTTACTGTCATGCCCCAAACTCGGAAAACGGGCTCACGAAATTTTTGATCACCGAATCCGACGCCGACAGCCTCCGTAGTACCCCATTCTTGGATTCCGGCACTCACATGCCAGATTTCAATCCTGGGATTCTATAAGGAAGATTTTCAGTATGAATTTTTTTTGTAATGGAGCATAACCACAAGCATAACCAAGTCACAAAACAACATCACCACATATCCACTATATTAAAAACTTTAAGTACAAATGCAAAAAGGGAAATACAAGGTGATTAAAAACTCTAAAATAAACTGATGTGCGCTCCTGCCTTAGCGCTGCTGCAATCCAATTCCACCTACACGCAACGGTCATGCATAAGCTTATAAAAGCTTAGAGGGTGGTGTAAGTGTGTGGGCAAGGCAAGCACTAAGTGTATAATATCAGAGTAATGTGAAAATATGAAGTAAGTCCATGAATACAACCAGCCGTACCAAGGCTATGTGATGCAAGGCATGAATGCTATCAGCCATACTAAGGCAATACGATGCGGGACATGAATGCTATCGACCATACCGATGTAATGCGAGGCCTACGTAAACGAATGTCATATGTGAGATGCAATCCAAGCAAGCTAGTACTCATCAAGTACACATATCAGTACAGTTCCTCTCTGGATATTACCGGGGTCTAATACACCTCACACTAACTGCCTCCTCCCTAGCTGCACAGTCAAGTAAGTGGAAGAGACCACACTATCCGCCTGACCAGTAGTCTGCCAATACCTACCCGGCTCATCGATAACAAACTCATTTGTGAGCTAGTTAAACTCAGCCTAGCTTATAACCCCCTCACTCGGGCGGATAAGGCCACACCCCTTTCCAACCAACCATGACACAGTGGGAGACACGGCCTACTGGTGTTCGGCACTCGGGCGCTCGTGCATCCACTTGGTCTAGACGTTAGAGCATCTCCTGGTACCAAAAAGGTTCTGAGATTTTCACCCAAGGACATTCTAAGTGTCCACAATGCTAGAGCCAATATTTTCGGTATCCGATACTACCATTCACGATGTGTCTGTGGAGGCCACGACCCTGATGTCGCTAGGGCGTGTAGTAATCAAGTCACACATATGCGAGATGCATGGGTCACACCGTACAATCATGCAGCAATCTTGTGCATACCACGCGATCATGTGGGGCACTCCGTCTCATAAGGAGTCCCGTAAATGTTTTAGCCAAATGGCTTATGCTGTCGTCAAACATTCCTCATATCAAGCATACATATGATGTGTATGGGCATGAATCATGAAATTATACTAAGCATGTTATAAAGTTGTGAACTATCCTTACAATGTAGATGAGCCTAGACGGCCTACACACAACAAGTTTGGGCCTATCAATGGGCCTTAAGGAGAGTTATAATGTAGACATTTAACCAACATTGTACTCGCAATGTGGGCGTCAAACCATCATTGTTTCCTAGGCACGACCCGCCATAAATATCATTACATAAAGCAAGGTGGAATCACACATTGCAATGGACCTTAGGTAAACCCCATTGGGCCTTAAATATATCAAATGGGCCATATCACATGGGCCTTATATTCATCAAGTAGGTCACATCATTGGGCCACACCAATGAGCCTTATGTACATTGCAATGGGCCATAACCCATGGGCCTTATAATACATCAAAGTGGGCCTAATCACATGGGCCTTACATTCATAGTAAGGTGGGCCTCAACAACGGCCTCATACACATAAAGTTGGGCCTCAACAACGGGCCATAAATATGACAAGTGGGCCATATCACATAAGCCATATGTATATACCAAGGTGGGGTCCACTTGAACTATAGATCTACCTTATTTTTAGCCTCAAGCCCTAAAATAAGCTTTCAAAATGGTTGGATAGATTGGATGCCACACATGCATCATGGTGGGGGTCCACATGAAGGCCCACCATCATGTGTATATATATATATATATATATATAATATAATATATAATCTATATATAATATATATAATACATCCAATATAATACACACACACACACACTCTGCAATCCCACACATGGGGTGGGTCCCACCGTCCAGTGTGGACGGTGCAGATAGAACACATAAATCATGGTGGGTTCCACCGTCCATGATCAGTGGATGGTGTGAATGAAACACATACATCACTGTGGGTCCCACGTGGTGTAAGACCTGTACCCTAGTCTGTACCATTCCGTATGCTTCCGCTGTCCTTCCGGTCAAATCTCGGCAAATCCTCAACCTGTTTCCGACGTTTATGCGCAATCCTAGGCCGAGTCCTGCATGCTGAAGTCAGCTCAACCTGAGACATGTACCTTGGCGACCGCGCCAACGCCACGGTTCCAACGCCACGACTCGCGCACCGAACCGATACCCAGGATAGAAAATGTCAGCCCATGTTCATTTTGAGGAAAACGCCGTGCATTGCGGACTTCGAGGGAATCTCTATGGAATGTCACATCAAATCAAGACAAGTACACCACCTTACCTCCATGCCACCTCACCCAACAACAAGTATAAGTGGCCTCTCTCCCTTTTCCTACAAGTCAGACCTCTCTCTCCCCTCACCATTCCTCCTTTTTACAATTTTCAAACATAACTATACTCTTTTTTTTTCAAAACTCACCCATATCCATCCATCTCCCATCCTTACAAGACCACTCCATCCATCCTTACACCCATTATTTCTATCTCCCTCTCTCATTCTCTAGCAAATATCCAAATCCCATGAGAAATTCCACACGTCCAACACTCTCTCTCAACTCGAAGTGTGGCCCACCCTCTCATCTCTCATCCCCACCATAGAAACTCCATCATCCACTGTTAAAAGTCGAGCATAGGAGCTTACAAGCCTACGGGAGCAAGAAGAAAGCTTAGAGGTGGGTGATCCACCGTTATTTCTCATTTTTTTGGGCCACATGTAGTGGGACCCGTTTGATATATGAATGTAAGAAATGGAGGGCCCATAGTGGCGGGGTCCCTCCTCTCTATCTCACCGTATCTCTCTCTATCCATTTTGATGAAGTGGGCCCCACTAATTCATGTTCTATCTGCACCATCCACGATGGGACTCCACCGTGCAGTACACACACCCAGATTCATAGCTTAACTGGCAGACCGAGTGGAGATACCTCGTTTCAGCACTTGAGGTCTTGGTGTCGATCCCTAGCAAGGGCAGCTAGCTGGTGTGTGTACTATGTGGGCCCCACCGCATGATGCATGTGTTTCATAAAAACCGTCCATGCATGTGAGGCCCACCGTCATCCATCTATCCATTGTCTCTGGACGCTGGATGTTGGGCATGGCTAACATGGAGCACGTGTACTGACATGGGTGTGTACTAACAAAGCTAACAAAAAAAAGTGATTTTGGGGTGGGCCACTCATGCAGGCCCCACCTTGATGTATGTAGATAATCCACACCATCCATTCTGTGGCTTAGCCCATTTTAGGCGTTGAGCTGAAATTTGAGACCAATCTGATAATCAGGCGGGCCATACATAGGAAATAGTAGGGTTATCTGTTAAATCTCGCCTTGATGTTTTTATTCGCCAAAAATATGCTGCATATTAGGCTTGATGCATTCTTATTGAGCCACAGGGACCAATGGGCAGGGTGGATTTCCTTGATGCGGGTCCCGCCTATAAAAAACCATGGGAAGACGAAATTTTCAAATTTTTTTATTTAAACAGGCAGCGCCTGAGCCTGACGGACAGGCAGATTGGGTTGGGCCACGGGCCCCAGCCATGGACCCCACCATGATGTGTTTGAACATCAACACCGTACATTTTGATGGGCCCCTTTTGATCAGGGGCCACCCCAAAAATTCACCATATCCGCCACTCAGGTGGCCCACATCATAGGAAACAATGGTGATTTCACGGCTGCCATTAGAACCCACTTGGGCATTACAGAAGTTTCGAATCAAATATGAAAATTTTTTTCCTATTCGTTCATGTCCTTTGACCTTATCAACAGTTTGGATTGCATATAAATATTACGGTGGACCCCATGCCTATGTGGCCTCGTCAACAGATTGGATGCAAATAAACATTATGGTGGGCCCCTGGTCCACGTGACCTTATGGACAGATTGGATGCAAATAAACATTATGGTGGGCCCCTGGTCCACGTGACCTTATGAACAGATTGGATGCAAATAAACGTTACAGTGGGCCCTGGTTGGGTGGAAAATAAACATTACTGTGGACCCCCAGGTTTGAGTGACCTTATTAATGGGTTGGATGGAAAATAAACATTATGGTAGGCCCCACATGGGACCCACTGATGTATGTGTTGTAATCTACACCTCCCATTAGTGTGGGCCCCACCATGGGTTTGTACCTCATCTATGTCGTCCATCCTTTCAATCACTATGGGATCCACCATGATGCATGAGTTTCATCCAAATCATCCAACCATTTTGGAGACCATTTTTAGGCCCATCTTGATGTATTGGTGGCCCTTGTTGAGACCCACCTTAATATAAATATGAGGCCCATATTATAAGGCCCATTGTGATGTATGCAATGCCCATGTGACTAGGCCCATCTTAATGCATTTGTGGCCCGTCGTTGAGGCCCACCTTAATATATATATATATATACACGAGACCCATGTATGAGGCCCATTTGATGTGCTGGAGGCCCATGGGTCAAGGCCCAATAGGACGTACATAAGGCCCATTATAGTGTGATTCTGAAAATGCCTAGCTATATGTCCTAGAGGGGGGGTGAATAGGACAATGCCAAATAAAACTTATAACAGCGGAATTAAAAAGAATATGATAGCCAAAATAAATCACAATGCAGGAAAGTAAGACAGCCTCAAAATTCAGATCTTGAGAGGTTGATACAAATGTTATTCTAAGGACAACCTTACACCAAAAACCAGAGTTTATGGTAGGACAACCTTATTTCTAGAAAGATCTTTGTATCAAATCTCAAATCGAAGAGGAATACAGAAATAAATACAAACTGAACTGAAATAAATTGAATCACAAATGTATTGTTTTAGGGACAGCCATACACCATAAAAATGGCAGGGCAACCTTGCTGGAACAACTTTTAAAAGAAATTAAAATATCAAGCGATAAAGGAATAGCAGAAAATAAATTCTAAACTATTACAACATTCTCACAATGCTTGAATTAAATGATTACAACATTCACCACTATACATACATCCCACAAAAAAATAATTAAAGATTAGAAGAATAAATCACTCAACCACAACACAAGGGATTATAGTGGTTCGCCTGTGTGTTCACCAATTGTTAAACAACAACCACACAAAATGCTACTCCACTCCTAATATCCTCACACAGGGGATATTAGCGTTCACTAAAAAAATAGGTTTTCCCAGGTTCACCCAAAACCTTTACAATTGTGTTTTTGTCTGTGGGTTTACACAATTTAAAAAACCCCACTTCTGAGTTTTCCTAGCTCTCCTTAGATAACCAATACAACAAGATTTTTCTGGCAAATCTTGAAAGAAACCAAAACAGAAAGGAATTTACAATTAAATGTAAAATACTTGATTATCTCCTTCGTTGTAGCAGCCCGGTAGAACCAAATCAGAGTAGATGATTGAATGTCCAAGTTCAATGTCCAGTACTCAATTACAATGGTTCTAATTCTAATAGATTTTAAATTAAACCGAATAGGGCTTGGCTTAATTGATTTTGATTCCAAAGAAAGGGAATAATAATTCCTCTTATCAAATCAGATTGGAATAGCAGAAACAAAATCAATTAAAATAAAGCTAACGAAAGAGAATATTAAATAAGCACACTTAGCTTAGATGGAGCACAGAATTATCTCTCAGAAGTTCGACGAAGCTTGGCTTGAATAGATTAATTAATTCGATAATTTCTTCTGAGATTCGTGCACTATTTATAGGTGAGCAGATCGTGTCTTCGACTGGTCTAGGGAGCTCTTCGACTAGTCGAAGCAACAATAGATATTTAAAAAATCCGGCGGGATATGCTCTGACCATTCTACGACTGGTCGAAGGTCACCTTCGACTGGTCGTAAGTCACCTACGACTGGTCGTAGGTTTCCTTCGACTGGTCGAAGAAACTATTAACCATCGCTGGAATTCGAGTCGAAGATGTTCGACTAGTCGAAGATGCAGTCGACATTGTTCCTACGACTGGTCGAACAAATTCCTGGACTAGTCGAAGCCTAACAGATTTTATCCGGAATTTGTAACAAACTCACGACTGATCAAGGAATTTCTTAGACTGGTCGAAGCAAGTCTAGGACTAGTCGAAGAAGACCTAGGATTAGTCAAAGAACAGACCAATCACATGTAAAATAAACATTCGGTTTATGTATCCAAAATGACCTACTTCTAAGATCAACCTATGGTCAGTCAAACCTCAATCATGAAGTATGGACATTGAAACATTAGGAACAAGTGACCTTGAAGAATAAGCCTTGAAGTCTTGATGTAGCTCAATCTTGAAAGGGTCTTGAGTTCTTTACAAACTGCCTTGTACTCTTCTTGAAGTCTTGCAGCTTGAGTCTTGTCTTGTAAGCTTTGCTTGTTGTGAGCTTAGCTTGTTCATGAATGTTGATCCTTGAGAGAGCTTCACTTATGCAAGTTATATATAACATAACAGTGATTTTGGCACCACAAATTTGACAACAGACAGGGATATAAACTATAGCACTTATAGATTCCACCATGGTATATGTGTTGATTTTATAACGGGCTATACCTTGAGAGCAATGATGGTTTAATGTCCACATTGTAAGGATAATGTTGGTTAAATGTCCGCATTATCACTCTCTCCCTAGGGCCCATTAATAGGCCTATACCTGTAGCGTATAGGCCGTCTAGGCCCATCTTCGTTTTGATCAGAGCCCATCACCACATAACATGTATAGTATGGATCCATGATTCATGATCATACGCATCATATGTATGCCTAATGTGAGAAGTGACTGATCATAGCATATGCCTTCAGGCAAATCGTTTATCGACTCCCTGATAGGCAGAGTTGCCCCACATAAGCGCTCAGTACGCACAAGATTGTTGTATGTCTGATAGTATGATTCATACACTTACATTTGTGTGATCGTGATTATTGTATGCCCTAACGATATCAGGGCCATAGCCTCCACATACACATCATGAGTGGTTGGATTGGATACCGAAAATACTGTTTCTAGCATCAGGGCGCCATAGATATCCCTAGGTAAAAATTCCTAAACCTGATGGTACCAGAGGATGACTCCAACGTCGAGACCGAGTGGATACACGAGCGCGCGAGGGCCGTATACCAGTAGGCCGCATCTCCCACTGTATCGTGGTCGGTTCGAAAGGGGTGTGACCTTACCCGCCTGAGTGAGGGGCCAATTTCTATGTTGAGTTTGACTAGCTTGAGGAATGTGTCCGCTATCGACGAGCCGGGCCCGATATTGGCAGGTGGATAGTGAGGTCTCTTCCACTCTCCCAGTTGTGCATCCGGATAGGGGCGGCAAGCTGGCGTAGAGTATATTAGACCCCGGTGGTTATCCAGAATGAGAACTGCACTGATATTTGATAAGTTGTATGTGGATTTGGATGAGGATTAGCATGCTTGAGTTGCATCTCGTATTACATGGTCTTGTTATGGCCGGTAGCATTCATATCATGCACGACATAGCCTTGGTACGGCTGATTGCATTCATGTACTATCATCATGATTCTGCATTACTCTAACCTTGCATTCTGAGCACGCTTATATTACGCACACACTTACACTAACCTCTAAGCTTTCTATAAGCTTATGCACGATTGATGCGTGCAGGTGATGCTAGGATGCAGCCATAGTCTCACCACAGTTGGAGCATGCAGCCGAGCTTCTGGAGTTTTTGTTACTTTCATTATCTTGTATTTCCCTTTCATACGCCTTGTACTCAAAGATTTTAATCATAATGGATTTTTTGATGGTGTTCTTGTGGTTATTGTTCATGGGTTATGCATGTGGTTATGCTCATTACGAATCCAATTGATGATTAGAAACCCTCCTTGTAGCGTCCCCGGATCGGAACCTGGTGTATGGGTGCCGGGAGCCGAGAATGGGGTATTACGGAGGCTGTCGATGCCGGATTCGGCGATCAGGAATTTTGTGAGCCCGGTTTCTAAGTTCGGGGCATAACACGTGGGGCCCACCATAATACTTATTTACAATCCAAACCTAGATGAAAAGGAAAAAACAAATTTCATCTTGATCCAAAGCTTTTATGAACCCAAAAAGTGTTTCAATGGCAAACATTCATTCACCGCTGTTTCTTATGATGTGGGCCACCTGAGCCGTGTATATGGCTAATTTTTTAGGATGACCCTTAGCCCTAATGGGCCCACAAATTGGACGGTGTGGATCATAAACACATATCATGGTGGGGCCCATGGCTGGGACCGTGGGTCCCTATTCGTCCACCCGCCAGCGCAGCAGGCACTGCCTGCGCCTCTGACAGCAGCAGCATCAGCATCAGCTGCTGCATGTGTGTGTGTGTGTATATATATATTTGAAATCATGTTTTATCACTATTTTCCATACGTAGGGTCCGCTTCAAGTGAATCCACCCCAACCAATGGATTCTATAGTCCATAACCCATCCATCAAGCCTAATATTGGGCATGTTTCGGCGTGTAGAAAAATTCAGGCGAATTTAAATGGTAAAAATCACTATTTACTAAGGTATGGCCCACTAGAAAGTTGGATCAGCTTCATTTTTCGGCTCAACGCCTAAAATGAGTTTGGAAATAGGATGGACGGAATGGATTTGATCCTTGCATCAAGGTGGGGCCCGCATGAGTGGTCCACTCAAAAGCTTATTGAATCAAGCTTATATTTGGTTTCACTTCACGTCTAGCATCTTTGGACACTGGACAACTTAGCTTAACACATGCATTTACGGTGGACCTTGCTCAGGTGGGCCACCAAATGCATGGATGGTGTGGATGCAACACATATAAAGTGGGCGCCCACCTATGGATCACTTGGATAAAATACATGCCTTATGGTGGGGCCCCTCTAGGTGGGCCACACGACCACATCATCACATGAAAGGAAATGAAAAAGAGAGGGAGTGAGAGAGAGAGAGAGAGACACGCGTGATGGAGGGACCCCGACACTATGGGCCCTCCGTTTCAAGCACCCAATCATACATCAAGTGAGTCCCATTGCATGTGGGCCCACCAAATCAAAGATCAATGGTGGAGATCCCTTTTCCACTAAGATGTAAGGTCTAGATGACCCCTTTTTAATCTAGAAAGTAAACATCATGATGGGGTCCATGGAGAATGGCCCCATCATGGAATGATAATAAAATCAAGGTGGGCCATCGGCCACATCTAGGGTCCCAAGTGAAATCCATACCATCAATCGGTAGGCCTCACTTGACCCATCATCAAAACATAGAAAGATCTAGCCTAATAAGCACCCATTGTTTGATCTTCTTAGTCTGTTGAAAAGCCGATCTCCTTGTGCTTCACTTTGATGGAGGGTGATGAGAGTTGAATGGGTAGGATGAAGGTTTTTGGGATTGGAAAGGTGGGCCACACAAAGTCATTTTTCTCTCTTGGAATGCATGGACGTGTGGTTTTTGGTTGCTTGGGAGGTTTTGAGAAAAGAGAGAGAGAGGGGGATGGGATGATATAGTGGTTGTAAGGAAAGGAGATGGATGGGAATGGTTTGGTTTGAAAATTGGTAAACGAGGGATGGGTAGGGGAGAGAGTGTTGACTTATGAAAAAGAGAGAGATGGGTTGCATGTACTTGAGGTATGGAGTGTACTTGATTGATTGATTGATTGATGGGACACATTGTAGAGATTCCCTTGAAATTTGCAACACACGGCATTTTCTTCGAATTGAACGCGAGCCCACATCTTTTAACCTGGGTATTGGTTCAGTGCGCAAGTCACGGCGTTAGAACAGTGGCGACGGCACGGTCGCCAAGGTATAAGTTTTGAATTGAGCCAATGTTGGATGTGAGACCCGGCTTAGGATCGTACGCAAACGTCGGATATGCGTCGAGGATTGCCGAAATTTGACCGGAAGGACCGCGGAAGCCTACGGAATGGTACGAACTAGGATACGAGTCTTACACTTACCCTTAAACATTGTCGGAGGAGTTCCGATAGTGAAAACGATAACAGCTAGGCTTGTGGACCAAAGGGAAGAGGGACAACCTCTTCTAGCAGTCACACTTTTAATTAGGGGTGTACATCGAGTCGAATTGAGTTGAGCTAGCCTCAGCTCGATTTCGCTCGGCCACTAGTTAACCTCAGTCCGAACTCGGCTCGACTCGGTCCTCGAGCCTAATTGGCCAGCTCAGCTCAGTTCGGTCAGCAGCTCGGGCCAGTTTGAGCCGAGTTCGCCATTGCAATATTTTCACAAACACCTAGACTGCATCTTCAAAATCTCACTATATTTGAGACAGCAACAATGGTTTTACAGGTATTTTATCAAACACCTTCTAAGCAATATAAAAATTAAGAAAAAAAGGGTGTTGGTTTCATATACATACCTTCCTTGCCCCCAGCCACACTTCTTTGAGGCATTTCATCATACACTTGGTGAGTAACATCAATATAAAAGTAATCGAGTCACCGAACAGGTTTGATCTGAGTTCGATTCGAGCTGGGTTCGATCCGAGTCTAGTCGAGCTAGGGCTAGCTCGAACTCGGATCGAACTCATTTTCAAGCTAAAAAAATCAGCTCAACTCGGCTTGAACTCAGCTTCGAATCAAAGTTTTTCGAGTCGAGTCGAACGAGCTAACCGAGCTATCTCAGTTCGTGTACACCTCTGCTTTCGATCCCTCTCCTCCTTTTCTCTCTTCTCTCTTCTCTCCTCCCTTCTCCCTTCCCTTTCTCCCAAGCTTTGGCTTGAAAATTTCGGATGGGGAGAAAGGGGTGCAATTTGAGAGTCATTTATAGCTCTAGTTGGTGTGCCAATGGTCCTAGGGCCACTTTGTTTGTCATACATGCCCTAAGGGAGGTCATTTCTAACTAATGGAGCCCCTAGGCGGGCCTACAACTTATCTAAACCATGAGGTAGGTGCCCCCATCAAGGGATCTATTCTAGGACACGGCCTTGACACAATCGAATGCACAAATCGGCCATAGGGAGCTCGAGTCAGATCAATTGTTAGCGATGTTCAATCGGGATGACGGTTATACAGATACAAGCAGGGAAATATCCTTGACTCGTACCCTAAGTTTGATTGCATTCTAACGGTCGAAAATTCACAACTTTGTAAAACAGTGATAGCTCTATTTCACTTAAGTTTTCATGTTTCAGCCTAGAGATTTACACATTGCAAGCACTTGGCCGTTGGTCCAAGTTGAGCAATTTTAAGCATTTTCTTAGTTCACCACCCGCGATGAGCATCAAGCCCAATAAGACAGACATTGTTTTATAGTTTCGAAACTAGTGGCACACTAACGAGTGGTCTGGAGTTCATTTGGATAATCGAGGTATTTTCAAAATGAATTAGGTATCAAGATTTATTATGTGCAATGATTATAGTTTAGATTAGTTAAGTTCATAGTGTGGCCTATTCGTAACTAGCAAAAATGACGATTCATTCATAATCACCATAAACCATCGGTTCTTATGTTAGTCAAGTAACTGAATCAATTTGGTTCATTAATTAAGATTTGAACCTTAATCATATCAGTTTTAACTAAATCTTTATTTAATTATGGTTGTCTTGATTAGTCAGTGATAGGTTAACTAGATTTAGGTCTTAGATGAACAAATCACGAGGTTAAACTAGAGGTTTAAGTGATCGGGCGGATTCATTGGCTTCTTACTGTTGATTAATCAAATTTGTACGATTTTATTGGTACCACCCACATATAGGCTCACCACGAGTATTAAGGGTTAGTTAGTGACAACACGAGCTAATTATAGCGAATTTTTTTTTTAGGATTTTTAGAAATCTAAAACAGTGAAAATCCAGGATGTTACATAAACACCGTGACTAGGAAAGACCACTTCCCTCTATCATTCATTGATCAAATCTTAAAGAGATTGGTGGGTCATTTTTATTATTGCTTCTTTGATGGGTATTCTGGATACAACCAAATAGAGATCACCCTTAAGGATGAAGAGAAAATAACCTTTACATGCCCCTTTGGCACCTTTGCTTACAAAAGGATGTCATTCGGTCTATATAACGCCCCCGTCAAATTCCAACGATGCATGCTCAACATAAAATTTTTTTTTTTATTATGGTGAGCAATTTTCTTGAATTTTTATAGATGAATTTTCTGTTTTTGGTTGTACATTCCATGAGTGCTTGAATCACTTAAAATTAGTTTTGACCCGACGTGAAGAAAAGAACCCTATGCTCAATTAGGATAAGTACCACTTTATGGTTTAAAAAGGAATTGTCCTTAGACATTTCATCTTGTCCAATGAAATTAAAGTTGACAAGGCAAAAATTGATCTAATCGCCAATCTACCACCACCCAAAAGCATACATGATGTGCGATCCTTTTTAGGACATGCAGGAATTTACAAGAGATTTATAAAGGACTTTAGTCATATCTCTCGTCCTCTATGTAACCTCCTTCAAGAAGAAACACAATTCGAGTGGGATGAGGATTGCCAAGAACATGTCACTAAGCTTTTAGGCATGTTGACAAGTGCACAAATCATGCAGCCACCCGATTGGTCCATTCCTTTTGAAATCATGTTCGATGCAAGTGATTATGCAGTTGGGGCAGTGCTAGGACAAAGGAAAGAAATGGAGCCTTGTGTGATTTACTACATAAATAGAACACTTAACGTTGTCCAAGTAAATTATTCAATTAGCTGTAGTGTTTGCCTTGGACAAGTTTAAGTCCTACTTGATTGGATACAAAATCATTATTTTCATAAACCATGAGGAGCTCAAGTTTCTTCTCGCCAAGAAGGATGTCAAGCCCCATTTATTTAGTTGGATCCTTCTACTCTAAGAGTTTGATCTGGAAATACGAGACAAGGAAGGAGTAGAGAACATAGTGGTTGACCATCTCTCTCGCCTTTTTCTCTTTGATTTTATAGAGATGACACCCATTAAGTACACATTCCCAAATGAACAATTGTTTTTAGTCTTTTATCTACCTTAGTATGCTGATATTGCAAATTATCTTGCCACGGATGCAATTCCTACTCATTGGAGTACGCAAGATAAAAGAAAGTTTTTTACTAAGGTACGTAACTTTTTCTGGAAAGATCCTTATCTGTTTAAATATTGTCCAAATCAAATCATTAGGAGATGTGTTCCAGATAATGAGCAATCTAAAGTAATCTCCTTTTATCACTCTTATACATGTGGTGGACAGTTTTTTTGGCAAGAAAAACCACTATGAAAATTCTGGAGGGTGGTTTTTATTGGCTTACCATGTTTAAGGACACCCATGTACTTTGTAAATCATGATAGCGATGCCAAAAGCTAGGGGTAATGTCTTATAGAAATACGATGTCTTTAAACCCAATTTTGATCACCATGGTATTTAAATGTCGGGGCATTAATTTCATGGGACCATTTCCCTCATCCTTTGGACACCTATACATCCTTTTAACTATTAATTATGTTTTAAAATGGGTAGAGGTTGTCTCATGTAGAACCAATGATCACCGAATAGTTATACAATTTTTGAAAGAAAATATATTGTCTACAATTGGAAAGCCTAGAGTCATCATTAGAAATGGAGGCTCTCACATTTGTAATAGGCATTTTAAAGCCTTAATAAAGAAATATAGCATTACACACAAAGTGAGTACCCCCTATTACCTACAAACAAACGGCCAAGCCAAGATATCAAATAGGAAAATTAAACACATCTTAGAGAAAATAGTAAATTTTAATTCCAAGGATTAGTCTCTTTGACTGACCAATGCATTATGGGCTTACTGTATAGCTTATAAATCCCCTATTAGTATGTCCCCTTATAGACTTATCTTTGGAAAAGCTTGCCACTTACATGTGGAGATGGAACATAAAGCATATTGGGCTATTAAGATGTTCGACTTCAATCTAGACAAAGCTAGCTCATTTCATAAACTCCAACTGAATGAGTTGAAGGAGACAATGAGCGAAGCATATGAGAATTCTTGGATATACAAGGAACAAATGTAGGTATTTCATGACAAGAGTATTCTTTGGAGAAATTTTAAACCAAAATAGAAAGTTGTCTTGTATAATTCGAGATTGCATATTTTTTCATGTAAGTTGAGATCTAGATGGATCAGCCCTTTCATTGTGAAAATAGTATATCATCATGAGGCGGTGAAAATTGAAAATTCAATGAATGAAAAAGTTTTTAAAGTGAATGGACAACGTTTAAAACTGTTTATTGAAAAATTATCACTAGAGGATGAGTCCATGCCTTTGGAAAATCTTACGTATCAAGACTGATCTCCTAGTTTGATGGAGATCCATTTCCCTTTCTTTCGTAAGAAATTATTTTTTGTAAGATAGGTGATCGAACCTAAGGGTTGACAACCCCAAGTGCAAGGTTGCAATGCAATAATAATTATGTAAGACTAAGGTTGAATCCTCAAGGAATGGGAAACACAACCTAGAATTGGGTGAAAGGTAATGGTTTGTCTGGGTTTCTAATCCAGTGAAGTAAAAAATGGTTAAACAAAATAATAAAATACTAAGGATTTAGGAATCCACTTATAGTAATCATAATATCTCCTCCACTGATTCAATTCTTATAACTCAATTGGAATTGAAGTCCTATCCTATCCTATGCAATAAGAAGATTAAATAGTTAAGTCAATCTCAGCATCTAACAATATATGATATCAATTGAATGATTCTCTCATAAAGCACTTGGGCATCAATTGTAGGGAAACAAAAGCATCTAAAGCACCATTAGGCGACAATAGATCAATCAAATATACAGATTAAATCCCTCTTTAATTCAGGATAAATAATTGTTAAATTGAAGCATTCACTATACCCATAGTGTATAACAAATCCAAAAAATAAATAAAATAACTCAAAGACTTCAAGTAAAATCCAAATCAATTCCAATATAATATCATCATTCAAACCAAAGTTATTGAATCAAATTAACTAATTATGGTGATTAACTACAAGCCTTATCCCTTCGCCTTAACTAAGAGACTAGTATATCATGGCTAAAATCATAGAAAGAAAAGTTAAAGGAAAACTAAGAAGACAAACTAGAATTGAAGGATCAAAGAAGAAGGCTGGCTCCATGGAAGCTCCACCACCCCTTGGTCTTTCTCCCAAGCCCTAATTTGTGTCTGGAATATCTTAGAATACCCATTTAAATAGAAAAAATCTACACTGACTTGGAACCAACTTTAAATTTATACACTTTTGTTATGGTTCAGTTGCACTGACTATACCCTTCGATCACACTGAACATCACTTCGATCGCACCAAATGGGTCTCTCGGTTGTACCCGAATTTCTTCGAATTTCTTCTAAAGTCTTTATTTCCCTTAGGTCGTTTTGAACTCTCTTTCGATGGCGGTAAATACATCTTCGGTTGGACTAAAGTGTCGAGCTGAATTATCTATGAAAATCACTATTTATCGATGGATTGTTATGTGTACTTTCAGTCAGACTGAACCAACCTCAGGTGGGACCAAATTGTCTATTAATTTTGTTATTGCACTCCGTGATTTTTTTCATCTTTTCTACATCCTTTGTGCTTGGTTTTCTTGGATATTTGACATTTGAAATCTTCAATAATGTCCTCAAAATCTTCAATTCTTCATGGACCATTCTTTTTTATCTTTAAATCTTTTGTTAAGCATGTATTCTTCTTTAAATCCAAAATTCCCTTGCATGTAAAAAACATATATAATTAAATCAATTTATCAATTAAATACTAGGAAAGCTAATGTAATTGAGATGATAAATATATAATATTTAAGCGTTATCACACCTGCAACCAACATTTTGCTAATCCCGAGCAAAACATGCAAAAGATATTTCGAAACCAAATGAATAAATTCTTATAAACTTAAACAATTCAAAAAAATAATCCAAATTATAGTAGTCTAAAATTCATTAATGTAGAGCATAGCTTTCACCCTAAACTCTAGCTCTTGGTAAATATCTTAATCCAGTTCAAAGCATTAATCTTATAATTAAAAATTTTCTAAATATTGAGTTCCATGGGTGCATAATGAAATATAAACTTAACACAACCAAAGGGTTAACTATCTACTTTCATGATAACATTGATAATCAAAAGAGTATTGAGGATAACCAAAACCTAAACTGAAACTTTCCTTACAATTCAACATTCTACTCTTTAAGCTTTTGATTTTTTTATCAACGGCTTTCACTCTTTTCTTTCCACTCAATTTTTTTTCTTATTTTCTCTTGTATTTCATGGAATTTAATAGGTAGCCCTTTTCGATGACAAATATTTTTTTGGTTGGGTATTACTTCTTTTTTTTTTTCACTTCTTTTCAATGAATAAGATGGACAAATTCTCCAAGTTTAGTTCCTAGCATTCTCAATAATCATCAAGTTAATAGTTCAACATCAAACTTAAACTTTAGTGTGCAAGCTAAATGTGAAATATGAATTATATGATTTAATCAATGTTTAAAACTTCCAATTAAAAATTTTAAAAACTTCAAACTAAACTTTGAAATCTATCAAATAATTAAAATCTAGGCTTCAAAAGTCCACAACATTAAATATCTTATCATTCTAATATCTGAATTATCTTTAAAATAACTTGAATTCATAAAAACTTTCAATAACTTTGAAAAAAAAAGTATCTCAAAAATTCAAAAATTGTGCACAAATCTAAAGAATTTCCAAAGGAAACCTACCCCCAACCTAAACTCTAAATTGTCCTCAATATATAAACATTTACATATGAGCAATATTGAGAGCAATGAAAATAAATAGTAGATGAAAAATGCCTGAAAGATGACAGATAGATGAGTACTAGTGTGAACTTCCTATCAGTTGGTATTTTAGCAACTAAACTAAACTAATAATTCAAACTAATCCTAAAAATGATTGAAATCTTAAACTAATTAATCCTAAGTAAACAGGATCATCCAAAGGCATTGGTTCTTCCTTTAGCAAGTATCTCAGTAAATTTCTTAGTAGGTTTTTTAACAGATATCATCCAAACGCCATTTTTGTAGTACGCTTCAATGTCTTGGAGCATGAGCGTTTAGAGAAATCAGTGCACCTCATTAAAATTTCTCTTTTTATTGTTATAAGGTGTCTAAAGAATATATGATGCACCTGTAAAAAAAAAAAATTACTGGACCATGGTTAATAAGAGACTATAAACAGATGAATTTTAATAAAGTTCTTAGCTAGTGTAGTTTCCATAAAATCCGAAGTCTCAGACTTTGGTTTAACTTCCAGCTCCTCTGCTCCTAATGGTAGACATTTAAAATTGGTGAAAGGAGGCTTTTTAGAATAATTTTCTTCCCAGGCAGTGTCAGGTACCATGATACATTCCCTTAAGGCATTCACTATATCTCTAATCATAGGATCGTCTGAATCTGCAAAGTGTGTCATGCATATTTCTAGAGGTTCAGTGATTTTAATTGGGATAAAATCATCATCTTCAAATGTATCAATCTAATTCACCTCATGAATCACATCCTCATCCTCTTGTGACTTGTGCAAATTAAACATGTTCAATTTTAAGGTCATGTTCCCAAATAATATTTTCATAATTCCATTCTAGCAATTGATTAGTATTGGCAGTAGTTAGGAATGATCTTGAGTGCTCACATATATAACTAGTTGTGTATCTAAGATGATAAAGTCTACCAGATAGTAGAACCAATCAACTTGGACTAACACATCTTTAACCACTCATCTCAATATCCTAGTCGAGCGGTCAACCAATTGTAACATTGTCTTAGTGAGTTTTAACTCACCAAGGCCCAATTGGTTGTATACCGAGTATGGTATTAGAGTAACACTCTTCTTGAATCTAAAGGTGATTTATCAACCTAGAAGTTTCCTATTATACATGAAATCATAAGACTTTTGGGATCCGTGTATTTTGGGGGAGCATTTTGATTAATGATAGCACTCGCTTGTTTCGTTAAGAAAGCATTCTTATGTACGTTCAACTTATGCTTTACTACACATAGATCCTTTAGGAATTTGATATAAGATAAGAACTATATAATTGTGTCCAACAAGGGGATGTCCTGATTTTCACTTGGCCATTTTGATGAGGTAAGACATTAGGGAAATGAGGCCAAGTGCTTATACTCATGCACTAGCTCTTTGTCATGTGGAGCATTGTTAGATTCACTAGTATCTTTTGAATCTCTAGATTCCTTAGGTTTCTCAAGCTTTTAAAGAATTTTCTTATTAATCTCTTTGCCACCCCTCGGAGTGGTGATGGATTTAATATATTCCTCATGTTGGGGTGAAGAATTGGGATCGCTTATCTCAAATTGTCCCTTGGGGTTAGGTTGAGGTTGAGCCAACAATATTCATTTCCCTTAACACTTAGATATATCTTAATTTTTGCAATCAAAGTTTTGAGTTCATTTATGTCCTGCATGGTGTTATGATTGTGCTACATATTTGACTTTGCACGAGTGCATTCAACGTATCCTCAAGGGTTCTCTTTAACGGGGTTTTAGTAGATGGCCCTTGGGAATTATTTGGTGCATTCGTAATCAGTATATTCCTCCAACTGAAATTTGGATGATTCCGCAAATCAGGGGTATACACATTGGAATTTGGTCCACTGAAGGGGTGTTGATATTGCATTCATAGCATTCACTTAAGCGTGTAACACCTCCTGAAAGGAAGGTGTCATGCCTCAAACTTGGGAACTGGGCTCACTAAATTCTCGGCTGCCGAATTTAATGCTGACAACCTTTGTAGTACCCCATTATCGACTCCTAGCTTCCATATGCCAAGTTCCGATCCTGGAATCCCACATGAAGGATTTTCAAGGTGATTTTTTTTTCTTTTCCTTTTGTAAAGGACCATAACCATAAGTATACCGAATCCACAAAACATCATCACATATCCAGTAAATAATTTGAGTATAGTGTTAGAAAGGAAAATACAAAATATAATCAAAATCCAAGAGATCAGATCCGTACTCTAAGCTAATGCTACTAATATGCCCTAGCATCACATGCATTGTAAACAAATGCGTATAAGCCTCCTACGAAGCTTAATAGAGTGCATGTGTGCGTGTACAATGCATATGAGAAGAATACAAATATAAGAGTAAGTAAAAAATGGAGGGTTAAACTGCTAAGTCCATGAATGTTGTTAGCCCTACCAAAGTTATGTAATACAAGGCTTACGTGGTCGAATATCATATGCTAAAGATGCAACACAAACATGCAAATCCTCAACCACTCCACATATCAAAACAGTTCATAACTAGAAACATCTCGGGGTCTAGTACACTCCGACACTAGTTGTCACTAATTGCACGTATGACTAAATGAGTGGAAAAGACCATACTATCCACCTTATCAGTGGTATGTCAATGCCCACCCAGCTCGTTAATAGCAGATCCATTTCATGAGCTGGTAAGACTCAACCTAGCTTATAGCCCCCTACACCCGGGCGGATAAGGTCACACCCCTTTCCAACCAACCTCAACATAGTGGGAGACATAACATACTGGTATTTGGCACTCGGGCGCTCATGTCATCCACTCGGTCTTGACGTTAGAGCATCCTATTGGTAGCATAGGCTTTAGGGACTTTCACTTAAGGACATCCATAGCGCCAGAGTGCTAGAACATATTTCCAGTATGCAATTCTGCCAACTACAGTATGTCTATGGTTGCCACAACCCGATGTCACTAGGTATGAAGTTGATTGCGACATACAGAATGTGAAATGCATTAGTCACACTATCCAAGTCATGCATCAAACTTGCACATATCATGCGATCATGTGAGGCGACCCTATCTCTTATGGGGTCCCCTAAGTATCTCAAGCTGAAGGGCATATGCTATGAACAATCATCATCCACAACATACATATAAATGATGCATATAGGTATATAAATGGGCATGATATCCATTACACTAAGCATGTTATTAATGTGACCTACCAGGCTAAGTACACTAACATGTTATCAGACATATCATGTAATAATCGACCCTAATTGGCATATTATATACAAAGGGTGGGACTCGAACGGTAGGCCCTATAGAAATGTAGAGGTCTATGTGGTGTGGCCTACATTAGACTAACATCGGCTCCTCATGTAGCCTATGCATGAAAAGGGTCTAGCAATCAGATGTAAGGCATGGATAAAATACATACACTAAGGCGTGACCCACTGGGAACGACCTAGATAGACACCCCTATGTGTAACATATGTGTCACTAGGCTACCAATCTATTGGTTACATGGCCCACCAATGATATCCCAAAATAATCAGATTATCAACTGCATCACTATAATTACTTCAATAGGATGATTTGCACCATCTAATCACTGCCTATGTAAATCAATGGTTACACAACATTGGTTAGTCATTAGGATGTGATCCTGTACTTGTGGCCCATCCGAGATTTGGGATCTCATCATTTTCAAGTAAAGTATATATATATTTCAACAGGCCTATTACAACTATTGGGTCAAACTTTATATATGTATACTAATTGGAGATATTAAAGATAATTTAGTAAGTAAACTTAAACCCTTGTAAATATATTATATATAGTTACTTTCGGATCACAGGGACTGAATCAAAGGGTGTCAAATATAACTAGGGAATTTCAAATCCAAGGATTCCAAGTCCATGGGTTCCAAATCCAGGAGTTCCTAGTCCAAGGGTTCCAAATCCAGGGCAAAGTATATGTATTTCAACAATGGACATCATTGTCCTCATAGTTTTTCTGTGGTGTGGCTAGATCTACCTCATCCTTTGGCCTTGGCCTAAAATTATTTGGAAAATCGGATGGGCGGTGTGGATTAAATACATGCATCATGGTGGGACCCACGAGCGGAGACCCCAATTCCCACGCTGCTACCAATAGCGTATGGGGTGCTGGGGGTAGTTCCCAACCCCACTATTCCTAGTGGTGTGGTCCACCTAAGATATAGATCGATCAGATTTTTTGGCCCATTTCCTAAACTGAACTGAAAAATCGGATGGACGATGTGGATTAAATACCTTTATCATGGTAGGTCCCTCGAGTGGGAACCCCACTCCCAAAATAGGCTTCCGCCCTCTTTAGACGGTGGGTAGCAACATCCTGACAAAGTTTCCTTTTTTATTTTGTTTTGTTTTTTGCACCCAGGTGGGGCCATTTGAATGATCTAATCCGTTCATTGGATTGGACATCTCATGAGGGACTTAATAAACCCTAACTTGGAAAGACTTTGTTTTAAGGGTCAAATATTGCATATTAGACCCTAGTTATTGCTTGATTTTACGAACATGATAATGCTTAACGTCCAATTTTAATCATGTTTTTGTTGAAAGGTGAATTTAAGAGCTTTGACTGAAAAGGGTATTAAAAGCATGGATTTAACGCTCAAAAATCACAAAGGTAAGGGACGAATCTTAGGGGATCAAGATTGAAGAATTCACACGCTAAAGATCCGGTAAAATAGAGTGATTGAAGATAAAGAGGCCTGAAAATCGTGCTGAATGCAAGATCACAGGGTTCCCACCATCCGTTTGGCTCAAAAATTTATATCTGGCATGAAGAACTCTAAATTAACCGTACATGTCGAATTTCAGCTATTGCATCATTATGGAAGTGGCCCAATAGACAATCAGCCCGTAAATCACTGATCTGGGCCCACCTGATCTCTGGATATGCTTCAATTTTGGTCTTAACCCCTTAAATTAAAGGGCAAAATGGATGAACAGAGCATATTTGTCATAAACATCACAGTGGACCCCACTTGGGGACGTGCGTGTGCATAGCAGGTGACGCACGCTATGCACCAGACTAGCTAGACCAGTCAGAGACCGCTGACTCGATGGAATTTTAATCTGAGAGAGACTCTCTCTCTCCTTTCGCACATAGTAGCGGACGGATGTCCGCTGTGATGATAGGTGGCCCACAAAGATCATCCAAATGATGATCTAAGTCGCTCTTTGAATTCAGGAGGTCAAATTGACCGTACCCTGATCTACGTCCTGATTTCCTCAGATGTTGCATGTACTTGAAGGATCCAAATGGAGGATGGACGATAGAGTAAAAATCCTGATGGACCACACCGAATTCAAGCCATACCACGTCATTTCCGACCGATTTTTCTAGAGGAATCCAATGAACAGAATGGATTTCTTGGCTGGCTTCGATCATGGGCCCCATCAATCATCCGCGTAAGAAGAAGCTGCACGAACTCTGTTTTGCGAACGGAACTGGCAATCCAAGTGGGCCACCATTGCTATGAATGGGAGTAATCCGAACTGTTTATCGGGTCCATTACTCGATTCTGACCTAGGATACAAGATCCAGCCATGTCCATGCACGCTCTCATCTTGAAATCACGAGCGTAAATCTGTTGATGGAAAATGGATGTCCGAGAATACGAGCCATGCACGCTGTTACTCAGCCAACGGTGCAACACCGACTCTCTCTAGCAAACTGACCTACGGACGATTATATAAGGAGAGAACGAGCGTGGAGTGCAAAACAAGCCAGGTAGCCATGCAGGCATAATCCATCATCAGAGCTAGAGACGTGGAAGAGAAGAGAGAGAGAGAGAGAGAGAGAGAGAGAGAGAGAGAGAGATCGTGGCTGGTGGCTAAGGAGTTCTTTCCCTTCCTCTTTGGTTTTTTTCGTTCTTCTTCATTGTTTCTTTTTCTTCTTTCCTTCAGGTTTTAGTTAATCATGGCTATGGATAGCTAAACCTCTTAGCTAGGGCTAAGAGGTGAAGCTTGTAACGTGATTGAGATGTTTACTTTGTTTTATTCATGTTTATTGAACTCTCTTAGATTCTAGTTTCATTATGAAGGTATATTTTTAGTTTTTAGTAGTTTGTTGTGACTCAAATTACAATAGATCTGCGATAGCTTGAGATATCTTCTTTTCATGTATTGAGATTGTGAAATTAGGCAATCCCGTTGTTCACCATCGTCTCATGGGCATGGTTGGATAATGGAATCCTTCCTAACTTTTACAATTCTCTTATGATTGGTTGTAGATTTGGTAAATTGCTGTTGTTTGACTTATCTCCTGGGCATGGTTAGGTGACGGAATCACTTTCGAATCTTCACCACTCTCATCCTTTGATGATTAGATCCATGAGCAGTTCAGAGATCTAACAAATCTCTCCTTACCAATTGGATAGGATAGGACTCTGATTCCAGTTGTGTCCTTGAATCATTGCAAGGTAGCTTCTCAATTTGTTACAAGTGGATCCTTGGCACCCTAGTTTCCCACCTTTGAATTTTACAAGTTTTAGTTAAAGTTATGCACCATTATTCTCTTAAATTTTTTTAGTTTAGATTACATCTTCTTCTAGTTCTAGTTCTGGTTATTTTCAGATTACGTACAAGGTTCAGTCCCTGTGGATTCGACCTCGGTCTTACCGAGATTATTACTACATCGCAACCCTATACTTGGGTGTGAACAAGTTTTTAGCGCCATTGTCGGGGTTTGACGGTTGCATTTTTCTAAGAATAACTTATTTTAGAATTAGTTTAAGGTTAGGATTTTTCTATTTTTAGGATTAGGTTTTATTTTCTATTTTTAAAAACTTTCTAATTCTAGGATTTCTTTTATTTTTTTAGAAACTAACTTACTTTCTAATTTTTAGGTTTAGAAACTATCCTTTTCTCTTTTTAGAAACTTTTTTTTTGTTTTTAGAAGCCTTTTTCCTTTTTAGAAACTAACTCAACTTTCTATTTTTGTTTTTAGAAACTTTCTAATTTTAGATTTTCTATTTTTAGAAATTAATTTCTTTTGTTTTCTTTTGTAGGATCTTAACATAGGAACTTCCAATCTGGTAACTTCTTTCTAACTTCTTTCTAGGACTTTTCTTTTATTTTCTTTTAGAATTAGGTTCAAGATTAGGTTTCACTATGTATATGCACAAGTGGGAATGTTAATGTGCTGAGATAGCTTTTGAGAATGCGAAAAAGTGTGAAGGGATGTATAATGATTATGATAGAAATCAACCTATGTTTCAAAACTTTTCTGAAGCCATCATCGAGAACCGACTAGAATATAATGCTCCACCAATTAAAAAGTCTTTACGCGATCATATGTGGGAGAACAATTATACCCCACGAATTAAGAGAACAGTGTATGAATGTTGGGGTTGTCAAAATTATGTGAGTGAGAATTATAATCAACCATCAAACAGGAAGAAAACAATGAGAAATTATATTATGGCTAATAATATGTATCAACAACCATCATATTCTCCCACCTATGATCCGTATGACTATGATCAGTGGAAACATCAACGTTGGGAAGATGAACCAGCAATGCATCATGGTGATAATTCTCTTGGGTCCTCTACCTTTGAAACCCAATCAGAAACAATCTAAGAGGAGTCACTTCAGGGTGACATATTTGATTTTTCAGACCTTAGAAAAATGATAGAAGCGCTTGCATTGCGCATCGATAAGACATTGGAGGCTCGTTCGTCCCAGCTACAACTCAATCCAGAAGCACAATGCGAGAAAAATGATCCTAACTCGCTTTTGAAGAATTTTGAAATTTGGAATGAAGAGTTGAATTATGTTAATGAGCATATGGTTCAATTCCCCGAAGAGTCAATCTCGATGGTGGTTCAAAAAAAATGATCAAGAGACGTGGGTGTCTTTCAAATATAATGATGATGACACACTTCACTCACATGACACACTTGGTTTCAATGATGAGGGAGAGGATAGTTTATTCGAACCTCTACCCAATTTAGGAGTAGAATGTGAGGGAAGCAATCCCATCCCAAGTGTATACTGCACTGAATTGAAAGATGATGTGTATTGAGATGATGATCATGAATGTGCAGCCCAAATTCCACTGGAATCGATCTCAAGTTTGGCCCAAGTCAAGGATCAAGAGGTTCAGGAGGTTGTCGACCAAAGTGATATACTCCACCTATTTGACATGGCCAATTTAAATGTGGAGGATGATCCCCTTACGATCGACCCTTCTAACTCTTGTGAGATATGTTTGGACCACTCTCCTGAATTGAATGATAATATGACTCAGGAGAGGGACGAGTTGCTCGATATGACTCTGGAATTTGAAACCATCCAGTTGAGGCCACCATCTAATCTGTACACTTTAGATGATTCAATGCCTCTACTGAGTAGCTTTAATGAATAAAGTGTTCACATTAATGCTTCCCCTATTGATTTTTAATCTATCTGTACAGGGCAAGAACAAGAGAGCATGCGTCCATCCACTTCCAGAGACGATGGAATCCTTCGGCAGATCATCACAAACTTCAATGAGGAAAATAAGTCACTCTCAGCTGAATTTCTTAACTCTTTGGACGATTGCTTGGCAGACTTTGCAAATTCAACCGATCCCATGATAAAAGACATAGTGAATGCCTTGCAAAATAATACCTCGGTAGTTGTTACTGACCGAGAGAACCCTTATTCTGAAATTCCTCCTTACTCAGATCTTAAATGTCTACCATTAAAGGAGGAGGAGCTGAAAATTGAATTGAAGTTCGAATTATTAATCCGTGATTAGAAATTTTAAACATTGATTGAGTCATGATTTCACATGTCACATCTAGCTTACACATTAAGGTTTCAGGTTGATATTGAATTGATAACTTGATGATTATTAAGCGTGGAAGGAACCAACCTGGGGAATTTATCCATCATGTTCAATAAGAATAATTAAAATAATAATAATAATAATAATAAAGAATACCTAGTTAAAAAACAGTTGTCATCGAAAAGAGTTACCTATTGAAGATCATTGAAAAGATTGAACATAATGTGAAAGCCATCGATATAAAAATTAAAAGCTGGAAGAATGAAAAGATGAATTGTAAGGCAAGTTTTGGTTTAGGTTATGGTTATCCTGAATGCTCTTTTGATTTTCAATGTTATCATGAAATAGAGAATTGAAACTCTGATTCTGATAAGTTTAGGTTGCACCATACACCCATGGAACTCAATTGTTTAGAATTGTTCTAATTGATGGATTAATACTTTGAATTTAACCATGAAATTTACCGTGTGCTTAAGTTTAGGAGAAGGTAATGTTCAACATTGATGTATCTTGAAATTTTATGATCTAGGTTGCTTTTCAAAAACCGTTTGAGTTTATAAAAATTTATCCTGTGGTTCTCAAATTATTTTTCGCATACTTTGCTTGGGACTAGAAAAATGTTGGTTGGGGACTGCATTGAGGGTCTTGCATATTAGACCTCAATTATTGCTTGGTTTTATGAACATGATAATGCTTAACGTCCAATTTTAATCATGTTTTTATTGCAAGGTGAATTTAAGAGCTTAGTCTGAAAAGGGTATTAAAAGTATGGATTTAACACTCAAAAATTAGCAAGGCAAGGGGTGGATCTTAAGGGACCGAGATCGAAGAATTCACACGCCAAAGATTCAGAAAAATCAAGTGATTGAAGATAAAGAGGCCTGAAAATTATCCTGAATGCAAGATCGCAAGGTTCTTACCATCCGTTTGGCTCGAAACTTTATATCTAGCCTGAGGACCCTAAATTAATTGCACACGTCGAATTTTAGCCATTGCATCATTATGGAAGTAGCCCAACAGACAGATCAGCCTATAAATCACTGATATAGCGCCCACCTGATCTCTGGATATGCTTTAATTATGGTCTCAACCCCTTAAATTAAAGGAAAAAATGGATGAATGGAGTGAATTTCTCATAAACATCACAGTGGACCCCACCTGGGGACGTGCGTGTGCACAGCAGGTGCACGCACGCTATGCATCGGACCAACCAGACCGGTTAAAGATCACTGACCCGATGAAATTTTAATCTGAGAGAGGCTCTCTCTCTCTCTCCTTTCGCACGTAGCAGCGGACGGACATCCGCAGTGACGATAGGTGGCCCACCACGATCATCCAAATTATGATCTGATCTGTTCAATGAATTTATGAGGTCAAAAATATCGTACCCTGTTCTATGACCTTATTTTCTCAGATGTTGCTTGTACTTGAAGGATCCAAATGGAGGACGAACGGTAGAGTAAAAATCCTGATGGGCCACACAGAATTCAAACCATACCACGTCATTTTCGACTGGTTTTTCGAGAGGAATCCAATGGAAGGAATGGATTTCCTGTAAGGCTTCAATCATGGGCCCAACCAATCATCAGGGCAAGAAGAAGCTGCGCGAACTTTGTTTTATGAACGGAACTGGCGATCTAGGTGGGCCACCATTGCTGTGAATGGGAGTAATCTGAACCATTTATCGGGTCCATCACTCGATTCTGACCAAGGATACAAGATCCAGCCATGTCCATGCACACTCTCGTCACGAAATCATGAGCGCAAATCTGTTGATGGAAAACGGACATCCAAGAAAATGGGCCACAGCAGGGCCCAACTTCTCCAGCTACCGGCCATCTTGGTCGTCCGAGACTCTATGGAGGGAACCGATTCTCTCCATGTCGGCTAACGGAGGAGAAAACGGATCACCCCGCTCCTTTCGCTGCGCATGCTGTTACGCAGCCAACGCTGCAACAATGACTCTCTCTAGCAAACCAACCGATGGACGGTTATATAAGGAGAGAACGAGCGTGGAGTGCAAATAAGGCAGGCAACCGTGGAGGCATAATCCATCATCAGAGCCAGAGACGTGGAAGAGGGGAGAGAGAGAGAGAGAGATTGTGGCCGACGGCTAGGGAGTTCTTTCCCTTCCTCTTTGGTTTTTTTCCTTCTTCTTCATTGTTTCTTTTTCTTCTTTCCTTCAGGTTTTAGTTAATCATGGCTATGGCGAGCTAAACCTCTCAGCTATGGCTAAGAGGTGAAGCTTGTAGCATGATGGGGATGTTTACTTTGTTTTGATTTATGTTTATTGAACTTTCTTGGATTTTAGTTTAATTATGAAGGTATATTTTTAGTTTTTAATAGTTTGTTGTGACTCAAATTACAATAGATCTGCAATAGCTTGAGATATCTTCTTTTCATGTATTGAGATTGTGAAATTAGGCAATCCCGTTGTTCACCATCGTCTCATGGGCATGGCTGGGTGATAGAATCCTTCCTAGCTTTCACAATTCTCTTATGATTGGTTGTGGGTTTGATAAATTATTATTGTTTGCCTTGTCTCCTGGGCATGGTTAGGTGACGGAATCACTTCCAAATCTTCACCACTCCCATCTTTTGATGATTAGATCCATGAGAAGTTTAGAGATTTGACAAATCTCTTCTTACCAATTGGATAGGATAGGACTCTGATTTCAGTTGTGTCCTTGAATCATTGCAAGGTAGCTTCCCAATTGCTATAAGTGGATCCTTGGCACCCTAGTTTTCCACCTTTGAATTTTACAAGTTTTAGTTAAGTTATTCACCATTATTCTCTTACATTTTCCTGGTTTAGATTACATATTCTTCTAGTTCTAGTTCTGGTTATTTTCAGATTACATACAAAGTTCAGTCCCTTTGGATTCGACCTCGGTCTTACCAAGATTATTATTACATCGCAACCCTATACTTGGGGTGTGAACACTTTGATGCCCAGAAACATCACTGTGGGCCTTGAATGGTTTTAATAGTAGGTGCCATCGTCGTCACTATTTTCTATGGCGTGGTCCACCATCGATCTGGATGGCTTTATTTTTGGGCCCATGACTTAAAATGTGTTGAAAAAACAAATGGACAGTGAGTATTACACACATACATCATGGTCTGTCCCATGTGTGGGGACCCACTCCCCACATCCTTTGCATGGATGCTAGCGCAAGGAGGGGTTTCCAGCCCACTACTCCTTACAGTGTGGTTCACCTAAGATTTTGATCAGCCTGATCTTTGAGCCCAACACCTATAATGAGATGGCAAAGTAGATGGACGGCATGGACATATATATATATATATATACACACACACACACACACACACACACACACACACACATTATGATGGGTCTCATGAGGCCTCACCCGATGCTCAGGACATGTAGCATCCTAATAATGGGCAGTTCCAGCGTCCAGGCATTGTGAATGTCCAGTCGTCTAGATGTTTACAGTTTCTTCCTCCTCCTTCCTTTTTATTTTTTATTTTTTCCGTAATAGGGGTCCACATGGGAGATCTGAACCATCCATCGATTTGGCTAGCTTGAGGCTCGCAAAGGAACTTTGGATCATTTTTTATTTGTGTTCTCCACCATTCAGATTTCTACAAACCTAATCAGTACATAGAATGAAAACAAATATCGCAATGGGCTACACAAGGTGGTCCATGCTATGATAGCATGCGGGGCATGCTCTTTAATAACATGGCCCACTTGTGGGCACCACAAAACCATAATTTTAAGAAAAGAATGAGAAAGAGAAAATGGGAGGAAGAAAGGAAGATCTTGGAGATCAGGTGGGCCCCCACTATTATGGAGCCCTCCATACTCATCTATATATACATCAAGGTGGATCCCACCCTTGTGGGCCAAAAAAAATGAAAGAACACAAAGAAAAGTGGGGTTTTCATCCTCCCTTGCACTCACAATGTTAGATGAACGGTCGCATTGGGCCGGATCAATGATCGGACGATCCACCAAGCTTTCTCTCTTTAATTCTCTCTCAATCTCTCTTTTCTCTCGAACCATCTCTCTTTTCTCTCAAACAATCTCTAATCTTTCTTTCTTTTTCTCTCTCTATCTTGATCTTTCCCTAATCTCTCCTTCTAATCTCTCTACTCTCACTTTCTTTTTCTCTAATTTCTTTTCTTCTCACTCTCTCTTACTAGGAAATATCGAGGAAAGGAGAGAAGTTTGGCGCTTTGTGGTAAAAAAATTTAGGATCAAGAGGGAAGAGGAAAAAGAAGGAAGGGTAGGATGGGGAGAGGAAAAGGAGGGTGGCTTAGGATGGGTTAGCATGGGTAAGGGCATGGATCCTCATGCTTTTGAGGGGAGAGGGGGATGGGTTGTGTTGACTAATGGAGAGAGAGAGAGAGAGAGAGAGAGAGAGAGGAGTGTGTAGGGATAGTTTTAGTAGTTTAGGGTGAGTAGGGGGGTTTCGTAGGGATAGTTTGGTCTTCTAGCTTAAGGTAGGTGTGGAGGGTATGGTTGAGGGATAGTTTAGAGTTTTAAAAAAATTACTTTTAGATATTTCTTGCTAGATTCTCTATATGGGCCCCACGCCACACATACGTATGTAGTGCGCCCTGCCTCGATTCATGCACATAGGCATCTTTTACACCGGCTATCACAATAGGGCATGCCATGAGGTGTTGGAATCGAAGCGCTTGTGTGGTCACTAAAGTATAAGTCTCAGATCATTGCAGTACTAAAATATGGTTGCAATCAAAACTCATCAATCTAGTCTACCCAGAACATGCCGGTGTCAAAATTGAAGTGTACAGTCAATTGATTAGGGCTACTGGTCTTATAGCAGGGATTATAAGACAATTCTTAGTTAGATGAGCATCGCTCTTGCAAATACCACATAGAGTTTCAATGGTCTTAGTGGGTTAGATTGCTTCCTTCCTTAATTGCATGGCCTCAATCTTCCTTATGAGATCTATCAACCTTACAGTAACATTGTCCTCCTCTTTGAGCACATGTACTCCCCTCTCTTTTAGCACTACCTTGGGATTACTAGCTTGGTTGGATATGTCCCTTGATTGAGCATTTTCAGGTAGTATGTCAAGGTAATCCCAGGCATATTTCGAATCCTCGCTCATAAATTCACTGTTCCACATTATTTTTACAAATTGGCGCATGTTTGAGCTTTGTCTATCATAGAAAAAGATAATCGCCTGCCAAATCTCGTAGTCATCTTGTGGGCAAGCAAGAAGTAAGTCCTTGAATTGTTTCCAACACTAAAAAAATGTTTCGTTTCCTTTTTGGGAGAAGTTCATAATGTGATGCCTGATGATGTTGATTTTATGAACCATGAAGAATTTTTTCAGGAACCCTCGAGTCATCTTGGCCCATGTGCTAATATATCTCACCCTTAAGGAATGAAGCCATACTTTGGCCTTCTCCTTTAGAGAGAATGAAAATCACTTCAGTCTAATCACATTAGGAGGAACATTGCTAAAGTGTATAGTTGCAACAACTCTTCGGACTCTTTTATGTCTAAGTATGGACTTTTTGAATCAAGTCCATGAAATTTAGGGAGTAATTGGATCACCCCTAGGTTAAAATCCATGTTTCTTGCGGTAGTTAGAAAAAACATGCATAAACGTGTACTTGTTCTCACCAGTTGTAAATAATCATGTAAGTTTTGTGCACCATCCTAACCAGTGGTGTATTATGCACAGGATTCTCATCAAAGTGTTGTTCAGTTTTGACCATACTTTCATATGATGTTTCAGGAGTATTTAGGTATTTTCTAACTCATTGATGGATTGCAACCAAACCTACTTAGTTCAGAAGTTTCAATGGATTGTCCCTTACCCACTTGGGTATGGACCATACAAAACCTAACTTTGACCCTAAGTCTTAAGTCCTACAATAATTAAGAAAGTAAGTAGAGGGAGTAAGGAAGAATGTTACTGGTAGAGAAGAACTTTCTTGAAGATCCTACCAACAAAAATAAGTAATCGATGTTAATAATGTTAGAAAATCTTAAATAGCACAAATCCTAGAAAAATTTTGAATTTAGAAAACTAAAAAATCATAGGTTAGAGAAATTCAGAAAAATAGAAAAACATAAACCCAATTGTGTTCAATGTCACTCCTCGTCAATGGTGCCAACAACTTAATCAAACCCAAGGGTTGACAACCCCAAGTGCAGGGTGTAATAATAACTAGGTGAGACTGAGGTTAAATCCTTAAGGGATGGGAAACACAACCTAAAACTAGTCTAAAGGTAATGGTTTGTCCCGTTTTTTAATCCATCAAAGTAGAAAATGGTTAAATAAAATAATAAAATACCAAAGATCCAAGAATCCACTTATAGTAATCACAATATCTCATTCATTGATTTAATTCTTATAACCCAATTGGAATCGAAGTCATATCCAATCTAAAGATCAAAGAGTTAAACTAATCTGAACATCCCATAATATATGATATCACTTGAATGTTTATCTCATTAAATACTTGGACATCAGCACAAGGAATCAATAGCATCTAAAGCACTATTAGGCGATAATAGATCAATCAATTATATAAATTAAATACCTCTCTAATTCAAGTTAAACAATTATTAAATCAAAGCATTCATTGTACCCGTAGTGCATAACAAATCTAGAAATAAACAACTCAAATATTTCAATTAAAATCCAAATCAATTTCAATCTACTATCATCATTTAAACCAATGTTATTGAATCAAATAAACTAAATATGGTGATTAACTACAAGCTTCATCCCTTAACCTTAACTAAGAGATTAGCCTAGCATAGCTAACATCTTAGAAAGAAAAACTAAAAGGGCAAACTATAATTAAGCGATCAAAAAAGAAAGACTGCTCCTTGGAAGCTCTGTCACCTCTAGATCTTTCTCCCAAGCCCTAATTCATGTCTAGAATAGCTTAGAACAACCCTTTAATAGAAAAAATCTATACCAACTTAGAACCAACTTTAAATTTATGCACTTTTGTTACTCTTCGGTCGCATTGAACATCTCTTTGGTCACACCGAATGGTTCTCTTGGTTGCTACCAAATTTCTTTAATTTCTTTTTCTACAGTCCCTATCTCCCTTAGGTCGCACCAAACTCTTTTTCGGTAGCAACATATGTACCTTTAGTCAGACCTAAGTGTGAAGCTGAATTATCTCTAAAAAATAACTATTTATCATTGGACTGTTCTGTGCACTTTCGGTTGAACCAAACCAACCTTAGGTGGCACAAAATTGTGTTATTTCTATTATTGCACTTCATGATTTTTTTAGTCTTTTCTTCATCCTTTATGCTTGGTTTTCTTGGATCTTGGGCATTTGAAATCTTCAATAATGTCCTCCAAATGTCTAATTCTTCATTGATCATTCTTTTAAACATTAAATCTTCCGTTAAGCACATATTCTTCTTTAAATTCAAAATCCCCTTACATGTAGAAATTATATATAATTAGATCAATTTAACAATTAAATAACATGAAATCTAATGTAATTGAGTGGATAAATATGCAATATTTAGGTGTTATCAATAGGTTATTTTGATTAGATCAATTTTTAGTCTTTAGCTTGTTGAAGCATCGATCAATGAAATCATATTTGTGTAGTTGTCACTTCTCAGGTACTCTCTTACCTACTCTTCTTTTATTTTTTGTTGCTCTCATGTTATCTATATTACACATCTTTTTAACATTGAGTACAATGTAGAATTTCTGTTGGGGTGTGGTTTATGTTGGACAAAAATTTTAATTAGTGCTGGATTTTAAACTTTTTGGGCCAAATTTTTGAAAATTTTTTGACTTTTTTAGAAGATTGATTTTGTGAATTTGAGTGATTTTTTAAAATAGTCAGATGATTAGAATAAAAAACCATTAGTTTTGAGAATTGTTGAAACTTAGAATGTAATTGCTTAGTAAATTTAAAAATTAAAGTTCAATTTGATAATCTTTACTTGAAATTCTGTAAACATTAATTGAGTCATGGATTTTCACGATTCACATCTAACTTACAATTTTAGGATGGAAGTTTGATATGATGGTGTTAACTTAATGATTATCGAGAATGTTAGGAAGCCTGGGAACTTGTCCAACATGTTTTAAAAAGAAAAAGAAAGAGAAAGATCCAGTTAAAAAAACAGTGAATATCAGAAAGGACTACCTATTGAATATTGTCTATTAAAAGATTTTTTAATGTTTGTGTGTGGACAAAAAAAGGATGATAGTGTGAAAGTTGTCGATGGAAAAAAAATCAAAAGTTGGAAGTAAATTGATTGAACTATAAGGAACGTTTTATTATAGGCTTTGATTAATCCAACCATTCCATTTGATTGTCAATGATAGCAAGAAAGTATAAAGTTGAATCTCTAGTTATAAAAAGTTTAGATTTCACCATGCACCCATGGAATTCAATATTTAGAAAATTTTGAATGCATGATTAATGGATTGAACCTAATTTATACATTTAATAAGTGTTGGAGTACAAGATGATAATAGTTATTAAAAAGTTGTGTGACTTGAAATTCTATGATTTGGATCATTTTTAAAAATTGTTTGAGTTTACGGAACTAATTCTTTTAAAAATCTTTCATATGCTTTGCTTGGGACTAGCAAAATGTTGGTTGGGTGTGTGTTAAGACTTAAATATCGCATATTTATTCTCTCATATTATCACGCCCCAAAAATTGACACCTGAGTACGAAAACTCTGATCCCGAGTTCCCAAGTATGAACCTAGCGAACATGTATGTGGGCGAGTTTCCATGTGCCTGCACTAGAGGTGTACACAAACCAAGCTAGCTCAGTTGACTCACTGGACTTGACTCGAAAAAGCTCAAATCGACTTGGTTCGAAGTTGAGTTCGAGCTGATTTTTTTAGCTCGAAAATGAGTTTGAGCCGAGTTCGAGTGAGCCCCAGCTCGACTCGACTCGGATCAAACCCAGATCGAATCAAACTTGGATCAAACCAGTTCGGTGACTTAGTTACTTTGATAGTGATGTTGCTCACCAAGTGTTTGATGAAATGACTCAATGAGGTGAGAAAAAAAATTCAAAATAGGGGAAGATTATAATGCACAAATGTAGATACCCAAAAATAATGAGTAACAACTAAATAGTGAAAAAGACATTAACTAACCAATGTCTTTTAAGTAGCAAGTAAATCTTCAACAAGACATTAACCAACTCCTTTCTCCTCTACAAATACCACTCTCTTTGCTGCTTTTCCTATGTTGAAAAATGGGGAGAGGATGGGTGCAACTGAAAGAAAGCTATTTGTTCTCTGTGATGTTGAGCTCGCTGTCATCATATTCTCCAACAGAGGCAAGCTCTATGACTTCTATAACACCTCCACGTATATAGAAAATAATTTAAACTAAACTTATAGAAATACTTTATTTTTTATTTTTCAATTTTCCCTTTTTACATTATAAAAACGGAAACAATTTCAATCTGTCTTTCTTGGAGCTTTTGGATTTAGATCTAAAGTGAACAAGGAATGAAAGATCAAATCCATGTAGAGATGGATTCCCTATGGAATATGTTGTACTGGATTTATTTATTTATTTATTTGGTATGATTTAATGATTCAGATCTTTTGATGTGTTGACATTATAATAATAGAAAACATGTTGAGCAATACAGTGAGATTTTGAAGGTGCAATCTAGGTGTTTGTGAAAGTGCTGCATAGGCGAACTCGGCTCGATCTTGGCTCCAACTGGCCCGAGCTGTTGACTGAACTGAGTCGACCTGGCCAGTCAGGCTCGAGGACCGAGCTGAGCCGAGTTCAAGCTGAGGTCGGCTAGTGACCGAGCTGAGTCGAGCCGAGGCCAGCTCGACTTGGTTCAACTCGATGTACACCCTTAGCCCGCATAGTCCGATTAATATTCATATAAGATCAAAATCAGAGTAGCTTTAAATCGACGATATCAAAATTTAAGCAGATGTAACTAAACACGGAATTATATGGCTAATATTCAAAATATATAATTTGAAAAGTAGTGTCACCCAAATGGGGATTATACAAGGCAATTTATACATACCCAAAATTATTTAAGTTTAAAGTTTTCAGGTTTTGCCCAATCCTCCAAAATATAACGGAGGTGGTGCAAGCGGATCTAAGACTACCCGTCTGAGATATTGATAGTACCTACATTAATAATATCACCTGTTTGATGTTTGAAAACATTGTCCCAGGTGGGAGTGAGTAGCTAACTCAATGGTTTCATTAGTTCTAAGTTACACATGCTATCAACTTAATTAGCTCTAGTAATGATAAACAAAAAATCAAGCGCGTCATAAATACTCTTGTTAAATGCATGAATGAGATTATGAAATGATGCATAAGCCTCACAATTTAGCACTCCCTCATAACCGACTTCAATGCCTATTTCGCATATGCCAAGACTCCCTCATCACGCGACTCCAGCGCCAAATCGCAACATCCTATCTAATGCAATGTGATTGATGCGTATGTCAGCCAAGTGCTTATTAAATTTTGTTCATCCAGTATATTGAGAGAGCTAGGGTATTACCATTTTATCATGGTCTCAACCGAATCACAAGGCTTGGAGCGGCCATAGCGGTTCCTTACCTTTATCCCTTGATCTGCTTTTGGGTTTATCACCTAAACAACAACTCCCCAGCCAATGAGGGATTAACATTGTAAGTGCTTTTATATTTAACACACATGGATTATCAAATTTTATAAGATAAAAGTGCTTCAAGGTCAAATCATAAGTATGGAATCATTACTCTACATGCCTGAAGATCAGCTCAAGATCAACACATCTTCTCAAGAAGTCGACGCCCGAATTCAAGACAAGATCAAGTCAAAGTTCAAGGCAAGTTGTCTCATGTATTTGTTAAAACACAGGTCGTATAACCCTAAAAAGACCTTAGGTTTAGGTACTTTAAAAAAGTCATTAAACTTGGTTTTTAACAGTATTTTGCTCTAGAATTTAGCCAGCCTAACTTCTGGTTCAGCAAGCCTAACTTCAAGCTCGAGTAAAATAATAAATTTTGTTAAAAATTTGACTAGTCTAAGTTTTGGTTCGGCTAGCCTACGCTTGAAATTCGGCTAACCCAAGAAAGTTCGAGTCAAAATCCAGCAATGCAATCTTTCAAATTTAAAAAAAAAAATTGTCCAGCCGAATTTGACCTCGGGCCAGCCAAATTTTTAGATAGATCTTATCTCATGCGATCCAATAGCTATTGGAACGAATCCGGTGGAATCTGGCCAGCCGAAGTCAGTTTTAGGCTAGTCGAATTTCCAACCTTTTTCGCTATAAATAGAGGGTTTCTCTAATTCTAAAGAACAACGAAATTTTACTATAATCCTTCTGCAAGAGATAAAGAAGCTCAAGTCCTTAGAAAGATATTTATGTGGTATTTATAATTTAATTTATATCTTATTCAATTCCTTTTTCTCAAGATTGTTTTTAATCTTATTCTAAAATAGTAATCTATACTCTTCTTTGAGATCTAAAGAGAATTGAATTAAGTAGCATTTGGGTTTTTCATTTATAAAATATATTGAACCCTATACTCTTTCTATTTGATTGAACACTACGTCATCTACGTTTAAGAAAGAAGTTCTTCTGCTACAAGCTTCTACCACGGCTTCGAATATCCATATGAAGATAAGTACATTATCTTACTATATTTCATTTTAGGTTTGTCTGAGATAACTTGCAAAATTTTCAATGGGGTTTTTATTTGTAATAGCCCATCAAAATCACAAAAGGGATAGCCCATTGAAATTACAAAAGGGTTTTTTTACTGTAGTGAGCCCGTGAAAATAACAAGGAACTGTATTAGATTGTTAAGGTAAACCTATGAAAACCTTATTATAGTGAAAGCCTGTTTCGACAAAAAATGAAATGTATTTAATTTGGGGATTATCTTACTAAATAACAACAAAAAAAGAATGAAGAGAACAATTATCATATATTATTCATTATAAATTCTTTTACATCCATTACATCCTTTGATTCTAAGATAAAGTGCTTATAATTAAAGAATACAAGTTATTGAATAAGCTCAATGTCGATTTCAACAGCATCTTGGCTCATAATATTCATGTCTTCATAAGAGAAGAGTTGTGTAGATCTTCTTTCATGCATATTCCTTTAAATAATGTCAAATATTGCTTGAATCCCTTAGACGACTGCAATATTCTGAAATAAGCTATCTTCTTAGACTATCCGTGCAACTCATCACAGAGTTGTGCTGGCCTGTGCAACTCGTTGTAGTTGCGCAGTCCACTTTCCTTCTTTCTTTTTCTCTCCAATACCTATCAGAGGTATCAGAGTCTTCTTTCCCAAAAATTATGATCTTCGAATCCCCCAAATGAATGGATAAGGGGTATTTATAGACCTTCACACGAGTAAGTCCTCAAATTTTGTGCCATGGGACCCACTTCGCAATACGGTGCACAACTTATACATACCTGTCAAATAGAAGTTGTGCGGACCTGCATAACTGACATGAGTTACACGGACCCACGCAACTTGACTATCTCGCGCAACTCATCACATCCACTGTTATTCTTGACTATTTTCTCTTCCATTTCTCCTCATTCTTCTTTCTTTCATACTTCATTTCCTTTATCTTATACTGATTTTTTATGCTCCAACAGATGCCCCCTTGATCTGATGCTTGACTGATCATCAGGTCAAGCGAAGGATCAAAATCCTTTTATCTGATAATTGAGTTGTGCGGGTCCAGCGCAACTTGAATCGGGTCCCAATTGGTTATAAATACTAGTCCTCAGAATCATTATCTCATTTTAAGATTCTCTGCATGCAGAGCTCCTCTCCGCACAACTAATCCTCCCGCGCAACTCCCTCTGTTTGCACAACTCTCTAGCCTGCGCAACTCTCTAGCCCGCGCAACTCCTGTTGCCCGAGCAAATCCTCGCCCTTGGTGCGAATTCCCCCAAGTTCTGAGACTCTACCAAATGGTCATCTTGACATCCTTTCATTTTATCTTCTTGATATAACTGGAAATATGTCTGATAATCTTCTACCTGCAAATAAATTTATGAAACAATCGAGAACTTCTGTTAATAGAGCTACATCTTCAAGAAAGAAGAATCATGCATCTTATCCAAAAGCCAGACAAGTCATTCCAAACTCTTGGAACTGTGTAGAAATTCATGAGAAAACTTTTGAATTCTATAATCCTTCTGAAAATGAAAAGATTATCATCCTTATAAATATGTGACGTCATTGGTCAATTATTCACAGCGAGCCAAATAACCAAATGATCCAAACAAATCCTATTTCCATAGATAACTGGATTATGATAGAACCAAGAATTTTAGAAGGACATTTGGAAGAGAATGGATCCCATCAAAGAATCGGTAGAATTCATAAGATGCGATTCTTACACCCATGCTATGATCCTCAACAACCCTTCCTTACTCATTATTTCGAAACCGCCTAACAACACTTCTTTGCCGAAAGATCACCTTGGAATACAGAAGGATTCTTGGCGATGGGTCTTTTATCTCCTCGAGATTTCTATAATGCTTGGGCTCGAGCCATTGCTCGGAAACATATTGTCATCCTGAAGTAGATTGACCTTTTCGATGCGATTGTAGCAACGTCAGAACATTTCTATGAAGATGCAGCCATCTTTAGAGGCCTTCTCAATCATTGGTCTCCAATTACCAATTCATTCCACCTTCCTTTAGGTGAAGTTAGTATTACCTTGTAGGATCTAATTTGCATAGCAGGTCTTCCCATCGTGGGCAATATTTTCAATGAATATGTACCTTTGAACAAAGAATTTGCTCTCACTTCTGCAGGAGATAATAGATCTGAGGTTTCAAAATTGCTCTTGAACTCTTCAGATAAATGGCTAATTTCCCTCAGCCTGATGAAATTCATTCTCTTGACTATGTAGATCATTTTTCCCGAAACTTATGGTATACTTCTTTCCCTTCTTTGCTCTTTCAAAATCTTCATCTTATATATATTTATATCACTTGTTTAATAATCATATCATTATCTTGATAGCTTTGGAGATCAGGATCATCGGGACCTTAGAATTATTCGTGAGAATATCAAGAGTACTACTTAGTATAGTTTTTCTTGCAAACTGGATACTTTTTTAGCTTATTAGCTAAGCTTGGTGATAAATCCCAATTCGAAACAAAAAGAAATCATCAGAATAGCTCTCTTCGTAGTTGCAGGCACGATGGCGAAAGGTTAGAAGTATTCATTAGCTCCTCCGATCCTTTGCTCATTGTATCGTACTTTTGGAGATATCATTTCTGGTTCTGAAAGTTCACCTTCCGAGCCACCTATAGTTTTGACATTTCTTCATAGGCTAGTTAAGAGTGTATTTTCCTTGGACCTTTGCTGATTCAGAAAAAACTTATTCTAATCATCATCGGCATCCACTCCAGCATTACCAACTAAGGAAGATGATCGAAGAATCAAATGGTTGGGTCATAAGGAAAATAAAGAATAATGATCCAATCGACTTCTTTCAGTTTCCATTCAATAGCTTTCCAAAGGATATAGAAGTTATTGATGATGATTCTATTTCTTCAGGTGAACATTCATTCATTGTTTCTATCAGATCCTGTACTCTTTCATTGAGGGAAGGTAGCAAATTCTGACGCGGACCATATTATCCAAGCAGATTTGCTCGTCAATTTGGCTTTGATCCGACTGTGCCAGAGACTTGTGATATCGTTACCAGAACAATGAGAAGTTATGATATTGGGCCATATAACTAGGCCTTGATATAAAAACAACTTTTGAACGTACATATTGGATCACCCTTCATAATTCCTGGCTATAATTATCCAGTTCATGCCTCTTATTGTTGGATGCGTTGGTGCGTTTATCAATATTACTTAGTGTACAATTATTATCCAGTAGATTGTCCCATATGGATTCCTTCGCCGCGCATAAGGAATTATCAAAAAGTCCAAGGCATAGACTACTTTAAAGAAACAGATCATGCCCCCTTTCCAAGCCAACTTTGCATAAAGATTTCTTCAGAAGATACTATTTGTGAAATGAATTCCGTTGATACCCTTGAAGGATGGATAACATTTGGTGCTCTTTTAAGGAATTCGAAAAATGCATCCGAGTCAATAGATCGTTTAGAAGAAAATGATAATTCTTCGCAATTTTATCATCCTCCACCCTTGCAGATTTTATGAGATAAAATTCCTTCATCACCAGGAAGGCCAGGAAGACGCGATCGCTCTCTTCGGAAGGATAAGCATATTATAATCAAAGACTCATACTTGATCTTAGAGAATTAACTTTTGAGTAGAAAGTAACAAGAATTTTAAACAAACTTGTTATTACTGTAATTGAAACTTGACTCAAATGGATAGGTGAACATATGCATTTCTATATGTTGTTTAACCAGTGTTTGGGATTTTCATGATTTATTTTATCATATCAAACAATTGCATATTTGAGCATATCTTAAATAAAATAGTGAACATATGTATTTGCAGAATTTTAATGCTACACATATAGTTCAATCTCTTAAGTAGTTGGAGCTAATATACTCTTGGCTGAACATATTTGGACGAGTCTTTGACTTGACTCGACTTTGACTTGACTTGGACTTGACTTGACTTGGACAAACATTCATAGTTTAAGCTCTTGAGTAGTTGGAGCAAGTACAGTTTTTTGGACTCTTGAGTAGCTGGAGTCAGGGGTCTTATACGAATGGTCTCTGTAACTCTTATGAGTTCGCTGAACCACCGCAACCGGAGAGTTTATAAACCGCAATCCATTAGAGGGGCCCAGTGATGCTAACAGGGCTGTGAACTCAGTAGGTTTTACGCACAAGGTTGGCTGCAATAACTCTCAAGAGTTCACGAGGTTCACAAGGCCACCTTAAGGGATACCAAATCCAAGGTCGTTAGTCCATTAATGAGGGGGTAGATCATTTAAAGGACCTATCCTCATGAGTTTCTATTGAAATCAAGCCAGAAATCTGGGGGTCCTTAAAAATGGTTGGCCTATTTATGGACAAGCCAAAGAGCGCATACTGCAGCCCACTTTTTCTTCTCATGTAAGGTCAACCCATTCACTGGAGGGCATTTTCTCTCACCATCCCCTGTGGCGCTGCCAGAGGTTATACAGAAAGCATTGCTCTCATGCGTGGTTAGCCATATAAGTGCACTCCGCTGCCCGCATGGGTCTAATCATGTGATGGCCTTCGCGGGCTTTTTAGGGCCATTGGTTTTTCACTGCTGCTCGTATAATATTTGATGTATTGTAGATCATGGTAGGTCTTATGCATGGTTAGCCGTATGGGCGCACTCTGCTGCGATAAATGATAATTCACTATCGCTAATATAAAGCTCATATATGGTTGAACGATAAATCACCATTGCTGATAATATTTTCGATATAGTATTTGCATTTAAAGTAATGTATGGACTTCGTGATAATATCAGTTTAGTGATATGACGATTAGCGATAATATCAATTTGTAATAATTGGCAATATTTTTGATTTGGCGATAATAGTCGACGCTGGGCGATAATTGGCAATTTGGCGATTGTAATAATCGTTAGCGATCAAAATTAGCGTTTGGCGTAGATAACTTCGATATATTTGAGGCGTTTTTCGTAATTCTACATGGTATTGCTTCTCGAAGCTTTTCCATTATTCTATTTGTCTTGCCCCCTATTGATTGGGATAGATTATCCTAATAATCTTTAGAATTAAAATTTCAGCGATCTTCAAAGATGATATATTTTAATAATGCAAGTATTGACAGGTATACTTTTGTTATTATATGCGGACCATCCCATTTGGGATTGAATCTGCCCCCAGTTTTGTAAATATACTTCTCTTGCAGCTTCACATACCAATCACAAAGATATGAAGAGTTGTACCTGTATTAGAATATTGCTTTTCTTTCAAATGATCATGACTATCTTCAATCGGGATTGTGTACCATTACCTCCTTTTTTACATCATACATTTTCCTTATGACAATTTCGTCACTATCGATGATTTTTTGTAAAATATTCTTTAAGATAAAGCAATTCTCAGTTTGATGTCTGAGAAAATGATGATAATAGTAGTAATCATTTTCTCTTATTTTCTTCATTTCCCTTGGATACTTCAGCCATGGCAGTTTGATCTTTTCTGCGGCCAACAATTAGTTCATCTTAGGAAATATATCGTCTTCTTCAAATATATACTTTCCGCAGTTCTTGAATCGTTCGATTCTTTCTTTACTTTCTTAGTTGTGGAATTGCTCATGTTTCCTTTACTAGAGTTTCTTTGCTCACCCTAACAATTCTTCATTTTTCTTTCTTCCTGGGTAGTAGGTGTTGAAGTTCTCTTAAAATTTTGAAACAGCTGGCTCATATGAGAATTAAACACCTTCACACTGATCCTTTCTAGATTTCAAGCCTTCACAATTAGATCTTGAAAGGTCTATACATTCGGACCAATAAGACCCAATGCAATCTCTGGTCTTATGCATTTTATACATAACTTGACTTGTTCTTCTTCTTCTGCAAGTTGTGCGCATGATGCCCCCAGGATTCTCCATCGACTGATGAATTCTTTGACTGGTTTGTCTTCTCATTGACAGATGGAAGCTAGGTCATTTGGGCTGATTTCTTCAACGGATGACTCAGGAAGCTATGAATAATGAATATTCTTTATGAAACCTGCCGCAGGAAGTATCGTGAATAGCAACTCTCTTGTCGCAGTAGTTTTCTCTTTATCTTTCCATATTTTTTACGGATCTCTTGAAGACGTCATATTTATAGTTACTTTTCTTTCTTTCTTTTTTCATCCTTTTTATTACTATCTCACCTTACTTTATCATTTTTTGTAACATATCTTTTAGTGTAAAGAAATCTTTTGTAGGATGTCCTAGAAAATGATGATAACGGCAATAATTCTTTTCTTTTGTCATCTTAGATTTTTCTGGGTATTTGGGCTAAGCTAACTTGATGGTTCCATCAGCTAATAATTGCTCCATCATTGGCAAAACATCTTTGTCATGCCCCAAACTCAGTAACCAAGCTCACAAAATTTTCGATCACCGAATCTGGCGCCAACAGCCTCGATAGTACCCCATTCTCGGCTTCCAGCGCTCATACACCAAAATCCGATCCTGGGATCCTACAAGGAGGATTTTCAACATGAATTTGTTTCATAAGAAGCATAACCACAAGTATACTCAAATCCTAAGAACAACATCATCACCACATATCCACTAATATAATCATTTGAGTACAATACTGAAAAGGAAATACATACATATAATAAAATCTCTAGAAGCTCTGTCACACGCTCCTGCCCCAATTTGACTGCGTCTTATCATCACCTGCACGCATCTATCGTGCATAAGCTTATAGAAAGCTTAGACGGTAGTGTAAGTGTGTGCACAACATAAGTGTCAAGTATTCAATACAATGCCATAATCATGCAATGTCAGAAATATTGGCAAGATCATGAATCATACGATGACAGATTAAGCAGAAATACTGACAAGCTCATAATTCATACAATATCAGAGTAATGCGAAAACATATTGATGGGCCCATAAATACTATAAGCCTTATCCAGGCTATGCGATGCAGAAATATAGTAAAAACAATATCATATAATAATGAAGCAATGTAGATCAGCTATGCAATGCGGAGACAGTAAGCTAAACATTAGATGCTGATGATGCAATGCAATATGCAAATCCTGATGAGTCAACGAATACCATTAGTTGTATCTAGGCTGTATAAATGCAGAAACATAGTAACCCAAAATGCCATATGCCGCGGATATAATGTGATATGCGATGCAAATGGAATGACCATGCTCGAGTGTGAAGTCGAGATGATAGTACGTAGTATCGCAGGCTATGGGTCCATCACAAGGGACTTCTATCTAAGCCAGTCTCATACCTAAATTTGGATAGTCAGACTCAATGTGATAAACTCCTAATTTCAGGTTAGTCGCGCACCCCAACCAAAATCCTGGCCATTACAAAGGCACAAGTAACAAATAATTGCACACCACTAGCTCGAGTAGATAGTGAATGAATGAATATGCAACTCCTGCTCAATCAGTACTGTATATCCCCGGGATCTTCACCGGGATCTAGTACACTCCAAACTATCTACCGCCCCTGCAGGCCGCATAGCCCAGCGAGTGGAAAAGACTTCACTACCCGCCTGCCAGTAGTATACCAATGCTTATCTGGCTCGTCGATAGCGGACCCATTTAGGAGCTGTTCAGACTCAGCCTGGCTATGTCTACTCTCTCAGGCGGGTAAGGTCACACCCCCTCCCAACCGACCATGACACAGTGGGAGACGAGGCCTACTGGTATACGGCCCTCATGCGCTCATATATATATATATATATATATATATATATATATCCACTCGGTCTCTACGTTGGGGCGTCCTCTGGTACCAAGAGGGTTTAGAAATTTTCACTTAGGGCCATCTATAGCAGCCCGATGCTAGAACCAAATATTTTCGGTGTCCCATCTGGCCATCCACGATATGCCTGTGGAGGCTACGACCCTGATGTCGTTAGGGCATACAGTAATCTCAACACAATGCAAGATGCATGAATCATACAACTCAGACATGCATCAATCCTGCGCATACCGTGTGCTTATGTGAGATAACCTCCGCTTATCAGGGAGTCTCATAACAACCTACCCAATGATATATGCAATGGTCAACCACATCTCATAATAAACATGCAGATGATGCATATGGGCATGTATCATGATGCTATGCTGTCACATACTCATAATCCGTATCAATAACTGACATCAACAATCGGCCTCGACAATGTGGACATTTAACCAACATTGCCCCCAAGGAATGGCCCACATAGAGCCAAATATATAATGGGCTTACGGTCTCACACAAAGGCCTAATATACAATACAATGGGCCTTCTCAAGGGCCACATATGCACAATATGTGGGCCCTGCTCATGGGCCTCAAATACATGACATGTGGGCCCTACACATGGGTCTCGCATACATCAAATGGGTCATGCATCATGGGCCTAATACATATCACAATGGGCCTTACCTATAGGCTACGAATATATCACAATGGGCCTTGCCCATGGGCCTCAAATACATCACAATGGGCCCTATCACATAGACCTCATATTCATCACATTAGACCTTAAACACGGGCTGCATATACATCACATAGGCCGAATACACATCACAATGGGTCTTAACTACGGGTCCCATATACATCATATAGGTCTCGACAATCGGCCTTAGTAATCGAAATCGGCCTCGACAATTGGAATCAACATTCGGAATTGGCCTTGATACTCGACCTCAACAATCGGAATCGGTCTATACATTCGGCCTCGACAAATTGAAATCGTCCTATACAATCGCCCTCAACAAATCGGAATCGGCCTTGACAATCAGCTGTGACAATTAGGATCGATCGATAATCAGAATCGGCAAATCGTCACGTCAATCAGAGTCGACAATCGGTTACGACAATCAGAATTGATCGATAATCAAAATCGGCAAATCGGTCATGTCAATTGGAATTAGCAATCAGTCACGACAATCAGAATCGATCAATAATCAGAATCGGCAAATCGGTCACGTCAATAGGAATCGACAATCGGTCACGACAATCCGAATCGATCGATAATTAGAATCAATAAATCGATCATGTCAATCGGAATCGGCAATCAGTCACGATAATTGGAATCAATCAATAATCAAAATTGACAAATCTGTCACGTCAATCGAAATTAGCAATCGGTCATGACAATCAGAATCGATCGATAATTAGAATCGATAAATCGGTCACATCAATCGGAATCAGCAATCGGTTACAACAATCGGAATCGATTGATAATCAGAATCGGCAAATCGGTCACGTCAATAAGAATCGGCAATCGGTCACGACAATCGGAATCGATCGATAATTAGAATTGGCAAATCGGTCACATCATTCAAAATTGGCAATCGGTCATGATGATCGGCCTCGATCGCTAATCGGCAATCGGTCATGATAATCGGCCTCGATCGCTAATCGGTAATCGGTTATAACAATCGTCCTCGATCACTAATCGGCAATCGGTCATAATAATCAGCCTCGATCGTTAATCGGCAATTGATTATGATAATTAGCCTCGATCACTAATCGGCAATCGGCCACGACAATCGGGATCGACCTCAACAATCGGCCTAAGAGAAGGTCACAATGTGGATATTTAACCATCATCGCCCATCAATGTGGACACGTAACCAACAATACTCCCAAGCAGTGGCCCACAGAGAGCCAAACATAAAGTGGGCCCATGGCCTTGCACAATGGCCTAATATACATCGCGATGGGCTTCACAATATGGGCCTTGAATCATCTCATTGGGCCTCACCCATGGGCCTCGAATACATTACATTGGGCCTCACCCATGGGCCTTGAGTACATCACATTGGGCCTCGAATACATCACAATGAGCCGCATCAAAGGGCTTCAAACACATCAAGTGAGCCGCATGACATGGACAGCTCAGATCAAATATGTACATCACGTGGGGGCCACATGAATGGATGGTGTGAATATATAACATATATATTACGGTGGGTCCAATGTCCTATTGAATGGTGGGAGCTTGGATTTCATCTAAAATCATTTCAATAGTGGTAAGTGCAACATGTGTATCGCGATACGCTATCATAGGGGTACATGGCTTACTAATGTGATCAGCACTATCCAAACATTGTCCATGTACATCAACACTGTCCAAACATTGTCCAGCACTGTCCAGCACATCTAGACGGTGTGGATGAAATAAATACATCATGGTGTGGCCCACATGGCAAAACAAGTGGACGGGTTGGGTCTAAAACAAGTCAAAGGTGGATCCACGATGGACTGAATGCATAAAACACATACTTAATAGGTGCCCCACACCACCCGTCAAGATGGACGATTGTGGATATAGAACAGATATATTAAGGTGGGTCCCACATACACTTGCTGACGCATACAGTGGTGGTCCCCACCATCCAGATGGATGGTGGACGATGTGGAGCATTAACGTGGGGCCCACATCCAGCTGGTCTGAACGGCATGGAGCACATACATCACATGTAAGCTCCACAGATAGATGGTGCTCTCCACAGATAAAAGGTGATGATAAGGCACATGCACCTCGGTGCACCACCGTCCAGTGATATGGACGGTGGAAATAAAAACACATACACCATGGGCTGGCACACACATCACACCGTCCAGATGGCCGGTCTGAATACAGAATATATACATCAAGGTGGTCCCCCCCCCCCACACGTGTGGGTGGTTCCCACACCTGGACAGATAGATGACATAAGTAAAATAAAAATAATAATAATAATAATAAATATAATATCACAGTGGACTGCATCTACCACTGTCCAAACATGGATGGTGTCGATGCAAAATAGCTCTATCAAGGTGGGTCCCACTGCCACACGTGTCACACGTGTGTAGTGGGCCCACACCTCAAAATAAATGGACGGTGTTAGATATACTACATACCTCATTTGTCAGTCCCCTCTGCTGACGTCAATGCAGCAGATGGACATGGACGGTGTGTATAGAACACATACCTCACGTCCGGACCCACGGTCCTGTTGACGCTGCACAGCAGCTGCAACTGCTGGCCAACAGACGAACGGTTTGGATAAAACAATACATTATGGTGGACTCCACCATCCCGGCTAATGGACGGCTGGATGAAACCATACATCATGTTGGGGTTACACGTGCTGGATGCAGCACCGTGCTATACATGGACAGTGTGGATGAGATCCATATCTTGGATCAGACCCACGTAACTGTGACGTCAATACAGTAACTGTATCATTGGAGTGAGGTACACCAGTCGTCCGATCCCCACCGTCCAAGACTGTCTAGACGGTGTGGACGAAATACATACATCATGTGGTGGCCCCTGCACAGCAGATGAACAGTGTGGATGCTGCACACGTGCAGCAAGTGGGGCCACAAATGGACAGACGGTGTGGACCCTTCCACCTACAGCAGCAACATAACTGGTGTATGGTAGCCAGCCAATCTGCTTACATTCAAAGCAGGCCACATGTGGAATGGGCTCCCACCGTGGATTGACGGCGTGGATGGTACACATACACCATTGTGGGTCTCCAAGTTGCTGAATGGTGCAGGTATAATAAATACATCATGATGGGTCCACATCAGTTTGGACGGTGTGGATCAACTTTAAGGTGGGCCACAAAAATGGAAGAGAGAGAGAGAGAGAGAGAGAGAAATGGAGATCGAAGTAGTGGAGGGACCCCGCCACTATCGGTCCCTCTTGATACAACACATACATCAAGATGGGTCCCACATATGTGGGCCCTCAAATCACAAATAAAATCACCCACCTCGAGATCTCTTCTTCCTTCTTCCATCAACGCGTTTTATAGCTCCAAAGAATGCATTTCAACGGTTAAGATTGATTTTAGAGGGTGGAATTGGGTGGTAGGAAGGTGGGCCACACCTAGCTTTTCTCCCATGGAGGGCTTGGACGTCCACTGTCACGCCCCGAAATTCGAGTACCCGAATAAGGTCTTCGGGACCCGAATCTCAAGGTGTGAGTTATAATATAATGACATTAATTACAATCCAGTTGATTTAATTAAATTCAATCAACACTCAACATCATCTAAAAGGAAATACAACTGAAATGTTTATTTAATTCAACCATTTTGATAGTTTTTCCTTTCTACATCGAAATTTGAACATAAACTAAACCTAAATAACAAAATGATTTGAATTAAAACTAAACCTAATTAAAAAATAAAAATAAATAAAATAAAAATAAAGCTAATAGTAGAAGCCCGCCTGCTCGTAATATTCCAGCTCTGTGCCTGTGCATTTGTTTTAGTAGGATGAGCATAACAACCCAGTAGGATCATTTCTTATCCAAAATTTAACATGTTTAGATAATATCAATTTTATAAAAATGAAGGAATAGAAAACAGATAATGAAATTTAACAACAGAATTGTGAAATGCAATACATGTGATATTTCCATGAATACTCCTAACATTTGTATTATTTCTTACAACACCGTATCCAAGTGGATGGTCACGTTGCATTAACGCCCATGCACTGGTACCTCATGGTGAGGGACTCATTTATACGTTAGCTGGTCAAACTACTGCTCCAGTTGTACTCCTGACGTATGTCCACGCACACAATTGTACTCATACGCCGTACACAAAGGAGACTCCAAAGGATCCAGTGGGTTCTAGGGTCTCTCACCCAATGGACACGATTACCCTACTTGCTGACTTTAGGGTCTCTCACCCAAGGGACACGATTGCCCTACTTGCTTACGTTACATCTAACATAATAAAATTTAATGTTCAATGAATGGTAGACATATACGTAAGATTAATAATTATTTCACAACAAAATATCAATAATATAATTTTAATTAATAATTCTACATTTAAATTTTTGTTGAAACTTTAATAATTCAAATACTTAAATAAAGTATTATTTTACTATTATTTAATTCAGGAATTTCTATGAAACAATGTACAATAAATTTTAGTTTCAATTCCAATTTTTTTTAAAATTTTTTTAAACTTAAGTTCATTTAAATTTAATTTAATTAACTCTTCAAATTTTAAAGTTAAAATTTGGATTTTAATCTTTACAAAATAAAAATTATCACACTGATTTCTATAATATAACATTAATAATGTAATTACGTTATTATTTGATAATTTAAAATTTATTATTATTATTATTATTCTTATCTCTATTTAAATCTAAATTCAGAATTTTATTATTATTTATTTTTAAATCTAAATTAAATTAGGTTAAGGAAGATATTAATTTAGACTTTGGATATTATTATTATTGTTGGGGACAAAAGATACAGAGTTCGGAGACTCGGACTTAATGCCTCGAGTCGCCAAAGGATGTGTCAGATCCGAGGCATGGTTCACTAAACTGAGACAGAAGTTAAGTCGGTTCGGACGACACATCAGCCATCCGGGCATGCATCGGGCCGACCTTCTTATCAGATCGGCCAGCGCAAGATAAAGCCTCATCCCGAATATCTTGGGATAAGATCCCCGACCCCGGAGCTCACGGGATCGGATGAAGACTGGAGATAGGCACGATCCTATCTCCGTGATACCAGGAGAGGATCCCGCACACGATATCAGGAGAAGAATCCTCGTACGATTAAATGCTCCAGCAGCTATAAAAGAGGAACCTCCATCGTCTTGTGAGGTAAGGCAAAAATTCTTTCTCAAAACCCCTCAATACATTTAGACCCAGAATCCAGGCCTGACTTTGGCATCGGAGGGTCCCCTGCTCAAGCCAGGGTCTCCTTTGTCCTCTTTCCGTGCAGGTATACGAAGGTCCAAAAGGACGAACCAGATTTTTGCATCAACAGTTTGGCGCCGTCTGTGGGAACCGTAGAAAAAGGCCATCTCATATTTCTATATTGAATTCCATGGTGATGACTAAAAGGACGATCCCAGAAGAAGATTTGAATGAGATTGCGATTACAGGATCAGCGGGTCCAGTCGCAGTCCCCGCAGCCCAGAACCCACCTAACAACCACCAACGAGGAGCGGCCAGAACAAGCAACAATCAGCGGGGTCGCAACGATGGGCGGTTGGACCAGGAGGTTCAAGAAATTCGGTCTGATATGAATATGATGAAGCAGATGCTTGAACGAATGTATCAGCAGCAAATGCAGCCACTCCCGCATCCTCAAGGGGAGACAGCGCACGTACCGACTGCGGCGGTTGATCCTCAACCTTCCGCGCCGCAGTCTTTCCGGCCGAGCCAACCCCAAGGCGAATCAGAACCATCTCCAGCGCAGTCGGCCAACGCTTCCCTGCCCCCGACCGATCTTCGACACGAGATAGAGCGAAGAAGGCGCAACCGCCCTTCCATGAAAGGCACGGCAGAGAGCAGTGAACCTTGAAAAGCCGATATTCACAATTTTAAAAGAGAAGTGCGGGAAGAAATGACAAAAGAGATGGCGGATATGAAGCATGGCCGAAATATGTATTCGACCATATCCGAAGCAAAGGCGTCCCCCTTTGTGGACTCGGTAATGAAGGCTCGGTTGCCCGAGAGGTTTTGATTACCTCAAATCACTCCTTTCACCGGCAAGACCGACCTGACGGAGCATATCGAATGCTTCAGAACCTATATGGAGCTCCACGATGCCTCGGATGCAGTAATGTGTCGGGCCTTTTCTCTTACATTGACCGATGTAGCTCGACTGTGGTTCAAACAGTTGAAACCAAAGTCCATCAGCTCATTCGTTGAGCTGAGCGACGCCTTCCTCACCAACTTCATCGGTGGAAAAAAGAAATTGAAGCCCCCTGCACATCTGAACAACATAGTTCAAAAGTAGGGAGAGCTATTGAAAGATTATATCAAGCGTTTCAATTTCGAATCCCTTCAGGTTTGAAAACATTCAGAAGAAACGGCTCTCAATGCGCTCATGCAAGGAGTTAGAGATAAGCCATTCCTGGCATCTCTAGACAAAACTCCTCCCGATACTCTAGCAGAATTTATGGCACGGTCGGATAAGTATGCAAACGTCGAAGAAACGCGAATTCTGCGTGAAACTAAAACTTTGGTCAAAGAGTCGGCCAAAAAGGAAGCCGACTCGGCCGGAGGAAGGAAACGCAAGGATGATTAAGAGCATGATGAGCGAAGGTCAGGCAAACGACCAGATCGAAGATTTTCCACATATACCCCCCTGAACAAGACTCAGGAACAGGTATTGATGGAAATCAAAAGCGAAGGCTTTGTCAACTGGCCCAGTAAGCTCAGGAGTAATCCTAATCGGCGGGACAAGGATAAATACTGCCATTATCACCGTGACCACGGGCATAACACAAGTGATTGTCGTCACCTAAAGGAAGAGATCGAATGACTCATAAAGGACGCCCGACTCAAAGAACATGTGGTTAAAGCTGGGGTAGCTGAGGGACGTCCGACCGAGAGTCAGCCTATGGAAGAAATCCGGACAATTATCGGCAGTCCGCGAGGTGGGGGCGACTCAAACAATGCTCGAAGGAATCATGCGAGAAAACTTAGTCAGCCTAAGTCCGAGCTTATGATTATAGATCGGCCACCAAAGGAGAAGAAAAGGGAAAGATATTGCATTTCGTTCACAGAGGAAGATGCCCGAGGTATCTATCACCCCCACGATGACGCATTGATTGACACTCTGACTATCGCTAACCGAAAAGTGTTCCGGATACTCGTCGATACGGGGTCATCTGCAGATATGTTGTTTACTCAATCGTTCGACAAAATGGGGATCGAACGATCCATGCTACGCCCAGTTCGGACCCCGTTAATCAGTTTTTCCGGAGGACAAGTACTGCCCGAAGGGATTGTCTCGTTACCACTCACCGCTGGTAGTGCCCCACATCAGACGACGATGATGGTCGAATTCTTGGTCGTCGATCAACCCTCAGTATACAACGCAATACTCGGCCGACCTTCATTGAGTCTCCTCCAGGCCGTGGTATCCACATACCATCTTTCACTGAAATTCCCGACTGAGTCGGGAGTAGGAATTGTCAAAGAAGACCAGCAAGAAGCGAGGCGTTGTTACATGATAGCTGTAAAGGGAACCGCCGACAAAAGTCCGATCAACATATCAACGATCGAATCATTGGACCCTCGGGGCGAGAGTCATGAACGAGGGCAGCCGGTCGAAGATCTTATCTCAGTCCCCTTGGTTGAAACAGATGGATCCAAGACGGTACGAATTGGCTCGTCTTTACAGTCCCCCTTGAAAGAAAAGCTGATAGCCCTGCTCCGTAGGTACGCCGACATATTTGCCTGGTGTCATAAAGATATGCCCGGGATCGACCCCTCTGTGATGACTCACCGACTCAACATCGATCCGTCATATCGACCGATCCAACAGAAGCGACGACCGCTCGACCCTGAACGATACGCCATCATTGAAGAAGAAGTCGACAAACTCCTCCAGGCTAATTTCATAGAAGAAATACACTATCCAGAATGGGTCGCGAATGTCGTGCTTGTAAAGAAATTCAACGGGAAGTGGCGAGTCTGTATTGACTATACTGACTTAAATAAAGCCTGCCCGAAGGATAGCTTTCCGCTTCCGAGGATAGACCAGCTAGTAGATAGTACCGCTGGACATGAGCTCCTTAGCTTCATGGATGCATATTCAGGGTATACTCAAATTGCAATGCATCAAACAGATAAATCAAAAACTACCTTTGTCACCGACAAAGGCCTTTATTGTTACCGAGTGATGCCATTTGGTCTGAAGAATGCCGGCGCAACTTATCAAAGATTAGTTAACAAAATCTTTGCTCGGCTTATAGGCCGAACCATGGAAGTATACATTGACGACATGCTCGTCAAAAGTATACACGCGGCAGATCATGTGATTGATTTGGAAGAAATGTTTCTCATCCTACGGAAGTTTCGGATGAAGCTGAATCCGAGTAAATGTGCTTTTGGAGTGAGCTCTGGAAAGTTCCTCGATTTCTTGGTTAGTCAGCGAGGAATAGAGGCAAACCCTGAGAAAATAAAGGCTTTGATTGATATGGAATCCCCTAAAACCATTAAGGACATCCAAAGGTTGACTAGACGAGTCGCAGTACTTAATTGGTTCCTGTCCAGAGCCACGGATAAATGTCTCCCTTTCTTCAAACAGTTGAAAGGAAGACAAACAATGGGTTGGACGAAAGAATGTGAAGCGGCATTCCAACAATTAAAATCATATCTCGGTTCTCCACCTCTCTTATCAAAACCCGAATCAGGGGAGTCCCTGCTCCTTTACCTAGCAGTATCCGAGGCAGCGGTTAGCTCGGCTTTGATACGAGAATCCGAAGGAAAGCAACTGCTGGTTTATTACGTCAGCAAAGCGTTATTGCCAGCAGAAACGAGATACCCAAGCTTGGAAAAAGTGGCCTTGGCTTTAATAATTTCCTCTCGCCGACTCAGGCCGTATTTCCATGCCCATACCATCATCGTGATGACCGATCTTCCGCTTCGCCAGGTATTGCAGAAACCAGAAGCTTCCGGCCGACTCACGAAGTGGGCTATCGAACTGAGTGAGTTTGACATTCAATACAGACCGAAGGTAACAATCAAAGGGCAAGCCGTAGCTGATTTTATTGCCGAGGGAACACCACCAATCGAACTCCCGGTCAACGATATGCCAAAGGATGTTGCAATTCCAACAGTAAAAAGCCGGGGTAGTTCGGGTTCATGCGCACTTGGTATAAGTGGAGAAATTCGTCGACTGTTAGCGGTGGCTGTTCCATCTCAGCCCACAACACCGCACACCCGAATAAGTTCCTCCACCCATTCGGAACTATTTGCCCCGGGGCAATCTGAATACGAGATAAAACTCCCCGGACAATGGCCTGAAGGGGCAGACGCAAGCCGCATTGCATCGAGACTTGGTAGATCGCGACCGCCCCAGCAGGAGGATGATCCGGCAAGTCATTCGGACGGGGGAGATAAGTGATAACCGATTCAGGGATGTGATACCCGATTCAGATTCTGTCTAAATCCGCCTCAGTTAAAACTGAAGGAACCGGGCCGCTTGGATCATCCCCCGATCCTTCTCCTTCAGACTCGGCGTGTGCCAACTTATCGACAGGAACCGGCCCAGAGGTTCCCTCGGCAATCAATATTTCCTCTTCCTCCTCCTCTTCTTCCTCCATGCCCCTTGGAAGATTAGGCCTTCCCGGGCGGGTTATTAAAGACGACCCACCACGAGAAGGATCAACAGAAGCAGGGCGCTCCGCCGGAGCTTCAGTGACCCTCTCAGAAAGAAAAGTAGCGTTCGCATCAACTGCTATCTCTGTCAGTAAGGAAGGCGATTCCGCAACATTCTAAAGACGTTGCGCTTCGCCTTCATCTCCGGAAACTCCCTCCTGGGGGCTTCGAGAACCTCTAGCCGCCATTATCACTAAATAAAGAGGAAGGGGAGACTCACCGGAGGGAGGAAGGCAAACAGAAATGGCAAAAGGAGCCGCTGACAGTTAAGAAAGAGGAAAGGAAGAAGACGAAAGACCGAAAAAGCCCCAAAGGAAATGCAAAGCGGGAATGGCAGTAGAAGTTCGAAATGCGGGACCCCCACCATTTTATAAGATCGCCATGTGGCGGAAGCAATTAATGGGGAAATGATTCGACGCCTGCATCGACTCCCCCACTCGACACGTGGCGCACGTCGACTGACGACAATAATGCCCTTGCTACGTGTCCAACCCTCATTGACGGGGTGAGCGATTTTACGGCTGTCGGCGCATGTGATGTCAGAAACTGAACCGTCTCCCGTCAAAGGCGACACAGAATGCATTAAATGACTACTTATTGTCTCGGACTAAGTTATGAACCGACTCAAAACTCGCTACTCCTAAGTGTCATATGGAACACACGGAGTAAGGGGGCTTACTGTTGGGGACAAAAGATACAGAGTTCGGAGACTCAGACTTAATGCCTCGGGTCGCCAAAGGATGTGTCAGATCCGAGGCATGGTTCACTAAACCGAGACAGAAGTTAAGTCGGTTCGGACGACACATCAGCGATCCGGGCATGCATCGGGCCGACCTTCTTATCAGATCAGCCAGCGCAAGATAAAGCCTCATCCCGAATATCTTGGGATAAGATCCCCGACCCCGGAGCTCACGGGATCGGATGAAGACTGGAGATGGGCACGATCCTATCTCCGTGATACCAGGAGAGGATCCCGCACACGATATCAGGAGAAGAATCCTCGTACGATTAAATGCTCCAGCAGCTATAAAAGAGGAACCTCCATCGTCTTGTGAGGTAAGGCAAAAATTCTTTCTCAAAACCCCTCAATACATTTAGACCCAGAATCCAGGCCTGACTTTGGCATCGGAGGGTCCCCTGCTCAAGCCAGGGTCTCCTTTGTCTAAATTAAATAAGGTTAAGAAAGATATTAATTTAGACTTTGCATCAACAATTATTATTATATAAATTATTTGTTACAACATTATGTCAGTATGATTAACCTTGTTTTATAATTGACTATCTAAATTAATAAATTTACTTTTTTTGATACATTTAATATAATTATTATATTACTTTTATGTTAAATTGTTAATATCATCATTTACATAATTTTTTTAAAAATAATAAATTATATTTATTACAACTTTTATATATTATCAAATAAAACTTTTCTATTTTGTTACTTATAACATAATCATATAAATACTATTAAATACTTATGTATTAATTATGTAATATAATGTTATCTTACACATGTTTACTTTAATTATGTTATATATTTTATCAATATTTTTTTTAATAACCTACAATTATATTGTATTACTACTATATTATTATGAGACATAATATTTATATTTTACTATACCTTAATGATCTTATAAACCTTTTTTTTTTTTTTAATTTTATTATATATCATATTAATACTGATTACATATTACAATTATATAATTTATAATTTGTTATTATTATTATATATTTTTATTTTATTTTCATAATCATATTTGCTTATATATACTTATCAATCTTACATCACTTATGTTCATAATTCTGCATAATGAATCATCAATACTTTAAATAATTAATTATATATTCTGTTTGTACTGTAAAATATTGTAAGATATTATAATTTATTTGAGATTTAGTTTAATAATTTTTTTAACCAAAAAATTTAAGAATTAATAAAATAATCTTAAATAAACTATTTATTTTATTTTATTATTAAATATTTAAAAAAGGAGTAAAATAGAAATTCCTAAATGAGTAGATTCTCTACATAAAAAAAATATTCAACTGACTAATATTTCTACGAAAATTTTGATTAAATAAACATAATAATAACTGAAAATGGTAAATTTCAGGTTAAGATCACCTACCTTAAAGTCTGACGATCCGGCCCCGCTTTAATCTCTCTCTCTTGATTTACAGCGCTCTCTCTCTCTCTCCCACTCTAATTTTTTTTTTTAATTTGATTGATTCCTTCGATTCTTTCTCTCTCTTTTTTTTTTATTTATAAATGGATGCGTAATGGAATGGAGGAGTGGGAATTATGGGATGGTTTCATTTAGTGGGAGGTTCGGCGACCATTACCGTACAAAACGGAAGGAAAGTGGAGAAGGTGGTTTAGTCGTGCGGAAGATATAACTTTTATTTTTTATTTTATTTTTATTTTTTAAGATATAGTGGGTCCCACTAACAATAATTTAAATCTACTCCGTTCATCATCTCGGCTTGGCCAAGAGAAGATATAAGGCAAAAAAATGAGGCTGATCTGAAACTCAGGTGGGCCACACGCAAACAGACGGTGGGGTTAGTTCCCACAAAAAAATGGGTTGTTACATCCACTCACATGAGAGTTGCTTGGGATGGAGTGAGAAAAAAAATGAGAGAGAGGAGTGATGATGGATGGGGTGATAGGATGAGGGAGCATAGTGCTTGTTGATTTTTGGGTGAAAGAGAAATGGGTGTCACGCCTTGTTGGTGAAAAAAGGATGGCTAGGTAAGGTTGTGTACTTAGACTTTGATTGATGGATTGATGTGACATTTAGGGTAAAAATTCTCTTAGAAATTGTAATGTGTGGTGTTTTCCTCGAACTAAACGCAGGCTCACATCTCCTGACATGGGTATCTCCTTAGCGCGTAATACGCGGCGTCGGAACCGCGGCGATGGCGCGGTCGCTAGGGTATAAGTCTCGGGTCGAGTCGACTTTGATATATGAGACACAACTCAGGATTACGTACAAACACCGCCAACAGATCGCGGGTCGCTAGAATTCGACCGGGAGGACCGTGGAAGCCTACGGAACGGTACGGGCTAGGATATGGGTCTTACAATCTTCCTTTTTAAAAACATACCCTTTGTGAGAATCATATAATTGATGTCATTTATCATTTACACGGCCCCTATAATGGTCCAAGTTTTCTCTTCTTTTCGTTTCCCATCTATTGTGAAATATGTCACTTTTCTTTTCCCGATCAACGACGTTTACCATTGATCTGTTTAATCCTCTTCTTTCTGTTTTATTTTGAAATGCTGGCATTTTCTTGACCATTAACTCCAGTGTATGTGCCTTTGTAGCAAGATCTCAGAAAGTCCTTATATTGGCACTTGTGAGTCCGAACACAATTTCCGTTTCCATGGAATTAAGGCACATCGTCACTTGTTCCTTTTCTTTGGGTAGCACGAAGCTCCTAAAATTTTTCATCTATCAATGAATTTCTTCATGGGTTCGTTTTCTCTCTACTTCACAAAAGCCAGTTCAGTAATACTGACATCATGATCTAACGAGAAGAAATTTGATATAAACGCGTCTTGCATCTCCTCCCAAGTTTATATTGATTCCGGTGCTAGATTAGAATACCACTGAAATGCTTTTTCTGTCAAAGAAAAGCCCAACAATCACAGACAATATTGCGAGATGGTGGAGAAATTACTCATCGTCGTGATGAAGTGCATGAGATGTTCATCTGGGGATCCATCCCCATGGAATTTTTGAAAGTCTGGATGTTTGAAATTGGTCGAAAGTGGAATGTCTTCTACCTCCTTTGGGTATGGTGTTCCGTAGCGGAATCTCTCGATATTATCATGTTCTTTTTCGATCCTTATGACCTCGGCAACCACCTATCACACTTCCTCCTGAGTTATTACCCTTGTCGTAAGAGCGGATCTATGCGATCCCACCCTCGGTGGTTATGAACCTTCAGGTTGTTGTTCGCGCTTGTTCATAGCAGCCATCATTGGGGGAGTTACAATTTGAGCTACATTATGCATGAGAGTAACTAAGACTTCTTAGAGGTTTCTGCATTCCTCCATCAATGTTCTTTGTACTTGTGTCATCTCGGCTATGCTATCATCAGTGGTTGGCGGCAGCCCTTGACTTGTTCCTACCATACATACAATAGCTTCTGCACTCCCTGACAAAGCAGTGGTTAGAGTGGGATAGGAATACATTGGCATGATAGGGCTTGATGAAAGAGGAGTCTCATCAGGCTCTTTTGTACTTCCACAAAATTCTGCTAATTGCGATGTGACTTGCAGAGGCGTCTTTTGAGTAGATGTGGAAACTGATGGATTTTCCATGAGTGATTTGCCTTTCTTTTTCCTTGTCCATCGGGTACTTATAGTAGGTAGAGACAGGAAATACTGCGATGTTAGAGAGGAAGGAGATTTTCCTAGGTATAACGCCAGAGGAGTAAGTGCAGGGTTCTTTCTGGCTGCATTCCTTGTCATTGGTCCTCTGATCTTTTGTGGTGATGGAGTCGTTCCGATAGTCGTGGTATTTCAGATTCCCAATCTTCAGCATGACACCATAATCCATTCATTACTGTTTTCTTGTGTTAATGGTGAAATAGTTATGACTCCAAAATAGCTCAAGACTTGTCATTTCTAGTCAATATAGGTTGATTCTTGTGACTTGAAGATTGGTTGCTGGCATATTCTACCATGAATCCAGTCGGCGTAAAGTAAAAGATCATTTTTCTTGTGATGGATGCGATTGATTGTAACTTGAATGTATGTATTGTATTGTAATTCTGTTAGAGGACGCATCTGTATAACGCCAAACTATGATGAAATTCTCTAAATTGTTTCTAAGTTAATATTGAGTAAGATAAATATTCTCCAATGGAGTCGCCATTTTGTTTCGACAAGAAACGAAAGGTATTTGATTTGGGGATTATCTTACTAAATAATCCCCAAATCAAATATTATTCATTCTAAATTCTTTTACATCATTTACATCCTTTGATTTCAAGATAAAGTACTTATAATTAAAGAATACAAGTTATTGAATAAGCTCAATGTCGATTTCGGCAACATCTCTGCTCATAATATCCATGTCTTCATAAGAGAAGATTTGTGTGGATCTTCTTTCATGCATATTCCTTTAAATAATGTCAAAGAATGCTTGAATCCCTTAGAAGACTTAATATTCTGAAATAAGCTATCTTCTTAGACCGTGCAACTCATTATAGAGTTGCGTGGGCCATGGAGTTGCGCGGGCCCGTGCAACTCATCGCAGTTGCGTGGTCCACTTTCCTTCTTTCTTTTTCTCTCCAATACCTGTCAGAGGTATTGGAGTCTTATTTCCCAAAAATTCTAATCTTCAAGTCCCTCAAATGAAGGGATAGGGGGTATTTATAGACCTTCACATGTGCAAGTCCTTAAATCCTACGCCATGGAACCGACTTCGTAATACGGTGCCTAACTCATATATACCTGTCAAATAACCAAAAAATCAAGCAAAGGCTATGGATAAAAGCCATAGCCATAGATCTATGGCTACGGATTTAGTCTGTAACACGACCGTAGTCGTAGGTGTTGTAATAATAGGTCTTTAACCTATGGCTACGAATTTAATCCGTAGCTATATATTACAATAGCTACAGATATAATTCGTAGCAAATATATCTGTAGCGAAAAGCACAAACAACTATAGATATTATTTGTAGCTAAAAGTTCGTATCAATATGCCAGATTTAATAATGACTACAACTGTCAGATTATCAGCTACGGTCAATATCCGTAGCTATTTCGTACATTAAAAATATATATATAATCATTTGTTCATTCAATTACCACCTGCATAATCATTTATTCATTCAATTACAGTCAATTACAATCCTTCGTTCATTCAATTACAGTCAATTACAATCCTTCGTTTAATCAATTACAATTACAATCCTTCGTTCAATCAATTACAATTACAATAATACTGAAAATACAAATCTTTGGCTTCATTAGAGAAATTTGCTCGACTTCAGCCTGAAATTTCAATGATAAAGAATTGAAAGAGAAGATATATTTTGATGGTATGATATTTTTTTCACAAGTAAATAGGCCTTTTTCAGCCATCAGCCCATCACCCACATGAAGAATCAAAAACCGATTGTTGTCCAAGTACACTCCTTTTCCTTCCAATTTCTTAGTGACCTCTATAAAATTACTTCCACGGTCATTTATGTAGTACTTTGAAGAGTTGTCTCGAAATGCAACTCTAGTAATGACAAAGTCAGTTCCTGCAATAGCCTCGTATATTCCATCATCCTACAAATAGTTATGACATTCATAAATCGGAATTATTATTATTATTGTGGAAGGCTATGGATAATGTTTTAAATGTCGACGATATCCACAATAATAATAATAATTCCGATTTATTATTATTAGGGAGGTCATATCAAAATACGCAAATACCTTCTATAGAACACTTAGATATGCAACAAGAGCTTTTGCATCACCCTCCTGAAATTCATGCAACACGGTTCCAGCACTTTGGACGGACTGTTTGAACTTCTGGTCATAAATAGACAAACAATCAAACGGTGTATTCCATCCAACTGAACGGAATGCTTTCCCCTGAAGTAACTTGAAAACTTTTGAAGCACCTTCCTCACTAGAAGCCTGAAGTAAAAAAGCACATCAAACAATAGTATAGATAACACAATAAACCATATCATGCATGAAAAGTTATTTTGGCCTACCAAGAAACTCAGCATTCTCAAGAAAGCAATGAGAGTTTGAAAATTGGTATGATCCTCTCCAGCAAAGTTTATGAAGGTCCACAAAACCTCATTTCTAGATAGAAGTTCTGGTTCCTTCACATAAAATTTATGTGCAATAACAAAAGATCAACACATTCAGCAAACAATATATGAATAAAAGCATGAAAAAAAGAATCATATAATGGTTTACGAGAGCTGCATAAAATTGGGTGTTGGAATTATTTAACAGGACAAGATTTAATAAAAATGCTAAAAGATGCAAAATTATTACAAGTCCGTGTGCAGAGACAGGAGGGACTTAAATAGGATTAATAGATTCAACTGTTCAAGTCCAGAAAATCTCCCTAGTCTGACTATAAATTATAAATCAAGCACTCACACATGATGAACTAAGGCATTCACAAATAATCAACTTTAAAGATGATTCACGAATCAATTATTGTTCTCCAGATAACAAAGAAAAATACATTTTTGCATGGCAGAAGCATAGCTGATAGCCGTCAAGGTCACATGGACATGGTGAAATGAATATAAGGCTTCCTAAAAAACAAAGGTTTAGAAGGAGCAGCATCCACTATCCAAATGTCAGGTCAATTCAAACTGATTGTGTCAGCAGGTTGAGGACAAATGGACAAAGTCATTTTTATATATTGGTTGGTAATTCAAGAGTTCCATTACAGGACCCTTCAAAACCCAGACCCACAGACCAGTATGTGTTCACAAGTCAACATATGTCAAGAGACGGGCAATGTTGCTGGGATAATGGTTCCTAAAACACATTGAAGATCAAATATCAATGTCTTTGATATAAAAGATAAAAACATACAAACACAAGTTTTATAGAAAAGATACAAACAAACAAACAAACAAGCACACATACATACATGTATATATATACAGGCGTGATTTTTACAACAAAATACCACAATGACTTCTTTTTTTTTTTTTTGAAAGATAATGAAATTTCATTGAAACCACAAAATAGCAAAGAAAGCACAACATAGCATAGGAGGTGACCCTCTTGTTACCAACCTGAGAAAAAAGAAAACCAGAAAAACAAAAGGACCCTGCTACAGACAAAACATCAGCTGAAAGTCACCAAAATCTCCATCCCAATCCCCCAAAAGGCCAGCCATGGAAATCAAGACTTGCAAGGGCCCAATCATGGTAGCCACCTAAAGAAGTTTCCACTCCTTTCCTATAGAGATCATGACTTTGATAAACCCCTTTCTACAAAATATCCATCCCTTCCTCCCTCCCTATGGAAGCGTGTCAAGCATCATCAAAACCCCCCGCACTTCTTATCCTCCCTATCTCTTTCATCCATAAGAAGAAAAAAAATAAAAAGAAAAAGAATGCATCTTCTGGTGGAGCATGGCGATGTGAAGAGAATTTGTGACAGGTTTGGGAAGTGGCTCATGGCAATGAGAATTGTAACTGTGAAGAGAAGTTCAAACAATGCGGACATAGAAACAGCCACCACTACTGAAAACTCTGCCGCTTTTGGACGGCCAGCCTCTAGTTCATTCGAGACACACACATTGCAACGAAATTAAAATTATAAAAGAATAAAGTGTTTGGGTGTTCATTCGAGACACGCACGCTGCATTTATCCTTTGCCACTGCCAAAGGACATCCCAAAACCTGTCTGGCGATATCCAATGTCTTACATCAGTTTCCGTTTCTGGGCACTTCATGTACACAAAACCATCTGAATCTATGTTTTTTAGAACAAGGAACTAAGGTGTTGTTTGGAATTCCTTGAAATACAAGAAGACCCATTCATCTAGAAAATTTTAAAAATATATATTGATAAAGTGCTTCAAACCATGGAGAATAAGACTATAACGAAAGATTCCTAAACTTGAATACTTAGGCCCTTAACAATTTTCTTCTTAAAATGTAGAATTTTCACTTAAAAGGTTCAATATTCAAAATGTTCTTTTTGCTCCTCAGGGCCAATACTAGAATGATCTGAGGGGCCTAGAATTTGATAACCAGACACCAGATCTCCCAAAGATCTTTGGTGAATACATACTAGAATACGTCTTCCAGATCGACGTTGACCACTCGAAATGGTTGGACCTGCCGGTTCTCTTTAGTATGACAATCATCTACCACCTCTTATTCTTCATTATGATAAAGATCAGCGAGGACGTGACTCCTTGGATAAGGAGCTACATTGCAAGAAGAAGACTGCAACAGAAGAAAAGCACCAAACTAGGAACACCTGCTGTTCCCAATCGCCACACTCAATCGCCTTCCCTCAAAACTTACATCAACAACAAGGACAATGGGACGTAGTGGAAATTGGAACCCAGATCAAATTTTTAACAGCTATATGAGAACAGTAAGATTTTATAGCAATATTAATTCCACTTAACCAATCAAAGTTGATACAACAACATCCTAAACCTTTGCCATGTTGACATGTTTGGCTGCAACTAGAAATGTGTACTAAGTTACAAATAAAACCACATTTTATTACATGATTGAATAAGTTGCTACTGGGTTAAAAATATGCCTCATCATCAATTCACAGCAAGAGAAAAGGAAGTTATGTAGTCTGTGGTCACCATCATACATGTGCTACTGTGTGAATGGACAGTAGCCCAAAAACTATGTTGCTTGAAACTTTTTTTCCCTTCAAAGATGAACAAATTATAGGCAATAGCCAAAAGAAAAAGACAAAAACAGAAACCAATAAACAGAAAAATGCGAACATCAAGGCTTCAAACCCAACCCATAGAAGATGAAGGAGCCCACTCCTTCATGGACGGAAGCACTCCCCCCAACTGAACCCTTCTTATCTTTAAAAGAGTGCAAGTTTCTCTAAGACCAGATAGCCCACTGGGCAAGTAAAAGACCCAGTCTCCATCTCTTCTATGCTAATTGAAACTATCCAAACAATATGCTCATTATGAGTTTTCTAGTTGAATGTAAACACTTCACTTCTCTTTTCTTGGTTTCTCTCTTTTTCTCTCGACTTTGTGTTAATGATTTGTTTGCAGGCCATTGAATGGATGGCCACTGCAGTCCATTTGACTCATTTTTGGGCTATGGTCCACTGAATAAGTTATCCAAATCACCCTTGTTTGATGACTAAATATTACAAGAACCTACCTACTCATGTACATTCCATGAATGAAGAACAATCTCATTTCTCCAAGGTAAGAGATCTTTCATTCATAATCCATGTTTTGTAATGGGTAATTAGAAAAACGAGAAAACCCCAATATAGTCCAATTCATTTTTCAGATGTGATGAAAAACAAAAATACCCATAAGCAAGGTTTTCAATATATATATATATATATATATATATATATATATATATAAATATATATATATATATATATATATATATATATATATATATAACACCAATATGCATAGAAAAATGAAGAAACTATCCAAAATTCCACATTACCAAGCCCCTGAAGACCAGATAGCAGCACTCTTCAGTGAGTCTCACTAGTGCCAATAGTAAAATATAAGAAGAGAATGCAAAGGAATTAAAGGAACTAAACACTACTGGGACCAGTAAAGATTCCAATAATGTCTAGAAAGGATAAAAAGATGAGAAAAGAGAACTAAATTTAGCATGCAATCATAATTGAGTTTCAATTTTATCATGAGACCTGTTATCCCATATTTTAAGCAACAAAACAGAATATAGAAGTAGCAGTATAATAATCAGTGATCAAGTGAAACAGACCATTGATAAAATCTGCCTTAGAACATGAGATACCACTACATCTACAGGTTGGATGTCAGCAACAGCGGCCCTAGGCTCCCCACGCTGCAAAAGGAAATACATGTCATTACGCCAGCCAATCAGCAGGATGATGTCAACCAATTGGAATGATCTAACACAAAGCAAAGCCTGTAGTGTGAGAAATATTTTCAAGTCAAAGAACCAATTTATGAAAGCCATAGTGGTGCATGTTGATGCATAAATTCTGAAGTTCTATTCTCAAGTAGCCATCACAAGGTCCCAAGAAATTATATTCTAGTGGTTGAGATACATATAAAGATAATCATTGGAAGATCTTCATTCAGGTTTCTTGATCATTAAAGGTACCTGAAATGGATTAAACTAAAATTAAGATAGCAAGAAAATGAGATTATTTAACAACTTACGATTCTAAGACCTAGCTCCATTTTTCCTGAGCCTAAACGATCTAATGCGACCTGGCCTAGAAGTGTACAAACAGAGAGTGCGACACCCATCGTTCCCACCATTTCAGATGCATACTTTGTTTCTGCAGTAACATCAACAAGAGAAAGACCAGCAGCAGCTGCTTCCCCTGCTACTTTCCATTCACAAAGTAAACATTTACTAACAAGACCCCATGCTTACAACAACAAAAATCTGTAGATAAATAAAGGACAGTTATGAGCATGGAAAGATGACCCACAATGTGTCAAAAGATGAGATGATACAACTGTCAGCCGAAGATTTGCTGATAAAGGCTAAACAAATGTTACCTTCAAAGCTAGCTCTTGGACAAACATCTGAGCGAGTTCTTGCGCCGAACTTTCTAGGATTATTCAAAGACAACCATCATTACAATCAATTCAATTCAATACTAGTAGGAATGATCACCTACAACCAGTTGCAAGTGAACTTCAGATGAAACCCTGTTCACGTCATGTGTATGACACATCAGGTTATGCATAAGATGAAGGCCACCTAGCATAGAAATCAGAAAAATCCACTGATCAGGCAGGACAGACATGCATGTTGAATTAGACAGTTAACAGTTCCAATTAAAAATGCTCATTGTTTTCATATAGGGTGGCTTCCTGATGAGCGACCTGACTTGTTTTTTGCAGCAGGTGATTGTCATAGTGAATCCCACCTTATGCATCGCTCAGATGTCCTACACATGACACTTTGGCGTATGAGCAAGCTTGCATGTGAACTTCACATGCAACTGGTTGTTTGTGATGATTCCTCATAAAGTGATATTGAATATCAATTTACTTCAATTGCTATTTTTTCTATTATATTTAATTTGTTAGGAGTCTTAGACTATTTCCAATATAAATACCTTTGTAAGAAAATAGTTTTCCAGAACTGTAAAAAAATCTAACAATCTGATCACAATTCCTAGCATTCGAATGCAAATTTCAGCATCTGTAAACTTTTTTCCAGTTACTGCCAGTTGGTGTCTGATTTATCTGGACATAAACAGCCATTTGGTCAATAACAGGATTTTAATAAGCAGGGTATAACAATTTCAGGTTTTAATTTGTACAAGTGGGTCCCATGTGAACAAGTTTAGTAAATCAATACTACAAACTTCACAAAATGACTAAGAGAGTAAACAAACTTAGTAAATCAATACTACAAACTGAACAAACCGATGGTGAACCAAGCTCAGTGAATTGGATTCATTAAGCACCTCAAGAATCCAAACTGCAAACTGAACCTGAACTGAACCATGACTATGAAAACTATGTGTGACATGACATCCCATCCATCTTTATATGGGCTCACCACATAGATGACTTGGTCCTAGAGTCAGGTCATTCTACTCATCGAAAGATTAATTTATCCAGAGGCATCAAATTGATAAGATAATTGGAATAGTCCAATCGTAGTCAACTACTAAACAGAGGCAAGTGAATGTCAGTTAATTATCATATAATTGAATGATATATGTGCCAATGCTTACATGCTAAGGCATTAATGTAACTGTCTCCCTTTCACCAGGAAGCACCAACAAGCATGCATGTATTTTATCCATATGTTCATCTATATGCGCACTGTATACATGACAATCTAGACATATTTCTAGATACATGATCCCAAATATGAGATTAGATGGTCAAAATATCATGATATTTCTAAATATATGATCATTTTAAATTTCATCTAGACATATAATTCATCGTCTAAAACAGCACAAAATGCAAGCCAATGAAAGGAGTGAAATGGATTTCCAACCAATTTCCGCACCCCCCCCCCCCCCCAAAAAAAAAAAAAATCCTTGCAAACAAATGATCCCTAAACAGAATTTGATATCTACATCCACCCCACCCTTTTCATATTTGCATACACCCATATGAGGAATTCTCAAAATGGAAAATGAGTAGTATGAAAATAAAAAGGGGTAAGTAAAAAAAATGAGGGAAAAAATGCCCATAAGGTGAACAAGTAACAAACAGCTCAACTTTCAAGTGATGGTCCACAAGAGAAGAAAAAAGTTTTGCAGAATTCAAAAGATATACATTTTAATTTTGAGAAGAAAAAAAGAGGTCCTTTAATGTTCTCTTATCCTAAATAGCATAGAGAATCAGCTGATGAATCAAGTGCATCTTTACCCAGAACAAGAAATTGATTATTAAAAGTTATCTAATAGACAAGCTTCAGTGTTCTATGAGAAGTTCCCATAGTTCTCAGGAACTCGAGGGATTAATTTCTCCACTGATCTCTTCAAACGTTCACAAATTTCAACTAACTGATTTAATCCCTCTCACTTTTCTTTTCCTTTTATTTTTCTTTTCCTTTTTTCCCAGAAGAACAAGGAAAAGATCAAAGGCAATCTCAAATAGCTGGCGGAAAGTTATGACAATGGCAATGATGGTGGCCAACAAGGAAAAAATCAGCTTCAAGTCAATAAGTCTATATCCAACTGCAGCAGCCACTCAGGTTGGAAAGATGATTTGCCTCTAGAAAAATATAATGGATACAATATTAACGAGATAAAGCCAAAAAACTACCAACTAATCAATGTACATTCTGGCTGATTTATCTAGTTATTCGATGTTTTAAGTAGAAATGAGCTAACCTTGAAAGATTTTTCACAGTCATAAATATTTCACCACTGTCAAGATCTCTAAATTATAAAACATGATATAGCTTTAAAAAAAACTCACATGGAACTTCATAGCTGGTTAGCCGCTTTTTCGGGTCTCTAATAAGTTGGTGTAACACATAACTTTTTAAAATGCTACACAAAAGAAAACCAAATTTAAAGCCTATAAAAGTTACAAACTAAATTGAGAAAGAAAGCAATAATACTTAGGGAGTTTAGTCCAAGAATAAATGAGAAAATAATTTAGAATTGTCTATGATGCAAGAATGGCAACCAAGAAAAAAAAAAGAAAAAAAAAAGAATGTCTAGGAAAGAACGGATATGATGCAGTAGTGCCTCTGCTCTAATATTTCAAGACTCAAAGAAAATTAGCAATAGCAGTGACTTTATTTTTCTAACAAGACAACAACCAAGATATATGGTAGACATGCATAAAAAAAAAATGTCTTCAAAGAAAGACTAGTCAATGGATTGACAAGTTCACTGGTTTGGTCAAACCAGACCATACAAGATCACCAAAAAATAAGTTTGCATGGACCAAAAAGTTAGAGAAAGAAAAAGAACAGGTCATCTCTATTAATACAATGACGCACAAGGAACATCTTTTACCATGCTTTAAGCAATAGGTTATCTAAAGTGGAAGCAAGAACACATGCAAAGGGTTTTGTCACCAAAATGAATCAAAAAAGTTTCTGGTTTACTACATTGAACTAGAGTAAGAACATTTGAAGTAGGATCAGACACTTGGAATAATTGGCACCAAAAAAGCTTCCAAAAAATTTAGGAGCATTCTTATTGACAATCTGTATAAATAAAAACTCAAATGGAGCATAACCTATCCTAGAAAATAAAGAACAAAGAACTTCAGCGCGACAGCTACTATTTAGGAGCATTCTATCCAACTGAAGTAAATATGCATCTTTCACCTTGTAGTGCGACAGCTACTATCTTCTCGTCCATCGGCTTCAATTGTGATTGCTTATGCCAGAAAAATCTGTACACCTAAACCGCCTCTTGAATCTATTCATGTACTAGAACATCAATAAAAGTTTTTTATTTAAAAATAAAATATCTATACTCGATCAAAATTACAATCTTGCTTATGTACTTTAGATAATTCAGAATGCTTGAAACAACTTGAAAAATAGATTAATAAAAGAAAAATCAGGATTTACCTGAACAAGTTGGTCTTCATTTAGAACCGACAAACTGTTAAACTTGAAACAAGACCAATATCGCTTACATGGAAAAATCTCACTGATTGAACAACCTCAACATTGATCTTGGAACCCTCATGCCAAACCCATGCTTTACCTTTTTATACCCTGTTCAAATGAAGAGAGTTCTTCAAGAGTATGTGGGTGTGTTGAGGTGTGAATGCATGTGTATAATAAAAAAGAAAAAGAAAAATAAGAAGAAGAGTAAAGAGTAGATTAAGATGATTCCACCCCCCAGCTTAATGGTACACATTCTCATAAGAGGTGGTGTGCTTTGAAAGTGATACACGCACTGATTTTAAAAAAAGGAATAGAACCTTTAAATGTGATGGATTAGAAGAGGTGTCTTGATGAATTTCAAACTCCTCCATCCTACAACTACTTGAAACCGGGTCTTCTATAGATGTCTGAAGCTCTCTTTCCCATTCTTTTACTTTCCCAAAATGTAAAGTGTAAAGGGTAAAGAGTAGGGTGTAAGGTGTGGAAGATCCCTTATCAAATAAGTATAGTTAGTATGATACTTTTCAATCTGCAATTTAAGTTTATAAAAGAGAGTTGAAAGGACTTGAATCAAGGATACAATATCCTCAGATACTATTACCTACATGGAATTGGATAAAAAAAATCGAAGATACAATGGAATATTGATTTTTGGTTGAATGTAACCATTGTTATACTTTCTTTCTTCCCTTCGTAATTATTGGCCATGACCTTTCCATCTTGGAGATTTTGGTACATGCCTATCTAAAGTGTGGCCATATATCAGTAGTCCAGAACACTAAATCATGGGCCTTGATTGTACAAACCAAAACCTAGAACAATATGGGGTAAGCATTCTTTAATAAATCAAGTAATAACCCAGCCAACATGCACACAGTGAATGGCAAAACATAGTAAATAGAAGGCTAGTTATATGAGCAAAGAAGCAATGTCATCTCTTACTCAAATGGACAGGCCTTAACGGCTAAAACACACCATTCACATGATCCGGACCATTGGATTGAAGGACTTCCAATGGTTACAAATGAAAAATTGCAAAAGATCCGGCCAAGGGTCCACATTCAATAGACAAAAGTCACCAAACAGGCACTTGGGAAAATCTTCTTTTTATCCATAGTAAAGATTTTTATTTTTCTTCCAAAGGCCCACTAATTAAATATTTGCTACTAACCTCTTCCCTGTTCATAAAATTCTACCAAAAAATTCCAAGCATGATTCTTCAAATATTTAAAAAACATGTGACTTCGAGGAAGAAGTCCAGCTACCTACCCAAGACTTTCTTGTGTGGAATAAGTGATTCACTCGCCTGCAAAAGGTTATTCACGAATTTCCTTCTCATCCAATTACTTCTCTGCAACCTCCAGCATTGAACTAGAGTCTCCAGCAGTTCTAGAGGTGCTTGAACTTGAAGATGATGTTTCCAAACATTCCCCAAGTTGTCCTAACCTTCCTTCCTGTTCCACAATGTAAAATTTCTCAAAGAATATAATTAGAATTTAAAATTCCAAACATGCATCCAACATCTCCCGGAAAAGCTCCATAGCATCACCATACCGGCCTTCTTGAGCAAACCCTAAAATCATAGAATTCCAAAAAACAATACTCCGTTCACTCATTTCCTAAAAGAAACGAATGCCACTTTCAATGCCCCCTATCTTGCAATACCCATGAATCATGCGATTCCCACCACCTCTCTTCTCGGCATTTCTTCAAACAAGCATTGTGCATCATCCATCTTCCCACAACTTTGTATAGTTCAACTTGTGTATACTCAGTTACCACTAGCATTCCTATGGTAATTATATGGAGTTTAAAAAGTAACTCATACTCCTCATTTATGGCACTGATGTACGGGTTTCTACATCAAATGGTGAATCCATTGGAAATGTGCATATTTAAATTCACACTGTTAGAGCAATCCCAACCAATGAGAACCAAAGGCCCAAAACAAACAATAGGGGCCTTAAGTACAATTCCACATACAACAGGGAATAACCCAAGGAAATAAGCAAAGGTAATATTAAAGTAGCACCAGAAGATGAGGCATAGAACGGAAATGCACAAAGATATTTGACGAAACTCAAAATTCAATGAGGCTTTGAATAAACCAAAGAGCATTAAAAATAAATCTCATGAAATGCACAGAGATATTAGAAGAAAATGCACAAAGATATTAGATGAAAATAGTCAAGAATAACAGTGGATGCGATGAGTTGCGTGAGACAGTCAAGTTGCTCGGGTCCGCGCAACTTGTACTACCAAAAAAAGAACAAAGGCTACGGACTATATAGGTCTATGGCTATGGCTTTAATCTGTAGCTAATTAGCTACGGATTTAATCCGTAGCCATAGACCTATATAGTCCGTAGCCTTTGTTCTTTTTTTGGTAGTACAAGTTGCGCGGACCCGAGCAACTTGACTGTCTCACGCAACTCATCGCATCCACTGTTATTCTTGACTATTTTCTCTTCTATTTCTCTTCATTCTTCTTTCTTTCATAATTCCTTTCCTTTATCTTATACTAATTTTTTTATGCTCTAACAAAGCCAAAATTACAAAGGTAGTAATTTTGGGAGTGGAGTAGCTAGGTGTGGTTGTTTTAAGCACCAAACAACTATAACTCCTTATGCCTTATGGTGAATGCTTTAATCCTTTGGTGGTGGATGTTATTTATTATTTCATTCTTTATGGTGAATGTTATAATTTTTTTTTATCTTCTCTTGTTAGTTTGAAAGATCGATTTTAAAGACATTCATAAAATAAGGTTGTCCTGCCTAATATTTTAGGTGAAGGTTGTCCTAAGAATCATTTAGAATCAAGGTTTCAATATTCAGGCGATTGAGATTTTTGTATTCTTTACATATTCCACATTTATTTCGATTATTTGGCATTATCGTAAAGGGTTAAGCACACCATTGACATGTGGAGGGCGCCCACAATTGATGTGAGATTCATCACCCAAACGCAATTATGGGACAAGTGTGACATCATTCCAATTTGATGTAATAGGCTCATAGCCTTCTTGATTATTCATTGGTCACTACAGAGAGGCTCGTCACCCTAGCCTAGACCGACAGCCCAGACACGGTGTCCCATACCACCATGTTCGGCCTATGAATCTTGTGGATAATACCACTAACGGTTATAAGTATACTCATTCAATGGGAATGGGGTATCTTAGATTTTATTCATTGTTGTAATCATCGCAAACATAAGCAGTCAGTCAACTCTTAGGTTAGTTCGATCGACTTGGGAAACTTTGGCTTGACCGACATTGGGTGTGACCATTCGTGTAGCCCAACTACTATTGGTCGTCCATGTTCAACCCGGGTCGACCAAACAAGCGTGGGGTGGCTGACCTAACTCGGGCCACCCCCTTAGTTCTAGTGATTAGCTAACTGACCCAACATCATAGTAATCATAAGTATCGCTACGAACTAAACACTACGTCACACAATCATAGCATTAAACACTATGTCACATAATCATAGCATATGTTCCACCACACAACCACTTGGGCATTTTGTCGAACATGTGAGCATCCATAGGGTAATACGTTCACTAAAGCATTAAATCAAATATGCGAACATGTAGAGATTAGTATAATCATTTAAGTATTAAATCAAGCATGTGAGTATCAACAAAGCAACACATTTCACTACTTAAACATTTCATCAAACATGTGAGCATCCATATCCAACTAATAGCATAGATTATAGTAAAATCAAAATGTGAACATATTATCATGTAAAAATTCATTTACAAGCAACTAATCATTTACTGAGGCCCTCAAGGGTCAATAAAAGATAACCTAGATATAATGGTCTACACCTTAGAGGGTTTCAAGTGACCTAATCACGGGGATGTGAGATTCATGTAATTCACGCGAGTGGGGTGGCTTCGGTAGAGGAAAATGATCGAAGCTAGGGGTTTGAATGGAGGGAATCGATGAAAGGGAGCACCAAAACTTTCCCACTCCTACTCTCACTCTTCTTCTCTTCCTCTTTCTCTGTCTTTCTCTCTTTCTCTCCTTCTCTCTTTTGGCTAAGGTAAATTCGTATGGGGAGAGGGGGTGTAAAATAAAATGAGTTTTATAGTACTAGAAGGTGCACAAATGGTCCCAATGACCCTTTATTCGTTATACTAATCCTAGGGGAGGTTATTTCCAACCAAGAGAACACATGGGTCAATCTAAGCTATAGAATCAATGTCCCACTAGGCGATCTATGTTTGGACACAACCATAAAATGATTGGACGTGCCGATCAACGATCACCAAGCACTGATCAGGTCTATAACTATACGCATGTGAGCAGGGTAATAATCTCAATCAGTGTCCTAAATTTTGTCATCATTTAATGGTTCAAAACTCACAACTTTAGCAAAGATCGAATATAGATAAATCACTTAAGTTCTTGACAGTTTCTCAGGGCATTCATGTATCTTATGTATTGGCCTTGTGGGTCCAAGTTAAGCGATTCGAGACGTGATCTCGGCACGATGTCCCATGATAGATGTCAAACCCGCTAAGATGAATGTCTTTCTATAGTTTTGGGTTTAGTGACCCATTAACGAGCAGTATAGAGCTTATTCGGATAATAAGGTTATTTCTTGAATGAATTTGGTAGTGAGATTTCTTATATGTGATGATTTGGGTTTGGATTAGTTAAGTTCATAATGTGGCCTATTCACAACTAGTGGAAATGACGATTTAATCCTAATCACCCTAAATCATTAGTTCTTAGGGTAAAAGACTAACTAGGTTAATTTAGTTATTAATTAAGATCTGACCCCTAGATGTCTTGGCTTTTGATAGGTCTTCATTTAGTTATGACTGTCTTGATTAGTCAGTGATAGGTCGGATAGATTTGGGGCCCTAGATAAATAAATCACGAGGCTAGACTCGAGGTTTAAGTGATCGGGCGGATTTGTTAGCTTCCTACGGCTAATTAACTAGATTCGTGCGGTACTTTACTAATAACACCTGTGTATAGGCCAAAATCAAGTGAAGGGTCAGTAAGTAACAACATAAGCTAATTATAGTGAAAATTTTCTAGAATTTTTGAAATCCAAATAGTGAAAATCTAGGATGTTACAGATATGCACTAGTTTGCCAGGCATTAAGTGTTTAATTGATCTAATTAAAGATGTTTTTTTTAAAACATGAGAGGTGATTTTAGATATAAAGATGAAGTACACATAAAATGATGATTTAAAGGCTAAAAAGAAGTAAAGATTGAGGAATTAAAGAATGGAACATGAAATGGAAGATTTGAAAGACTAATGATCCAAGGAAATGAAGTACCGAAGTAAGGAATTGAAGATTGAATACCTTGAAGAAGAATTAAAGAAAATCAGCACCTTTTGATCCCATCGATAGGACTGCTAGTACTCAATCCCATTGAACCACATATCAAGACATTTCAAGATTTTCTAGATTTGTTGTTGGACTATTCCTTCGATCCCATTGAGAAAATCATGAATTTTGAAAGTTCGTTGTTGGACAGTTTTTTAAAGTTCTTTGATGCCATCAAGTACACCTTCAATCATATTGAAAGACCTTCAAATGGCCTTGATCCTATCGAAGTTCCTATCAAGGCGGTGACTGCGTAACTTCATGAAATTTCGGAGCTAGTGCGAAAGTTGGGTTGTCAAACTTATAATAGGGGTTCTAGGACATCCTTAATAATCTAGGGTTTGAAAGTGAGAGATTGTGAAGACGAAGCTTTTCTAGTGTTGTTCTTTCGTCTAATTTTTGGTTTTAGTTTGATTTTTCTCCTTTTTTTTTTTCTTTTGCTTTGTTTAAGATGTTAGCCATGATAGGCAAATCTCTTATATAAGGCTAAAGGATGAACCTCTTAATAGATTTTGATATTTAATTTGTTTTTAATTCAAGATGTAGTTTTGAAGTTGAATTAGTGATTGTGTGTGATTCAATTTTTAGATTAAAAATGAATCAATCTGTAAAATCAATTGATGACTTATGTATTTTTCTTGGTGAGGAGGTGGAGTATATAGGTGTTCGTGAGAATGCCAACACATTCAGTGATTATGTGGGGTGAAAGGATCCACCCTGCAATTGTTTTGTACATGCAATTGTGTCTTTGTATCTTTTTTCTTATATATTTTCATGCCTTAGTGATTATATACGGCTATAAAAAGGAAATGTTACTAAAAAGAAAATTTTGTCTTGTTTTTCTATACAACTTTGGGTTTGGATTTAGTTGCTTAAGAATATGAGAATCAAATACTTTGTCTCAACCTTTGTATACACTTGGTTTCCAAGTCAATTATTAGAGATTTGATCCCTACCTTAAGTAGCGAATATTGGAAACATGCCCTTTGAGTTTGAGCAGACTATGAGATAGGTCATATACGTGGTTGTCATCTTCATTCACTATCGATCCTTTTTCTTCTTTTCTTTATGACCATTTTTACTCATGACATCCTTTCGGATTTTTGCCGCATCCATTTTTCCTATCATTTTTTCTCGTGGCGTGTATTTGATCCTACCTACCCCTTGGCAGGTAATGCCTTTTCGCCTTAACACCCTTTCGAGTCTTCACCAGGTTCGGTGGTGTGCCTACCTTTTTTACTCAAGACGTCGTTTTAGGTTTTTATCTCGCCCATTCTACTTAGGTACGCTTTTGTTTTTTTATTTCTCCATGGAGCAATAGTTGGTGACTATTCATTGCTGGCTAATTAATAGCCTACCTTCTTTCATCCCCATCCAAGAGCTCAAAGCATTTAGGGTAATAGTCTAACCATCTCGAGGAAAGAGCAGGTGATTTCTATGGAATTATACTTTTCTGAGATTTGCTTTCTTTTCCTTATACATAGCCCTATTTCTTCACATGGGTTTATCATTCCTTTTGTATTTCTTCTTCTTTTACCTGCTTTTTTTTTTATCACTTATTGAGATTGGGACAGATTGTGATTTAGGATGGTTAGTCTTTCCTAGTAGCCGTGGATTCGTAATTATGCCCATCTACGTTGGAAAATTAGGCTACACATGATAGATTGTCATGTGATCCACATTGATTGGCTTAGAAGGGTCCTTGCCCCTCATATTGGTAAGAATAAGAGCACCTCCCAAAAATACATGGTGAACAAAAAATGTTTCATACCACACAGGCCTGAACTTTCCCCTAGGGTCAACAAATGTGGTGGTATAATGTGTTTCACCACCATGTTGCCGACTGTGAAGCTCTTCTTTCGAACCCGTTTGTTGTAAGCCCAAGTGATCCTCTTCTAGCAGCATTGTGAGTGGCCCAATGCGCATATGAGCTTTTCATTTGCCAGATGCAACCGATCGTATCAAGCTTTTTGCTATTCACCTTCCTAGATCTCGCTCCTCCATTAGTACTCATAAGGATGAAAGCCCAACTTTGACTAGCAAGACTGCTCCATTCTGTATGTTAGCTTGTAGGAGTTACACTAGTAGCGGTTCATATGGATGTCTGATAGGGCTAGAGCGCATATGAAAGTATTTCTAACTAGTCGCAGTAAGCCTTGACCATCTTCTCGATGATGTGGACAAGCATCTTGTCTACAATATCGACCACATCATTCATTGGCAGGAAATAGGGGCTTAATCGATGCCTTCTGATCTTGAACTACTCAAGGAAGTTATCCACCTTCCGATTTACGAAGGGCGTTTGGTTGTCTGTGATGATGGCACATGGGATCCCATAACGGCTGATAATGTTGTTCGTCATAAACTTCACTACGAGAGATGCTATGATGGTGGTGTAGGATGATGCTTCCATCTGCTTTGTGAAATAGTCGACTGCCACAAGTATGTACTCATGACCATTACATGCCTTTGAATTTACTTTCCTGATAATATTTATACATCACAAAGAGAACAACCAGGGTGTAGTAAAGTTGTAGAGTTTTGAAGTGGGCGTGTTGAACAATACTGACTAGATGATGATCAACACTGGACCATCTACACAGCCATCCTGAAAGACACACCCAGGCCAAGTGTGCATCAATCACGGGCAACGGAAGGAAATGGAGAAGAAACGAGGAGTAGAAGAGATGGAAGAGATGAGAGAGAGAGAGAGGTTGCAAAACATGTGAGGAGAGGGTGTTAAAAACCCCTAACATCCACCAATAGCTTATATAATGCTTTTTAACATGTACAATATTAGGGGGATTAGGGTTCGTTTTCTCTCTTTTGGGTTCCTAGGGTTATCGTCCCCCATGGCCAAGGTAGCAGATTGAGCGGCGTTGTGAAGTGGTTTAACAGCCAGAAAGGCTTCGGCTTCATAATGTCGGACGATGGTGGGGAAGATCTGTTCATCCATCAGTCCTCTATCAAATCTGACGGCGACCGTAGCCTCGCTGTGGGGGAAGCCGTCAAGTTCAAGATTGAGTAGGGCGACGATGGAGGGACCAAGGCCGTTAATGTGAGTGGGCCCAACGGATCCTCCGTGCATGGAGACTGGAGGGGTGGAGGAGGCGGTGGCGGCGGAGGCTGGGGAGGTGGGTACGGGTTCGGAGGTGGCAGCGGGTACGGTGGCGGTGGGTATGGCTTCAATGGTGGTGGCGGAATAGGTGGACGCGGAAGAGGTGGACGCGGTGGGAGGAACGGCGGCAGTGGCGGAGGTTACGGTGGTGGCTACGACGGCAGTGGCGGAGGCGGAACTTGTTACAATTGCGGTGAGCCGGGCCATATGGCAAGGGACTTTTATCAGGGCAGCAGTGGCCGTGGAAGGAGTGGCAGCAGCGGTGGCGGGAGGTAGGAGGTGGCGGAGGCGGAGGCGGTGGCGATGGCGGTGGTGGATCGTGTTATAACTGCGGGGAGCAGGGACATTTTGCTAGGGAGTGCCCTAGTGGCTTGACGAAATAAAGTGGGTAGGTTTTTTTTTTTTCTTCTCTCTCTTTTTTTTGGCTCTTTTTTGGGGTTCCCATCGGATATTTTGAATTGGGTTTTGGTTTTTTGGGTTATTGGTAGTGGAAATCTGATCGTTGATGAAGGTGGGTCCAGTTTTTCTACTTTTCTTTTTCTGCTGATATGCATTTTTTGGACTTGTTTTTGGAGCAATCGTGCTTTGATGTGGAGGAAAGGAAAGGTTTGTTTTGTTTAGAGATTGAAATCTGCTCTCTCTCTCTCTCTCTCTCTCTCTCTCTCTCTCTCTCCTTATATATGTTTTATTAATGGATTAGGGTTTTCTATGGCTTAAGAAAAAAAATGTACAATACCCATGAGGGGTCTCGGGCCCTTTTATACGGGTTGGGCCTAATCTCATTACACTTAGTCAACTACTTCAATAAGCCTATTTCACTTATTGCTATAGCTATTCAACTCAATGCAGATGCACTCTCTCAACGCTCACCCACAAGCTAGAGTATCCTATTGTTGTCCAACTTAAAATGAGAGCTAACATAATTTAACTAAGAAAGAAACATTTTAATATTCCCCCTCAAACTCAAAGTGCTCTGGGAAAGAAAAACTTAAGTTTGAAAAAACACAAAAGATTTATTTAAAAATAGAAAATAAAAAAGTAGTAGTATTACGTACATGAATAGTGATGATTGTAGCAAGAGGCAAACAGGTAAATATATGGAAAGTGGAGGTGATGAGATGACCAATAACTTTAGGCTATTCACTTTTGTAACTTTAGTAATATGAGCTACCAGAATAACTATCTGATATGAATGAATATGGATCAACTATCCAACTAAAACAATGTTAGGCCAATTGCACAAAACAATCATAAGTCAAGACTGACTATTCAAAACAAATAAGAATGAATCAACTGTCCAATATAAACGAGTTTGAGCTAACTGCTTGAAGTAAATAAGGTGAGGACAACAACCTAATCCAAATATGAGTCTAGGCCAACTATCCGAAACATAAATGAGTCGGGTCAACTGTTCTATATAAATACTAATCACATCATACATGCTAGTAAAGAAACACCCGATATAAAAAAGCTATTATGGCATTAAAGAATTTGGTGAAAAAGAGGCGTGCCTGTATCACACACCAAGAGATAATCAAGTTAATGAGAAAATGAAGTGATCCACAAACAACAATGGCCCAAGAAGATGCCCAACTGACATAACTACTAATAGGCTCACAATGACTTAGGCTCATACTCAAGATCCAGGCCACAATGAATGAATCTGGGCCAATAATCAACTAGACCTAAATAGCAATCTGGCTCACAACAGGAATTCAACGGTCCAAGCCCACAACGGTAACAGTATACACAAAAAAGATGAACCGTGCCCACAACTAATAAACTGGGCTAACTGGGCCGAGAGAGACCCAGCCCACCATATTAGAAACAATATATGCCCCTAAGCAAATTATGGACCTAACCATGAACTGCAATTACAACTGGGACCTAAGCCACAAGCGAGTCAGGAAACACTACACAAAAACACCATTTAGGAACGGTTTAAAACTGTTCATAAATCCCTTAGGAACGGTTTAAAACCATTCCTAAAAGAGGCATTGCATATAATCTGGAACGGTTCAATACCGTATTAAGCACCGTTTCAAATTTTAAGAACAAACTCTTAGGAACGATTTTAAACCGTTCGTAAGGTTGCCAACGGTCAATTTCAAATTTTAGGAACAAAATTTTAGGAACGGTTTTAAACCATTCTCAACGGTCAAATTTTAAATTTTTGGACCTGTATTTTTCATTATTTCGAATGGCCAATAAAAGTTGTACATTTGTTTTTATATTTAAAAACCAAAGAATATTTTATACAATTAAAAATTAAATATTGAACAAATCGCTTACAACTTTATAATTAAAATTATATATATTTGCAACAATAAGTTTGCAATTGCATGAATACAATAAAAATAAATAAAAAAATCTTCCATGATGTGCTCTAAGAAAACACATGGTCCTTTGTGGTTGCACCATGACTTGCAATGACACTCTGAAAGAGGAACTTGTCTTTGCATTGCATATCAGGCAGACCTTCTTTTTGGGCTTGCATTTTAACTATTAAAATGAAAACAAAGACCGTAAGCAATTTGATTAGCCAAAAAACAACATAAAGATTCAAAAACTAAACATGCAAAAGAGTGACTATTCAACAACAAAAACTAGAGGATCACCTATAATCCCAGGTAAAACAATGCCTATGTTAGGACGCACATAGTGCTTCTTTGGATTGGTTATTTTAACCTGAAAACAATAAGGCACAAAAAAAAAAAAAAAAAAAAAACATGGCCCAGCCCATGATGGGTAATATCAGATCGAGAGGCAAGCCCACCAGTACCATTACAGGGTCAAACAAAAACAAGTCAAGCCTTTCAATCAAAGCATCACATGATACCTCAAAAATAAAACATTCAGGAAATCAACTAGCATATAGATTTCTTCTTTTGTTCCAGCAAGAAAGCCCATTCAGTACTTGAAATGTGAACTACTCATGCATAACCAGACTGTCATTGCATTGACCCTCTTCCATTATAGGAAAAGCAGTTAAAACACCAACAATAAGAAATCTTTGAGAAACAATATCTAAAAGTAAATTCCAAAGTCCCACATTGCAATCAGTCAAAGACACTAAGCTTACAAAATATGTGCAGGCCTGTCTCATACCAGTCTCCATCATCATCCTTCTATGCAGCCACCTGTAAGAACAAGATGAAAGGTAAAGTTTTATTGCTCAGAGAATATGGTTCACATCATGCATCATCCAAGGATCATTATTGTATGCGATGTTACAAGAACAAAGAAAATCAAATTAACCAACATGAGCGTAAGTGTTGAAACTTCAGATTGTCTAGACTGTAGGAATCATATAAATGAATAAATTAGTTTCCAGAATAAGGCACAATTGGTGCATTCCATAAATAAGGTTCAAACTCATATGTACTGGACTCCCTATTCATCACAAAAAAAAGAAGAAAAAAGACTCCTGTATCACTACAACAAAAGTCGGCTTAGCCGATGCTATGTGTCACTCATCTGTCGGTGCTAACTAAGATCGGGCGATGGTTAACGATCAGGTATAAATACCCTCCCAAAAGCCCTAACCCTCATGTTCTACCCTCTCCCGACTCTCTCCCTCTCATCGCCCCTGACGCTATCTCTCTAACCCTCTCTTCGTTCCGACTCTCTCTCTCTCTCTCTCTCTCTCTCCCCCCCTTTAGATGCAGCGACAGCCCTCGCCATATCCACCTCTACTATCCCTTTCTCAATCGACCCTCTCTCTCTATTTCCCCTTTTCCCTCTCTCAATCAACCTCCTCTCTTTGTTTCCCCTTTCTTAATCCACGTCTATTCCTCTAGGGTTTCTCTCTCTCTCTCTCTCTCTCTCTCTCTCTCTCTCTCTCTCTCTCTCTCTCTTACAGACCAGATCTACAGGATCCACAGGTGTCAGATTTACACCTCATGTTATAACAGTCAGAGTTGGAGGGGTATGCATTTTTTTTCAAAACTGCATGGTATTCTTGTATCCTTTTATGATTACTGTTAAAATGTGATTGTGCGCATGAAATTCTGTTCTGTAATTTTACATTGGAATGTGTTATCTGGTTTGACAATCTCCAACAACTGCTTTTAGGATTTGATGCGTTGCTATAGTAAACCGTTATTTTGTTTTGTTTCTATGCCCTATGCCTGATTATCGTACTTTGTGTTGATGTGGTGTATTTTAATTAGATTATTGTTGGTACCAAAATTGTTTAAACCTCCCATTGTTCTTTTAGTTTAATTTATCCATGTTCTTGTTTAGATATTATGATCGTAAATGTGTTAAAATTAAAGAGATGTTGAGGCAAATATTCTAGCTTCAAAGGGTTCTTGGTAGTACTATTTTACTGGAATTCAATTTCTGATTTTAGTCGATTTACAATTCTTTCTGAATTTAGAATTTGGGCTGAAGTTGGGAAAAAGTAGCCCGCTCAATGTAGGTTCTGTTTTCCATGCTGACCTGGACATCAACTATGAGCATGTTTCGGAAGCCCTAAAAACCATGATTTGGTCATATAATCTGACACATCATCAATTATGATTATGAAAAGGCCTGCAATTTCAATGGCACTAGTTTCTTTGTGGGATTCTTATGATTTGACTTTTATCATTTATTTTTGTAGATTCAGTTCCAGCATGATAAGCAAGTTTACATATTGTTCTTAGAAATTTTAAGTATGCCCGGAAAGGAGTGCATCTCCATTAGTGATGTCTACGAAAAGGTATATGCATGGGACAATACACTTCCGTTTTTGAATTTTGTGTTACCAAATTCAATGCTCTGAAGAATATGTAAGTGGCATCAATTCTATATTTCATACAAAAAAATAAATTATATGCAGTAACTTTCCCCTTTATTACTTACTGTGTTTTTCTAATGGATCATTTTCTTTCTCGATTTTACTAGCAGATAATTCAGTGGATTTCACAGATAATCAAGGATGGAGACTCTAGGGATCTGCCTTTTTTTGTAAGTAACATTCATAAACACGAGCATGCTTTTGAGATCAAAATTTATCCTACAAGTAAATTAAATTGTTTACACTGATGTTTTGAAATTAATTGTTCACTTCATGCTTGTTTAATTCGTGCCATCATCCTTTAGATCACTTCTTGCGCGGTTCATTTTTGGGGTGTTTGCATTATGATAGTTTTAGGAGTTGTAAGACTTAAAGATATTTCAACTGTTGCTTCAGCAAATCTAATTCACTCTACCCAAAATTCTCTGTGATGTTTCTGTTTTTACTTCCCCTACTATTTGCAGGATGTGCTAATTGATATGTTTTCGTTCATGTAGATAGCAAAGACTCCGGAGCTTGAAAGGGTGCCCAAGGCATCCTGTCTTCAAGCAAGGGATTGAAACAAAGGATTCAGAGCATAACTTCCGATTTGTATGATTGAATGAGAGATCCAAGGCTTGGTCCAATTTTGCTTTTCGGAGCATGCATATCTTTTGGTAGCATTTGGTTCAAAGGTACCAATCAACACAACCAATCGAAGAGGTAAGGTGCTAAAAGATACAATCCAGAATGCCTTTAAAGAGTATTAGAAATATAGAAGGGCAAATAGTTAACTTTTGGAGTGTTATTTATAAAACCAAAAATATTGTGTTCGTGTGTTTGGTCTGGAGAAAGCTATGTAGGGCTGTGAATGGGCACTGTGATTATGGATACCCAAAGTACCTGACCCATATTCAGACCTAAGGGAATCGGATTGGGGTCCAGTTGCATTTAGATACTAATCTAAACCCAAAATGATTTTTTAAAAAATAAAAAATTGAAAAGAGGACGTGAATATTATTAATTATTATTTTTAATAAATTACCTTTAAACCATGTCACTCCTCTGATGGATTTTTATTGTAGGAGTGGAAAAACCATTTTAGGTATGCAAGACCGATTATCTTCTTTTTTTCTCTTTTGAATATTCATATTTTTATCTTTTTTTAATGGAATTAGATTGGGGGTTTGAGGGGGTATTGATTAGATTGATTGGGTGTTTGAAGGTTCTTTGTTGCCCTTTTATGAATGTAAAGCTTTCGTCTCAGGTTGGTCTATCTTAGTGGTTGTGACATTTGCTTATGCATGTGTAAGACTTGTATCCTAACTGTACCATTCTGTAAGCCTTCGCAGTCCTCCCGGTTGAATTCCGGCGACCCGCCGTCAGTCGTGTCCCGTATATCAGAATCGGATCGACTCGAAACTTATACCTTTGCGACAGCGCCTTCGCTGCGGTTCCGACGCCGCATATTACCCGCCAAGGCGATACCCGGTCCAGGAGATGTGGGCCCGCGTTCAGTTCAAGGAAAACGCCGCGCGTTGCAATACTGAGAGAATCTCTACAATATGTCAAATCAATTAAGTACATGTCACATTATCCAAAAAGTAACCCAAAGTCAACTCTCCCTCTCTCCACCCATCCCTTTTCAAGTACACCCATCACTCACCCATCACTCACCCCATCACTCACCCATCCCTCTCTTTCTTACATCCTCTCTCTCTCATCTCTCTCTCATTTCTCTCCCAAGCACCATGAGAGCACCCAACGTCCATGACTTCCATGGAGATGCTTGTGTGGCCCACCTTCTTACCTCCCATCCTCACCCTCCAAAGATAATTTCGACCGTTGAATCGCATCCCTTGGAGCTCGGGGAGACCAAAGAGGCTAAAAGATTTGCAACGATAGGTGTTTTTATAATTTGATTTTTTTGTGATTTGAGGGCCCACATATGGCGGGACCTATCTTGATCTATGCATTGTATCATGGAGGAACTCATAGTGGTGGAGCTCCTCCCACTTCTTCCGATTTCTCTCCCTTTTCTCTATCCCTCTCTCTTGTGAAGCATGTGGCCCACTAGATCCACACCGATCATCGACCCACTATAATGTACGTTTTATCCATGTCATCCGATCGTGAGACCCACCTTATTGTTGCCCATTTTTGGGTAGATCCTGGGCGAAGGAAAAATATATAAATATCAGTTTGGTCTAACCCACGGTGGGCCATCACGCGGGACCCACTTGATGCGTGCGTTGGATCCACGCCATCCGTCTCTAACCAGATGTGGGCCCACCTTGATGGCACTTTCCATCCAGACCGTGCGTCCTCTGGATGTCCAGAACGTCTGGATGGAGTGGAAGTGCAAATATCAGCTAGATGCAAAGCTGGTGGGTTCCACACGTGTGGACCCACCTCAATATATATATGTTTATATATGTGTGGTGTATCCACACCGTCCAGCAGCTTGTGGACGGTGCTGGACCCACGGTGATGTATATCCATGTAGTCCAGTTCATGGACGTGGGGCCCATGTATGTGATGTATTCAGACCTTCCAGCGTCTGGACGTGGCCCCACCTGATTCATGTATCTGATCTGCACCGTCCAGATGTACTGGACGGTGGCAGCCACCTTGATTGTGTATTATTCACACCATCCACTGCATGGATGGTGGAGATCCACCTCGAAGTATTTATTTTATACTCACTCTATCTAGCCGTGGACCCCCACTTGTTAGTGAGTGAGATCCAACCGTCCAACAGCAGCTACAGCTGTTGTAAGACGTCAGTTCAGTGGGCCCATCACGAGGTATGAATTATATCCACCCCGTCCAGCCATTTGACATGTGTGGGCCCACCCCACACGTGTGACACGTGTGGTTGGGACCCACCATGATGCATTTATTCCATATCCACTCCGTCATTACGTCCAGGACGGTGGACCCCATTCAATGTATGTGTTTTGTACACGCCAGCGTCCGGGTCTGGACGCTGGACGTCCTTCAACAAAAAAGATAATAATAATAATAATATAAATAATATTATTATTATTGTAAGCCCCGTATCCTAGACCGGACCATTCCATAGACTTCCGCGGTCTTCCCAGTCGAATTTTGGTAACCTTCGACTCTTAACCGGTATTTGCGCGTGACCCTGATTCTCATGCCGTCAACCCAAGTCAACTCAACCCAAGACTTGTACCATAGCGACCACGCTGTCGCCGCGGTTCGGATGCCGCGACTCGCGCGCTGAGGCGATACCCTAGTCATGAGATGTGGGCCAGCGTTCGGTGCGAGGAAAATGCCGCGCGTTGTAAAACTCGAGAGAATCTCTACAACATGTCACCTTAATCAATCCCATCATATCAAGTACATGTCAAGTACACATCACCTTTCACCCTTTCCCAAGCAAGCCCCAAAGTCAAAAAGTTCTTACACAAGCCCATACCTTTCTTATACCAAAAACCCCAAAAGTCAAAAATCTCTTACACACCCATCACTTACTCCATCACCCATCACTCTCTTTCTCCCTTTACAACTCTCTCTCTCATTCATTCTCAAACCACTCTCCTAAGCAAGAGAAACACCATACGTATGAACCTCTCCAAGCTTTCCCAAGCATCAAAGGTGGCCCACCTTCCTACCCCTTTATCTCCCATCTCAACCATCCAAACCTCATCTCCTTCGTTGGAATCGAAGCTAAGGAGCTAAGGAAGCCAAGGGAGCAAGAAGATCAAGCGGTGGGTGCTTTCATAGGGTAGTTTTAATATTTTTAAGATGGGCCAAGTGAGGCCAACCGATCAATGGTTTGGATCTCACTTTGGACCCTAAGATGTGGCCGATGGCCCACTTGGATCATCACGATCATTCCATGATGGGGCCATTCTCCATGGACCCCCATCATGATGTTTATTTTCCTTACATATTTAGGGTCATTTAGACCGTCTATATTAGTGGAGAAGGGATCTCCACCGTTGGATTTCGATTTAATGGGCCCACATGTAATGGGACCCACTTGATTTATGTTGTAGATCATTGAAGGGAGGGCCCATAGTGCCGGGGTCCCTCCATCACGCGTGTCCCACTCTCTATCTCTCTCTCCCTCTCTATTCCATTTTCTTTTATGAGATCATGATATGGTTGTGTGGCCCACTTGAATGGACCCCACCATGGGGCATGTATTCTATCCAAACCATCTACAAGTGGGACCCACTTTGTGTGTGTTGTATCCACACCATCCTCCATGTGGTGGCCCACCTAAGCAGGGCCCCCTTCAAATGTATGTGCAAGGCCAGACCGTCCAGCGTCCCTGGAAGCTGGACGTGGTTTGGAAAACACAAATATCAGCTTGTTTCCAAGCTTATGGGTGCCCACTCATGTAGGCCCCACCTTGATGCATGTGTTCAATCCACACCGTCCAACCTTTTTCTCAGACCATTTTAGGCGTTGAGCTGAAAAATGGAACCAATCCGAGGTGCTGGCGGACCATAGCATGGCAAACAGTGTGTCTACCATTAAAATCTACCCTGAAGTTTTGATGTGCCAAAAATATATTGAATATTGGACTCGTTGGGTCTGTCTTGAGCAGTAAAGACCAATGGCTGGCGTGGATTTACATGATGCGGGCCGCACACCCGAAAAACCACAAGAAAATGCGATTTAAAAAATATATATATATACATGTATTTTAAGCAGCAGCTGCTGCTGTTGTTAGAAGGGCAACAGGCGTTGCCTGCGCACGCACGGACGGACTGGCGGACGGCAGCAACCCACGGCCCCAGCCGTGGGCCCCACCATGATGCATATCTGTCATCTAACCCGTTCATTGGGTGGGCCACTCCCTGAAGTGGGCCCACTCCAAAAATAAGCCTGATCTAGAGCTCAGGTGGCCCACACCACAGGAAATAGTGGAATAAACGTCTGCCCTTAGAATCCCGTTTCTGGGCCACAGAAGTTTTGGATCCAGCTAAGATTTGTTTTTCCTACTCATTTGGGTCCGTGGGACCTTATCAACAGATTGGATGGTATGTAAACATTATGGTGGGCCCCACGTGGAGCCACAGTGATATATGTGTTTCATTCCCACCGTCCAGGCAGACGGTGGAGCCCACGATGATTTATGTGTTATATCCCCACCGTCCAGGGGACGGTGGGTGTGTGCGTGTGCGTGTGTGTGTGGGTGTGTGTGTGTATATATATATATATATAAATAATATTATACTATATATAATATTGTATATATTATATATAAATTATATATTATATTGTATATATAATATACAGGGTGGTGGGCCCTCATGTGGGTCCCACCATTCAAAGTAGTGGTCAATGACGCCCATCGTTCAAAATTCTAAGGGGCCATAGCAGTTTTCCATCAAGTTGATATTAAACATATTTTATGGTGGGCCTTAGGAATTTTAATGGTGGAAATCATCACCACCACTTTTGTTGGGTGTGGCCCATTGGATGTGCATGAGGCCTAATTGGTGCGGCCCATTTGATACACATAAGGCCCATAAGATTAGGCCCATTTGATGCATTCTAAGGCCCACGGGTTATGGCCCATTGCAATGTACATAAGGCCCATTGGTGCAGCCCAATGATGTGGCCCACTTGATGAATATAAGGCCCATGTGATTTGGCTCATTTGATGTATTTAAGGCCCAGTGGGATGTACCTAAGGTCCATTGCAATGTGTGATCCCAACATGGTTCATGTAATGATGTTTACGACGGGCTATGTCTTGGGAGCAATGGTGGTTTGACGTCCACATTGCAAGTATAGTGTTGGTTAAATGTCCGCATTATAACTTTCCCTAGGGCCCATTGTTAGGCTCGTACGTGTAATGTGTAGGCCGTCTAGGCCCATCTTCGTTATGAACATCATCCATTCCATATAACATGTTTAATTCCATGATTCATGATCATATGCATCATACGTATGCTTGATATGAGAAATGACTGATCATAGCATATGCCTTCGGGCAGATTGTTTAGGGGCTCCCGGATAGGGGGTATTGCCCTACATGAGCGCACGATACGCGCGGGATTGTTGTATGACTGGATAGTGTGATTCATGCATTCGCATTGTGTGATATGGTTACTGTACGCCCTAGCGACATCAGGGTCGTAGCCTCCACAGACGTATCGTGGTTGGCAGGATTGGATACCAAAAATATTGTTCTACATGGGGTGCTATAGATATCCCTGGGTGAAAGTCCGTAAACCCTTATGGTACCAAGAGGTTGCTCCAACGTCTAGACCGAGTGGGTGCATGAGCGCCAAGTGCCGATTACCAGACGATTGTGCTTTCCACTGTGTCGTGGTCGGTTGGAAGGGGGTGCGGCCTTACCCACCCGAGAGGAGGGGGCAAAGCTAGGCTGAGTCTGACCAACTCGAGGAATGGGTCCGCTATTGACGAGCCGAGCCTGATATTGGCAGGCGGATAGTGAGGTCTTTTTCACTCACCTTATTGTGCGCGATGGGGCGGCAATCTGGCTTGCAAGTTACTAGACCCCGGTGATATTCCAGAGTTGAGTTGTATTGATATGTAGACTTAGATGAGGATTTGTATGCTTGAGTTACATTTCACATTGTATGGCCTTGGTATGGCCGACATCATTCATGCTTTGCACTGCATGGCCTTGGTATGGCTAATGGTATTCTTGACTTTCATCAGCATGTTCCGCATTACTCTGATACTACATAACTATATTACCACCTTGAGCACACACTTTCACCACCCTCTAAGCTTTCTATAAGCTTATGCACGATCGTTGCGTGCAGGTGACGTTGGATCGCAGCAGCGCTGAGGCTTGAGCACGTGACAGATTATTTTGGAGTTTTTGTTCATCATCATTGTATTTCCCTTTATGCTCATTGTACTTATAAAGTTTTTGATCATAGTGGAAATGTGATGGAGTTTTTGGTTGTTGTTTGTGGGTTATGCCTTTGGTTATGCTTATTACGAATCAAACTGATGTTGAAAATCCTCCTCGTAGCATCCCAGGATCGGAACCTGGTGAATGGGCGCTGGGAGCCGAGAATGGGGTTTTACGGAGGCTGTTAGCGCCGGATTCGGCAATCGAGAGTTTTGTGAGCCCGGTTTCCGAGTTTGGGGCGTGACAATTATAATAATATATAATATATTATATATGTGGTGGGCCCCACGTGGGACCCACCTGATGAGTGGAGCAGATTGACTGGTTAACCACACATAGCTATAAGCTATTGTGGTGACGCCAGTAAGTTCTGTGGGTCCCTTACGATGTATGTGCTTCATCTATACCGTCCAATACGGTGGGACCCACCTGCTATGATGATGTCAGCAAGCCCATGGGGTCCCATCTCGAGGTAAATGTCATATTTGAACCGTCCAACCATTTGACAAGCTCGTTTTAAGGTTTGAGACCAAAACTAGGCAGATTCAAATCACTGGCGGGCTACCACGCGGACACCACCATGATGTATTTATTTCATCCACACCATGGTGCTGGACAATGTTTGGACAGTGTTGTCCACTGTTTGGATGGTGCTGATTTACATAGACAATGTTTGGATGGTGCTGATTTACATGGATAATGTTTGGACAGTACTGTTTACCCGGACAATGTTTGGACAATGTTGATCATCATTAGTGGGCCATGTGCTCCATGGAATGATAGCGTACAGTGATATATATGATGCACCTGCCACTATTGAAATGATTTTAAATGTAATCCCAGCTCTCACCCACATCATAGTGGAACCCACTGTGATATATATGTTGTATATTCACACCGTCCATTCATGTGGTCCCCACATAATGTACGTGTTGTATCTACTCTATCCATCCATTTTGACATGGGTCACACCTTGATGAATTTATTGTATCCACATCATCCATCCCTAGACGTGGGGCCTCACCTTAGCGATGTATCTGTCGCACTGTCCAGCATGGGACAGTGGGCCCACCATGATGTATGTGTTTTATTGATGCGGCCCACTTGTTGTATTTATGGCCCATATGCCGAGGCCCATTGTTATGTATTTGTGGCCTGTTTGGTGAGGCCCATTGGTGCGGCCCATGGATGCAGTCCGCTTGATGTAATGCGGCCTATTGTGATCTATTTTCGAGGCCCTTGTATGAAGATCGATGTGATGTATGTGAGGCCCATGAGTGAGGCCCATAAGTGATGTGTATTAGGCCATTGTGTGGGGCCATGGGCCCATTATATGTTTGGCTCTATGTGAGCTATTCCTTGGGGGCAATGTTAGTTAAATGTCCACATTGTCGAGGCAGATCGTTGACACCGATTATGAGTATGTGACAGCATAACATCATTATACATGCCCATACTCATCATCTGCATGCTTGTTATGAGATGTGGTTGAACATTGCATATGTCATTGGGCAGATTGTTATGAGACTCCCTGATAGGCGGAGGCTATTTCACATGAGTGCATGGTATGTGCAAGATTGATGTATGACTGGATTGTATGACTCATGCATCTTGCATTGTGATTACTGTACGGCCTAGCGACATCAGGGCCATAGCCTCCACAGGCATATCGTGGATGGCCAAATGAGACACTGAAAATGTTGGTTCTAGCATACGGGCACCATAGATGTCCCTAGGTGAAAATTCCTAAACCCTCTTGGTACAAGAGGACACCCCAACGTCGAGACCGAGTGGATACATGAGCGCCTGAGTGCCGAATACCAGGAGGCCGCGTCTCTCACAGTGTCATGGTCGGTTGGGAGGGGGTGTGGCCTTACTCGCCCGAGGCTAGGGGGCAATACTAGGCTAAGTTTGACCAGCTCGTGAATGGGTCCGCTATCGACGTACCGGATAGGTATTGGCAGACTATTGGCTAGGCGGATAGTGAGGTTTCTTATGCTTACTTGGACTGTGCGGCTAGGAGAGTGGCAGTGTCATTTGGAGTGTACTAAACCCCGATGATGATCCCAGAGATGAACTGTACTGATATGTGGATTTAGTAAGTAGGAGTTGCATACTCATTCATGCATTCATTCATTCACTATCCACTCGGGTTGGTGGTGTGCAACTATTTGTTACATGTGCCTTCACAATGGCTACAATTTTGGTTGGGGTGCGCGACTAACCTGGGATCGGGAGTTTACCACATTGAGTCTGACTATGCAAATTTAGGTATGGGACTGGTTTGGATAGAAGTCCCTTGTAATGGACCCCATAGCCTGCGATACTACGTACTATCATCCCGACTTCACACTCCAGTATGGTCATTCCATTCGCACCGCATATTGCATAACATTCATGGCATACGGCATTTTGGGCTATTGTGTCTCTGCATTTATATGGTTTAGGTACGGCTGACGCTATTTGTGTTACTCATCAAGAATGTATATTGTATTGCATCCTCTGCATCTGATATTTGGCTATTTATGATTCCTCATTTGCATAGTAGTTCTATATTGCGTATTCTGATATTGATTGACTCATGGACTTGTACGTATTTCGCTTACTCTATTATCATATGATCTTGTCAATATTCCTGCTTACTCTGATAATTCATAATCGTATCAATATTTTTGCTTATTCCGATATTGTATGATTTATGAATTACCGGTATTTCTGGTCTTATATGATGATGTCATTATGTTGAATACTTGGCACTTACCTTGTACACACACTTACACCACCCTCTAAGCTTCCTATAAGCTTATGCATGATAGATGTGTGCAGGTGATGTTAGGTTGCAGCAGTGTTGAGCTTAGAGTGTGCGGTGGTTTTCTGGAGCTTAGTTTTTATTTATGTATTTCCTTCCAGCATTGTACTCAACTGATTATATTAGTGGATATGTGATGATGATGTTGCCTTTGTGAATTGGGTAATCTTGTGGTTATGCTTATTGCGAGTTAAACAAAAAAAAAATCCTCATTGTAGGATCCCAGGATCGGAATCTGGCGTATGGACGCTAGAGCCGAGAATGGAGTACTACGGAGGCTGTCGGCGGATTCGGCGATCGGAATTCCTATGAATCCGATTTTCAGGTTTTGGGCGTGACAGCTTGTCTCTTGAAATCAGATCTCTTATGACAATGTACAGATCCATATAAACATTTTTTGTGTTGATGGAAACATATAACAAATATTGATATCCGCAGTTATATTTCTAATCAAATGATCTCATGGTTGTTTTGGTGTATGATTTAGGTATGTACATCAGAACTGAAATTATCCTCTGTTCCATTAATTGTTTTCCCTTAATAACAAAAGCAAAAAATCTCCTTTATGTTTTAGACTATAAGAACCCATCTAAGTGGGTCCAAGTTAGGCCCATGTCACATTCATTAACTATCATATCACATTCAGTAACAGTTGTATTAAGGTGTTGACCTTGTTAGCATGTGAGTCATGTTAGTAATCATGTATAGTGGGTTTCTTTTCTATTTTGTGTAGCCAACTACTTGAGCATTACCTTTCACGTTTGTGGGCGCTTTTTGCATAGTTGTTTGCCTAGAAACTGCCCCTCCATGGCCCTACTTTTCTTGCTCGTTCTTTGGACTGTGCATGTTTTTGTTGGGTTGGAGGTAAAGGAGACTGTCTTGGCATTGTGTGGTATCAATGGAAGTGGACTGAATAAGAAAAAAATGATCATTCTCTCTGTAAAATCTCAAGTTGTAAAGGAGGTGGTTTTGGAGTTGAAGCCACTGCTTTCAAGGAAGAAACTTCTTGTGTCCATTGCTGCAGGAACAAAATTAAAAGATTTGCAGGAATGGGGTGGCCATGGTCGAATAATCAGGGTAATGCCAAATACTCCAACTATTGGTGAGGCAGCAATAGTTATGAGCTCGGGAGAAATGGCAACAAAAGAAGTTGAAAAACTTTTAGAGTGTATTTTTGGAGCAATTGGCAAGATATGGAGAGTGGACAAAAAATTCTTTGACATAGTCACAGCCTTGAGTGGCAGTGGACCAACATACATATTTCTAGCAACAGAGGCTATGGCTGATGGAGGAGTTGTTGCTGGTCTTCCACGAGATCTTGCAATGAAGCTGGCTTCCCAAACAGTTCTGGGAGCAACTGCTATGGCTATCAATTTAGGAAAGCACCCAGGACAACTCAAAGATGATGTTGCATCACCTGCAGGAACTACCATTGCTGGTGTTCGTGAGTTGGAGAACGGCGGATTTCATGGAACTTTGATGCATGCAGTCATTACTGCTGCCAATCGGAGTCAAGAGCTTTCAGAGAGGTAGTTCTGATATAAACATCTTCCATTTTCTCCATTGCAGATTCGTTCACACATGATTTAATTGCATGTTCTAGAAGCCAAAGGAACAGATTTTTTTATTATGATACCACACAGATATGGATATTGATGTGTATGCGGAAATAGATGTCTCATACATAACATGTTATTGATAATCAATTTTGTAGTTTTTACTTGAAACATTAAAAAATAATAATAATAATTGTGCTGAAATGGACATGTTTTTTCTGTCATATTTTTGCATATGCTGCATTTGGGGAAAATTTCCCTTCCAATTTCATAAAACCTATACCATGTAACAATTTTATTACGTACTATATCTAGCACTTAATAAATTTTCTTGTTGGATTCGTTTCAAAAATGCTATGAATAACTTGCAGTTACATTACAGGATCTCATCAACAGAGTCAAAGGATACTGATCCATCAGTTTTAGTTAATGGCCATTTTGACAGTCCACTTGGTTCTCCTGGTGCTGGGGATTGTGCTTCATGTGTTGGTGGGTTTAATGATATTAACTACTAGCTTGTTCCATTTTTTATGTGCTTTTTTCTTTTTGAACCTTTCTTTGATATCTTATTTGAACTTCAAACTTACAGTCCAATTACATGATTTGGAGCAGGTTATTGACTATTTTAACGAGGCACTGGAGGGCTCAAGTATAGATCTGTCATAAGCCAGTATCTCTGTGTAGACTGATCTTGGGAAACAAACAATTACATGACCGCCACTGCTAAGGTAATTTTTTCTTATTCCCTAGTTTTAAGCTATTTTTAGCTTTTACACTGCAATACCAACATTTCATAGATTCTTTCACATCCGTTTAGGTGGGATATGACCTTTTTTATAAGAGCTGTCCATGCCAGTTTTTTAGAATTGGGTGCAGCAAGTGGGTCCCATTAATATTAAAATTAGCTGGCTCTGTTTCAAGATCTGGCTGCTATGGTGAATCTCTACGTTGGCTACTGGGTCTTCCCTTTGTCAAGCTGCAGGTGTTGTGGCTGTTTGAGGCTGATGCAGTTTTTTTTTTTTTGGCTTCCAATGTGGGTGATGCAACTGGGTTAGCATTTATTGAGTCTTTCTTGTTATATATATATATATATATATATATATAGAGAGAGAGAGAGAGAGAGAGAGAGAGAGAGAGAGAGAGAGAGAGAGAAACACGCGCGCACACACACATATATATACTGGAAGATTTCCTCACTTTCATGAAAGGACTCATCTCCTTTCCACTATATATTCCAGGCACTCCATATGCAAGAGCTGTTCAGGTACTTCCAACCATATTTCAGTAGAAATATTTCAGACCCTTTTCATGCATAGATACCATTTTCTTAGGTAAGTGTCATTTACACCCATCTTTTTGATGCACACACCATTTTCTTCTATTTTTGGTACTATTACAGTACCTATAGTGCACTACTCTACTATCAATAAATAGAAAGATGGGGAGTTTGCAAGAAAGGCACGGGGTTGTAAACGTCTCTCTTCCATTTTCCTTTATCATTTGACAAGACTAAGGTTGTAGTTTACCACCATTTTTGAAGGGTGGTGAATTATCCACACTAGGCATATATGTAAGGAAATCCATGGGCATATTATGGTGGATTGAGAGTCCAAAATGATGTTGCCCAAATGATCCTAACCATCAGATCAGTCTGATATTGAGGTTGTTGTTTATCCCAAAAAGTGCCACTTAATTTGAAAGATCCTGATTCTGATACATGCATCACATGTGCAGGGTGCATGGATCACCACCATTTTGAGACTGTTAGTGAACTACCACCAGTAGTGTCATTTCAAATTAGATATTTGCTCCTTTTACTTTCTAACCAGAACTTTTGACTGACTGTGTGTGTATGCAGGCTAGAGCAAGAATATCTTCTACAGTGAAAGCTATAGTTGAAGAGAGAAGATCAAAGGGAGAGATCTCTGCTGATAATAAGAAAAGTGATTTCCTTGAAATACTCCTATCAGCAAATAGCCTGTCTGAGGATGAAAGGGTGAGCTTTGTACTGGATTCTTTGTTGGGTGGGTATGAAACCACCTCCCTTCTCATGGCATTGGCAGTTCTCTTCTTGGGTCAATCACCAGCTGCTCTGCAACAATTGAGGGTAGACACCATCTTTCTCTCTCCTCCCCTTTTAGCCATTTCAAGCTCCATATAAAAAAGCTGAAATTCAATGGCCTTCTTTTAAATTTTTTATAAAAAGAAAAGAGAAAGAAAATGAAAGAAGTATACGAAATGTGAAAGGAAAAGAAGAGTACTTGAACTGGGATGACTATAGGAAAATGGAGTTTACTCAACATGTAAGTGTAACTTTCTAATCTTTTAAATTAAGGGCTATAGATTAATATATGACTTTATATTGGTTTCTTAAATGGTAGTGATTGGATAGATGGTACACGTGGCCCCAATGTGGATGGATCATATCCTGATGATTTTAACTTACTGAATGATCATAGCCATCTAATTGGCTGAGGTCAGATGGTCAAGATCATCCAATCAGTGTGATTTTTGGCTTATGCTTCATCTACAACAGAGGCCTGAGGGGCTCCAATGTGAGTGGACCATGGTGTGGAGATTGAACTTAATGGACAATCGTGACCATCCAACTGGGAGATCATGGCCATCAAATTCACAGAAGAAAATTAAATCATCAATGGGTCCAAGTTCAATGGTTGATATCAGATGTTTAAGATTGTCACAGTGGAGGCCTATAGGTTGTTTGGACTGTGGAGACATCACCATCTACTTTTGGGGCTGGATCCATTAGAAGCTTTGTAGGTTATGCTTAATCTACAATGCAATATGTGGGGCCCACCAAAATCAAATCCATCCATCACATGCCCCAACAGCATCTCCTCGAGCCCAAAAACTAGGCTGTCCAAACCTAAGGCCGTTCCAGAGGAAATTGTTGGGTGTGGGTTCCCACCACTAAAATCTTCCAAATTGGATGTGGGGCCCAGCGTGTTTTCTATATGCCATCCAATGCATCCATTCAGACTTGCACCCCACTATAAACGGACACCCCAAAAATTAGGCCGTTCCAAAACTCAAGTGGGCCACATCATAGCCACCTGAGTTTCTTTTGAGTGCCAAGGAGAACATGAAGAGGTCCAAAGGTAGTTAATTAGATTGGATGTCATGCACAAATCAAAATGGGCCCACACCTAGAATTGTAGGTCAAACTCAAGCTAAAAAGCTTTGTAGTGGATCAGCCTACTTTTAATGAATGGTGCAAAACACACATGCTAGATTAACACTTTTGTTTATTGCTTTTTCTATCTGTCCTCCTTGTTCTTTTTATTATTATTTTTCTCACTTTCTAGCCTGTTTCCAATGATGTGCATGATTTTTAATTGAAGGCCATTAATGAAGCTCTCAGATGTGGGAACATAGTCAAGTTTGTGCACTGAAAGGCCCTCGAGGATGTCAGATTTAAAGGTACACCATCCACTTATGGTGAAAATTTTTTGTATATATGTTTATAGAATCATGCATGCAAGAGCATATTTATTATAATGTTCCCACAATTTGTATTAAGAAACTAAATTTTTGTGGTCCAGATTATTCAATTCCATGTGGATGGAAGGTCCTCCTAGTTTTCAGTGCTTACATCTAGACACATCTCGTCATGGAAGTGTCCTTGACTTCCATCCTTGGAGACAATGGTCAATTGTAGCAAGTACCTTATCAGCGACAGAGAAGAATGGTTGCCTTGATCATTTTCTTCAGTTAGACGGGCATAGGTTTCTCAACCAATGGCTCCAAGAAACTCAAAAGTGTAGTGGTGGCACAAGTGACAGTTATATGGAAGAATTAATCAGTGTAGTGCTAGGAGCACTTGAGAAGCTGCCTCTAGATGAGAGCTTAACTGCTTCAGGAATTGTGGAAACTGTCAAACATCTCCTTGGCAACAGGAGCTTGAAAGTCTAGGAGAGGGCAAGAACTTTGTTTGATAGATGGATTTATTTTTATTTATTTATTTATATTCAAAACCATTTTCAATTTATTGTAATAAATATTTTTTATATATATATATATTTTATTATCTAGTAATATAAATTTTGTTTAATATTCAGTTTTATTTGTATGGCATCATTTTTATGTTTCAAATATTTAAAAAAATATAGGTTTCGATTGAACTATATATAATAATAAAAATTTGCTGGAATGCTAGGGCCTTTCAAATCTATATAAAATCTTTTACCGACACTTGTGTAGAAATTTTACGGCGCTTTTTCGTGAGAAAAAGTGTTCAGAACTCACTTTTAGCAGCGCTCGGATTGACTTTTATCGGTGTTTATTCGCGTCGTGAAAAATTATAGCGGCGCTCAGACAAGCGCCGCTAAAACTCATCTAGCGCCGCTAATACTTTTTCCGACATACCCATTTATTGGCGCTTGGTTAGCACCACTATTATAAATGTCAGCGCTTTTAGGGGCTTTTAGGGGCTTTTAGGGGCTTTTAGCGGCGCTTTCGAGCGCTGGTAGAAGTCCCAGTTGTTGTAGTAATTATACTTACAAATTACGATCTGCTTTCATTTACTAGAGCATGCATCTAGACCGTAAGACAGCTTCAGCTCATTACGATCTGCTTTCATTTACTAGAGCATGCATCTAGACCGTAAGACAGCTTCAGCTCATTACAATCTGCTTTCATTTACTAGTGCATGCATCTAGACCGTAAGACAGCTTCAGCTCATTACAATCTGCTTTCATTTACTAGAGCATGCATCCAGACCGTAAGACAGCTTCAGCTCATTACAATCTGCTTTCATTTACTAGAGCATGCACCAAATATTAATTAACAATTATCCATGTTAATGCAACCAAATTTCCATTGTACATCAACAGACTTTTAATGTGATAGATGAATGGCAAAGTAAACTAAAATTCCATTCAGAGAAGTCCTCTTCTGGTTTGTCCTCACCACGACTTCACCATAAAGGAATCTGAAGCTTAAAATAGCCTCTGCGTTTGCAAATACTGAAACCACAATAACCATTCAAATTTTATCAACATTAACGCAACAACTTTGGTGTAGTGTGCTACCATTTTTCTCTTTGTGACATCATATATGAATGAATCAGTAAACTGACCTTTTCAACTTGAGAAGTTAATTCCTCTAATTTCTCCTCAGCATCACGTGCATTAGCTTCTAAAATATGGATATTGAAGTTGTTCTTTCTTGATTCAGCCCAAAGAAGACACACCTAAGCATTCTTGTGAGCCACTTTTTAAATTAGTACAGCATCAACTAAAAAATTTCCTTGCCATATCCTGAAAAGGCAACCTTAGTATTTTGTGTGGAAAAAAATAACTACAGATAATACCCACACACCTCATCTTCTAGCAGACGAACCCTTTCTTCATAATATGAGTCACAGAGCGATTTCTGCAAAAAAACAAAAAGGGTGATTTTGTCTTCCATTATATAAGAAAGCTTGAAAATGAAAACACAAATATTAACTGATGCTTCAAGAATAGGTTGCTTGGCTATTGTGCCTTGGAGCCCATTTAGGCGTCCCTTGGGTCTTGGGGCTGCGGATGTTTTTCCATCTGTTTTTCTTCAAGATACACATCTTTAGCATTTAAGCTTTTCATATTTAATCCAAGTTACTGTGGTAGCCCCAAAATAGCACCTTTAAAAAAATTTATATTTAGAGAGAGAAAGGGTAAAAAGGGAATTGAAAAAATAGGCTCAGATTCGCCTTCTTTCAGACATGCATTTGGGCGCAACCTCTACCATGGCTGCATGTATTGGTTGCCTGAAATCACAAAGAGCAGACCCTCCAAACATGCCCTGCCATGCAATGCAGAGAATGCATTTCCATAAATTTCTGAGTATCAAGAGAAATTTCGAGAATCATCACTGCCTGTATAATACACCCAAATAGGGAAAAATCCCTCAGGAAATTGCAATTTTTAGAAAAAAAAAATGAAGCAAAAACTGGAACTAAAACTCCACTTGGTTTTCAAGCATCAAATCATGCACAACAAATGCTAGACAAGCATCAGGCAAAGGTACAGGACCACGCCAACTAAATCAGAAGCCATCCCCAAAGATATGCCAAATTTCATACGCCAAATAAAATATAGTTGTGGAATAAGGTCACGTCTCACCAGCATGGAGTTCCTACAAAAGTATTTCTTGAATGTTGCATTTTGGTCACTTTGGAGTTCTATTGTAGTAAAGATAGGCAATATATAAGAAGAAGAAGAAGAAATAAAAATAAAAAAAAAAACAGGAAAAAAGAAAAACTCTTACCATGCATGCGCTCTTTTGCAAGGTCAAAAATCAAACTCTGCAAATTTTGACAGTAATGAGCCAACGTATAGTTGTAGTCAAATCTGTAAACCTGTATAATGTCCAATCTTAGGGTCTTATTCACATAAATACCTAAATTCATGATTAGAAAAAAAAAAAAAAAAAAAAAACATCGGAATTCAGAAAATTCAGAAAATACTGATAGAAGACAAAACATTACTTAGACACTGACAAAGAGAATGTATGCTACTAACATAAAATAGTTGTGATTTGCAAGAAGAAGATTGAGGGCTTCAAAATACCTATTATCCATGCAACAAGCAGCAAGAAATACACCATTTGCATCCTGGTATAGGGAAGATATTCCATGGAAGAGCATTGGGCATAACTAATTGTCAAGCACTTTTAACTGCAGTTAGAATTTTGTATAGGATGTCCAATCAAAACATAGAGTCTAAAAAGGTGAATTGTCCAAAAAAGTGTTAGACTATTGTCTCTAATCGGTGAACTCAGTAAAGCAAGAATGCCATGCAACAAATGAGCCAATTCCAACTTCGCCTGGGTCCTTGCTCTTGCTAGGGTGGTAGACTCCTAGGAGTTTCAACGCCCGGTGGAGGGTTCGATTACTCATAGGTGGTGAAATCCCACTACGGCGTGAGTGTGTGGTGGTGTGTGTGCGTGTTAAAAAAAATAATAATAAATAAATAAATTCCAACTTCGCCTAAAGTCAAATGATATCCGTCTGGCTCGGGCAATTCGGCGTCTCCTTTAATAATGATATCAATGGCAACCTTGTAAAAAGATCCATGATTAGCTTTCCGGAAGCGGATTGGCCAATGTACTGCACCACCGACCTGGCTGATGTGGGCACGTGTCGTGGGAAGACGAGCGCCGGCACTCCACATGATTGGAGTTGTACGAACGGTTTAAATGAGTTTAAAGCTATATGAGCCTACGATGATGTATTTATTATATCCACACCGTTCATCCTTTTGGCGAGACCATTTCAATACATCACAAATTTTTTCAGTTCTCATTTCAAAGCAACCTAATTACATTCACTTGCTTTCTTAGTCCAACAATTGTAGGGCCCGCATGATGGATATAAGTTCAACTTCATGTGGGCCGGACCCATCTTTGACCCATAATTATAGGTTGGCCCACAAGATGGAAGTTACAGTCCGTAAATAGAAGTTTTTGTCATAAAGATCCAGAGCATCTATTTTTTGCCCACCAATTGGATGGTTAGGATTGCCTGATCAAAGTGATTATTGAGAGGAAACAGGAGTCAAAGTGGTGCACACATGTTAAACATGATAAATGATCCAAAGGGATGATCATATACTTTTCATAAATAAACTAGACCATCTTTTTTCTTTTTTCTTGATATTAACATCATCATATCAAGGTGGTTCTTGAGAGGAATGAAGAATCAAAGGTGGATTGAGATTGTTAAAAATTATAAATGATCAAAATTGGCATTGATCAAGTGGCTAAGATTGTTAAATCAAAGTGATTCTTGAGATTGACAGTGATATAGGAGTGGAGCCACGAGATGAACGATCTAGATCCAAGTTCACAATTATTTTTTTTTCGTAAATATTTTAAAAAATTCCTTTTGTTGGACATTGCTCAGATGGCCAATGATCATCAGAGTAGAGCATTCATGAGAGAAACGGGTAGTAGAGGTGGGGCCCACAAGATTGAGGGTTAGATACATGATCATAAAATATTTTATCATAAATGATCTGATCACCAATTTTGCTAGCCCCACTAATCAGATGGCTAGAATCATCAAATTGAAGTGATTGAGGGCTTCAAAATACCTATTATCCACTACTCGGTCCTTTTGGACCTGGTATCAATACCGTTAACATTGAAAATTCTCTTTTCATACACATCGAAGGGGATAGATTATATGGCATTACAATGACAGGCCAACAACTTTAAACACTACTAAGATGTCCAAATGGGTTAAATCCATCAGTTGCAAGCCCTAAACGTACATTACGGAATTCTTTAGCAAAACTTGGCCACTTGTTATTTATTACCATCCAACTTGATGAATCAGATGGATGCCGCATGACACCACTATATTCTTTCGGTTGAGAATGCTAAGTCATTTGCTCCACTATCCATGGTACACTAGAAATAAAGTTTTTTTTTTTTATTTTAAAGATTACTTATTAATTTTTTTAACAAAAGGTATATACGATAATATTAAAATTATATTTAACATTAAATGCACACCTGTATAGCCTCTGTAGCCTTGGTGTCAGAGGAAAATATCTCAAAACCTTTGATGGAACTCTAACGCCTTTTTTCTTAGCCATGTAATCTGACCTCCATCTCGACATATGACATGTTGGACAATTTTGTCTATATTTATACTCTTTCCAATAAAAAATATAATCATTGGGACATGCATGCATAGTCTCATAAGTCATTCCCAATGAATTGATCATCTTTTTCACTTGATATGTGCTCACTGGCAACGTGTTTTCTACTGGTAACAACTTTTTAAACAATTGAAAAAGATCATTAAAGTTGTTATCCGACCAACCATTACGTGCCTTTAAACTATACAATTCAACAGTAACCAATAATTTTATGAGTTCTCTAGGGCAAGAAGGGTACAAAAATTGTCTTGCATCATCAAATAAAGCCTTATATCTTTCTGCATCAAGGTCTTCATGACAATTTTCATTTCTTCTAAGATCATCCATAAGAGTATCAGCATATTCTCCAATATTTCTAAATGCATCGTTAACAAGTTCTTCCATTCTAGGATACTCATCATCGGATTGATCATCAAACGTTGATGATGATGGTTTCTCATTACTTTTCATAAGACTTTCACCGTGAAAAATCCAATGTGTGTATGACTTATCAATACCGTTAAGGAGCAAATGCTCATGAATCTCTCCAAAAGTGAACATCCCACTCCCATTTCTACATTTCGCACACGAACACGAATAATGATCAAATCCACCACCGTTGTTCTTTGTAAACTCAATAAAATGCATAAGTCCATCCAAATATTCTTGACTTAACCTATGTTTGTCCATCTATGCTTTGTTACTTAATGATGACATTCTGCAACAAATGAGATAATCAAGTCAATTTTGATGTTAAGATGATGGTTGGACCCTATTGACTAAATGTGTTTAAAGTGAATAAATAAATTCTGATGCATGCTTTAGTGAAATAAAATAAGTTTTTTATTTCCATTTTCAATCGCAAATATGATAACAAACAAAAATTTAAAAGAAATTTTTTTTTTAAATACTCTTTAAAAAAAGAAAATTTTTTTTTAAATACTTTTTAAAAAAAAAAAATTGTTTACACTTTGATCATTATACCAAGACTTGTACAGGAACAATTCTCAAGACCATTCATGTGTACACACTCTGTCAATTCCGCATATAGTTTACACTTTGATCACCATGGGAACATTCAAAGAACTTACTTTATGAAATCTAGGTTCCACTAATGTTCTATTGAGATTTGGTAGGATCCCACAATCAGACCCTTTTATGTGTGTCATGGACCTGATCAGGTGTAATCCTGACATAAAGGTCTAGTCCTGACATAGCCACAAATAGGAATGTATTTGCAACCCAGTTTCATTTCACCCTTATTAATTTGAAGCACCTCATAATATAAACTGAAGGGAAGTAGATTCAGTTTGCCACCTTGTTATTTCTGTACAAGTGACTTGCATGGATGAGATCAAAACCATTCAGTTTGGACCATCCTAACATTTCATTTAGCAGCGTACAAATGTAAACGGTATCTTCCATTCAGGGAGGAAAGGTCCATTTATTAGATGATTACGGGTTTGTATGTGCATGTGTTCTCGATATGTTGTTTAGAAAGTAGTAGCTTATTTCTATGTATATCACCAACACTTTTGGACAATTTTGCCCTGATAATTAGTTTTTTAAGAGAGTCCTCAACCTAAAGATTTGGAAGGATGTATGAGGGATTTACGACATAGTTCAGGGTATTTGGGGCATCATCAATTGAGGTTATTTTCCTTATTTAAAAAAGGCCTTCAGCTCCCACTTAACCGCTTCCTGATTTACATAGCACTTGCTGCTCAAAGAAAGAAAGAAAAGAAAAAAGAAAGAAAGAATGCCTTTATCACTCAACATGCTAGATTATACATCCTGACTGCCCATTTCATGTTTATAAGTCAACAAAGCTATGCATGAGCTTGTGCAGGTTCCAAGGGTATGGTTTGAATTGTTATACCATACGCTTGAAGATTATGAGTGCATCTTTGTTGGGTGGTTTGGAACTTCAGATATGGGTGTCACATATGGGTATGGGCCTAGATGTAAGACACCCTTTTACTCCCAAATTTTATGATACAGGGATATGGCTATATCTGTAATACTTTTATTATCAAAATATTTTGAACATTCCTTCTATTAATTTCCAAATATGTTTGTATTCTAAAATGACTTTTTGATATAAACTATTTGGGCATGGTTGAGTCATATTTGCACCAATATGGGTCTTATACCCATATAACTGTTATGTCACAGAAAATATGGATCCCTCAGGGATTTGAAAGGTCTAGGTGTCATGGGGTGCAAGCTTCTATCTACCTGTATTTACTTGTTAAGAAAAATAAAACATAGCTATGATATGAACTACTACCCTACTTGCAGCAGGCCTGATAGTTCTAGGTGTGAGCCCACATTCAGATGGCAGTTCTAGAACCATTCTTCTGCAAGATGATGAAATTGTTGGACCCCAAATTCAGCACAAGGGTCGTTGGGTTCCTGTCAAACCAGTTCCAAATGCACTAGTAGTGAACATTGGAGATGTTATGGAGGTATTGAGACTCAACCATCCCTATTTCTTTCTTCAATATAGAAATTGGAACACGCATCATTAGTTTCGTAATCTCAATAATCACTAATTGTCATAGATCTGAACCAAAGTCACATCAAAATTGGCACTAAAAAAAAAATAACTCTAGAAGGTGATAAAAACAACTCTAGACGTTGGAATTTCTTGTATTTTTGTAGAATCCTTCTAGATAATCTACAGATCCCCTTGATAAACATTAGAATATTCTTATAGATTTAAGAGGACACCCTCCCAGATAGAATCCTAACAATGTGATAGGTGAAGCCAATAACAATGTGACAAGTGAAGCCAATAACAGAATACAAACGAAATCATCACCCTTACTACTGCATGTAGGAACCTTCAGAACTTTCAAATCAAAGAGTCAAAACCTTATGATAATATAAACGGCTTCAACCCCATTAAATGAACAGATTTCAGATCATAATAAAACAGAATCACTCGATTTCTATAAGAATAAGCTCAAAACCTTCAAAGCCAAGAATCGAAATGGTAAATCAAGCTAAACAGTAGATCGGATGAATAAGATCAATGCAATGCAGTCCAATTCAAGAATCTTCAATCGAATTAGTTTAAAAACTTCAAACGTTGAGCAAAAACCTTCAAATCAAGCACCAAAATCTTCTAAATCCACTTACTTCAACTGCATTTCCAACGTTTCGCTGATGAAACTCGATTTTTGCAAGGGAAAGCACTGAAACGCATCAAATCCAACAGATTACTTACATTCTTTCCTTACCTAGACAAAAGGATAACTCGTTATTTCCGAGAAATTATCAAAATTGCCCAAACAAGCAGCTACCAAAGAGAAACGAGATCCACACATGTCACCAAGTTCTTTAGATCGAGATCGAGAGAGAGGGTTGAGATTGGGAGAGGGAGATCGAGAGAGAGGTTGAGATCGGGAGAGGGAGATCGAAAGAGGGAGAGGGAGAGGGAGATGAGAGAGGGAGACGGAGGCGCGAAATGGAGGTTTTGGGGCTTTTGGCGTAAGAAAATAGGTAAAATCAATCTGTAGTCTGCGGTACATATAGAGCAATGTACCTCTTGGGCCTTGTGGGGTCCACTGAGAGGTATTTAACTGAATCCATTCCACCCATCTGTTTTAAAATAAAATAATAAAACAATATCTTAAAAACTAAGAATATCCGACCCTCAATTGAAACACACCAACAAAACAGTTATCCTTTTGTCTTGAATAACAGTACCGTTCAGAATTGGAGTACGGCTCAGGACTGGAGTAACCACTTAAGGTTCAGAATTGGAGTACGGCTCAGAACCGTTTCCTATCAGAAACGGCTTAAAGCCATTTTTGAACCAAAATTGTACATGTTCCAGTTCACCGATTTTGGTGTAGTGAAATGAAACCAGAACCAACAATAATATGGGTCCTGGGCTGAACAATGAATTGGGCTATCAACAAAACATTCCTAGCCCAAACAATAACCTGGTCTAGTCCAACAACGAACTGGAGTACAAAATAAGCTAGGCACAAAGGTCTTTTAATCAATGATAGAGATGGGCACGAGACGACTTGGCTAGTCTGACTCGTTTAGAGCGACTTGACCTGAAGCGTACGGGTGGGTAAATCGATTTAAACCGAGTAGACTTCGTCCAATCTAAACTCAAACCGAGTCGAGTTCAGGTCACCCGACTGACTCAACTCGATTTGAAACCCGACTCATGTATATATATATATATATATATATATCTCGGAATGCTCAACGGTGCACCAATTGGCACGAAACTCATGTGAACTTTTTGAGAACTCATCATACGTGATGTAAGTCTAAAATCTGAATGGTCCACGTGATGCAACATCCAATGAAACCTCTAGTGCCTAACTTTTACTTTGATCCAAAACTTTGGTGGGCCATGGAAAAAAACAGTTTCCTCCCTTGATTTGCATCTATATTTGCTATGGCCAACCAAAGTTTTAGATCAGGGTGAAAATTGGTCCCTTGGGGTTTCATGGGATGCCGCATCATGTGGACCATTCAGATTAGATGCCCATGACACGTGTACAAAGGTATGCACGTACACAAATGACCATGCCTCTCTCTCCACACACACACACACCAGATTCGATGTTTCAGATCTGAGATCGTGTATAGCTGATAGAGAAGCTACAATTCTAGCAGGTGCACTTTGGTTTTGAGTTATGATTTGAACCTGTGGATACCCGCTGCACCTGACTCAGTACATCTGTCCGGGTCGGACTCAGTCCAGATTAGTCTAGGCCAGACCCTGACTCGGATTAGGTCAGGCATGCTGGACTCGATACCAAGTCTGGTTGGGTCAGGTATATTTTAAAACTGGATCGAGTCGGATCAGCTTAACTCGGTCCGACTCAACTTGATGCCCAGCTCTAATCAATGGTGATTCATAAAGAGGCAAGTCCAATTGACAGAGATCTGGGACATCAAGAAAGAGGGTCCAAGCTGATCTGACAAAGGTGGGCCACAGCAAGATGAAGCTCAGATGGCCGATGCATATGAAGCTCAGATTAAGCTAACTGGATTTGTGGGGCCAAAATCATAGCAGCACTAACAATGAATCATAGCAACAATCCCACAATGATCCAGCCCAGCAGCCGTTCAGCAAAGATGGGCCCGCAATTAACGCCTATCACAAGAAAAAAAAAAAAAAAAACAGATCCAAACAGTGATCAACGATCAGAAAACCATCAGCAGCGTTAGATGTCAACGGGCCAGCGAGGTGAGCCCCACAACATGTTCAATCAAACGTCAGAAGATCTGAGATAAAGTGATCGAAACGCAGCAATGAATCTGGAGAGATGATAGCCCAGCAAAGAATTAACGGTCCAGCACAAGTGCAGATGGAAGATGGGCCACACCTCACACCAAAAATACTATTAGCAACTGCTGATGGAGGATCAACACATCTATGAGCCACAGATAGCGAATTAGCGATGGTGGTGAGATCTGAGAAGCGTCGGGGGTGCTAGTAGTTGGAAAAAAATGCTACCGAAAAATAAAAATAAATTGAAATAAAATTCGATTATTTCGTTTCACTAGGCTGAATCAGGTAAAAATATAAGGTCCTTAAAGCATGATTCGCCCCCTTATCAATTGCTGATGAGTTGCGGGCGAATTGCTTCCAAGATAAGACAAGGCTGTCTAGATCCGGCGTGGAGCAATCATGATGGGTCCACTTAGGAACAATTCAACGCAGTAGATCATCTGGCAGAATCAAATATTGGATGTGTTTTAACAGTATTCTAAAATGAGATGCTATCTGGAGAATCTGATGGAAAGGGAGAGGTTTCTGTTCGAGATGATGAAATTTGGATCGAAATGGTCCAGTTTATATAAGCACTAGGGAGTGGGCCGTTGTTCGGTGGCCATCAATTGTTCAGAACGTTTGAAAAACCTTTCTGACTGTTGATCATTAATTTCAATCATTTCTGTTCGTCGGATCGAAAAATATGACCATTGGATCATCATGGCCCATCCGTTTTCGGAGCATTGTGGCTTTCGAGGCAGCTAGCCGTTTTCAAAAACAACTGACCATTTTGGATTAAGATCCAACCGTTCTCAGTAGCCTATAAAGCCTTGTCTCATTTTAGATCCACCGCACCTAAGCTCTTACTAGACCACTTATACCGCAATCACACCGTCTCGCGACGGTTCGCTTAAGGTTACGAGGGAGCGACCACTCTGCGACATGATGCGCACGTGCGAAGTACGAAGTGCATCAACTAGTGCACTACAGCCACACTGCCCTCGCCCTCGCCCGTGCCAGAGTGCGCGTGCTCTCCTGCGTACGCACTGGAACACGCAACCCGATCGTCTCAATCTCCAAAGCTCCAAGTAAGAATACTACACACACATTCACATATAAATCACAAATCTTCTCCTATCATTTTCAATGTGGGACAAAAAGTACACACCACACTTTTCCATTTGAAATTCTCGAAAATCGTTTTGGCAGCAAAATCCCGAAATTTTAAAATATTTAAAATTTTGAATTATTTTTTCAAAAAATCACAAATTTCAACAATCCCCCACTGGTTTTTTAAAATAATAGAAAAATATCTGCCAGAGATAGAAGAATAATTATTATGCATATAGAAAGATATCTTACGATTTGAGTCTTTCCTTAGTATGAGTATTTTAAAGTTATTTAGAATTTTATGGTTACCGCAACATTGACCCAGTTATTCCTTATTGACATAACTAAAAATACTACACATATAATAGCCTCTGCATTGTTTGTTCCTTCATATTGCTCGCTTAGTACTTTTAATGGCCATATGCTTATCCTATTTCATGAACGATCCCGAGATAACTCTATCTCTCATGAGAAGCGGCACCACTTTTACGTTCACATAGGTGAAATCCTTCTAGTATTTCCATTACTTGAAACACTTGTCTTATTTGAATGGATTTCATTAGAGTTCTAAGACTCAACCCTCTTTTTATAATGACCAGCATTTTCATCATAGAAGAGGTTATTTAGATTTAGTGCTAAAACTTTCCACGTATCAGTGATTTGTTATTACCCATTGAACCTAATCTTTATAAATTTTCTTAGTTTGGATTGGGTTTCTATCATTGGTGGAACTTTGATAAAAGAGTTTCAACCTCATCCCTCTAGATATTGTCCATATTACCTCTCTCGTCGAAGGTTTAGTAAAAGGATCAGCCAAGCTATTACTTGACTTCACAAATGAGATTGTAATGATTTCATCCTGAATCAATTACCTTACATAATCATGTCTCAAACTTATGTGTCTAGACTTCCCATTATAGGTACCGTTGTAGACTCTCGCTAGAGTGGTTTCGCTATCACAATAAAGTAAAACAGCCGGTATAGGCTTCACATATAATTGAATTTCTAACAAAAGATTCCTTAACCACTCAGCCTCTTTTCCTGTTTCAGCCAAAGCTATGAACTCAGATTCCATTGTTGAGTGCGTTACGCAAGTTTATTTCTTAGATCCACCAGATACAACTTCACCTGGTGAATATCCACCTTATAGTAGACTTGTTGTCCCCTTCACTCAATATCCAACTTGCATCAGTATATCCTTCCAACACTACTGAAAATTCTGAGTAAACTAGCTATAGTTCTTTGGTTTCTTTTAGATAACCTAGAACTCTACTTATAACTTTTCAACGTTCAACACTTGGATTACTTGTAAACCTACTTAGTTTACTTACAACGTATGTTATATCCAGTCTTATGCATTGCATTGCATTGCATACATAAGACTGCCTATAGCACTAGCATACTCTGTTTGTGCAACTGCTCTTCCACTATTTTCTTTCAACTTAATACTTGGATCGAATGGAGTTTTTGCCTCTTTGATTTTCAAGTGGTTAAACTTCTTTTGTCACGCCCTAAACTTGGAAACCGGGCTCATAAAATTTTCAATCACCGAATCCGGTGCCAACAGCCTCCATAGTACAATATTTTTAGCTCCTGGCATCCATACGCCAAATTCTGATCATGGGATCTTACAAGGAAGATTTTTTTCAACGTACATTTAACTCGTAATAAGCATAACCACAAGTTTACCCAAATCACAAAGGTAACATCATCATTACATATCCACTAATATGAACAGTTGAATACAGTGCTGAAAGGGAAATACATATATCGAAATTTAAAGCTATCAGAGTAAGCGGAAATACTAGCAATCCATATCGTACAATATTAGAGTAATGCAGAGACATAGTAAACCAAATATCATATACTGAGGATGCTATGCAATATGCAAATCCTGATGAGTCCACAAATACCGTCAGGATCATCTAGGCCATATAAATGTAAAAACATAGCAACCCAAAATGCCATATGATGCAAATGCAGTATGCAATATGCGGTGCGAATGAAATAACAAAGCAGGAGTGTGAAGTCGAGTTGATAGTACGTAGTATCGCAGGCTATGAGGTCCATCACAAGGAACTTCTATCCAAACCAGTCTCATACATAAATTTTGATAGCCAGGCTCAATATGGTAGACTCCTGATCTCAGGTTAGTCGCGCGCCTAACCGAAATTCTGGCCATTACGAAGGTACACATCAAATTAGTTGCGCACCACCAGCCCGAGTGGATAGTGAATGAATAAATGAATGAGTAAGATGCTAAGTATACAACTCCTACTCAATAAGTCCACATATCAACACCGTACATCTCTAGGATCATCATCAGGGTCTAGTACGCTTTACATGCAATCGCCGCCCACTGGATGCGCAACCATGCAAGTGAAAGAGACCTCACTATTCGCCTAACCAGTAGTCAGCTAATATCTACTCGACACATCGATAGCGGACCCAATTACAAGCTAGTCAAACTCAACCTAGCTATGCCCACTACCCTCAGGCGGGTAAGGCCACAACCCCTTCCCAACCGACCACGACTGTAACGCCCTGAAATTCGGGGGTCGAGCATAACTCAGCTCCCGAGTTCCAAAACATCACTTATGCAACATATTTAATGATGGATGTATGTTGACTGTATTAGTGCATAAAACATGGAATAGATTAAGCCAAAACACAGATATAATTCAGGGATAAGTGAATAAAGCAAGCGAAAGACTTATAGAAATATATGTGTACAAGTGTAAATCCCTGAAGTACATTTACCAACCAGGTCGTATGAAAGTGTTACTTAACAAAATTACAAGTATCAAGTTACATCATTTAAATCTCCAAAAATAATCCCAGAGTCCCGTACATCAGAACAAGGCTCGCTAGAACCCGTCTGAAAACTGCATATAAGAGAAAGCAGCCTCATCATCATCCATCTCCCACTCTGCCTCAGAAGTCGCATCCATATCTGCAACATCAGAACCTAAGACAGAGTCTGGTGGGTGTTTAATACCGCCCCAGAACGTGGGAGTGAGTAATCAACTCAGTGGAACAATAAGGCACTGGTTAACATGTTATCAGTTCAATCAAATAGTAATGATAAAGCAGAACAATTAAATAAAACCTAAGTACTCTTATTAATGCAAGGATGTATGCAAAATGATGTGTGCCTTCACGCGTACACCCTCAGCGTCTTCATCTTACGTTACGCATGACACCACCTCAAAGTGCGCCACATCTACAAAGCACATGCAAATGCGGTACATGGATATGATTACCAAGTTGTTATTAGTCCTTTTCATACAGCAGGATTGGGAAGCTAAGATACCTTCCCCATATCACCATCCAAACAGTGATCCATTCTAGGGTCGTCAGTCCTAGACATCTCATACGATCATATGGTTTCAGGTCGTTGCAAAGGGCTCGTCACCAATCAATGCACGTCTTTCATACCTTTATTACCACAATTCGGCTCGTCACCTCATTGCGGTATCCAAGTATGCTCGAGGTCACTACAAAGGGCTCATCACCAATCAATGTAGGCCGACAGCACGAATATAGTGTCCCATACCACCATAATCGGCTCACGAGTTTAGTTGCTCACTAGTCACTACGGGGAGGCTCGTCACCCCAGCGTAGGCCGACAGCTCGACCACGGTGTCCCATATTACCATGTCCGGCTCATGAGTCTTAGCGGATCAAGGTACCATGGTTAATAGGATTTCACTGGTAAGTTCGGTACCCTAGATTCAAGCAGTAGCGTCCATACATGGTGAACATACATCGGACAATCAAGTTACTTGACGAACTCGACTAGCATGAGCGCACATTGGGTTGAACGACATACAGTGCGCAAACACTCCGCGTGGCCAAACCACTGCTGACAACTCTAATACGACTCGGGTTCGTCTAATACGTCCTACGTGGCGAAAGCAACCTCAGCCACGATCTTAAGGCAGATTACTGATTTCCTGAACTAATGCATAGTCCCACACACATTACACTACAACAGATATTCATATTAAATGTAGAACAGTAATGGAGCAACAACTCAAATCATGTGGTACTCAAGCATTTGAAGAATATCAACTTAACATAAATGTAAGCATAAGGAATGCTTGAAATTAAATAACATGGAATGTAACTAGCAAGAAGGAAATCATACACACTAGTGGGAGAGTTGAGAACCGCTTCTCAACGCCCATACTAGTTTGAAATATCACACTTTAGATCATTCAAACATTTCTACAAACACTTAGAATACATGATACAACGTATGTTGAAAAACAAGCATTTGGATAATTCCTTTTACCAAGGAGTTGTCATACATACATCTAGCATACATACATGACAAATAATCATGGCAAACACAAGTGCATATTTTATACGTATACGGTACTTTATACATACACATAGAATACACAAATCTCAATATAACACATGCATATCAAGAACGCAACATAAACACAACATTTGGCATGTGAAATCTCATCCATAACAAGAATAAATCATTAACTGGCATTGAAAGCCTTGAAAACCATAACCTATACACTTAAAGTCCGCACCTTAAGCCAGAAAAGAACACCGAACTGATTTAGACGAGATGTCTTCGTCAACGGCGATAGAATACCCTAAAATAAGGATAGAAATGAGATACAACAACACCAAGACTAGTCTAAGCTCTAACACAGATTAGGTTAGGTTAACTTACCCCAAGATGAACTCAGAATTGTCAGATTAACGATTCAAAGTGAAGGTTCAAGGTTGTAGAAGAACAGGAAAGGAACCAAAATGATTCACCAACTCCTCTCACACTATCTCTCTCTTTTCCACTCTCTTACCAAGCAAGGGTTAGAGAAAATTCGTATGGAAAAGAGAGCTAGGGTTTAAGGACTATAAATAGGTCTCATATTGATGAAAATAACCCCAGGGCCAAGGAATACTTAGGGTATAACCAATACCTGACTCTCGCGATCCAACGAAGCACTTCTGGTGGGCCTATAACCACGAAAGGTCGGACTTAAGCTCACTGACCATGGATCTAGGTCAGGCTGAGTTTTCGTACCGACTGGCTCTTTAGATCAGCCGTGGCGGACCACACTCAATTCAACGGTCACAGAATCTCGATTAGGTCCACAAGCACAAGGATATGCCTAGGCCACCTTCCCTAATCAGAGAGTGAAATTGGGTCAAAATCCAACGGTCAGATAGTTTAAAATCATCGCGTAAGCGACACGACTCAGATTTCATAAAAGCTTATTAAATTTCCAACCGTTCTCACACTTTCCACTCCAGACTCAATCAAATCGACCCAGAACATCACATGGACTTGATTTTCGAGGTGATGGTCAAGCCCAACATAGTGACCGCAACAGCCTAAGATCATCGCTATCGGACTTTCGAAGCGCGGTCCAGGTCCGATCCAGAACTTCCAAAATTCTCCAGAACAACTGGATTTAGCGATGGATCCCAGATTTCAGAGTAACATAGCGCTAACTAATCTACAAGTTTTGAGTCATACAGATATAATTTAAAGTGATTGATGCGAATTTCACAAGCAATCGAGTATAGCGCTAATTACCCCAAAAACAACTACTTAAGGAAAGATTAGCACAAAATTTCCAAGGTCGTTACAACGACATAGTGGGAGATGCGGCTTATTGGTATTTAGCACTCGAGCGCTTATGTATCCACTCGGTCTAGACGTTGGGGCATCTCCTGGCCACGGAGGTTTAGGAGTTTTCACCCATGAACATTTATGGCGCCCGGATGCTAGTAACAGATTTTCGGTGTCCCATCCGGTCATTCACGACATGCCTGTGGAGGCTACGACCCTGATGTCGTTAGGGCGTATAGTAATCACAACACACAATGCAAGATACATGAGTCATACAATCTAGTCATGCATCAATCTTGCACATACCGTGCGCTCATGTAAGACAATCTCCGCTTATCGGGGAGTCTCATAACAACCTGTCCAATGACATATGCAATGGTCAACCATATCTTATAACAAACATGCAGATGATGTGTATGGGCATATATCATGATGCTATGCTGTCACATACTCATAATCGGTATCGATAACCGGCATCGATAATTGGCCTAACAAAGGGCCTAAGGAAATGTCACAATGTGGATATTTAACTATCATTGCCCATCAATGTGGACATTTAACCAACATCGCTCCCAAGGAGTGACCCTCATAGGACCAAACGTATAGTGGGCCCATGGCCTCACACAAAGGCCTCATACACAACATAATGGGCCGCATACAATCTTAATGAGCCTTATACAATCATAATGGGCCTTACCTAAGGGTCTCATACATCACAATGGGCCGTGTCATATGGGCTTAATACACATCACATGGGCCGCATCACATGGGCTTAATACATATCACATGGGCCACATCACATGGGCCTATATACATCACAATGGGCCGCATCACGGTGGGCCACATACATCACAATGTGCCACATCACGGTGGGCCATATGCAATCTCAATGGGCCATATCCCATGAGCCTCATATCTGAGCCTCAAATATATCACAATGAGCTGCATTACAAGGGCTATAATACATCACATTGGGCCTTACTCATAGGCCTCAAATACATCATATCGGGCCTCGTACCTAGGCTACAATTACATCATAGTGGTCCTTGCCAAATGAGCCTCATATAAATCATAATGGGACCGCATCACATGGGTCACATACATCATAATGTGACACATTAAATGGGCCATATATACATTACATCGAGCCTCACACATGGGCCTCAAAAACATCAAGTGGGCTGCATCAATGGGCCATACCAATGGGCCTGATAAACATCAAGTGGCCGCATCAACGAGCCCCATATATATCAAGGTGGGCCTCATATACGTCAAGTGGGCCGCATCAACGGGCCACACCACAGAAAACCGTGAGAGCACCCACACCCACCGTTAAAACATTTATAGGACCCACTGTTATGTATTTTTTGAGATCCGACCTATTCATAAGTTAACATGAAGATAGATGAAGTGAAAGCAAAAACATCAGCTTGATTAGAACTACCGTGGCCCTTAAGAAGTTTTGAACGGTGCATGTCATTGTCCCCACTATTTTCAATGGTGAGGTCCGCTTGAACTATAGATCTATCTCATTCTTTTCTCATGCCATAAAACGATCTCCCAAAATGGTTGGGCGGTATGGATACAACACATGCATCATGTTGGGTCCCACCATCCAAGGTCTGGACTGTGTGGACTTGACCCACACATACATCATGTAGGGGCACATGGATGATGGATGGAGTGGATTGCACATACATCACAATGACCCGGAGCTGCTACAGTACTTACAGTAGCTACTGGCACACCGTCCATCAGACGGACGGTGTGGATAGGGTCCACACAGCAGTTGGGTCCCATATGCTGCTGACATCATTAAGACCCATATCCTAAACCGTACCGTTCCTTAGGTTTTCATAGTCCTCCCGGTTGAATTCTGACAACCCTCGACCTGTATCCGATGTTTGCACACGATCTTAAGCCAAGTCCTGCATACCGAAGTCGACTCGACCTGAAACTTGTATCTTAGTGACCACGTCATCGTCGTGGTTCCAACGCCGTAACTCGCGCACCGATCCGATACCTAGGCTAGAAGATGTGGGCCCACGTTCATTTCACGGAAAAATACCGCGCATTGCGAATTTCGAGGGAATCTCTACAACATGTCCCATCAATCAATCAATCAAGTACACTCCATACCTCAAGTACCAACACTCATCCCTCCTTTTTCCACAAGTCAACTCTCTCTCTCCCCTACCTATCCCTCTTTTACAAAAGTTTCAAACAAGACCTTACCTCCCCATTCCCTTCCTTACAACACCCATCCATATCGTCCCATCACTTATCTCTCTCTCATTTCTCAAACCTCCCAAGCAACACCCCACGTCCAAGCCTTCCCAAGCTCTCTCAAATCATCATGTGTGGCGCACCTTTCCACCCTCTCATCTCTCATCCCCACCATCAAAAGCTCATCAACCTCCATCAAAGTTGAAGGCAAGGAGCATACAAGTCCAAGGAGCATACAAGTCTAAGGAGCTAAAGAAAGAGGCCGATAGGTGGGTGATCTACCGTCGATTTGCATTTGAGGGTCCACTTATAGGTGGGACACATTATGATGTATATGTTGTAATCATAAGGGACCCATAGTGGTGGGGTCCCTCCATCACCGTCACTCTCTCTCTCCCTCTCCCTCTATCCATTCTGATGTAGTGGGCCCCACTAATTTGTGTTTTATCCCCACCGTCCACCGTCCATCATGGACGGTGGGACTCCACTGTGAAGTGCACACCCAGATCCATAGCCCAACTGGCAGACTGAGTGGAGATATCTCGTTTCAACACTTGAGGTCTTGGCATCGATCCCTAGTGGGGGTGGCTAACATGGAGTGTGTGTACTGACGTGTGTATGCTAACAAACTAACCCCAAAAAAAAAAAAAAAAAGGAGAGAAGGAAAGAAGAAGAAAAGGGGCCTGGACGCTGATGCCCTTCACCCTCTCTCTCTCTCTCTCTCTCTCACACACACACACACACGCACACACGTATATACCTATATAATATATTATATAATATAATATATATTATAATATAAATACATGTGGTGGGCCACACGTATGCACCGTCCAGAGCATCCAAGGGTCTCTGGACGGTGGCTCTTTTCTATATATGTTATTATAATATAATATAATATAATATATTATATTATATTATAGTATATTATATTATATATATATAGGGAAAAGGTACTATGCACTCGACCTCACGAGTCCGTCCCATGAGGTCGAGCTGTGTGGGCCCCACCATGATGCGTTTCGAACAGCTACCCTATCAGTCAGATGCACCATTCCATCATGGGCATAGGTCTCAAAAATCAAGTCAATCTGTGACTTGTGTGGGCCACACCACATACAGAAGTGGGGAGGGGCCGTGCACCATTAAAACATTCATAATCATTTTTTGGGCCCACCGAGACGTGGTTTGCAAATCCAACCCAGCCATTATGTGTGTCCCACTTGGATGAGGGTTAAGACCAAGTTTCAGCAGCATTCAAAACTCAGGTGGGCCCCACCAAGTGCTTTTATATGTTTTAACGATGTCTTTACATGATTTTAGATGGTATGGCCCACCTGAGTTCCGTATACGTTTGATTTTTGGGATATCCCATAATTTAAAGGGGACCCATCAAATGCACAGTGTTGATGGTCGACACGCATCATAGTGGGGCCCACACAGCTTAACCTCATGAGAGCTTATCGTGAAGTCGAGCGCATAGTACCTTTTCCCATACACACACACACACACACACACACACACACACACACACACACACCTTAAGATATATGGTAGTGGGCCCTACATGGGACCCACCTGTATACAGACCGTCAGCAGCAGCTGACGTTGCATCTCTCGCAGCTAAATAAAAAAAAAATTTAATTTAAAATTTAAAATTTAAAAAAAAAAAGAAAAAAAAGAGGCTATTGTGGGGCCCATCTGTTGTGGGACCCACCATGATGTATGTATGTATCACACCATCCATCCATCTGGCATTCCAGCGGCCTCACCGTGATGGATGTCTTCCATCCAAACTATTCATTCACTTGGTGGACAGGCATGTGCGTGGACCCCACAATGATGTATGTACTTTATCCATGCCGACCATCAGTGGGCCCCATGACGACATCCGTCCCGTAGGGCCCGTTGCTGTATGTGTTGTATCTAAACCGTTCATCCATGTGGCGGCTCATCTCTAGACTTGCGGCTAAAAATATGATAGATCCAGTTATCAATTGGACCCCACTGCAGGAACAGTGAAGTTGAACGCCTACCATTGAGACCCTTTTTGGGTCAGAGAGGTTTTGGACCAATATGAAATTTGTTTCCCTCTCAACTCAGGTCTTTATAAACTGACTAGGTGGAAAATAAATGCTATGGTGGGCCCCTCTAAATTTTAACAATTGAAATTATTAACACCACTGTTATTTTTGGTATGGTCCAGATGATCTTTGGATCTGATTCATTGTTTGGATAATGCTCTAAAATGATCTCTATAGATGGATGAATGGTGTATTCGACTCGGCCCATTTAATCGGCCAAATTGATTTGACCCATTTGTACTGGCCCATTTGATTCGGCCCATTAGACTAGGCCAATTCAACTCAGCCCATTCAACTCGGCCCATTCGACTCGGCCCATTTGACTAGGCCCGATGTGATATATGAGGCCTGATGTTGAGGCCCACCTAGATATATATATGAGGCCCATGTGATGTGGACCATTTAATGTATTTAGAGCCCTTGGGTTGAGGCCCAATAGGATGTACATAAGGCCCATTGCAATGTGTGATTCCACCATAGTTTATGTAATGATGTTCAAGGCAGGTCGTGCCTTGGGAGCAATGATGGTTTGATGCCCACATTGTAAGGATGATGTTGGTTAAATGTCCACATTGTCACTCTCCCTAGGGCCCATTGATAGGCCCATACTCATAGTGTGTAGGCCGTCCAGGCCCATCTTGATGTATGTGTTCTATATCTACCCCCGTTTATCTATTTAGGGCATGGCCTACCCCACACGTGTGGCACTTGTGGGAGTGGGACCCAACTTGATATATTTATTTTATATCCACTCCGTCCGTGCATGGACATGCTGTGGGACCCCACCATTATATATGTGTTTTATTCAAGTAGTTCATCAGTCCTGGACAGGTGGGGTCTATATTGATGTGTCTTGTATCTCCACCGTTCATTTGGACGGTGCTGAGTAGGGCCCACCTCGATGGCATATGTATATTCACACCATCCATGCCTTTTACAATGGTGGGGACCACCATGATGTATGTCTTATCCCTACTATCCGTCCATGGAATGCACCATGGCATATCTGTTTTATCATCGCCGTGTTGTGTGTATTGTATATCTATGCCGTCTATTTGTGCGGTCTGTCGTGATGCATGTATTGCAGTATATCTATGTCAGACCAGGTGATGCAGCCCACCTTGATGTATTTAGTGGCCCATTCGAGAGGCCCACTTTGATATACATATGACCCATCAGGATGTATCTTTGACCCATGAGCAAGGCCCACCTGTTGCGTGTTTTGAGGCCCAGGTGTAGGGCCCACCTGTTGCGTATTTGAGGCCCATGTGATGTATTCAAGGCCCATGGGTAAGGCCCATTATGATATATTCGTGGCCTATGGGCAGGGCCCATTGTGATAGGTATTAGGCCCATGTCGCGTGGTCCATTTGTTGTATACTAGGCTCTTGTGTGAGGCCATGGGTCCTCTTTATGTTTGGCTCTATGCGGGCCACTCCTTGGGAGCAATGATGGTTAAATGGTCACATTGTTGGGCAATGATGGTTTAATGTCCACATTGTGACCTTCCCTTAGGCCTTATTCGGCCGATTCCGATTGTCGAGACCGATTATTGAGGCCAATTATTAGTGCCGGTTATCAATACCAATTATCGATACCGATTATGAGTGTGTGATAGTGTAGCATCATGATACAGGCCCATACGCATCATCTGCATGTTTGTTATGAGATGTGGTTAACCATTGCATATGTCATTGGGCAGGTTGTTATGAGACTCCCTGATAGGTGGAGATTATCTCACATGAGCGCACGATATGCATAGGATTGATGCATGACTGGATTGTATGACTCATGCATCTAGCATTGTTTGTTGTGATTACTTTACGCCCTAGTGACATCAGCGTCGTAGCCTCCACAGGCATAATGTGAATGGCCAGATAGGACACCGAAAATATGTTATTAGCATCGGGCTACCATAGATGGCCCTGGGTGAAAATTCTTAAACCCTCTTGGTACTAGAGGATGCCCCAACGTCGAGACCGAGTGGATATATATGAGTGCATGAGGGCCGCTTACCAGGAGGTCGCGTCTCCCACTGTGTCGTGGTCGGTTGGGAGGGGGTGTGGCCTTACCCGCCTGAGGGAGTAGGCATAACTAGGCTGAGTTTGACCAGCTTGTGAATGGGTCCGCTATCGACGTGTCGGGTAGATATTAGTCGACTACTAGCCATGCGGATAGTGAGGTCTTTTCCACTTACCCAGTTGTGCGCTTGATGGGGCTGCAAGCTGGTGTAGACTGTACTAGACCCCGGTGATGATCTCAGAGATGAACAGTACTGATATGTGGACTTATTGAGTAGGAGTTGCATATTCATTCATTCATTCACTATCCACTCGGGCTGGTGATGCGCAACCATTTGTTACATGTACATTTACAATGGCCAAGATTTCAGTTGGTGTGCGTGACTAACATAAAATCAGGAGTTTACCACATTGAGTCTGACTATCCAAATTAGATATAGGACTAGTTTGGATAGAAGTCCCTTGCGGTGGACCCCATAGCCTGCGATACTCCGTACTATCATCCCGACTTCACACTCCAGCATAGTCATTCCATTCACACTGCATATTACATTACATTTATGATATATAGCATTTTAGGTTACTATGTGTCTACATTTATATGACCTAGATAAGGCTGATGGTACTCGTTTCATTGCATCCTCAATATCTGATATCTGATTCATTATGTTTTCGCATTACATAGCCGATTTACATTACTTTCTCAGTATATGATATTGACTTGCTATGTCTTTTCATCGCATATCCTGGATGAGATTGATGATATTCTTATGGACTTGCAGAATTTTCACTTACTCTGATATCATATGATTCATGCCATTAATTCTGATATTGCATGATTAAGGCATTGTATTGAATGATTGGCACTTATCTTGTGCATACACTTACACCACCCTCTAAGCTTTCTATAAGCTTATGCACAATAGATGCGTGCAGGTGACGCTAGGACGCAGCCATAGCTTCGCCGCAGTAAAAGCATGCAGTCGAGCTCCAGGAGATTCTGTTATTATCATTATCTTGTATTTTCCTTCATATGCATTGTACTTTAAAGTTTTTCATCATAGTGGATTTTGTGATGGTGTTCTTGTAGTTATTGTTCGTGGGTTATGCTTATGGTTATGCTCAGCATGAATCAAATTAATGTTAAAAAAAAATTCTCCTTGTAGAATCCCAAGATCGGAACCTGGCATTTGGGCGCCAGGAGCCGAGAATGGGGTACTACGGAGGTTGTTGGCACCGGATTCGGCAATCGAGATTTCTGAGAATCCGATTTCCAGGTTTGAGATGTGACACATCAATATAGCAGCTATATAGCTACTATATGACGCAGCTGCTGCTCCTTCAAACAGTGCAAGTGGGTCCCACGTGGGGTCACCATAATATTATATATATATATATATATATTATAATATATGTATTATTATTATTATTATTATTTTATTTACTATTTTTTTGGATTGTAGATCAGCAGCGTCCAGCATCCAGTGATGGATGGCTGGATGAAATGCATACATCAAGTGGCCCACCGTCCAAGCAATGGACGGTGTGGATGCCACACGTGTAATGGGTCCATGTGATGGACGGCATATATAAAACACATACATCAGCTAGGTCCCACAGACCTTGCTGATGTCACAGCAGTGGGACCCACAGAGCTTGGTGGCATCAATACACCAGCTGTATAACTGGTGTGAGGTACCTAGCCAACCCGTTTTTCCCATTTCAGGTGGGTCCCTCATGCATGGCCCACCAGAATTTGTTGTCACTGTACAACAGCTATCTAGGTATTGTAGGTACACTAGCCAATCAGCTTTCAAGGTGGGGTCCATCTCGTGGACGGCATGGATCAAGTGGGCCATACAATCATCATCATCAAAACTAAGAGAGAGAGAGAGACGGTGCAGTGGAGGGACCCCTCCATTATGGGCCCCTCATATGAATACAATACATACATTAAATTGGGTCCCATCACAAGTGGGCCATCAAATTGAAAATCAATGGTAGATCACTTACCTATTGCTCCTCTTCTTTATCTCCTTAGACTTCTTAGCTCCAAAGCTACAAGTTTGATGGAGGATGATGGAGATTGGACGGTTGGATGGTGGAGATCTTGGGTAGGAAGTGGGACACACTAGGCTCTCTCATGGAGCTTGGACGGTCTCTCATGGTTGCTTGGAAGGAAATGAGAGAGAGATGAGAGAGAGAGAGGGATGGGTGAGTGACGGGTGTACTTGAAAAGGGATAGGTGGAGAGAGAGAGAGTTGATTTTGAGGTTGCTTGTACTAGGGAATGGGATATGTACTTGACATGATTGATGTGATTGATGGGACATGTTCTCTTGGGTTTGCAAATGCACAGCGTTTTCCTTGAACTGAACGTGAGCCCACATCTCCTGGCCTGGGTATCACATCGGTGTGTAAGATGCAGCATCAGAACCGCGGCAACGGTGCGGTCACAATGGTGCAAATCTCAGGTTGAGCTGACTCAGATTGACAGGGTACGACTCAGGGATGCGCTCAAATGCTCTCTACGCATCGCGGGTAGCTGGAATTCGACCAGGAGAACCGCGGAAGCCTACAGAATGGTACGGTCTAGGATACGGGCCTCACATGTTCAATATTTTCTCAATATAATGAGACTGGCACAATGCATAACCCTCACTATGTTTTTTAACTTTAATACCTACTATAGTGTCCACTTGTCCAAGATCCTTCATTTTGAAAACTGAATAGCGAAACTTCTTTGTTATAGTTACACCTTCTATTTTATTACTGATTATTAATATATCATCTACATATAAGCATATGATTACAATATAATCATTACACAATTTTAAGTATATGCATTTATCAACAATGTCATATGCAAAACCATAAGACAGAACTTTAGAATCAAATATATCATGCCACTGTTTTGGCACTTATTTTAATTCATACAAAGACTTAACAAGTCTACACACTTTCCTTTCATTTCTTGGTAGAACAAACCCTTTCGGTTTCTCCATGTATACCTCTTCATCGAGGTCACCATTCAGGAATGAAGTCTTCACGTCCATTTGATGGATATGAAAATGATGTATGGATGTTAGAGTGAATAAAATCCTAATCGATGTTATTCTAGCCATTGGTGAATACGTGTCAAAATAATCGATTCCTTCTTTCTATCGGAAACCCATAACAACTATTCTTGCCTTAAAGGTTTGAATTGTACCATCAATGTGATATTTTTTCTTAAATACCCACTTACATCCTATTGGTTTAGAACCAGAGGTAGATCCACTAGTTCCCATATTTGGTTTGATATAATCGAATCCATTTCATAATTAATAGCCTCTTTCCAAAAAGTGGGGTCTCTTGAAGTCATAGCTTCACTAAAAGTTTTAGGTTCACCTTTTATAGTTAAAACCATAGATATTTTCCTAATGACATTCTCTCTGTCACCCTCTACCAGATGAAAAGAGAGACGTTAAGAGTCTATTTGATTAGGATCAAGACTCTTTTCTACTCTTTCTCTTTGACTCGTATGAGGTTCACTTGGTATTGTAATTTATTGTTGTGTTTCTTCTATAGTTTCATTAGAAGATTAAATCTCAGTATTCTTATTCTCCATGAATAAAGAGTTCTTAAAGAACTCTACATCTTTAAACCCTATAATTACATTGGAGTCTATGTCTAAAAAGTCTATAGGCCTTAATATTTTGTGCATATTGTGCAAAGACACACCTGATAGCTCTTGGTCCTAACTTAGTTCTTTTAGGTTCTAGAGTTCTGCAATATGCGAGACACACCCACACTCCAAGATACCTTATGTTTAGTTTTCTTCCTTTCCATATTTCGTATGAAGAGGTCTTGATTTTCTTAGATGGGATTCTATTTAGAACATGGCACACAGCTAATAGCGCTTCTCCCCATAGGTTTAATGGCAACTTTGTTTGCATTAGCATTGAGTTGACCATTTCAACTAAGGTCTAATTTTTTCTCTCTGCTACACCATTTTGTTGTGGTGTATAAGGTGTTATACACTGGTGTATTATGTCGTGTTTCTCAAAATAGGTAGAAAATTCATTAGAGAAATATTCTCCTCCTCTGTCACTACGAAGGATTTTAATCTTTTTAACTAATTGATTTTCTACTTCTAATTTATAGATCTTGAATTCATTGAATGCTTCATCTTTTGATTTTAATAGATATATATACACATATCTTGAACAATCATCTATAAATGTTCTGAATTACCTTTTCCCTCCTCTGGTAAGAACGCTATTTAGTTCACATATGTCAGTATGCACCAGGTCTAATATTTGAGATGATCTTTCATCACTTAGGAATGATTTTTTAGTTATTTTAGACCGTATTCATATTTCATATTTCATATTTATGTTTATTACTATCATTGTATGATATTAGGCCGTTCTTAGCCATGAGTTTTATGGTACTATAGCCTATATGTACTGGTCTACCATGCCACAGCGTTACAGACTCAATCATATAAGCAGAATAATTCTTTTCTTTCAAAGAAAATTTAATCATTCCATTACAAGCATAACTCTTACCCACAAAGTTTCCATTCTTGGACAAGATCAGCTTGCCCGACTCAAACACAACCCTTATCCTAGGTATGCTCAAGTGATCCCCTAAGACTAAGTTCCTTCTTATGTCTGGGACATGTAGTACATTAGTCAGGATTACCTTCTTTCAAATATAAAGAGTAATTTCATGGTTCCTTTGTAACACCCCGAACTTCACAACCCTTATCCTAGGTATGCTCAAGTGATCCCCTGAGACTAAGTTCCTTCTTATGTCTGGGACATGTAGTACATTAGTCAGGATTACCTTCTTTAAAATATAAAGAGTAATTTCATGGTTCCTTCGTAACACCCCAAACTTTTCAATACCCGAGTATTAAAAGTTCTCGAGTGTTACCATGAAATTTAACTTATTATGTATATGTGTACGATACCAATCTAGTTATCCTAACCTTACATCTATTCTTCAATATAAATCTAATCGTTGAAAATAATCTTCATCCATAGATAAAGCCATCTGACCATTGATTTTGAGATAGGATCATCATATACCTAAGTATTCTCACTTGTCCATCATAACCAACCATTCAGTCAACTATCCGTCGATAGGTAAAAATATCTAATCATTCACTTTGAGTTTGGACCACCTGATCATAGTAAACTAACTACTTGATATCTGCATCTGCTCGTACACATCAAATTGAGATTCTGATCCGTTCATCTTGTTCACCACCTAGGAATATACTTAACCTACCATCAGAACTACAATCTGAGAAACTTACACATGTGAACTAGTAATTTGATCTAACGGTATACATGTTTTACCTCTTGATCACTCCAAAAACAACTTGTGTTCGTCCATTTACAAAACTGATCGTACTACCACCTACATGCATGACCAGATTATTAACCATTACGTTTTTCAATTTTAAACATATCATCTAACAATCCATGATGTGGTTTGATATATATATATATATTCCCTAATTAATTTGGTGAATAACTTTTTATTTATAATGATTTAGATATAAGTATTTTTGTAAGAATTACTTAGAAATGTTCCTATAACCATATACAACCATTAGATTTCTGAAAACTCTCATATCAGCAATAATTATGAAAATGTCATTAACCTAAACCCTTGAATTCTATATCACGTGGTTCTCATGATCCGTTTGAAGTGAAATTTTATATCATACATATGTATCATAAATTAACTATACATGTCAAATTTCAAGCCTTAGATCATTGTAAAAGTAACTCAATTGACAAATTATCCCCTTAACCGTTGATTTTAGTGTCCATTGAGTGAAGAAACCTCGTGAGGAGTCGTAGTAAGATATTTTTTTTCATATAAACAACTTGGATTGCCCATCATATAAACCAAGTGTGAAATATGAAGACCCCTGTCATGCCCCAAACTCGAAAACCGAGCTCACAAAATTCTCGATCGCCGAATCCGGTGCCGACAACCTCCGTAGTACCCCATTCTTGGTTCCTAGCATTCATACGCCAGATTCTGATTCTAAGATCCTACAAGGAGGATTTTTCAACATACATTTAACTCGTAATAAGCATAACCACAAGTCTACCCAAATCACAGAGGCAATATCATCATCCCATATCCACTAATATAAACATTTGAATACAGTGCTGAAAGGGAAATACGTATGACAAAATTAAAGCTCCAGAGGTCTGCTGCATGCTCTAAGCTCAACGTTGCTGCAACCTAATGCCACCTACACGCATCTATCTGCATAAGCTTATAGAAAGCTTAGTGGGTGGTGAAAGTGTGTGCACAAGGTAAGTGTCAAGTATGCAATATCAGAATAATTAGAATAAGCGGAAACATGCTGATAGGCCCATAAATACCATTAGCCTTATCCAGGCTATGTGATGCAAAAATATAATAAAAATAATATCATATACTGATGAAACAAAGTAGATCAGTTATGCAATGCGGGGACAGTAAGCCAAATATCAGATGTTGATGATGCAATGCAATACGCGGTGCGAATGAAATGACCAAGCTGGAGTGAAGTCGGGATGATAGTACGTAGTATCGCAGGCTATGGGGTCCATCACAAGGGACTTCTATCCAAACCAGTCTCATACCTAAATTTGGATGGCCAGACTCAATGTAGTAGACTCATGATCTCAGGTTAGTCGCGCGCCCAACCGAAATCCTTGCCATTCCGAAGGTACACAACAATTAGTTGCGCACCACCAACCCGAGTGGATAGTGAATGAATTAATGAATTAATATGCAACTCCTACTCGATAAGTCCACATATCAGTACGGTTTCTCTCTGGGATCATCACTAGGGTCTAGTACACTCTACATGCAAATCGTTGCCCACTGACGCGCGACCATGCAAGTGAAAGAGACTTCACCATCCGCCTGGCCAGTAGTCTGCCAATATCTACTTGGCACATCGATAGCGGACCCATTCACGATCTGGTTAAACTCAACCTATCAATGCCCCCTCCTCTCGGGCGGGTAAGGCCACACCCCCTCCTGACCGACCACGACACAGTGGGAGACACGGCCTCCTGTATTCGGCCCTCATGCGCTCATATATATCCACTTGGTCTCGATGTTGGGGTGTCTCCTGGCTATGGAGGTTTAAGAATTTTCACCTAGGGACATCAATGACACCCGTATCTAGAACCAAATATTTTTGGTGTCCCATCTAGCATCCACGATATGCCTGTGGAGGCTATGGCCCTGATATCACTAGGGCGTACAGTAGTCACAACACACAATGTAAGATGCATGAGTCATACAATCTAGTCATGCATCAATCCTGCGTATACCGTGCACTCATGCGAGATAACCTCCACCTATCAGGGAGTTTCATAACAACCTGCCCAATGATATATACAATGGTTAACTACATCTCAGAAAAAAAACATACAGATGATGCGTATGGGCATGTATCATGATGTTATGCTGTCACATACTCATAATCGGTATTAATATCCGGCATCAACATTCGACCTCGATAATGTGGACATTTAACAACATTGCCCCCAAGGAATGGCCTACATAGAGCCTAACATATAGTGGACCCATGGCCTCGCACAAGGGCCTAATATACAACACCATGGGCCTTACTCAAGAGCTTAATACACATCACGATGGGCCTCTCACACGGGCTTAATATACATCACAATGGGCTTCATCGCCTGGCCCTCAAATGTATCACAATGGGCCTCATCACATAGACCTCATATTCATCACATTAGGCCTTAAACGTGGGTGAAATGCACATCCCAATGGTCCTCAAATACGGGTTGCATATACATCACATTGGGCCTTAAACATGGGCCACATATATATCACATTGGGCCTCAAACACTAGACGAATACACATCACAATGGGTCTTAACTACAGGCCGTATATACATTATATGGGTCTCGATAATCGCCCTCAACAATCGAAATCAGCCTCGACAATCGGAATCGGCCTCAACAATTAGAATAAGCCTTGATAATCAGAATCGGTCTCGTTAATCAGAATCGGCCTCGACAATCGGAATCGGCCTCATTAATCGAAATCAGTCTCGACAATCGGAATCGGCCTTAACAATCGGAATCGGCCTTGACAATAAGAATCGGCCTCAACAAATGAAATCGGTCTTGACAAATGGAATCGGCCTAGACAAACAGAATTGGCCTCGAAAAACGGCACCAATGATCAACATTGACAATCGACACCGACAATCAACATCGATAATCAGCACCGATAATCAGCATATAAACAAGGCGGGATCCATAGATGAACAGCCAATCAACCATAAAATAAAGATCGGCCCTCGGTCGTAATTATATCAAATTCGATAGCACGAAACGATCCATCTATGGTGAATGGGGCCCACTTATCTGGGTTAACACATAAGAGAATTATGAAAATGGGCCTAACAAGGCCTAAGGAAAGGTCACAATGTGGACGTCCAACCATCATTGCCCATCAATGTGGACCTTTAACCAACATTGCTCCCAAGGAATGGCGCTCATAGGGCCAATCGTATAGTGGTTCCAAGGCCTCATACAAGGGCCTAATATACATCATCATGAGCCTCACTTATGGGGCATATACGCATCACATTGGGCCTCACTCATGCGCCAATATATATATAACATCAGGCCGAATCAAGTATTAAATGGGCCGGATCACATGGGCTGAATCAAATGGGCCGATTCAAATGGGCCGATTCAATGGGCCGAATCATATGGGCTGAATCAAATGGGCTGAATTAAATGTGCCGAATCAAATGGGCTGATTCAAATGAGTCGATTCAATGGGCCGAATCACATGGGCTGAATCAAATGGGCCGATTCAAATGGGTCGATTCAATGGGCCAAATCAAATGGGCCGAATCAAATGGGCCAATTCAATGGGACGAATCAAATGAGCCTATTTAATGGGCCGAATCAAATGTGCCAAATCAAATGGGCCGATTCAAATGAGTCAATTCAATGGGCCGAATCACATGGGCCGAATCAAATGGGCCGATTTAAATGGGTCGATTCAATGGGCCAAATCAAATGAGTCGAATCAAATGGGCCAATTCAATGGGCCAAATCAAATGGGCCAATTTAATGGGCCGAATCTCATGGGCCAAATCAAATGGGCCGATCAAATAGACCAAGTCGAATGGGGCGAGTTGAATGGGGCAAGTCGAATGGGTCGAGTCGAATAGGCCGGGTCGAATGGGCTGAGTCAAATGGGCCGAATCGAATGGGCCGAGTCGAATAGGCCGAGTCCAATACACCATGCATCCATTGCTAGGGATCATTACACTGCATAAAAAAATGAATCATATCCAAAGGATCATCTGGACCATACCACAAATGACAATGATGACAATGATTTCCACAATTAAATTCCAATGGGCCCCACCGTAGTATTATTTCCCATCCAGCCTGTTCATAAGGTCACAAAGGCATGGATATGGAGGAAAAACAAATGTCATATTGGTCCAAAATTCCTATAACCCAAGGGGTTTCAATGGTGGACGTTCATCCCAGTGTTTTCTGCAGTGTGGTCCACTTGATATAGATCTGTCTTATTTTTAGTCTCAAGCCTTAGGAGTGGCTCACCAAATGGATGGACGGTTTGGATGAACCACATCCATCAGGGTGGGTCCACGAACGTGGCCCACCTAAGACGGCTCACTAAAGGGATGGACGGTTTAGGGTGCAACACATACAGTAGCGGTGGGTACCACCCGTACATCATAGTGGCCCCGTACATATGGACAGTTTGGATGTCAAGTCTGCTGTACCGTCTATAGATTTGTCTTATTTTTAGTCTCAAGCCTTAGGAGTGGCTCACCAGATGGATGGACAGTTTGGATGAACCACATCCGTCAGGGTGGGTCCACGAACGTGGCCCACCTAAGACGGCTCGCCAAAGGGATGGACGGTTTAGGGTGCAACATATACAGCAGCGGTGGGTACCACCCATACATCACAGTGGCCCCGCACATATGGACAGTTTGGACGTCAAGTCTGCTGCACCATCCAGCAACCGGACGATGCAGATGCAACCATACATCATGGCGCGGTCCACATAGTGGCCAACCAGTATGATATTATTATATAATATAATATTATATATTATATACTTGCACTAAGGTAGGAAGCTACCCATACTGCCATGATAAAGGTAGGTCCCGCGTAGGAGTGGCCCACCATATAATATATGATATATTATATTATATAGAATATATATATATATATATATATATATATATATATATATATATATATATATATATATATATACACACATGTGTGTGCATGTGTGTAAAGCCATGTAAGAGACAGTGTCCAGTGTCCAGGGACGCTGAACGGCCTGAATGAAAGGGGCCCACCTAATAAGTAGGCCCCACATACATGAATGGACAGTATGGATGGCCTCATGCAACATGGTGGCCCCACGTCCTGGACGGTTTGGATGTAACATATACATCACAGTGGTTACTCAAAGCTCCTACCCGTCCCAGTTATAAATGGATGGACGGTTGATGTGCAACACAAACATCAAGGTGGGCCCCACCTGTTGGATGGTGCCTATAAAACCCATACATCATTGTGGTTCCAGATGGGACCCACCGGGTTAACGGTGTGGATAATGACATACATCATGGTGGTATCTAGTAGCATGGATGAAATGCAGACATCATGGTGGGCTCCCACGTCCACCCTGTTTGGACGGTATTGATAAAACATATATATATTACGATGGCTAGTACGTGTGGCCCACCAGCTGCTTAAATCAAGAACACGTTTATGTTTACTCCACCATCCAAACCTGTTAGATGGTGAACAACAACATGTACCAGGGTGGGGTTTCCACTCCATCATCCTTATGAGGGACGGAGTGGATGATATCATGCATCAAAGTGGGCCACTAGATGGGAAAGCAAGAGATAGAGAAAGAGTGAGAAATCAGTGAGATGGAGGGACCCCGCCACTATGGGCCCCTCTCTTTACAATACATACATCAAGTGGGTCCCACAACAAGTGGGCCCTAGAATTGAAATCAACGGTGGTTCACCCACCAATTGCACTCCTCCTTGGTCCCTTGGACTCCTATGCTCCTTGCCTTCACTTTTGATGGAGGTAGATGATGAATGAATGGTTGAGATGGGAGATGAGAGAGTGGGAAAGTAGGCCACACTTGGATTTGGGAGAGAGGGCTTGGACGTTGGGTGTTGCTTGGGAGGTTTGAGAAATGAGAGAGAGAGAGAGAGAGAGAGAGAGAGAGAGAAATGATGAATGAAAGGGATGGATGGAATGGTTGTTATAAGGGATGGGAATGGGAAGGCATGGGTTGGGTTGAAATTTATGTGAAAGGGGGATGGGTGGAGAGAGAGAGTTGACTTTGGAAAAGGGAAAGGGATAGGTTGCTTGTACTTGTGGTATGGAGTATACTTAACTTAATTGATTGATTGATTGATGGGACATGTTGTAGAGATTCTCTCAGAATTCGCAACGCGTGGTGTTTCTTCGGAATGAACGCGAGCCCACATCTCCTGGTCTGGGTATCGGATCGATGCACGAGCCACGGCGTTGGAACTACGGCGATAGCGTGATCGCAGAGATATAGGTTTCGAGTCGAGTTGACTCTGATATGCGGGACTCGGCTTAGGATTGTATGCAAACGGTGGATATAGGTTGAGGGTTGCCGAAATTTGACCAGGAGGACCATGGAAACCTATGAAACGGTACGGACTATGATACGAGCCTTACAACCCCACTTTGGTAGGCTTTTCCTTAGGCGCGAAGTTATCTTTTAAGACTTATCAATTACTTATAAATCCGGATCTTCTGATTTAACCACTTCTTGTCGTCCATCACAACTTTAATTTAGACCACACTTTGATCTCATTCGATTATGAGGTTATACAAAATTTAGGCCCCGATCTATGATCTTACACCATTGAAGGTTAAAGCCAGTTCCTTCTTTTTAATACAAAAGGTAAAATTTTAGATTTAGGCTTTTTCTACCATTAATCAACCACCAAATTTTATCCAACCGTTTGCGTATCCTGACTACACATTTCTCTTAAAATTGAGCCCTGATCATTAAGTGTGGACTGTTAATTGAGATCAAGTTCGTTTTGGCACCCGTTAGAAGAATTTTCAAGATAGGTCAATCTAAATTTCGGATCACCAAGAAAATCATATACCCTAGCTCTGTTCGATGACCCTAACACAATGGATGAATTGGATTTAAAGAAAGATCACCAGAAAAGGAAAAATTGGAGAAACTTAATCCAAGTAGGATGTGAAATACAACCCTCTCACACGCTCACTCCTTTATAAAAGGAGTGTGCGTTCCCCTCTTTACTCACACGCCCACCTCTTAAACGTCCAAGGAAAGAGAAAGAGAAAGAGAGAGAAAAAAAAAAGAGAAACAGAAAGAGAAGCCTAGACGTTCATCATCCACTTCCTTCTCCAAATATCTGGTATCTCCCTCTTGCTCAAGCGATGTCGTGATTCATGTAGAAGTTTTCCTACATGGATATCTACATAGGGTTTAGATCTAAGGCTAAGGTGAGGGATTCCTTTAAGCTTACTTTGATTTAAGTTGATATGATCTTGCCTTTTTACATGCTCTCATGTTACTATGATTCTCTCCCTGCAATTGTTTAATTTACCACCAACAATTATTTACCCTTTCGGATTATGGTATAATGTTAATTACGATTGATCTTCATTATTTCTATGTGAGGTGATGGATACAAGCCTTGCCCTTACCTTTATCAATTTTGTTGAGTTAGCCCTTGCTACTCTTCTCTTTATTGAGTCGGTTATTACCACTCTTCTCTTTGTTAAGTTGGCCATTGCCACTTTCCTCTTTGTTAAGTTAGCCATTGTTACTCTCCTCTTTGTTGAGTTGGCCATTACTACTCTTCTCTTTGTTGAGTTAGCCATTGCTACTCTCATCCTTATTTTGTTAGCCTTGTGATATATATCTTTAAGGCTTGGGCATGTGTTTTGAAATTCCAAAGCTCTCCCGTGATTCAGTTTACATTCTCTTTTATGCAAGTGATGTGTTAAAGGTATCATAACTGGTGATTCAACTAGTTTTATCATGGACGTAATGCGCTCTGGGTAAAGACCCTTTTGGTCGATGCATAATTTCATGGGTTTGGGTAATGGTGCACAAATCGATGCAAGTAATTTGCAATGTGTGTTACATCACTTCCGGGATTAGATGTCACAAATAGTCACTCCATGGACAAACCGTGTCATGTAATTCATCTGCCTCATGTGTTGTGCCGCCTCGAGGTGTTCACATAAATCCATGGTAGCGTTGGACATGCCAGCGAATCTTCGTAGTGTGAGAATACGGGGCTAGCCAGAGTTTTCTATGAATTATATTCCACATTATGATGATCACTACGTATGATGAGCGGCACATACTTTGTTAGGCATGCATTCATATATATTGGTTGCGCATACTGATACCTTTCATAGTGGTGGAGTACGAGGTATATCAGAACCCTTACATTACTCTTTTGAATCTCTTGAATTATTGTTAATCTTAAAGGATAACTATCACTATGAGTATGGCATTAACCCTCTCCAACCGTACAGATGATATAGGTGATGTACAGATCGAAGACCCAGAGAACCATCCCTCCATGGAAGATTACACTAAATGAATAAGAAGATAGTTTTATAACTTAGTTTTATTTATATTTCGGCTGCGAACTCGATAATGTAATAAACTTCCATTGAGAGGACATTTGATAAATTGTTGAATTCTTTTACTCTAATGAAATAATAAATACAGTCGATTTTATTCTCGTGAATAGTTACCTTCATGAATGTAACTGGATGTGATTTAAATAAATAATAATAATAATAAGGTGCGATTTTTAAAGCATCCAATTCATTTAATTATTAACACCCGGTTTTCTCGAGTATGAGTATAAACTCTGGCCGTGAAAATTTTGGGATGTTACATCCTTTGCCTATAACTTTTGATTGACCTTCATTTTCTAGAACCTCTTGACCATTGGTCACGTCTTCATAGATTTTGAAGACAGATCTATCATTGCATACATGGAATGTGGCACCTGTATCATACCACCAACCAGGGATTTTTCCTTGAACTAAGCTCACTTCTATGACCATAACTGCAATATCATTGTCTACTGCATTAGCCTTTTTCTTAGGCTTTTTACGGTCCCTATGGACTCTGGCGAAATGTCTAGTCTTGCCTTGGACATAGTAAGGACCTTTGGGTTTGCCGTTTTTCTTCTTTTGAGTTTTCTTGAATTTCCCTTGATCTTTGTTAGGTTTTAAGGAATCATTTTTCTCATAGTTATTGTTATGGGCTGGTATTTCTACTGCATTCACCTTGGATGAGGATGCACCATTAGCGTCATCCTTTTTGTCTCAGTTACAAGATTCTTCTTCAATACGAAGATGCGTTTGAATTTGTTCCATCGTAAATTCTTAGGATTTATGCAGTAGCTTTTTCCTATATTCTTTCCAGCTTGAAGGTAATTTAGCGATAATAGCTCCAACTTAAAAGGATTCAAGCAGGTTTATTTTTAAAGTTTTTATCTTGTTTACAATTAATTGTAATTCATGGATTTGGGCCAGCAGCAGCTTATTGTCTATCATCGTGAAGTTGAAATACCTGGTAATTAGGAATTTCTATGTACTTTCTTCTTCAGCCTTGTACTTGTATCCAGATTTTTTTCGCTAATGTAGTCCCTGTGTACAGATCGTACAACTGATCAGAGAGAGTGTTGAGAATATAGCTGCAACACAGCAGTTCGTCTTCTTGTCGCTTGATTCTTACAGCAATCTATTCTGGTGTGTCAGCATCCATCGCTTTAGGTAGAGGCTAGAGATTCAGGTCCAGGATGTAGAAAATCTTTAGAGTAATCAGCAGGAATTTCAGCTTGTCTTGCCACATAGTGAAATTTAAACCATCGAACCGGTCCAATCTTATCAGATCCTGGTTCATCGGTTTGACTGATGCAACACTTTTGGTATCCATAATCACACTTAAAGATTGTTGGAAAAAATGCGTTGGATATACCAAAAATAAAAATAAAATGAAATAAAATTCAATTATTTCGTTTCACTAGGCTAAACACGTAAAAATATACGTTGTCCTTAAAGCGTGATTCGCCCCCTTATCAAAAGTGCAAAGTGCGCCAACTAACACCATTGCAGCCACACTACCCACACCCTCGCAGTCGCAATCTCTAAAGCTCTAAGTAAGAATACTACACACACATCCATATATAAACCCCAAATCTTCTCTTATCATTTTCGATGTGGAACAAAAATCACACAACGCACTTTTCCATTTGAAATTCCCAAAAATCATTTTGGTGGCAAAATCCCGAAATTTTGAAATATTTGAAATTTTGAATTATTTTTTCAAAAAACCACAAATTTCAACAGCAGTGGTCTCCAAATCTAAGCAAAAGTAATAAGTAGATGGCCAACAGGTTCAAGAGACCAATGGCCCCACAGCAACTATAATCTTACATCAAGCAATGCCCATAAGATTCAACCATCTTAAACCAGCACATGTATGGCAATCACATTAGAACTAGAGTCATAACTAAGTTGACCTGATCACTGCTTCAATATGGTGGGGCATAGTGCTCTCCACAGCAATATAAATTGCTAGCAATGATGATGATAGTGGGGTATATGATTCAACACGAGCGGCAAATGGCCAAGTCAAGATGAGTGGACTGTTATGGGTAAGATAGAGCTGAGGTGACGTATGAGACACGTGTTAGCGAACCATCAGAATATTAGAACAATCTCTCCAGACGTAAGGTTCATATCATTCTCCCTAACTTTGTCAGGAGCTGTACAGAAATGGTACATACACCTGAAGTCCAAGTTCATTAACTTGTTTTCTTAAATCAGTAAAGCTTCTACTACTCAGTTCATCGGCAGAAAAGACAGGAGAAAGCCTACAACGTACCTTCTCACAATTACACAAAGACAGATGAGCTTCTACAAGACTACATCATTCGCTTCAATGCTGAAGTAATTTAGGTTGACGGTTATTCCGAACAAATAGCTCTTACCGCCATGGTAGCTGACCTTAAATAAGAAAAGTTCCTCTTCTCGATCGATAAGAACCCCCCGACCACTCTCGTTGACCTGCTCAACCGAGATCAAAAATATTCAAATGTGGAAGAACTTCTCAGTTCACGAAGGACTACTCATGGGGAAAACAACTCGGTAAGAGACAGAAAGCGAAAGGAAGAGAGGGAGCCTTCCGTTGTTAATGCCGAGAGAGAGAAAGAAAAAAAAAAAGACAACCAGAGCAAAGGCCAAAGACCTAGCCAGGGTCCAGAAAGCGGCTTCCACACGTATACTCCTTTAAACACCACATCAGAGCAGGTGCTTACAGAAGTATGAGATAAAAGAATGCTAAAATGGCCGAGACAGAAGAAGGCCAATGCCGAGAATAGAGACAAGAGGAAGTATTGTCATTTCCAATGAGATCATGGTCACCTGAAAGAATATATCGAATCCCTGATCCAAAAGGGGCATCGAATCCCTGATCCAAAAGGGGCATCTACGAGAATTTGTTGACAAAGAAAGACATGGCTGACCGACCAGCCAAATAGAACGACACGATGAGAAAAATAACAACGAAGCAATATGTGAGATATGCGTCATATTCGGGGGACCAGCCGGTGGTGGAGACTCGAACTGAGCACGCCAAGCGTATGCTCCAAGTGTGACTAACAGTGAGACAAAGTACCATGTTACCTCACTAGCAGATCTATGAAGAAACCTAGGTTGAACTTCTGCAGTCTAACGTTCACAGAAAAAGATGCCCGAGAGCTCCACCACCTGCACGACGACGCTTTGGTAGTCACCATGATCGTAACTAGCCACGAGGTACACAGGATACTAGTCGACACCGGCAGCTCGGCTGGCATTTTGTTCACCAATGCATTTAACAAAATGGGGTCGGAAGGTCCATATTACGACCTGTCCAAACACCTTTACTCGGCTTCGTAGGGAAAAAAGATGACCATGTCAGTCAAAAATTACAAAAGGAAAAGTCAAAAATAAACTACAACAACCAAAAGCTACAACTCAAGTTCTGACCTAAGGTGGCAAACTTGGTGGGAACTCAAGCCCGCAACCTACCCAACTCCGTCGATGAGCCCTCCCACTCTCCAGTAGCGAAGAACCACCTATTTTTTCAGCCCTTATTAGAAGAGGGGCTAGTGATAATGGCTTAGCCTTTGCTTGGCCACGAAGAAAAATAATACCAATCAAAAGAGCTTGGGCTACACTTGGGCTGATATAAGTACAAAAGTTGGTCCGCAGTAAGCTAAGACTGGTTGAGCTAATGCCACAAAAGATAGCACATAGAGATAGCTTACTGCATGTTAAGGTTAAGCTGTCCTGAGGTAAGCTTCAGGCGGTGTAACACCTCTCTCACCACTGCATGGAAAGGCAACCACAGGCTACAAGAAAAGAAAATTGGATAAAGGGCTACCTCCCCCTCGAGATGATTGCCCAGAAGTTCCCCAACATGGGGTAGCCATAGCCCCATTGAGTCAAGGATCTTGAACTCTGGTTGGAGGGCAATTAAATCCCCCAACTGCAGCTTGGAACTAAAAGGACCTACCAACGGGGTTGGTCCCTAGGAAGACGAAGAAGCCGCCTCCGACTGTGGCGAAAGTACCTCCTCATCTCGAGCTGCCATCGCCAATGATGGCCCACTTCATGACGCTGTTAATCTGGAATCCATGTTGTCATGGACTGATTCCCCATGTAAAGCCCCTGATACAAACACACCCCTAGAACCCTCAGAAGACATGGCAATAGGGGGAAAAACAAAAGTAGGTTAAGAAAAAAGAGGAGCATATAAGAACACGTACCGAAAAAAGACTAAGTGACCGGACAATCCACACAGTGAACAGAGAAGTACTAAGAGAGAAAAGAGATAGAGAGAGTAGCTTGGCATAACTCGGACTTCGCAAAACTAGTAAGCGACGGAATGAGGGGGAAACGCCTATTTATAAGAATCTCGAAAGTAGAGCGTTTAATGCTAGCACTACTTGCGAGGACATGAAAAGACGCCTTGACACATGATCTCCTCCACGTGGTGAAACGGGGTTCGATCAGGGCCTGCATTAATGAAGCAGGGACAGGTGTTCACTTGTGAGTAGGGCTGTTCACGAGTCGAGCTAGCTTGAAAAACTCACTCGACTCGGCTCTAGTCAGCTCGGCTTGAATGGCCGATTCGAGCCAATTCAAGCTAATTATTTGAAGCTCGAGTTGAATTCAAGCCGAGTTTGACCAGGGGGCATTTCAACTCGACTCGACTCAAAGCTCGAACTCGAGCTTGACTCAGCTCGATTAATAAATATATTAAAGTTGTGGGGAATGCGGAGAAAGTTAAAGTGGGATCTCTTTGCTTTCACCCTAGCAGCGAAGAGTTTGATGTTGGTGTTGGTGATCTCTTGAATCCAAAATGGTATATTGTATGGAGCACTCACAAGAATAGACATATCCTTCCTGAATATGTTGTGAGCTACAAGTCCTCAGATCATCTACAAGGTAACGGAAACTGCACTTTTGTCTGAGCAACAACAATATAGGTGGGTCCCACTTTTTCTATGGTCCCAGGTTTGTTCAAAATCCTATCCATTGGAAAGTATGGCCTTGATGATAGGTAATTCAGAACATACAATTGAGGATGCTTTTGGCCCCATGATTCTTCTATCATAGGGCCCACACAGATGGATTTTCTGGACTGCTGAAAGATGGACTACATCCTGTTTCGATTGCCGGGCCAAACCAAAAATGAATTTCGCTTGGTGGAGCATCATGTAAAATGTCTCTTTAAAATTTTTTTATTTAACTTCTCTTCTAAATCAATGGAGGAGGATTAAGAACATAATCCATTACTTTCTCACCCAACAAGCTCGGGCTCAACTCGACTCAAACCACTAGCTCGACTTGAACTCGACTCAACAACTTTAACAAACAAGCCAAGCTTCAATGTTGAGCTCGAGGCTGAGCTCGAGCTCGGGCTCGAACTCGAGTACAGCATGGACAAGCCGAGCTAAGCTTAGCCCACCTCAACTTGACTCGGCTCGATGCCCACCCCTACTTGTGAGTCATTTGAAAGATGAAACAACGCTCTCCACTCTGTGCACGACTCCTCATATCAAACCACTGTCATAATATCTTTCTCGATCACCACAGCATGTGTCGTCCCTTTCCAATTCCCTCATTAATCACTAAGTGATAAAATCGAGGAACACAAATGAAACGGGCTAACTTCTCATATTAAGGAGTTCAGATTCTCCCGCTCATACATCAGTTCAAATTTGCTTACTTCCTGAGCTCATGAACATAAAACTCGGAAGTAGGGGCAACTGTTATAGGTAAAATTAAGCTCACCTAACGTATGAGATACGTGACAAAGAACCATAAAAATAGACTCTTTAGACTACCAAAGTACTTACTACTAGGGAAGATAGCTGAGCAAGGAGACTCAATAACCGAGCTGAAACAGTTAACTTGTCTTGGAGATAAGGCTCATCAACGAACCTCAACCACGAATGCCGACCTCGATCACCTCGACCACGGATGCTGATCTCGATCACCTCGACCACGAACACTGACCTCGAGCTCAGAATAGAAATGTCCAGAGAGAATCTTGTGTCATATACGAGCACAACTACTCAGCGAAATCCTAGTCGAAGATCACGCGAATCGAGGTATAATCGAAGAAATACACGAGAATGGATTCCAACCCTAAAATAGGCCCTTCCAGCGTATTTTACAGATCTACTGAGATACACAAGTTACCTAGCAAATCTATAAATACATTACCCTACTTAAGAGAAAGGTACACATATTAATCTCAACTCTAACTACACACAATTTGAGTCCATCTACCTAACTTAGGCATCAGAAGGTCTCCGGCCACAACCGACACCCTAGTATCCTCTTGTGTTTTCATTGAAGTGCTGGTACCAAGCAGCTCATATGAGGTGGAACAGGATCAACCAGATTTACGCGATAACATGTGCCATGGTAAAGATAATGTGGATCACGTTACCGGAGTGGAAATGCAATAGTTTGCACTTCAAAAAAAATTGGCGTAAAAAGATCCATTGGATCAGATCTAAACAGCGATGATAACCGTCCAGAACTGGGCCTCACTAAAATAAAATTTAAAATAATAATAATAATAATAATAATAATAATAATTCAGTTGTTCTACTTCAATGGGTGGTGCAGATGGGCGACCCAAGGCCCAAACAGCCACCACAATGCAACATAACACGTTGCAAGAAAGATGGGCCTCCCCAGCAGATCTGGACGGTTCGGCATGGGCCTCATCACGTTATGGGTAGCGGAAGCACAACGTCAACAAGCGATAGGAGGAGGTGGACCACAGGTCCACAACAGAAACAATGGCTGATCCAGATCCAACAGCGGCAGATGATCTTGGTGGACCACCCGATCATAACAATAGTGGTTAATGTAGTCGGTCTGGTTTGTGGGCCCAACGTGGATGCCAATCACATTAGCAACAGACAACTTCTTACTCAGACAAACAACGGCAATGGAGAGGGATGGGTCCTGCAGCGATCACAAGGAGCTGCAAACAGTCTGGATGAAGTCGAGGCCAGAAATAGATAACACATAGAAGAGATGGACCCACAGCGTTTGAAGAGATGGGGCCCACAGTGCAGAGATGGGACCAGTTTCAAGCATTGATCATGGACAGCAGATCGAGGAACCCATCAGCATGCAGTTCAGAGACTTCTTCTCGTGTACTACTCTTATGAACCCATTAGTGTGCGGTAGTATCACCTTCAAACAACGTTTTCTTCTTGCTCCCAAGATGCAGCCAACTGTTTCAGGATTATATGATCAGATCGGGCTATCGCCATGATACTGTGTTGAACAGCGCCGACTGTTGATCAGATGACAATCAATGGTGGGCCATCTATATGGCCAGCATGCAAGGCACGTTCAGGCCAATTGTTGGTTGATCAGTGGCATCAAAAGGATGTGGAGAAAGAAGCAAGGAGCAGAAGAGATGAGAGAGAGGTCGCAAAATGTGTGAGGAGAGGGTGTCGCGGAACTGTAGCTTTCACCAATTTTATGTAATTCCTTTCAACGTGTACAGTGTACATGTGCAGGGGGGAAGGGTTCTTAGCCCCTTCCATATGGATTGGGTACACTTATTTAACTACTTTAGTGAGCCTATTTCACCTGGTGCTTGTTGTGAAATATGCTGGAAACACCGAAAAAATAAAAACAATCAAAGAAAAATTATTTCTTTGTTATCACAGGCTGAATCATGTAAAAATTACGTTGTCCTTAAAGCGTGATTCACCCCCTAATAAATTGCTGATGGGTTATAAGCTAATTGCTTCCCAGATAAGACAAGTCTATCTAGATCCTATGTGCAGCAATCACATAGGAACTTTTCAACGTAGCTTATCTTTTGACAGACTCGATTAGCGGACGTATTTGCAATATTCTTAAAAGGAGATGGATTCTAATGATATTTGATGGGTTACAGTGCTTGTTGTGAAATATGTTGGAAACACCGAAAAAATAAAAACAATTAAAGAAAAATTATTTCTTTGTTATCACCAGGCTGAATCACGTAAAAATTACGTTGTCTTTAAAGCGTGATTCGCCCCCTTATGAATTGTTGATGGGTGATAGGCTAATTGCTTCTCAGATAAGACAAGTCTATCTAGATCTTGCATGCAACAATCACGAAAGGTCTATTTAGGAACTTTTCAATGCAGCTTATCTTTTGACAGACTAGATTACCAGACGTATTTGTAATATTATTAGAAAGAGATAGATTTTAATGAGATCTGATGGTTTAGAATAGATATGTTGGAATTGATTGATTTTTGGACCAGAATGGTTCAGTTTATACAGGCTTTGATAATGAATTTGGGCCGTTTTATATTGTTGAATCGAAAGATCTAACCGTTGAATCATTAAAGCCCGTCCGTTTTCGGACCGTTGTGGCTTTTAAGGCTACTAGCTGTTCACAAAACGGCTGGCCATTTCGGATCAATAATTTGACTGTTCTCTATAGCCTATAAAACCCAAGCTTATCTCAAACCACTCGCATCATCCCTTGACAGTGAAGTGCAAAGTGTGTCAACTAGCGCCACTACAGCCACACTGCCTATGCATGTGTCGGAGCACGTGCATTCTTGTGCTACGTACTGGAATATGCAACCCGAGCATCTTAACCTCCAAGACTCCAAGTAAGAATACTACACACACTTCCACATATAAACCACGAAACTTGTTTTCTCATTTCCGATGTGAGACGAAAGAAAAATCCACACTTTTTTCATTTGAAAATTTCAAATTGATTTGGTGAGAAAATGAAATTTTCAAATATATTTTGATTTTTCAAAAACCATATTTCAACCGTGCTAAAGTTATTCAACTTAGTGCATATGTACTTTCTTGACAAGATAATAGATTCAATTTGTTTATTCCTAACATATGAAGCATTTTCTGACATACTGACAACAATATGGCTAGTCATAACCGAGTTGAAGGATCCTTTTTAGTCATCATGTGTTTATTCATGTGCAAGCTGCATACTCATTATGAACTTTCCGACATGATCTTGGCTACTTTCACTCTATCCACGCATCGTTGCAAGACTTGCTAGAAGAATCTCTGATAGAGGACTTCCAGCACTAATATTGAACTGGGCCACTATAAGCACTAAATGGTAAAACAAACGGTGGGCATTACATCTTCCTGGTACACCTAATCTTCCAAGGTATCTTTTAATGTTGGCATACTAGAGGCTATTGTTAGGAAAAAGGTAGGCTCTTCTTCAAGCTCTACTATGAGTTCCCACTCAAAGGCTTCCCTTGGAATTTTTAATATAGACGCAATGGTGGCAAAAGCATATGCAAGCTAATTCTTTATGCGCAAAATATACGTGAAGGTGATCTTACTAAATTCTTCTATCAGATTCTCTAGATGGACATGATACCAGATCAGCTTCTTATTTTGGTCTTTCAATCACCATTCAGTTTGTTGATGATGAGCCATGAGTCTCCGAAGACCCATAACTTCTTTAAGCCCAATATGATGGCTTCTTTCAGAACAATGATGCATACTTCATACTATGTCATGTTATTTTATTTTTTTTACTCAAAAGTTAGTTTCCTTGAATTCGAAACTGAAATGTCGTCAGGGGAGAGAGGAATGCTCCTAGTCCGCTTTGAATTTGTTGCGCCATCAAAATACAGAGACCACATGTTTGTCTTCTTTTCTTCTTCTCCCTCGATGAAAAGGGATGACTTTGTTGGAGAAGAATGTCTTTAATGATTTGTAGTCGGGCAAAGTGTGTGACATAAGATGATCAAATAGTGCTTGCTCCTTAATTGTTATTGAGTGATATAAGTGATGTTGAATTCAGAAAGTAATAGCTACCATTTAGTTATTCTCCTTGTTAATATCAACTTCTCAAACAAATATTTCAACAAGTCCATGCGAGCAAGTAAGAGGATAGGATAAGCAATCATATACTGGCAGAGGTGTTGTGTGGCCCATATGAGGGTGAGGCAGGTGTTCTTGATTGTCAAGTATCTTGTCTCGTAGTTAATGAATTTCAGGCTCAAGTAGTAGATTGATTGCTCTTTTCTTCTAATGTCATCATGTCAGCTAAAGACACATCTAATTATGCTTGCCAAAACTAAAATGTAGAGTAGCAGTGGCCTCCTAAGAGTGGGTGGCACTAGCATCGGTAGGTTCAACAAATACTTCTTAAACTTGTCAAAACCAACCTAATACTTGTCTTTCTACTCTTTTGGCGAATACTTCTAAAGCAGCTTGAAGATGAGTTCATCATGATGTTAGCTAGGCAATGAAGCGATTAATGTACTGGATTCTACTTAGGAAGCCACGAATTTCTAAGTCTTTAGAGTTGGCATCTCGATGATATCTTTGTACTTGGTTTCACTAACTTTGATGCCTTCCTTGCCACTATGAACTCAAGTAACTTGCCCCAGGTGACACCGAAGACATACTTCTTCAGGTGAAGACAGAGCTTGAACTTTTTTTAATTAGTCGAAAAGCTTCTTGAGGTCTTCAAAATGTCATTCGATGGTCCGAGATTCGACATTCATGTCATCCACATAGACTTCCATTTTCTTATTCATCATATTATAGAATAAGGTTTTCATAGTTCGCTAATATATAACTCCAACATTCTTTAACCCGAATGGATGACCTGACAATAGAAGGTTTCTCACAATATAATAAATGAAGTCCTCCCTCAGTCTTTTATGATCATCTTAATTTGATTACAGCCAGAGATACCATCCATGAATGAGAAAATCTTGTGATCGATCGTGTTGTCAACTAGAGTGTCGATGTGAGGCAACGAGAAGTTGTTTTAAAATTGAATTTGTTGAAGTCTTGAAAATTGATGTACATTCGAACCTTGTTGTTCGTTTTTTAAACTAGTACAATGTTGATGATGCACCTTAGGTAATTAGAAGTGCACATTGTACTGCTTGATAACTTCTTACTAAATCTTCAGGAACCACTTTGGTATCATTCTTCTCAGCTTCAACTTAATGGGCGTGATTTTGAGATTCGTATCGTAGATGATGTACATCCAGATTTTCATTGAATGCAGGCATGTTTTCATAGGAGATTGAAATTTGAAAACCATGGCCTTAGGAACTCAAACATTCTCCACTTATTCTCAAGGGATAGGGACTTTCTAATAAGCACTTCCTTGGGGGTTTCAAATGAACTTAAGTTCATGACTTCAAAATCTTCATGAAAAACTTTGGCTTTTATTTCAATCTTTTCGAAGAGATCTTCAAGATCAAGAGTTAGATCATCATTTTCCTCATCCTTGGCTTAATGTAAACCCATGAATTCAAAATCTAACTCTAGACCAAAGTTATATGCGTCAATTTCAAACTCATGCGCTTCGATGAATAAACTAGGCAACTTATTACTTGGATTTTTTGGCAATTTTTTATGTTTTTAGAGTTTTATGAAGTTTATGATGTTTTAAAGTTTTTAGAGATGTTTTGATTTTGAATTTTTTATAATATTTGAATTTTTTTTGAGATTTTTGGAATTTCTAATTTTATTTTTATTTTTTTTAGTTTTTCTAGGTATTTAAATTTTTAAGGTTCTTAATTTTTAAAGACCCCCAAGCAAGAAGACACCGCAAACTAAGGGCAACCTTAATTTAGCTCGAGAGCCTATAGTTATTTACATCGGCTTTTTTTAGGCTAGTGTCACTCGAGGATTTGCCAACTGATTCTATCACCATGGAAATGGTTGTCCACCTCATATCCCATACTCAATTCCTCATGGAGTCAGGACCTCACCAACGTGCCCAATCACCATGATGTCAGCTAAGCTAGGTTCATAATCTAAGTTTGTCTTAGTCTCTCTAAAGTAATCACCAGCACATGCGAGTTCATCTGGTTGGTCACCATCTGGCTAAGGTCGGACCTTCATCCAATCTATCAAGGGAAGCTCCAATCCCTTTTCCCACTTACAACCCTTGCTAACTTGATCCGAGAGCAATAGAGTTAATTTGTAACTTATCTTCCGAAGTGGGCTCTTGCTTCCTATTAAGGTAGTGACTCCCACACTAATGAATTTGCCTGAGGAGCACAAAAAGTTGTCGTCATCTTTGAACTCTACCTCGCTTTCTGTTCAATAATTCTCCCTTATATCTAAATCCTATGGTTTTTCAAATTTTCAATTTTCTCTGGCCTTGACAATTCTTGCTTTATCTTGGTACTTAGTTCAAAAATGGAAAAATGTGGTGTTCCATAGGTGGTAAGACATAATTGGCACTGAGTGGACACTAGGAGGGGATAAGGTTCATAGTTTCAAACTCAAAATTGTGGCAAGAGACGTCTTCATAAATGTGTTGTATGTCTATAACTAGGATATTAGGCTCTCGGACATCAGTTGGTTCTAAAGGATGGACGAGTTCGGCTCAACTATAATGGAGACAACTTGATCCCTTGAGATGTATTTGACCCTTTGGTGAAGGGTTAGAGATTGTCCCAGATTGATATAGCTAGGGCCTTCCAAGGAAGCGATTGAATGAGGCTGGGATGTCCAAGATCATAAAAGTGATAGTCGATGTGCCTGAGCTACTATGGACCTCAATGTCAATCTCTCCCTCTACGTGCCTTCGGGAATAGTCAAAGGCTCTTACACCCATGTGGAATTAGGCTAGAAAATGGATGAAATATATCCTCGGTTCACAATGGGCAGACATTCTAGCATGAGCCATTGTCAATAAGCATCAATAGATCTTGAGATTTTTGTGATATACGACTATATTTAATAATGTCCATGGTCACAACCGTAAGACGATAACTTCGCATCTATAAAGGTAATTGCTCTAGGTGAAAGGAATTGTCCGATCATATAAGCAACCATTTCCAGCAACGCCTTCTAAGAAATGTGTGTATCATTGAGTGTTTTAACAAACATTTCTCGATGGGATTCTGATGTGAACAATAATTCCCAAATGAAGATTTAAGCTAGGATGGACTTTAGTTGGGTTGCCACATCATAGGTGACTTCTAATTTGGATGTAGTCTTGACCAAGGACCCTTTGGGATCCTGGGAGAAGGCAGTGTTTTCGTTCTCTCCAGAGGCACCACTCGTTGGTGTTCATGTTGCTCACCTCAACACATTCCAGATAGTGTTATGAAAGTGCATGTTCATCGTAGGGAGGCATTGCCCATCCTTGAAGGACAATGGGAGTTTGGGAGGTCAGAAGCTTATGCCCTAGTAGGGAAGTTGAGGCAAGCTTACCCTCAAGATAGACTGGTGTGGAGTGTTGCCTCCATTTAATGTGAGCTGACAACGGCTTGCCCTTAAGAGGATGACAGGCCAACTAAAATTGCTCCCTACTCTAGCCAGAGCATGCGACGTTTGGGTTGGTGATGGTGTCCTTCCTTGGAGCACCAAAGGTGGTTCTAAGATGGCCAGACTAGGCTAGGGAGTTGGACTTCTTTCTTGGGGAAAGATTGACTGGTTAGAACGGACTTAGGGAGTTGGTTTCCTTCCCTGGAGGAAGACCGATTGGCTCTTGCTAGGGCATGTGGCATCTGGACTAGTGTGGGTGCCAACCTGGCAAGCGGTGCCCTGCAAGACCATGGGCATGACACTGTGTTATGTTGGAGGCAATTGTGTTGATGGACTGGACAAGGGACTAGGCGAGGCAGACAAATTCAACTTCGATCATATTGACCGATTAGCTTGGGCTCGCTTGATGCTATGGTAGGGGGTTTTGCATGATGTTGCTTACAGTAGTAAGGATTGCAATCACAATTCTTTTTTCGTTAATCAGGTTTTGGATTGAATGCTTCAAGGTGAAGCATCAATCTCTTGTGTAGCCACTAGACTGGTGGTAAGCGTAGTATTCGCTCTCATTGTAATTGGAAGGCAAGCAATTCAAAAGGAGTCTAGGTTGGAGCAAGGTGAAAATTTGTCTTCAAACCAGGGTGGCCAACACCTCACTGTAGGGTTGAGCTAATGATGTGAAGACCCTAGGTTCCTACATCATCCTTGCATGTCTATTTTGATTAGGATACTGTGCATTTTCCCTTTGCTACTATTTATGTCCCCAATAGGGAGTGAACGGGGTGCCTTGGGCAATGACGATGAGATCGTTGACTTATGTCAGATGCTAGATGAGAACATTTTTCATTCCCATTCCCAAATCCCATATGCTTTCCTTCAATTCAACACTTTTGCACAGGGGTGACCTGATGAGGCTAAGGGAAGATTATCCCAATCCTTATTCTGGCTTCTACTTTTACCCAGTGCAAATGAGTTGGGTGAAGTCAACATATATATATATATATATATATATATAGGAAATCAAATATCTAGAGATACTCAAGTTTGTCAAATGAACGGCCATGAAAATTTGTCTGACATAATCTAACAGGGATTCGTCGTTCCTTTGCTAAAGGCAATCAAATCTGCTCTCCTAAGCACCATTTTAAATTGTATGAAAATTGATTAAAGCTATTCCCATGTCTTGATTCAGTGATAATCAAACAACATGCACTAGCTCAACGCGTTGCCTTTTAGGGATTTTTGGAAGAGGTGAATGAACGCCTCATTATTGCTTGCTAGAGCATCAAGCTCTCCACAAAAAGCTTTCAAAAGGCCCTTTGGGCAATCAATATCGTCATACTTTTTTGTAACTTAGGCACCTCGAAGTTATCAGGCACTTATGAGTCAAGAAAGGGAAAGAAATTCCAAAACTTCGTGGATGGGAGGTCCACAGCTTGTTACCTTTGTAGCTTGTTCTCCATAGCATGGAGCTATTCTTGGAAATACTCTCGAAGTTGTTCAATCAATAAAGGACTGGATTGAGGTTGTTTCACCTCTTGTGATGCGGTGTAGACCACTGCTTCCTCATAGTGGCAGACTTTTTTTTTTTTTCACACCCCACACACTCACGCTAGTGGAATTTCACCACCTATGGGTACTCGAACACTTGACCGGGTGTTGAAACTCCTGAGAGTCTACCACCCGAGCAAGAGTAAGGACCCCTCATAGTGGCAGACCTTGTTGGCACTCCCATGGCTCTCTTTAGAGGGAGGTTGGACTTGACTGTGGCTCCCATTAGAGGGAGTTTGGAACTGGTAGTGGCTCCTGTTAGGAAGAGTTTCGAACTGGTTGTAGCTCCTATTAGGAGTTAGCTGGATATTTTGAGGGGCTGCAGAGAGTAAAAACTGGATTGCTCCTGATCGGGGGAGGTTAAGTATTTTGGAGAGAAGTAGAAGGAAAGTTGAAGATAGGAATAGAGGCGGGAGAAATAGTGTGAACCGGAGGAGATTAAAGAGATTAAGTTACTAAAGTGCTAAGCGACTATGCGGCTTTTATTTTAGGCTAGGGATGCAGCCCTGCTCTAGAAGAATCTGGTCATGTCTTCCAACATCTTGAGACTTTGAGCCATTTCAACTATGGGAGAAACATATAAAAAAAAATTGATTGAGACTGTTACTTATTTTATTTTACTAAAAGCATTGAAAAGATTGACTAACTTAAATTGAAAATATTTTAAAAAATGCAACAAATCATTGAAAGCATTAGTTGATTTTTAATGGTATAGTGAAAAATAACTTATAATGTGGGTTACACATGTTGTGGCATAATCTATGTAGCACATAACATATAATATTATGTAGTGTATGCTACACGTGATTTTCATTCGCAAACGTAGTGTTAAGGCTTAGCTACGCTATGTAGCGTAAGCTATTTAAAACACTAGACTAGAAGATTCATGAAAATTTTCAGCCAAATCCAATAACTAGATCGATCAAAATTGTGTTTTTATTGAATGCCTGCAAAATCTTCAACAACAAATTCAACTCTCTGGATCTAAAATTACATGGAACATGAAATTTGAACTATATATGTTTGTTAGTCTAGAATGTTCCTCTAAATTTTCAAATCAATCCAACTGCTAGATTGACATGAATAGCATATTTTCTAACTATCTACTAGTATCAGCTATGCATAGTCCCGCATACTTAGAGAGTCCCATCTTTGGCTCGATTTTCACTTCTCCGAGGAAGCAATGGAAAAATAATGTTATAATTTTTAAAGGTATTTATGTCTTTCAATAAGAGAGAAAAACAAAAAAACCAAAAAAAAAAAAAAATCATTTCCAAATTTTAAAAGAGCGGGAAAAATACAAGGAGCAATCGGCTTAAGTAGTATATATATATAGCATCCTCACCCTTATAAGGATGCTAGCAAAATCCCCTAACCTTATGCATTACACAGAATATCATATCATCTATTAAGACTATTCATTCAATAGTACCTTCAGGAGCACCTTTGGAAGTGAAAGGCATGGTCCAAGAATCATGTCAATCAGATGATCTAACCCGTAATGGGGCCAATTTACTACAAGCATACGTTTTTTGTAAGCCATAGATCACATGGTTAAAATAATCAAACCAAAGTGCTACCTTGGATTCATAAGCAATATAAAATGGTATCTACCAAATAGTTGTTCCAAGATGATGGTTGGACCTATTTTTTCTGCACCAATCTTGACTGTCCATTTCCATGATATCAATCAAATGTTTAAGATTAGCGTGATTTTTGCAACATGGCTTGCTCCTAATTGTATGAATGAATGAATAAACAATTTAAATCTATGATAGGTCGCCCCATGTGTCATTTAAAAGCTTCAGGGATGTTGTGGGGATGCAATGAGGACATTAACAAATATGTATGTGCGTGCGTGCGCGTGTAGACATACTAATGTCCCCACCATGAGGACGTTAGCAACATCCCCCATGCATTCAGTAGTACCAATGGGAGCAAGCAATGGTGCAAAAATCACACTGAGTGGATGATCCTACCCTTTGAAAGAGGCCAATTTGTTACAACCTTCCATCGTTTGAGCCATAGATCTGATTGACATGTTTTTACACCATTGGCTTGCCCCTAATTGTATGAATAAATGACCGGTTCATATCAATGATAGGTCACCCCATGTGCAATTGAAAAGGATAAGAGCACATTGCTAATTCCCAATGAATGTGGGGACATTAGCAAAACCTTTATATATATATATATATATATATATATATATATATATATATATATATATATATATATATGACCGGTTCAGATCAATGATAGGTCACCCCATGTGCAATTGAAAAGGATAAGAGCACATTGCTAATTCCCAATGAATGTGTGGACATTAGCAAAACCTTTATACACACACACACACACACACACACACACACACACACACACACACACAGGGAGAGAGAGAGAGAGAGGTTGTGCTGTTGTTCGATAAACAAGAGTGGATTTCATTACTGCAATTCAGTCCAAAATTCGCTTCCCCTTTACTACTTAGTAGGAAGACATCATAGGTAACATCCCATTCTCACACAAACACAGGTTACATTTCGGCACCCCAAAACCATGTGGATTTGCAGCTGTTTAAATCATAAAGAACTGACAGGTTGAGACTCGAGAGAATATCAACTACAGATATCACACCAGTTCACTGTCAAAAAAATTCCACAGATAGTAGGCCTCACCTGCCATCCATCCATTCAGTCACCCACCTTGCTCCCAGCCCAAGCCAGAAAGCTCTCCTGCGATCCAAACTCCTACAAACACATTGCGGAAGTCCATCGTCATCATCATTCAACAACTTCAAACCTTGAGAAAGAAAATATAGACAGTAAAACGACATACAAGCTGGCTCAATCGAAATTCTGGAGGAGTATCGAGTTCGATATTTGTATTATCATAATGACTCAACTTTTGGCACTCTTCTAAATCCTTCTTGAGATCTTCGGCACCAATGTGAGCATAATCTGATAGACGAGGCATATCCTTTCTTGGTTCGCCACCCCCACATGAAGATTGGCTTTGAAGGAGCTCATCGCAAAGAGAGAGACCTTCCACAAGCTGCTGAGAATCTAACAAGAACTGCGATTCTCCTTCCCACCATTTCGGATCTTCTGTTGGCTGGTTTTCATGATAATCACATTTTTCCTCCTCCCATTCAGGTTGTGCACCACTTTCTTGATGCTCGATCTCATTGTATTCTATCACCTACATTGTTAACTCAGGCAAATCATTAGATCATTCAAATATCAGCATCCCCAAATAACTTTATAACACAAATGTGAAGGCTACTCAAGAGTCAAACAGCCTACGCTCCCTGCACATAGCTGGACATTTATATTCATACAGGTTGTTCATCAGGTTGGCCGTACCATGAACAGTCTGTGGCCCCAAAACAAACAGACCAGTATCATCAACACATGGGTCACATGTACGAAAGAATAAAGTCTATTAAAAAGAATTCAAATGTACATGGACAGACCTGATTTGCAGGCCACAACATGTACACAGTGGAGCAAATTGATGAACTGTTTGGACAATAGATGGATGCCACATTGGCACATGTAAGCTTAGATATAAAACTCACTGACTTGACTCGAAACTCGACTGAGTCAACTCAGCCCAACAACATTTCAAGCTGGGTATCTAAGAAACTCGGTCATGAGCTTGACTTGGTCCAGACTCATCGAGTTGGCTCAACAACTCTGCCATCTCGATGCAACTTGGTATGACTGGAACCAATTAGCAGCCTCTTTGTAATAAAAACAAAATGTAGCCAATAAGATTCAAACATGCGACGTTGCCGTTGGAGTTACCAGCATTCTACAAAATTAAGTACTGATTCTCTTTGGATATTTTATATATTTATATATTCTGATAATTGTAAATGTTTATTCATACTCCTAATATTCTTCATGAATATATTATGATATCGAATCGAGTCAATTTAAGACTCATTTGAGTCTTCAAGTGAACCCAACCCGACTGAACATCAAGCAAGTTTTCAGGTTTTTGAACTATGCATGCAAGGAGAGCAGGATCCAGAATCCTGATCCGGCCAGCACCATTAGTAAGGCTTGCCCACTATAAATATCAGATTGATTTTAAGTAGAGAGATTACTGATACTTGGGCGGAGCGTTCATTGCAGGCATACATCGGTTCATGCCCTAAACCACAATCAGGATGCTGCTTTTCAGAACGAGGAGGTTCAGGTGTCATAGATTTCGGCGTAACAGGGTCAACTTTTGGAATCACAGCTTCTGGGATATCAACAGGCATGGCTTCCATCACGTCAAGAGGCAGCTCTTGCTCATTCCTATCGCTCGGCTTTGACTGCTGTTGATAAAATACTTTTGAAACAACAAATTCCCCATCCTTTTCCTCCTCTCCGGTGCCAATGTGGTATTGGTGCATCACCCAGTTAGTTTTCTCGGCTTTTCCACCCCTCGCTGTGTTCATATACAAAACCATTATCTTCTTGCATCCTTTGTGTATTCCATCAACAATTACAGGTTTAGTCTTGCCAGTCTTATGCCAACGGACGTCCCCAAAGTCATCATTCTGCACCTTTCGACGCTTCCTAGTTCCAGTGTTATACGCCTTGAATGTTCTATGGAAGAAGTGGGACACATTTCCGTCCTCCTTAACTCCTAAAAGCATACGTTTTGGCAGAAGTTAGTAGAAAAGCAGAGGAGGAAGAAGACTGAGAGAAGGCAATGTGCATTCCCCTTGGAACACTATATTTTGTGCCAACAGTTCCCAGCCATCGATCGATGGTGCAGATACGCATTTGCACATTCAAAGTGGGATGAGAAGGGAATCCCACTTTTGAGTGTGCATAGAGATTCCACACCATGAATGGAAAGTGGGTAGGCAGTCTAAATAATCGCCTCTGTACTGATCAGCAAGTAGGGTCATTGTAGATTCTGAGGTGGGATACCTGGCAGCTTCCGTGGATGGCTACAACAGATTCCGCCATCTTCATCAACGGTTGGGATGAATTCGTCAATAAAAGGATGGGCTTTAACATCCCCCACACCAGCTTTTGCAAGTAAATGCCAAAGAAGCTCTTGATCAGATGGATCAAATTTCACACCTCGAGGTAAACCTGGCCACTCTTGCAAGACCTGAAAACAAAATGGTTCCAGATAAACAAAATATCCAAAGACGCTCAGGTTTTCTTCGTATACCAGATAAGAGTTTCAGCTAATCATGCATTTTGAATATGGAACTGGAAATTGGGTTTGAGCACATAGGTTAATTTGACGGTGCTATTGCAACCTTGAACTTTCAGGTTCAAACCTAGCTTACAAATGAAAAATAAGAATGAATGATATATATATATATATATATATATATATATATATATATATATATATATATATATATATATATATATATATATATATAAGGAACACGACTATGTTATAACTGATATTCAAATTCACATGGAGCCAAAACAACGTGAAATGCAAAATGTGTCTGAAATCAATTGCACTTTAACAGTGAAGAACCCTGATAGGCACAACCTTAGTTCAAAAATGATAGTGATATGTGTGTGTGTGTGTGTGTGTGTGGAAAAGGTACTAGGAGGTCGAGCTCTGTGGGCCCCACCGTGATGTGTGACAGACATCCATCCCATTAATCCGATTCACCCTTCCATGGTGAGCCATGGGCCTAAAAATCAGGTCAATCCATTACTAGGGTTGGGCCACACCACGGACAACAATTGAGAGTCGATGCCACCCATTGAGACCTTCCTGGTTGTATATAGGACCCAGTGATATGTGGTTTAGACATCCAGCCCATCCATTGTGTGTCCCACTTGGATGAGGGGTCACACCAAATTTTAGTCCATGCCAAAACTCGGTGATACCCACCAAGTGCTTTTGGATGTTTTAGGCATCATTTCAATGGTGTGGCCCACCTGAGTTACAGATATAGGCACATCCCATAACCTAGAAGGGACCTACCAAATGCACAACGTGGATGTGTAGCACCATCTCTCTCTCTCTCTCTCTCTCTCTCTCTCTCTCTCTCTCTCTCTCTCTCTCTCTCTCTCTCTCTCTCTCTCTCTCTCTCTCTCTCTCTCACACACACACACACACACACACACACACACAATCGCGCACGTGAGGATCGCCTTGAGCAAAAATTAGCCACATCCACTTTACAAGTGGACCACACTTGTAATTTTCTATTTATCAACGGCTAGAAATTGTTTCTTATGATGTGGTCTACCCAATGAGCAGTGCTGATTTTTTAACTAGGCGATCCTCATGGATGGGCCAACCTATTCAAGGGGTTGGATTTTACATGCTCTTAACTGGTTGCAAGTTATTAGCTGGGTGAACTATAACTAGTGGTCCAACAGGTTGGACTTGAGAGTTACTCTGTGTGTGTGTGTGTGTGTGTGTGTGTGTGCAGATTCATATACACATACATGTTTGTGTGTGCGTGCACGCGCATGGGTTTGGAGGGGGGGAGGGGGAATGGTACTATGAGGTCAAGCTCTGTGGACCTCACCATGATGTGTGAGGGACATCCATCCCATTAATTAGATGCATCCTTCCATGGTGAGCCACGGATCTAAAAATCAGACCGATCCATGACCTAGGTGGCCCACACCACAAACAACAGTTGAGAGTGGATGCCTGCCCATTGAAACCTCTGTAATTGTGTGTAGGGCCTACTGAGATGTGGTTTAGACATCTAACCCATCCATTGTGTGTCTCACTTGGATGAGAGGTCACCAAATTTCAAACCATTCCAAAACTACGGTGGGCCCCACCAAGTGCTTTTAGATGTTTTAGGCATGATTTCCCATGGTTTCAGATAGCATGGCCTGCCTCGGTTTCAGATAAGGCTGATATTTGGCCTATCCCACAACCTAGAAGGGACCTACCAAATGCACGATGAGGGTGTCCATCACACATCACAGTAGGGCCCACAGCTTGAACACATGGGAAGCTCCCATGATGCGCATGTGCATGCGTGTGTTGATATATTGTAAGATATTGAATTTATTTAGGCCCAGCAGGCCAAAAGATTAATCCCACTAAAGTTGGGCTTCTTTGTTTTACCCTGGCCTCTATAATTGTCCAAGGAGTCATCTCTTCGGTTGACAGTCAGGGTCCTAGGGATAAGAGCTTATCTGTCTTGGTATATGGGCCTATCATACTATCTTCGACCATGGTTTCAGGTATTATGATTGAAGTGCACAATGAAGAACTTTAGAACGGCTATTAAAAATCCTATGGACTCTTCTTGGAGCATGCGTCTTTATGCCCGCACTTTGCATTCACAGTCTCCTTTCTTTGGTGAAAAGGTGGATGTTGTTGGAAGGTGTCAATAAGCTCTCATTACTAGACTCATTGCCGCCCTCGCCAACAACCCTCCTCAGATTATTGCCCCCTTTGAGTTGGCCGTGTTGATCCCTTCCACCTTGCATCACTAGTCCCCTAGTTCTAGTGGGTTAGCTTTGCTTCTTCTCTCCTTGGCCCAAGGTGTGGCCTCTCCTTAGCCCAAGGTGTGGGTGTTTTCTCCTTTCCCTGGCCCATAGTGTGGGCTTCTATTCTCTTTTTCTATTTTCTTTCCCTAACCTGAGGTGTGGGCCCCCTTGTATTTTTTGGGTTCCGTGCCCTTTAGGAAGAAATAAGAGTGTTTTTTAACTTGTTTTCCCAAAAAAAAAAAAAAAAAGGAAAACAACAAGAGAAAGAAAAGGAGAAAGAAAATAAAAAAGAAAAAGAGGAAAAAAGTTAAAAGTAAAAAATACAACCAGCCACTTAAGGCACACAACACCTAATACACTGATTAACCCCATTGATAAGACCCTTAGAGAAGAACAGCTCATATTTCGTAAGCAACAAACATTCATCTCGCCCCAAATAGTCTAAATGACCGCAAGTAGAGTAACTGTCCATCTAGATGCTCTCTCCCCGGCTCCCTCCCATGCCAAGAGCAAAAAAGATGAGCAATAGAACTAGGCAACACCCAAGAGACACCAAACATAGGCAAAACACTGCTCTAGACATCTCTCGCTAAGAGGCAATGAACAAATAAACGATCCACTGATTCTGCATCCTTGGAGCAGAGATGGCTATTAGGGAGCACCATGGCCCTTCTACGAAAGTTTCAACGGTCAAGCTCTTGTTCCTTCCAACCAGCCAAGTGAAAGCCGCGACTTTAGGAGTATCATAAAACCACACAGTACCAATGTGATTGTAGAGAGTTTGGATCACAGATTGGGAGATTAAAGAGTAGAACAATCTCAGTTTTAAAAAACTTCGGACTTGTCAAATTGCCAAACCAACGAATCCTTCATGCCCGGATTAAGCTAGAGCCCCTGTAGATGAGAAAAAAGGCACACCAAATTGTCAGTCTCTGCATCTGAGAGATTTCTCTGGTGAGGAACCCACACACCCCCATCCCAGAGATCGAAAAACAACAGGTAACCGAAAGATTGGAGACAGGATGGCCCAGGCAGCCTAGGGAATACCAATCTAAGAGATGACTTGACGCACCAAACCTCATCACAAAACCTGAACCGAACACCATCCCTAATAGAGAAACCGAACCCATCCAACACCTTAGGGGCAATCCCAGCGACAACCTTAAAGTTATGAGACAGACAAAAGTGGGACGAATCCTTGATCCACCAACTCATAGAAGAAGAACCATATTTGCCTACAACAATGGACCTCCAAAAATTACCTTCTACCCCAAACCTCCAAACCCACTTTCCCAATAAGGTCGTATTAACCTCATCAAGCCGCTTAATCCCAACACCCCATCAAAATAGAGCACATGCACACTTCCTTCCAATTCAACAGGTGAAATAATTCATAACAAAGTAAGATAACCATTGTTCAATATTATTCTCAACTTCAAGAGAGAGACTAGACCTTAAATATACATGTGGGACGAACATGAGGGAACCACTCTAGTTTGTTAATGGGGAGCAGAACCTCCTAGCTGGTTGGATTGGTTCCTTTCAGATCTTTTCAAGCAAGTCCAGCTCATATGAAGAAAAGGACAATTAGACATTGGCCTACATGTTGCACTTTCACGTTGTTTACCATACAATGGCACACATTGACGAAATCCAAAGTGTGCTGATGGCCACAAACCAAAGATTGCCTTAATTGGACCATTCTATCTGATGAACTTTTTCTAATTGAGTGTAAGCAGTTGCTTTTTTTTTTTTTTTCTTTCATTGTCCATTAGTATGTGTGCCCTGATTTTGTAATCTCAAAATCACAAACCATAGGGATCCTCATAGCCCACTGCGTTTGTCCTCCACTACATAAAGTTTTCTATAGTGGTAATTCTTAATATTTTCAAGGATCAAAATGAATAGAATATTTGCATTTTGTTCCCTTGTACACCACTCTGATCCAGATGCTAGTGGTGAAGGATTTGTCATCAGAAAAGGCATTCTAAATCCACTCCCCCGATCATATTATACTTTGAACATCATGATCATCATAGCCTTGTCCTGTGAGTCATACTATGAAACTTTAGGAAAGTGAAAAGGCAAAGATTAAGGAATAAAACAAATGAATCAGGAAATCAGATTGATGTGTGCCACAGGAAGGTCAACCATTTAGGCTATTTTCCAATTTAGACAACTGATGGAGAAATATAGGAAGAGGAAGGATATCCACATGGCCTTCATGGACTTAGAGAGCATATAATTGGGTCCCTAGAGAGTTAATATGGTGGGTGTTGGTAAAGAGAGGAGTCTCAAGGGGATAAATTGACAGGACTAAGGATAAGGATATGTATGAGGAAGCTATAACAAATATGACCACTAGTGGAGAGAGAAGTAAGTTTCCAATTATATTGTTCAAAAAAAAAAAAAGAAGTGAGTTTCCAATTACTATAAGCATGTGCAAGAGGTCAACATTAAGCCCCTATCTTTTTGCATTGATTATTGAAGAGTCATTTTGGCATTTACAATATGAGGTAGCATGGTGTATGTTGTTTGTAGATGACATAGTTTTGATTGACGAGACAAGGGAAGGGACGAACACAAAGCTAGAACTATAAAGGAGTGTTTTAGAGTCTACAGCTAGAACTACAGATTAGTGTTTTAGAGTCTAAAGCTAGAACTATAGACAAGTGTTTTAGAGTCTAAAGGTAGAACTACAGACAGATGTTTTAGAGTCTAAAGCTAGAACTACTGAGGGGTGTTTTAGAGTCTAAAGGTTTTAAAATAGTCAGACAAAAATAAAGTATATGAAATGCAATTTTAGTAACAATAGGAGTAGAAAAGATGAATTAGTTAAGATTGTTGACAAAGTACCCCAAAATGATATATTGGATCGTAATTCAGGAATGGAGAAATTGAGAAAGATGTTGTTCATAGAATTAGAGTTGGGTAGATGACATGGAAATGTGCCTTCGGAGTTCTATGTGATGGTCAAATACCAATGAAACTGAAGTGGAAATTTTATAGGATAGCTATAAGACTAGCAATACTTTATGGGAAGTGTGGATTTATAGATTAAAGAGAAAAGAAGAGAAGAAAAGAAGAGTCATATTTAAGACGTTTCAATTTAATTTGTAATTCAATGAAAAGAGACTCCATGAATCATCAGAAAAAGTAAGCGATTAGGAACATACATCACTATTGTCGATAATGTGCTTGCAGTTTGGACAGGCTCTCGTTGGGTTGCTTTTCCATTTGACTCTTTGGGGATCAGATGTTTCAGATGCGCTCTTAATTTTTGTTGCAATTCTTTTGCTATCAACCAACCATGATGGTCTGCATTATTTGCATCAAATAGCAAACAGTCAGTGAAGTTGAACTGCTACTAATCATCAATAGGAACTGACATGAGCATGAAAAGTTTCCACTTCATAAAAAAAAAAAAATAATAATAATAATAAAATAAAAATAAATAAATAAATAAATTGGCTTTCTCCACCTTGCCTGAAGAGACTACTTCCTGTTTGGGATCATTAACAATGTAACTTAGGTTAAGCTTAAGCATTAGAAGATCAAAGAGTTAACAAGCACTTGAAAGAATGTGGTAATAAGTCAATCATGCAAATCAGTAAGTAATAAGCCAATGATGAGAATCAGTTCCCAAGTCCCAAGACTATAAGTGCAGGACAAGAACACCATGGGTCTGACATTCAATTCAAATGAGACGGATGCTGGGGTTAAATAGAAAGACGGTTTTAAAATTTGGAGAATAAATGGGGTTTAGATGAATGTATGGGCCTATGGGGTGGAAAAACTTTGATATTCTAGCAGTGTGATGGATGATACACAGGCACTTAGAAGTTGCATATACAAGTAATTCAAATTAAACTATACAAATTATGGGTCTTAGTCTGGGGGTATCGTGAACCAGAATTATGCTAATGGGGTTGATGAACATTATTGGATAGTTAAAAATGAAACATATCCTATAGGCTTCTTTCAACAAATAAGTGTCCACAAATCAAAGGTAAGGATTGCTCAACCAATCAGAGGTTGGGACTGTAGCTTAGATACGGTGAGTTCCACAATTTAATCGGTTTATTTTGCGTTAGTGCACTGCTTGTGTATCACACATCATTCACTGCCAGAGTATCTAATAACTCCTCTGAACTTTTCCCCTCATGGACAAGAAAGAAACATGTGAACAAGGGTTGTAGGTTATGGAGTTAAACTAGGAGAGTTCTAAATAAAGAAAATAGCATGTGATATATCAAGGGCTAGGATTTAAATTAATCAATGGCGACGTTCCCAGTACAAACCCAACAGTTGGGCTTGTCAAAGGCATTCCATGGACTCTTTTGTTATAAGAAGTGAAAAGAGTAGCTTGGCTATTTTTCCTTCACATTTTGCAAGTTATCACTAAGTGTTTTCTTCATAGTTCTCTTTCTAAACCTTCTCTCTTCCATACATGCTATTCCAACCCCTGGTTTGCGTCAGAACAAAAATATTTCAATATTCATTTCCTTCACATTTTTCAAGTTATCACTCTGTGTTTTCTTCAAAGTTTTCTCTTTCTAAACCTTCTCTCTTCCATACATGCTATTCCAACCCTTGGTTTGGGTCAGAACGAAAATATTTCAATATTCAAAAAGAGAATTTCAATCAGAACCAAAATATAGATAGTGTGCATTTCAGCTTGTAGAAATGCTTATTAATTGGAGAGTATCTACTGATTGAGATGCATCTTAGGCATGATAGTTGGATTAAACAACCAGATATCAATGATATGCAATTTGTTGCATCTTTAAAAAACTATGTAGCATACCATTAAGACCACCAATCAACAGTATTCAATTATTAACAATTGTTGAACCTTTGGAAAAGTTCATATGACACTTCCAGAGATTGTCTGAATACCAGGATTTTCAAGGACCCCTGGGAAGGAATCATGCATTCAATGTGACATAATTTTATTTTATTTTTTTGAAACGCAATGTGACATCATATTCTAGCTCTACTAATTTGAAACCCTTTTATGAAATTGTATGCATATAAAACATTGGACTACAGCACCCAGTTCTTGAGTATGCATGTCCTGAATAGGAAAGTCACCAATTACCATGGAAGTATTTAATCTGAGCACGTTAAGATATCAATTGCCAGTCTTCCGAAACATTTAGCAAGGTTAACCTAAGGAATTAACCATTTTCCACAAATTTTCCATTGTGTAACTTAGTCAAACTCAAGTTTAATTGGGTGAACTTTTGGAGAGAATTAAACCAGGAGAGAATACAATGCAATTGGTTCTGCTCATCAGATTTTCACAGTTACACTTCTTTTTAAGATAATCCAAGTCTTTGCCACATTTAGCAGGCATCCCAATTGTTCTAAGCTACTTCTTGACAAGCCTGGTTGATCTACGAAGGTTTTTATTTATTTTATAATAAGAAATATCTACAAGTAGCACATTAAAAACCAAAAAAAAAAAACTTGTTGTAGAGTATTTTCAGCTGTAGATCGGTTTTTAGGTTTATCCTCCCTATTACTCCAAACAACGAGCCATCATTTTAAATATCAAATGAAACCGAGTCAACTCCTCCAAGTCGACTCAGTTTTGATCTTGAGCGAGCCAAGTTAGTTTCGTCCGAGATGTTTCAGTTATTTTCAGGCAAGCTTAGGCTTTGAATTGTGAGAAAGACCGAAACCGAGTTGACTCATCCAAGTTGACTCGGCTTAGGTCTGGAAGGAGTCATAGTCTGAAACCAAGATGGAAAACTATGAAACTAGCACAATTGAATAAGTTAGACACAATGTTTGAACCCAAATGTACTTGAAAACGTGACTTTTTTTTATCAAAAGATAACGATTTTGTTATAAAGAAAGGTCAAAGCCCAAGAAAGAAAACAAAGGAAATTACATGGTAGACCAAGAACAAGATGATAGGGGACACTCGGCAATAGCCTTTATATTTTAAGCACAGCCCATTACATCCAATTTTGCGCTACTAAAAACCTCCAATACTATCCCAATATGATTGTGGAAGCACCGATTATTCCTTTCCTCTCATAAAGCCCAAATGCTTGCCAACATGAATAGCCTCCAAATCATCCTCCCTTTCTTCCCAACTCCACCCCCATGCCAGGCCAGGAAGAAACTCTCAATGGATTCTGGCATCACCCACAACACTTTGAAGATTGCCAAGAACATCTCCCACATCTCTAGCAAAGGAGCAATGGATAAAGAGACGTTCAACTTGAACCAACTCCGGGTTCTGCGTACGCATCACATAAGTATTAGGGATAAGGTGTGCCAACGTGGCATCCATCTATTGTCCAAACTGTTCATCAATTTGCTCCACTGTAAATGTTGTGGCCTGAAAATCAGGTCAGTACATGCACATTTGAATTCTTTTTAAAAGACCTTTTCTATTGTACATTTGACCCACATGATGATGATTCTAGTCTGTTTGTTTTGGGGCCACAGACTGTTCATGGTACGGCCAACCTGATGAACAACCTGTATATTGCATACATGTCCAGCTATGTGCAGGGAGCATATGCTGTCTGACTCTCAACTAATAACCATCTTCTTCTACCAAAGATTATCAACTATGAACACCTTATTTCTTCCTACGAGCCACAAAAGAGCCACTACCTTGGAAGGCACCGTAGTGCCAAATGAGCAGTGTAGCCAATATGCTCCCTAAACGAAGACCTGAGAATCGACCTGTATAGAGAGCTATCCGAGAACCAGCCGGACTTTTCTTTACTCCACACCATCATTCCCATCTCCCAAAGAAGGGCAAAGACTGACGCTGCTCCAAAAGCCACTTGAATTCGTCTACTTCACTTTCCAACAAACTACTTCGACATGGAGGAGACCACGCCACCCCATTACCTAAGACTGAAAAGACTAAGCAATGGGGGTATTCACATCCAAGATAACCTTGCTAACCTTGAGAAATCATCCCGAAGCATCCTCTCTCCCATCCAAATATCCTCCCATTACCTGAGACTGGAAAGCACTTAGCAATTGGGATGTTCGCATCCGGGATAACCTTGCTAACCTTTGGAAATCATCCTGAAGCACCCTCTCCTACTCAGACATCCTCCCAAAAGCAAATCCTCTTTCCATAGCTTAAGAGAATCCAATCAACTCCTCAAACTTGGACCCCCATCCTAGCAACTACCTTCCACATCACTAAGGCCCTATATAAGGATGAATCGGTGTTTTAAATAGTGAAAACATGTAGCATAGCGTTTACCCCTCTGAAGTGTGAGGCTTAAGTTACAGTGTAGCATAAGCTACACGCTACTTCTAGATTCTTCATTAAGGTTGTGCTCGGTTGCGCCAAATATCATGAAATTTAATGATATTTAGCACCAAATAAGCCTGATTAATAATGAAATTTAACGACATTTGGTGCAACCAAACACAATCTAAAATAATAGGAAAAGTAGGCAACGATTAAGTATAAAGGTAAAGAAAGAGCAACTTAACTGATTTAATACTATTACTTATATTATTTTACTAAAATCATTAAAAAGATTAACTAATTTTTATGAAAAAAAAAAATATTAAAAAATTATGACAAATCATTAAAAACATTAATTGATTTTAATGTTTTTGTGAAAACGAACTTGAGGTGTAAGCTACATGGGGGGTAGTTGTATGCAAAAATTAGCATGTAGTGTAGGCTACCATTTTCATGAGCTACATGGCGTTAAGGTTAAGCTCTGCTACACACTATATAGCTAAGCTATTTAAAACACTGGAACTTTTGTTTCTCTCCCTTGCCATAAAAAGTAGGGGTGCACGTTGAACCAGTAGAACCGTGGAACCGGACCGGAACCGACCAAACGGTCCGGTTTGGTCCGCGGTTCTAGAGTGCACCGATTCCGGTTCCAAAAATCAAAGAACCGATTACATCGATTCTCGGTTTGGGGGTATGTAGAACCAAACCAAACCATGAACCGATCCGTAGAACCGAACTGTGGATCCGAACCGTGGAACTGAACCATGGAACCGAATCTGGAACCGAACTTGGAACCAAACCAAGAACCCTTTGATTGTTTCCATATTTGACTCATGATTTATGGTTTACAATGCACCATTTGATTATTTCCATAAATGTATTTTAGCATACCTTATACAGTATCTAAGCCATTCATCAAATGGATCACAACACGAATGGACATGGGCAAGATTATAAAATAAAACATGCAATTGGGCTGGATTATAAAAAGCCCAGAACCGTGGAACCGAACCGGTTTTAACGGTCCAATTCCGGTTCAGTTCTAGGGTGCTAACGGTCCGGTTCTGGTTCCAAATATCCTAGAACCGTTGGGAACGGTTTGGTTCTGGTTTCACCCCAGAACCGGACCGAACCGGCCCGTGTGCACCCCTAATAAAAAGTCCGGTCTTAGGCTCCCTAGTCTATGTAAGACAAACTTTGGGCAAATATAGTGGCAAATTTGATAATGTTGTCTTCATCAACGTCCATCTTCCTCCCAATGAATGGTGTCGGCTCTTCTACCTCGGCAATATCCTTTCTACTCTTTCAATAACCTCGTCCCATGAATGCTTTACAAGTTTTCCAGTACGTAGAGGAAGGCCAAGATATGAAGAAGGAAATGACCCAATATGAAGAAGGAAATAACCCAGTATGAAGAAGGAAATGACCCAGCACAACATCCAAACATCTCCGCATGCTTCTCCACCTCCTCCTTAGAAATCCCAACACCCAACATCTCGCTTTGAGGATGTTCACCTTTGAGCCCGACTTCACTTCGAAGCATCTAAAAATACTCCTCGAGTTATCCACCTTAGCCTCTTTCCAATCGCAAAATAGAATACTTTCATCCACAAACTGAAGATGAGATATTTGAACTATACTTTTTCCACAGTAAACTCACTTATAAGCCCCACCGCCAAGGTATTCCATAATAGTTATGGCCACCACCATTAATGTTACATTACAACCTTTTTTTAAGAATTGTTTTGGACCTTTATGGGTCCATTATGGGTCATTTTTTCAATAACGTCCATTTCAGTCCCGTAACGCGTAACATAATTGTTACCGTTACGTAACTGTTTTGGCATACCATACCCATAGTTAACCCTTTGTCTACTTCTTTAGAGCTTTCGCTACAAACAAAAAGGGAAAGAGCGGGTCCTCCTACTAGAGGGCTCTCGACACCTTGAAAAAGCCTTTACAACACTCGTTCACAAAAACTAAGAACTTGGCTGACCGAACACACTCTTGCATCCACCTCCATCTCTGCCCTGCATCCCAACCTACCCGACATGTAATAAAGAAAGTCCCAATCCACATGGCCGTAACCAACTTCAGTTAACGATGTATTCGACTGAGTTTTGAACCACCGACCCCTTGGGGGTCCACTAGTAGATTATCCATGTGCAAATCGAGATGCAGTCCAGTCCGAGCATATCCAATTTCATATCCATATCTCGCATATCCAATTTCATATCCACATTTTTCAATTGCATACCCATAAGAAGCATTAGATCTTGTTCACACTAGAGATATTGTTGATCCCACGGATGCAGAGCTTCAAAGACTATTGATTACCAAGTTAAAGAACTTGTTCCAGCCCCATGAGTTGAAACTCCTCATTCAAGCGCTGAAGATCCCAATGCGCAATCCCTATTTCACAAGCATGTTCCATTGCTAGCCCAAGTTGAACCATACTCCATAGAAGCACACGTTTTCAAGCTTACAAATTATGCCTTTTCCCCTTTCTTGTGACGCGAGTCAATGCATACATGGCAATTTTCCTTCCATCCACAAAAACGCCTTGAACTTTGGATATAACATTCATTAGAACCACCTAAAATTTGGATGTCAAGATTTTAGCTAACATTTTATAAGTGCCCCCAATGAGACTAACAGACCTAAAGTCCCTCAAGCTTTCAACACCTTCCTTTTTTGGGATGATTGCCATAAATGATGCACCTAGCTCCAATACGAGACAACCATTTTCAAAGAATTCAATAATAAAGTCTATCAAATCACCCTTTAATAACTCCTAGAACACCTGAAAGAAAGCCGTGGAAAATCCATCCAGACTCAAGGCCTTTTCTCCTCCTAAATCATCCGTCATCGCCTTGATTTCCTCTTCAAAAAATGGCTTTTCTAATTAGCCCGGCTTTCTCTTCAGAAATTTCATTAAATTGTAGGTTATCGAGCCGCAACCACGCCCACCTCTCACCAATAAGGAGATCCTTATAAAATTGAACTATGGTCATACACCCAAGATTTTTCCTCAACCCTTACCCTATCCACCATCACACTATTGATATTATTATTCCTAGTCCGAGCACGAACAACGAAATGGAAAATTTTCATGTTCTTTTCTCTCTCTTTGAGCCACATTACTTTAGATTGTTTCCGCCACTTAATTTCCTTTTCCTTCAACCACTTATTGTATTCTAAGAAAAGCTCGTCTCTCATAGATTTTTCTTCCTCTGACAGCTCCACCCCCTCCTTTATATCAAGAGCTTAAATATGTCAAAGAAGCATTTCCGACTCTTATCTCCCAATTCCCAAGTACCTCTTTCTTCCACAAATTGATCTTTCCTTTAAGAAGTTTAAGTTTTTGAAATAAAGTAAAGCCCGTGTCCCTCTACTATAAATGATGACCACCATTCCTTCACCAAGTTCGAGAATCCCTCTACTTCTAAGTTCTAACCACATCAACTCAAGCATGTACAGCCGCAGATCGTAATCATCCTCCCCCACCTCTAAAGTAATCAGGCAATGATCAGAAATAGGCCTTGAGAGACCTCTCTGTTGCACTAGAAGAAATTTTTCCACCCAATCTAATGAGACCAGAAACCGATCCAGGTTTGATTTAACAATCCTTGCTTGCCCGTTTGTCAAAGTAAACTTCACAACCCTTTACGGAATATCCAAAAGCTCATTCCTATAGACCCGATCCAAAAACTTCCTCAAATTGCTAGTGATGCGGCCCCCAATTCACCTTCTCAATAGAGAACCTAACAACATTGAAGTCCCCCTCTACCCCCCATGGCATTGGCAACCGCACCTATTTCGATACGAGTCTAACTCTACCAAGAACTGAGAATGTTAACATGGATTGTTCGGCCCCTAGACTGCCATGAATACACATATGAATCTTGAAGTGAATCCTTTAAAAGCACAAAGCAAAGAATTGGACACACCACCACTCATCCTTGTCTCATATCACCATTATTTCTCCAATTGTTCCCACCACGCCGAGAGCAACCCAATCCTTAAATCTTCCACCCCAAATAGAATCAACAGTCCTCTAATCTAATGACTGCAGCCTAGTTTCTTGAGGAGTAACTAGCTAAGCCTTGAATCACTTGCACAAGTCCCTAATCCATTCTCTTATGCAGACTACCAAAGCCCCTCATGTTCCTGCTAATCAACTTCATCGGATAACCACTTTGTCCCTTCTTGCTTTGTTCTCTGCCCCCACTCCATAAGTAGAAGAGGCAAGACCTTCCAACTCTCTCCTCCCCTTGGATGATTTGTGGATTTGCCTGTAATGGACCGCCTAAGATTTTTGAATCCCCCTTTCTTCCACAAACTGGAACAGAGCAATAAAGTTTACCTTGCAATCTCTGAAGGAGACACCCATCATCTTACCAACAAGACTAATAGCCTCCTTACTCCACCGCATACCCCGAGCCATGGAGATGTGACCCCCTCCCCCTTAACCGGTGACAAATTCTCACATAACATTAACCACTTCTCGCTACCATTCTCCTCTCTAATGTCAGTGGACGCTTGTGAAGGTGGGATGCCCAAAGCATCTGATACAAGGTATCTCGTATCGGTATCGGTTGGCGTAACGGTACCCTCTGATACCGATACGAATACGGGGGCGTAACAGCGATACGGGGGCGTAACAGCCCATACCGGTGCAAATAATAATAATAATAATAATAATAATAATTCTGCCAAAAAAATATGAAAAAATATGGATTAAATCCGGAATATTCTAAGCATTCCAAATATGCATTCATTTATAAATTGGAACACGTTTATGGTGGTGTAACGGTCCACTCTTTGGTGAGAAGTTGTATCGGACTGTCTGATGATTTTATATACAGTTTCAGAATCTAATCAACAGTCTGTAAAATGCACATTAACATGTTCTAGATTTTTCGAATTTTTTTTTTAAAAAAGGCCAAAAATAGTACATAAATAGAAAAAAATTATAAAAAAATATAAATGACATCAACAATCTGTAAAATGCACATTAACATGTTCTACTGTGATTAACACATCATATTATACCATTAAAACAACAAAACATTCAATAAAAATTGATTTTTTGAATTTAAAAAAAAAAGGGCCGAAAATAGTGCGTAAATAGAAAAAAAAATATAAAATGACAACAACAATCTGTAAAATGCACATTAACATGTTCTACCATGATTAACACATCATATTCTACCATTAAAACAGCAAAACATTCAATAAAAATTGATTTTTCGAATTTTTATAAAAAAAGGGCAAAAAATAGTGCCTAAATAGAAAAAAAAATTATTAAAAAATATAAAATGACATCAAAAATCTGTAAAATGGACATTAATATCTTCTATTATGATTAACACATCATATTCTACCATTAAAACAGTAAAACATTCAATAAAAAGTATAAATACCTATTTTTTGAGGAATTTCTAGAAAATGGCCCACAGAGCTTCGAATCAAGAAAATCCTTAATATAAGTTGTTTTTATCTAAAATATCAAGCTAAAATTGGTCAAAATAGCAATAGAATGATTTAAGAAGAGTTTAGAAGAAAGAAGTTTAAAAAAAAAAAAAAAAATTTTAAAAAGGTGAAAAAACGAACCTTAAAAAGTCAAAAAAAAGAAAAAAAAGAAAAAAAGTAACTGTTTTCGGACTGTTACGCCCTGACCGTTACTGGGCAATAACGGCCGATACGGCTACAAAATCGGTGGGGTGCCCGTTACGGCCCTGTATCGCGTAACGGACACGGCCGTTACCGATACGTAACGGCCGATACGCCCATATTGTAACCGATACGGGACACCCTACTGATCTGATAGCAGCTCGCCACTACATTGCATTTCCCTTGATGCCCAAGCTTCAACCACCTTACCGCCTTGGTCGACACCATGACCTTGGTCCTCCGAACGTAAAGACTGATCTTCCAACTCTCTTCATATATCATGATAACCCATCAGGATAGGTTTTCACTTCAAGAATCCAGGTCTACCTACCTCCAAGTTTAGGCGCATAAGGCGAGTAGTGTAACGCCTCAGTTTTCAGAACCCGAGTACACGACTCGAATTCCAAGAACCCAAGAGTTAGCTAAAGATAATGGAAATCAATGAGTGAATCAAAGTGCAGATAGTGGGAAAAGAACATAATATATACCTGAACCAACAAACGAACAATATTCTAGCCCACTTAGCTGGGGGCCAATTACAAAACCTCAAATTTCTTAAATCCTAAGTGTACTGAAATAAAGATAAATGGCTAATCTACTGATTCAGCCCAAAATAGACGGCCGCCTCCTGCTACGGCTCCTTGTCATAGAGTTCCTCCTCGACCGCCACACCCTCCAAGTCTGCCGCATACTCATCAGCTCTTGTACCTGTCCTCTGTACGGTTGAACATTGATGGATGAGTGGCCAACTCAGTGTGATCTCCCCTCAAGATTACACACCACCGCCCTAAACAAGGAATAGTATAAAAACATACAGGTAATCCAAAACACAGTGGATGCAATCTTATTAGGTGCATGGATGTATGGAATGCAATCATCGCCCCGAGGATGTTCATTCATGCGGACAGTAGGCTCGTCACCCATGCAATCATCGACCTGGGAAAAACATCCAGTCGGATATCATCGACCTGGGAAAAACATCCAGTCAGACAAATACGTACATCATGTACGATAGCAATAGATACTGGGTCTGTGTCATGTATGCATGATTAGTCAATCCGTCATTAGTCCAATTACACTCAGCCAATTTAATTAAGCTCACGATCACTACGGGGAGAGCATGACCCAGTGTAGGTCGATGGCTCGGGCATAGAATCCCATGACTACCATTCCCGACCCATGAGGTTACCGTCTTAGGGTGTGTGTAGTACCCACCAACATGTGGTCAATCAACAAAACCTCCATGTCGAAGGCCTACTTATGTCACAAATAGTCTAGTTACACCCCAAGCACGGACTCTCCTTTTACCAGGCTTCCCATGGAGAGATTTCAGCAATATATGTGTCACATCATCATACCAGTAACAGAAATCTTATCATAAATGGGGAATAAGAAACAATGCATATATTTCTATTAGAACACATTAACTGATTTGACGTAAGATGCATGACATGAGTGGTTGGGTTGTTTACCTGGATGGTTCAGAGTATATAATCAAGAGCCTAAATAATAGTAAGCATGAGAATCATTTTATTAAATAGATATGTCAAGTGAAAGCAATCCATTCCTACACATAATTTATCCTTAGTCCAACTATCCATTAAACTTCACAAAACTACTATTTCTGGTCTACTTAGGGATGGAAAGCTTAAGGGGAGGAAATCATCACTAGACAAGGCGTAGAGTGCTCCTAGAGGGAAGTTTCTTTAAGAAGATGGAGAATTCACACCACTCACGTAACTCCCTGTACAAATTTATTTACATTAGACAATGAGCCACGAGTTTTAATACATGAGGGTTGGAAGGCCCTAAACCAAAGTTGTTTGGGCTACAACCAAGGGCGATCAAGCCCATCAAACATGTGTCCCCATCTCAATATAAACTGGGCCCAATCAAAGCCCACATTTGCTACGCCTAATCACCCCAAAACTGGTCACGGTGGGCCTTGTTTGGCCTGAGCATGTCAGCCCATAAGGGCTAGTGTGGGGCTTGCCATGCATCAGCCCACTAGGAAATGAGGCCCGCAGTATTTATGGTGAGGCCCACAGAGATGTGTGGCGTGTACCATTTGAAATGGATGCGGCCTTTGAGACCCGCTGACGTTGTATGCAGTATAGCCCACATGGCTTTGAATATGGTGCAGCCCATAAGTCCAGACCACCTGGCGTTTTGGCCCAGGGAAAGGTGCAGGTGATCACACGGGTCAGTGGCCGTCCAACAGATGGATGGTCCAGATGTAGAATGTATCCATGAGGTGGGTCCACACGTGTAGGACCCACCACGCTAGATGCATAGTGTGTGTGTGTGTGTGTGTGTGTGTGTGTGTGTGTGTATCCTCTGTTTCAAACGTCCAAGTCTGGCCGTCAGTTGATGGACGACCTGGATGAAACATGTCCATTGGTGGTGGACTCCCATGTGGTGTGGTCGACATATATATATGTATACATTATATACATTATATAAACAAACATAAACACCTGGTGGGTCCCACATGGATTTGAGGCCCACATATAATATTTTATTATATATTATATGTACTGGAGGGTACTCCAGCCAATCATAACAGGGGGACGAAGTGGATTTAGAATAATCATGATATGGTGGGCCACGTCCAGACCTTGGATGGTGTGGATTCACACATGCCAGGTGGGTTAACACCATCCAACTGGATGGAGTGTACAAAACACATGCATGTTGGTAGATCTAGGACGGTATGGATATATATACATTACGGTGTGGCCCACTGGTCCCACACACACCTTCAGGTGGCCCCCACGTGGCAAGGATGAACATGTACAACATACATGGGACCCCCAGAACTTGAGACGTCACCACGGCTGCTGTGTAGCTAGTGTACTCGTACACCAGCCAACCTTTTCATAGGTGGGTCCCACGTGGGGCCCACCACATATACATGTGAATATATTTGCACTATTTTATATATATTTTATTACATATATATATTGTATTTTTTTTTTTTGTTTCAAAGGGAAACGTCCAACGCTGGACATCACTGAGGGACGTCCAACCCATGGTCCCTTATCTGGACCTATCGTCCCTGATGGACGGTCCAAACATGAGCAGCTTGGGGTGGCCTACCATTAGTGCAGCCCACCAGCATTTGGTGGGGCCCACGGTCAAGGCAGGGCCCACAGTCAAGGCAGCCTACAAGCGTTGGGTGAGGCCCACCTGCATTTGTGCAGGGCCCATGGGCAAAGCAACCCACCTGCATTTGATGTGAACACAGCACCATCTGCTGCGTGCTGTTGAAACCGCTCCTGGCCAATGCTTTTCAGCTCAGACACGGCCTGTCCCTAGCCGTTTTTCCACCCACTTCAGAGGCACGGTGGCTGTCACCTTTACCGTCAAGGAACGGCCCGAGACGGTCATTTTCACCTCCATTTTCGGACCGATATCAGCCCGAGTTCCTGGTTGATTCCGACCCAACAACACCTACTGTTGTTGGACTGATATCTCTGAAAACACGGCCATTGCTTGGCCTGCTTCAGACACCAACTATGGTCTGCTGATGGCCCTGGATTGAGTCCGAACTATGGCAATTGTCGGGCCTAGTTCAAACATCGAAACAGGGCCTCCGTTTTCACCAAATTTTGGCCTGAGATATGGCCTTTGTTTGGCCTGGCTATAGCCATTTACTTGGCCTAGTTTCAACCCGAGTTACTGCCATTATTTGGCTTGGTCCCGAAGCTCTACTGAGAGCTCAAAAAAACACCAAATGGGCACCCGAAATAGTGCTCTGGCTTGCCTATGTTGCAGCCCAAAGTGGAGCCATTGCTTGGCTCGACTTCAGCCTCCACACGTCGCCATTGCTGGACCGATTCTCAGCCATTGCTTGGCATGGTTTCGATTCAGACAATGCTACCCCAACCTAGCTAGAACTAATAAGGAGAGGAGAGGAGGAATGATCACCTGAGGTGGGTGGACACTATCCCCTATATTTGAGCTACAACAGGAGGAAAATGCTCCCTGTTTTTCCTTTCTCTTAACACTCTCTCCTTCTCTCTCATCCGAATCCCTAGAGCTACAGTGCTCTATTTATAGCCAGGGGAGAGAGAGAAGGGATGGCTAAGATTTCCCCTGCTGTGGATGGCCAAGATTTTACCCGCCACCGACTTTCCCAGAGAGGAAAGTTTCTCCTCTGTTTTTCACGTACAGGACGTTGCTTGGCCAGTTTTGGAAAGAAAAGAGCACCGCCTTCCAGGTGATGGACGGATGAGGTTTGCAGGCTTTGTGGGCCAGGGCGATCACAGTCAGGTCGTGTGGCCCCAGATGGGCCCCACTTGCTAACACATGCTACATGAAATGATTTTGAACGGTTGCACGCTATCTCCCTTGTCCGTTTGCCAGATCCCAGGAGACTATACGGTTTTAATTGTGTGGGCCCTATGAAGAGGTTGAACGGCTTGGATGGCTCGGAAAGTGGCCATGGTGGGCCACCTAGGAGCTCAAAGGACCGTCCGTTCGAATGCTTTTTTGGCGGGAGAGAACCTATTTCTCTTGATTTCGAATAAGGCTCGGTCAAAGCTCATTTGACCGAGCCCAACGTCCCTGTGTATGTCGTGTGCACGATCATAGAGTGCACACGCACTCCGCGAGGGGCCCATCATGATGGTTGTGTCAAATCCATTCCGTCCACTCGCATTTGGGGACACTCCACGAGGATCCTAGCCCACATTGGGCCGATGGTGAGGCCCAGTGGGTCGTTACGCTCTTCTTGGGCATTGGCCCATGTGACGCGATCTGTCGATCGGGTGGTCCTGATACTAGTTTTCAATGGTTAATATAAGGTACTGGTTATGATGAAGGCTTGATTTGTCATCAACTAACCCTCAAGTGTTGGTGACAAGTGTGTTGTAACAATATCCATCAACTTAGGGGTTTCAATTTAGAGTGTTCAGATAACCTCACCCTCTTGAATGTTGTAGGGCGCGTTCTGGCTCCTGGAGACCTGGATGGATGGCCTTAATTTCGACCGGAATCCCCACCCTACATATGTCGTGTTCAAGCCAGTTGATTAATCCAATCTGATTTAAGTTGATGTGGATTTAAAAGGTAACACCCGTGTACCAATGGTACGGGGTGTTACAAGTAGAGCCGTACATCGAAAATTGAACCAAACCTCTCTCTCTCTATTGCTACTATCCATATTGGCACACTTGTCGGGTGAGAGCAAATCATCGACCACTGTAGATAAAAAGGAATCTATCTCACACGTGTAGCAAGCCAACAACTAAGCATATCTCCCACACGTGTATCGCAGCTAGGAAACTCTGCACGGGCTAAATCAAGCACATGTGCCTAACACACTTCAACAACCTAGACAACTAACTCTATGCGCATTGCGAGTCAAGCTCGCATTCGCTTCCTCGCCACGTACCCTCTACACCTCACACGTGTTTGTCCTCTCATCCACCACTCTATCTCAAACAACTAACGAGATGCATGGAGCCCTCTTAATGCCTACCTCACCACCTACTCCCCATGTAGCATATGTGGACATCCTTTCCTCAACATCTCCTCTGACTTAACTGAACGGGTGGCGATTTCTCCACCTTGTCCCCACCCACCCCCTACACACCAATCAGCGTCTCATACATTGTCAAGGCCTCTTTCACTGGTCTTTTGGACCACGTCATTCAAACTCCTTCCTTCTCCGTTGCAACTCTACCTCCATGCTCCTGCACTGTTTTGTCAAACCCAACCTTCCTTTTTGCAACAGTCTATTCTCGCCTCCCTTTGCTTCCCTCACCACTTACAAAAACTTTTTTTCCTAACCTACAACAATGGGATCTTCTCGGGCATCGATGTGGCAACACCTGCTTCTTCCTTATACAGATTCTAGCAATCTGGAGCTCTTCACGTCCTTCCTTGTCTACGTCGATAGGCGATTACCTCCCCGATGCAAGATCCCACCACCATGAAGACTTCCTAGATCGAGAACTCCAGTGGAAGGTTCCAAATCTGGAACCAATCGTCCTCCCACCCGAACACCAACTGCTCAGCCCATCTATAGATTGATAACACTGAAAAATCCCTAAAGCACCCAAAATCTAGAACCGGGCATCCTCCCACACGAACACTAACGACTCCGCCCATCTACAGATCGATAACACCGAGCAATCCCTAAAGAGATTGCATGCAAGAATGGTGTTGTCGAGATTCACCTACAGCCACAACAAAATTCTCATCTCAAACTCACTAAGATGCTTCAAAACACTATCTTCTTCCTCCAAACAGCAATTTTGTGCAAGTCATTCTCCCATCTCCATGATCATTGCTCTGGCCCTTATCAACGCCACCAAACTCCATTGAAACTCCTTCCAAGCACTCTCTACCACCTTTGGATGGACCCTCACAATAGGACCACCAGTCACCGTCTCTCTCCAAACCCACTACCCTTCGTCAGATGTGATTCACCCCCCTCCCTGGAGACATCTTCCATGGTCATTGACTAGGGGTTCTCTGCTATCACATCCTAAATGGATCTAATGAACCCTTCACTCTTCTCCCCTTTGTTAACCTAACGGAGGTCTTGCCATCTTTCTTCCCTAGTTTTGCATTTCCCTTCTCTCTCCTAACCTCCTTCTGCAAAGACGCTCAATTCCCCACCTTCAGATTGTATGTTTCCCTTTGAACTGACAATCACCTACCGCCAAAATGATTTTCGTTTTGCATAGCAAGGATTTGATCCACCTCATATAGCCTCTCTATATGAACAAATGTGAATCCTCAAATTACCGCCAACCCCCTAATCCGGTGAATAACAACCTCCTTCACCTCCCCAAATCTTCCTAACACCCTGAGAAAGTTCAATTCCGACCATCTTCCAGGAAGCTTTCTACATACTGTGAGATCCATCCAGCAAGAATACCATTTTAATACATAGCCCAAGTATAGTTAGCATTGATTGATACTTCCTGACTGACTTCCTCACAATAGTTTAGTGTTGACATCCCATTTCTTTAGTCATATTAATAGTTTTCGAGAAGGGTTTCTTTTTCCTTGACACTAGTCATGGGGATTGGGAAGCCTCTGCAATAACCAAAACCCTCTTAAATCCCCAATGTATCAAAACCTCTGAACACGAACCTTTAGTTCGTGAACTTTTTCCACATAGAAGAAACAGCAAAACATCCTAGTAAACATAGTTTTTCTAAAGCAATTTACATGCAATAGACATTTTTGTAGGTCATGGAGATGTAGCACAATTATTGTAAATTGTTCCAAGGAGCATACACATAAGGTTCAGTAGATTCTTAACATATCACATGCAGTATCATGTAGTTGTTAGTCACACCTTATGGCCACAGAAGCCAACCCAGAGTTGTTAGTCATGTAGTTTTATTATCTTATGGTTAACAATTTGAGAGAATTTCGCACCAATGTGGTGCAAGAGATAATTTTGATCCATCTTGAAGAAAATCTTCGGCCCTTACTCTCTACTGAAATCAGCTGTCATTATTATCATTAAAAAAGAAACCATCAATGATAACCCAAATATTTTTTAATTCACAAACCACACCCAAGATTGGCCCTTGATGGAGTGGAATGGCATAAATGGATTCATGTAGCCAACCCCACTTAGTTAGGAGATGATGATGATGATGATGATGATGATGAAACAACACCCAAGATAACAAGTTGCCGAGTTGTTAGCAAATCTATGCTATATAGAATGCCAGTAGCATTTCACCAATTTTATCCCTACAATTAGTCATGGGGAGGAGCGTTACGCAGTCTTCAGGTATGGCAAGCCCTTCAACTAAGGGTTACTTTTTTCTTTTCAATTTAATAATAGTAACCCACTCCCACTTGTCTTCTTCTTTGCGTGTAGCCCGCACTAAGCATGGTAGCAGGGGGGACCATGGAACAAAGGCTCAATAAGGCCCACCATAATGACAATATATAACATCCACATCGTACATCCATTGCGCTAACTTGTGTTAGGATGTCAGCCCAAAAAACAAGGCAAATTTAAAGATCAAGTGGGTCATAACACCAAGAAAAAGTGTCCATGGGCCGCCCACTGTCAAAACCCTTTTCTTTCTCTCTCTACATGCAACCCGTAGTGCATGTCGCTGCAATGTTTTCCTCAAGTCTCTCTCTTGTTTTTCTCTCTCCCCTACTCTCTCCACGTGCGTTGCACATGCGATACCCCCTAGTGTCCCTTAAAGGCACATGTTACATAGGAAAGGCTTGACCAATACAAGATATGAGGAACATCAAAATGCTGAAATGTTGTAGATGTGCTTGATGTCCTACAATTAAAAGGACGAATTGCAAGCTGTTGGATCTAAATTGGGTCATTTTCCACTCAATTAAAAATAAAAATAAAAATAAATGGGTAGCCCATGTTTGATATGGAAACACATGACCACCATTTCTCAATGGCGACCATCTTCATGGAATTTGTGTTGCTCTCGTATTTAGCCTTAGCAGCAAACCCAATCGATTGGGTTCGAGCCTATGCATCAATGGTAAACAAGAGTGAGTTTCAACACTAAGGACTAGGGTTCGAGTGCATACTTCAAAAAAAACTAGACACCTATTTGAATTTCTCAAAAGATACACCCCAAAAAAAATAATAATAATAAAAATAAAATAAAATTCTCTCTTTATTGATTCTCATAACCAAGCATTGCAATGAACACATTCCATCAGGAGAACCCCACATTATACTAACCACCATCTCATCAAGAAGACCTACTCCTGGTTACTTGGTCACAATTACAACCCAACAAAATCCCTCAAGACAGTCATAACCATTCAAAGAATCACACAAGTGTAAAGAAATTTCCCAACCCTAGTAAGCACCTAAGTAGTTATTCGCCGATTTTCCACAAGAACGAAATTTCCCTCGATAATTCCAAAATTAATGAATATTACGCAAACTATTCATGAATAATGCATAAATCGCTCGGCCGTTTAAAAGACCCAAATAATTCAAGAAACTTTTTAGCCATTAATCTTTCGCCATAAAAATCACACACACAAAAAATCCCTACACATGCCTAATTGCCTCCACATTTTCTTTACCGAATCCAAACTTGTAACGATACACACAAGCACGACCATCATGGCGGGACCCATCTACCGGAGAGGTGGGGATCACCTACAAACAGCTGTGTAACACCTATATTCTTGCACCATACTCTGTAGTATCCAAAATCCACAATGAAGAATAAAAGCTTAAGGATTCAGTCCTAAGATGAAGAGCTCAAGTGCATCATCTTCTTATGCACTTTAAGAGTGTCCCACCTCCATTCTTTTGGATGGCTCAGATCATCTTGAGCCAACAAGGTTTTGAAATTTTAATGGGTGGTAAATGGAAGTCACGGGAGTAAAAGAATGGTGAAAAGAGATACGATTAAATTCGATTTGAGAGGGAGAGAGATGAATACCCGGCCATTGCTAGGAACCAGGTGCGCAGGTTAAGCAATCGAAACCGTCAAATGCCGGCCGCGTATTTTATCACTACCAGGCCTCTATCGAGGAAAAAGGGTCTTTTTCCCCGTTTCGATATTTGAAAATGGAGCGGTGACTTGAAGTCTTCCCTGGGAGAATGATTACGTTTTGTCTCTGTCGCGACTGAGACTCCAGCGTGTGTCGCCCGAACCGGGGCCCACATTTTGAGCATTCTGATGATCAGAACCGTCCATATTGTGGAATCCATGCTACAAGGTCGAAAAAAATAATCTGAACGGATGAATTTTACCACTACTTTACATAGATGAATTTAGAACAATTAAAAGAAGAATTTTGAAGGCTCAAATTCAACACTAAAAATCAGAGGCAGGAATCCTGTCTAAAGCTTGATTTCAGGAAGATAGCGCATTCATGGTAGTAAAGAAAATACGGACGGATCAAGTCATTCGACCGTCTCGGAATGTGGGTCCCACTGTCTGGAGACGTACACTGATACCTAAGTCGCGACGGGCGAAACGAAGTTGAGGGAGAGCTAGCATTATACGATATGCGTCCTGTCGCTCTGCACAATATACGCGGGTCTTTTGTAATTACTAGTGGGGCCCACTCTTCATAATCCAGATCGCTGGTATATTCTGTCCCACTAATGGTGGACAGTGACCAAAAAGAATACATGATAGAATAATTATTAACCATATGATTTTTGGCCTAGAAATAGATATGGATATGAAGAGAATAGAAGGATGGGTCTACAATCAACAAGAAAGAAGTCCAACATTTCGTGAGATTTTTGTGAAATTAAACATCCATAGCAGGATGAATTAAAACAATGGTCCAGATTACTGGATCGTGGGCCGACTTGCAAGACTTGAAAATGAGCAAATACTCAGATCTTCTATACTACGTGCCAGATGCGTGACCGACATCTTTGCACAGTGCACGTGGGGATTTCAACTCTGATAAGCAACGCCCGTGTATCACTAATCGAGATCACTGAACCGTTGAATCATCTTTGAAGGAGAATGTCCCAAACATCCTTGTTTGGCATCGTGGATTTGAAATACCTGGATTTAGAATTCCCCAGTTGTGTTTGGCAGCCCTGAATTCATCATTCCTTTTAGTCAACTTTTGCATGATATATTTATAGGGATTTAATTTAATTATTAAATTAATTTTAATATCCCTGAGCATACTTACGTAACGTTTGTCTCCTGATTGTAATAAGCCCTTTGGAATAGATACTTTGGAAAAGATTAAAGGAATCAGAAGTCTCCAATGGGCCACAAGCATAGGATCACATTCGAATGACTAATCAGTAATTTTTAATCATTGATTTACATGGACAATTTTTGGATGGTGCAGATCATCCTATTGAAGCAATTTTAGAGATGCAAATGATAATCTGACTATTTTTGGATATCATCAGTTGGTCATGTGCCTAATAGATTAGTATCCCTGTGACACACGGTTTTACATGCAACTCTTGGAAAGATTTTAAATGTAATCTTAGCTTTGATTTTAAAACCCCAATTACTTTATGTGCGAACATACGAGGGGATTTAAAATCCCCCAAAGTCCATGGTGCCAAATGACCTTAAGGTTTAACATCCAAGCAGTCTATAATAACTACTAATTATCAAAGTAGAAATTTCAATGACATAAACAACCATTGCAACACCCAAATCAATACAAAGTTGATAGAAGTTGTGCACGGGCTCCACCACACGTTGTGAATGTCTCCCTCAGTTGAACAAGATATAGGTTCTCTCACCCTAGCAACCATTTAAACTAAGTTCTCTTGCTAAGGATACAGTAGTCCTTGATCTGCATCCAATTCCTTCTTATTAAGTCCTCATCACATCTCCTAAGATGTCTTTTTTTCTTTCTTTCTTTCTTTCATGTTTTTTTGTATTTACATTTGGGGACCTTCTTAGATTACCATTTTTGTTATGAATTGATCAAGTCCTCGTCACATCTCCCATGATGTCTTCTTTTTTTTTCTTTCTTTCTTTCATATTTTTTTGTATTTACATTTGGGGACCTTCTTAGATTACCAATTTTGTTATGAATTGATCATATTTATTTATAGCTGTTATGCCTACAAACATTAAGGCCCTGTTTGGGAGAGTAGATTTGGAACCCCCTGGATTTGAAATCCTCCTATTGTGTTTGAGACCCTGGATTTAGAATCCCCTTTAATCCAAAAGTAGTTATGCATAATATATTTATAGGGTTTGAATTTAATTACTAAATCAACTTTAATATCTCTAATTAATGTAGGTATGTAATGTTTGACGCAATAGTTATAATAAGCCCATTGAAATATATACTTTGCCCGAAAATAATGAAATTCCAAGTTTCGAATAGGCCACGAGCACAAGATCACATCCGAATGACTAACTAATGAATTCTAACTATTGATTTACATTGATAATTTTTGGACGACGCATATCATCATGTTAAAGTAATTATAGTGATGCAATTGATAATTTGATTGGTTTGGGATATCATCAGTGGGCTATGTGCCCAATAGATTAATAGCTTAGTGACACACATGTTAGTTACACATGCAACATTGGAAAGGATTTTAGATGTAATCCAAACAAATTCAAACACAACCCCTTGAAATATGTACTTTGCCTAAAAATAATGAAATTCCAAGTATCGGATAGGACACAGGCACAAGATCACATCTAAGTGAGTAACCAATGAGTTTTAACCATTGATTTACATGGACAATTTTTGGACGGTGCATATCATCGTTTTAAGTAATTATGATGATGTAATTGGTAATTTAATTGCTTTGGGATTTCATCAGTAGGTTATATGTGTCACGCCTCAAATTTGGTAATCGGATTCATAGGAATCCTGATCGCCGAATTCGGTGCCGATAACCTCCGTAGTACCTCATTTTTGGCTCCTAGCGCCCATACGATAGATTCCGATCATGAGATCCTACAAGGAGGATTTTTCAATGTACATTTAACTCGTAATAAACATAACCATAAATATACCCAAATCACAAAGGCAACATCATCATCACATATCCACTAATATAAACATTTGAATACAGTGCTAAAAGGGAAATACATATGACAAAATTAAAGCTCCGGAGGTCCGCTGCATGCTCCAAGCTCAATGCTGCTGCAACCTAACGCCACCTGCACACATCTATCGTGCATAAGCTTATAGAAAGCTTAGTGGGTGGTGAAAGTGTGTGCACAAGGTAAGTGTCAAGTAAGCAATATTAGAGTAATCAGAGTATACGGAAATACTGATAAGGTCATGAATCATACGATATCAAAGTAAGCAGAAATACTGACGAGTCCATAAAGATATCATCAACCTCATCCAGGATATACGAAGAAAAGACATAGCAATTCAATGTCATATACTGAGAAAGTAATGTAAATCGACTATGTAATACGGAAACATAATGAACCATATCTCAGATATCGGTGATGCAATACAATATGCAATTCGGAAGAGCTATGAATACCATACAGAAACATAGCAACCCAAAATATTATATGCCGAGGATGTAATGCAATATGTGGTGCGAATGAAATGACCAAGCTAGAGTGAAGTCGGAATGATAGTACGTAGTATTGCAGGCTATGGGGTCCATCACAAGAGAATTCTATCCAAACCAGTCCCATACTTAAATTTGGATAGTCAGACTTAATGTGGTAAACTCCTAATCTCAGGTTAGTCGCGCGCCCAACCGAAATTTTTGCCATTACGAAGGTACATAATAATTAGTTGCGCACCATCAACCCGAGTAGATAGTGAATGAATGAATGAATGAATATGCAACTTCTACTCGATAAGTCCACATATCAGTACGGTTTCTCTCTGGGATCATCACCGGGGTCTAGTACACTCTATATACAAATCGCCACCCACTGACGCGCTACCATGCAAGTGGAAGAGACCTCACCATCCATCTGGACAGTAGTCAACCAATATCTACCCGGCACGTCGATAGCGGACCCATTCACGAGCTGGTCAAACTCAGCCTAGCTATGCCCCTACCCTCGGGCAGGTAAGGCCACACCCCCTCCCAACCGACCACGACACAGTGGGAGACGCGGCCTCCTGGTATTCGGCCCTCATGCGCTCATATATATCCATTCGGTCTCGACGTTGGGGCATCTCCTGGCCATGGAGGTTTTGGAATTTTCACCCAGGAACATCTATGACACCCATATGCTAGAACCAATTTCCGGTGTCCCATCTGGTCATCCACGATATGCCTGTGGAGGTTACAACCCTGATGTCGCTAGAGCACATATTGCAAGATAGATGAGTCATGCATCAATCCTGCGCATACCGTGCGCTCATATGAGACAATCTCCGCCTGTCAAGGAGTCTCATAACAACTTGCTTAATGACATATACAATGGTCAACCACATATCATAACAAATATATAGATGATGCATATGGGCATTTATCATGATGTTACGCTGTCACATACTCATAACCGGTATTAATAACCGGCATCGACAATGTGGACATTTAATCAACATTGCGCTCAAGAAATGGCCCACATAGAGCCTAACATATAGTGGGCCCATAGCCTCACATAAGGGCCAAACATACAACACCATGAGCCTTTTACATAGGCCTAACATACATTACAATGGGCTCCATCGCCTGGCCCTCAATACATCACAATGGGCCTCATCACATAGGCCTCATATACATCACATTAGGCCTTAAACACGGGCTGAATACATATCACAACGGGCCTCAAATATGGGCCACATATATATCACATTGGGCCTCAACAATCGGCCTCGATAATCTGAATCGGCAATCGGCCACAGCAATCAGAATCGATCAATAATCGGCATCGATGATCGGAACCTGCAATCAGCCACAACAATCGGAATCGATCGATAATCGGCCTCGATAATCGGAACCGCCAATCGGCCATGACAATTGGAATCGATCAATAATCGGCCTCAATGATCGGAATCGATAATCAACCATAACAATCAGAATCGATCAATAATCGGCCTTGATGATCGGAACCTACAATCGGCCACAACAATCGGAATTGATCGATAATCGAAATCGGTAATTAGCCATGACAATCGGAATCGATCAATAATCGGCCTCGATGATAGGAATCGACAATCGGCCATAACAATCAAAATTGATCGATAATCGGCCTCTATAATCGGTATCAGCAATCGTCCACAACAATCAGAATCGATCAATAATCAGCCTCGATGATCGGAACCTCCAATCGGCCACAACAATCAGAATCGATCAATAATCAGCCTCGATAATCGAAATCGACAATCGGTCATGACAGTCGGAATCGATCAATAATCGGTCTCGATGATCAGAATTGGCAATCAGCCACAACAATTGGAATCGATCGATAATCAGCCTCGATAATTGGTATCAGCAATCGGCCATAACAATTGGAATCGATCAATAATCGGCCTCAATGATTGGAACTTGTAATCGGGCATAGCAATCGGAGTCAATCGATAATCGGCCTCGATAATCGGAATTGATAATCGGCCATGACAATCGGAATCGATCAATAGTCAAATTCGATGATCGAAATCGACAATCGGAATCGGATCGGAATCAACCTCGAAAATCGGCCTCAATAATCAGAATCGACAATCGAAATCAACCTCGATAATCGAAATCGGCAATTGGAATCGGCCTCAACAATCGGAATCGGCCTCGACAATTGGAATCGATGAACGGAATCAACCTTGACAATCGGCCTCGATACTTAGAATCGACAATCGGAATCGGCCTCAACAATCGGCCTCGATAATCAGAATCAATAATCGGAATCGACAATCGGAATCGGCATCGACAATTGGAATCAGCCCTGACAATTGGAATCGATGAGCGGAATCAACCTCGACAATCGGCCTCGATAATCAGAATCGATAATCGGAATCGACCTCAACAATTGACCTCGATTATCGGAATCGGCCTCGACAATCGGAATCGGCCTTAACAATTGGAATCGGCATCGACAATCCGGCCTAACAAACACTGCCTATTAATGTGGTCATTTAACCAACACTGCTCCCAAGGAGTGGCCCACATATAGCTAAAAATATAGTGGGCCCATGACCTCACACAAGGGCCTAATATATATTACCATGGGCCTTAGTCAAGAGCCTAATACACATCTAATACACATCACGATAGGCCTCACCAAATAGGTCACATATACATCATACTGAGCCTCACCAAATGGGTCATAAATATATCACATTGGGCCACACGTACGGGCCTCTCATACATCACATCGGGCCTCATCCCATGGCCTCAAATACATCATAATGGGCCTCATATCTGGGCTGCATACACATCACTATGGGCCCCATACACGGGCCGCATATACATTACAATGGGCCTTGGCACATGGGCCATAAATACATCACATTGGGCCTCATATAATCAAGTGGGCCACATTAACGGGCCGCACCAATGGGCCTCATAAACATCAAGTGGGCTGCACCAATGGGCCGCACCAATGGGCCTCATATAGGTCAAGTGGGCCGCATCAATGGGCCTAACATATATGACAATGGGCTGCTCAATAGGCCACACCAATGAGCCTCATACACATTAATTGGGCTGCATCAATGGGCCACACCAATGGGCCATGAAATAAATACATCACAGTGGCCCTCAGAACTTGTTGATGTGGTACCGCAGCTACATAACTGGAGTGAGGTACGCCAGCCAATCCAATCCCCACCGTTTAAGGTCTAGACGGTGTGGATATACAACATATCATCAAGGTTGGCCCCATCGGGGGTGGACAGTGTGTAGATGCAACACATACATTTAATGGGGTCCACAGATAAATGGTGACGGTGTAGATACAACACTGCATCATGGTGGAGCACATGTCCAGCCACCGGACAGTGTGGTGAAGAATACATACATTAAGGTGGACCCCACACACATCACCAAGGTGGGCTCCACATAACCTGCCACATCAACAACTATAGGGCTGGTGTGTGGTACACCAGCCAAACCAATCCAATCACAAGTGGGTCCCACGGAACCATCCAAGCACAGACGGCCTGGAACACAAAACATGCATCACAGTGTGGTCCGCGTCCATAGACTAGACAGAGTGGATAAAACATTTACATCATGGTGGACCCACGACCATCAGCTAGATGAACAAATGGACGGTGTGTGTAGCACATACATCACCGTGGGGTCCACGGTCGTGGACACTGACGGAGTGGATATAGAACAAATACATCGTGGTAGGCCATACCCGTCCAGCAAACATGGTGAATGACATCGCTGAAATCACATACATCAGGGTGTGCTCCATGGTGCACCATCCAGGGACAGACGGCTTGGATATACAATGCATAAATCAAGGTGGGTCCCACCTACCCACATCGTATCACATGTGTGGGGTGGGCCCACTCCATCAACGGATAGACGGCGGGATACAAAACATGCAACATGGTGGCCCACAGCACACACGGTGTGAACAAATACATCATGGTGGTTCCTTAGCACCGTCCAGATTTCTCTGAACGGTGGGGATCTTGGGATGGCACGTGGATCAAGGTGGGTCCCACGTGGGGCCCTACTTTCATGTGTATAGCCATATTATATATAATATAATATAATATAACATAGTATATTATAATATAATATAATATATATAAATTACAAAAAAAAAAAAAAAACAACCGTCCAGACCCTTAGATGTTCTGGACGGTGCAGATTCTGGCGCAAATATCATGGTGGGTCCACACGTGTGGCCCACCTCTCATGTATATATACTACGTTATATTTATATAATATTTATTTAATATAACCTGCCGACGTCCAGGCCTGGATGGACGGCCTGGACATTGTACACGTCCAACGAGTGGGGCCCATTGGACTCTCTCAACAGCAGCAGGTGCTGCTGGCCGTCCAGCAGATGCACGGCCCAGCTGCAACATGGCCATGAGGTAGGTCCACACGTGTGGATCAAGCAAATATTTGTGTTTTTCCTTCACCCAGGAGTGCTGGAGACTGGATGTGCCAGCCCCAGCAGCTGGGCCCCAATCAGATTGGGCCCACTGATGGACGATCTGGCCTGATAAGACACAAACATCAAGGTGGGGTCCGCATGTCCCACCCGATGGACGGTTGTCCACCTGAGATTTAAATCTACTTCATTGGATGGACGGTGTGGATACACACGTCGATACACACTCAACTAGTGGTGGGTCATCATGGCTGTGAAGCATGGATCAAGTGGGCTGCACACCAACACACAAAGAGCGAGAGAAAGAGAGAGAAAAATCGGATGGTGGAGGGCCCCCACCACTATGGGCCCCTCTTTACAATGCATACATCAAGATGGGTCCCACCATATGTGGGCCCTCTAATCATCAAAATCAAGCAAAAATCACCAACAAACAATGAAGATTCACCCACCGTTCTCGCTTCTTCTAGACTCCTTGGACTCCTTAGCTCCAAAGCTCCAACTTTAATGGAAGAAGATGAGGATTGGATGGCTAAGATGGTAGAGATGGGAGGTAGGGAGGTGGACCACACACAAAGCTTCTCTCCCATGAATGTTGGGTTGCTTGGGAAAATGAAAGAGAGATGAGAAAGAGGTGTGATGTAAGGAGAGAGAGGGATGGTGAGTGATGGGTGATGGGGAGAGTTGACTTTGGGGATGAGTAGTTGTACTTGGGGATGGGTGTGAGTGATGGAAGTGATGTGTACTTAATTGATGGGATTGATGTGATGTATCGTAGGGATTCCTTCGATTTTTGCAACATGCGACGTTTTCCTCGAACTGAACGTGGGCCCACATCTCCTGGCCCGGGTATCACCTCGGCGTGTAATACATGGCGTCGGAATCGCGGCGACGGCGCGGTCGCAAGGGTACAAGTTTCGAGTCGAGCTGACTCTGAAATATGGGACACGACTAGGATTGCGTGCAAATACTGATAACAGATTGCGGGTCGCCGGAATTCAATCGGGAGGACCGTGAAATCTTATGGAATAGTACGGGCTAAGATACGAGCCTCACAATGTGCCCAATAGATTAATAGCTTAGTGACACACATGTTAGTTACACATGCAACACTCGGAAGGATTTTAGATATAATCCAAACTTTCACCTTGGATTTCAAACCCCCAGGATTTGAAATCCCTAATTACTTTATGATATCAAACAAACCAGGAGATTTAAAATCCCTCCTCCCCCATGTTGAAATATATACTTTGCCCAAAAATAATGAAATTCATAGTCTCGGATAAGATATAAGCACAAGATCACATCCGAGTGAGTAACCAATGAATTTTAACTATTGATTTACATGGACAAATTTTGGACGGTGCATATCATCATATTAAAGTAATTATAGTGATGCAATTGATAATTTGATTGTTTTAAGATATCATCAGTGGGCTATGTGCCCAATAGATTAATAGCTTAGTGACACACATGTTAGTTATACATGCAACTCTTGGAAGGATTTTAGATGTAATCCAAACTTTCACATTGTATTTCAAACCCCTTGGATTTGAAATCCCCAATTACTTTATGGTGTCAAACATACGAGGGGATTTGAAATCCCCTCTCCCCCAACCCCAAATCCATGGTGCCAAATGACCCCTAAGTTTCATCCCATGCTTTTAGTTTTTATGCAAGTGACAAGAAATTGGATGTTGATTCAATCAATGGATATGAAATTGTGCAAGCATCAGCTTATCTTAATGGAATTTCTACTTTGGGTATAAGTGTAAAAGGAAAATTAGAAGAGTAATCTTACAAATAAGCAATCTCAACTTTTTTCCTTATTATTATTATTATCATTATTTGTATACTATACCATTTGAAGGGCCATTTACACGTATTATTATCTTACTTAAATGTAAGAGAGAATGTGTAGGACATCAAAAGTGAAATTTATATTGGTCACTGTTCGTCAACCCCGAGTGCAAGGCTGTGCTGTAGTAATAACTCTGTGAGACCGAGGTCGAATCCACAGGGAATGGGAAACACGATCTAGTGTTAATCTAAGTCTAACTTGGTTGGTTAGATTTTAATCCAACGATGTGAAAGGAAAAATAAATAATAAAGATAAAACACTAAGGATTTAGGAATTCATTTTAGTAATCTCAACATCAATTTGCAGCTTCAATATTAATCAAAGTCCTAATCTATCCGGTTTGATGATAGAGAGGTTAAACCATTCACAAGTATTAAGATGAATATGATTTCAATTGACCTGTTCTTCCATTAAGTACTCGGACATCAATTACAGGGAATCGAAAGCATCTAATGTACCCATAGGCATTATTGGATAAATCAATTATACATATTGATTCCTTCTCTAGATCAAGGCTAAACATTTGCTAAATCGGAGTATTCGTTGTACCCAGAGTGCACAATGAATCCGGAAATAAACAACTCAAAGACCTTCAAATTAAATTTAAATTAAACCAATCTACCGTCATTATTCAAATTAATAACATTGAATTCAACAAATTAAACACTGAACTTAACTACAAGCTTCATCCCTTAGCCTTAGCTAAGAGATTAGCTAGTCATAACTAACTCAAAAACAAAAGAAAAAGTAAAAGATCAACTAGAAGTTATGAAGAAATTGAAGTAGAAGAACATTGTCGGCACTCCACCTAGGCATTTTCTCCCTTTTCAAACCCTAAAAGATTATTTGGAAAAGCTTAAGGACTCCTTTAAATAGTTTTGGAACTTAATCCTTTCACACCACATCGGAAAAGTTTGCAAATCGACTTTGAATTTGTGCAGTTATCATGGCTTTAATGGAACCTTTGATGACATCGGAGCTCTTTCGATGACACATTCGATGACATTGAACATTCCTTCGATGGCATCGAAGAGTGCATGAATCTGTCCAGCAATGAACTAAGAAAAATCATAATTTTAAAGTTTCTCAATGGGTCGAAGTAGCTTCGATGGCATCGAAGTTAGCTTCAATGGCATTGAAACTTACTTCGATGTTATCGAAGTCTGTTTCTATAATTTTTTCAAAACTATGTTTTTCTAGCCCCTAGAATTTTAGAATATGATTTTTCTGAATTTGAATTTTTAGGATTCATTTTCCTTAGTTTCTTCACTTTAAATATTCGATTCTCTTCATTCCTCACTTGGTTTCCTTCGATCTTTAGCATGTGGATTATTCATTATTGACTTCCAAATATCTAATTACTCATCATCTTCTTTTAAGCTCTAAATCCATTCTTTTAAGCGCATATTCATCATAGGCTTCCAAATCACATGACATGACAAAAACGTATAAAATTAAATTAAATTAATACTTAAATGTCAGGATAAGTAATGTAATTAAAGGGTTAAATATGTAATCTTTGAGTCTTAACACATTATTGTTGCGTAGCACGCTAACAACGCCGTGAACCGAGATCTAATCTCCGGTCTCACCCATAAACGATAAACAAGAAGAAATATAATCTAGAGATAGAATCAAAGCATACCAAACAAACCACAAGACAAGACATACGTGGAAAAACCCTAACAAGTGTAAAAAAACTACAGATGCAAACTTCCACTATAAAGAAAAACGAAGATTGCAAGCAATATACAAACCTCTTGATGCTCCCATGTACAAAGATAACCCTTAGCCTAGCTTAGAAAACCCTTTCTTATATGTTAGAATAGACCTAGGAACCCCTATTTATAGTTTAGACAACTCCCTTCTGCACCTTGGCGAAAATCGCCTCAAAAATACGCAGTTCGTGCAAAATCCGCAAATGAATCTGCATAACCTCGACTGGTTGAGTGGACCCGCGACCGGTCGAGTGGGCCACTCGACCGGTCGAGCAGACCACTCGACTAGTCAAGCAACCTTGTCCAGATGTGGCTCCACATCTCAACAATTGTAGCTGTAGTTTACAAATTGTAACTACATACTAAGAAGGCAGTGTTTAGATACAAGGAAGGAAAATAAGAAATGTAATTGTTTCTTGTCCCACATCTATAATGTTGCTAAAAGTGTGTATGTTTGGGACTAAATTACACAATATTAGCCAAATAGGAGATAAATATTATCCTCATAGCATTGATTTCCCTTCCATGTATATTTAATTTCTCTTCAATGTATATTAGCTAATTAATATCTTTCATTGTATATACATTGTATATGTCTATATAAACTCCATTTGACATAAACCATATATATAGAAAATCATCTGAAGAATTCTCCAAAATTTGTTTTGTTTATTGTGTTATCATGGCATCAGAGTGGTTAATTTAGCCATTTATCATTGAGCCTATTGTCATTGCAATCATCATCTTCGTGAGTTTTTTTTTTTTATTTAAAATTTTTGGTTGTTCTTGCTATTACTTGTTGTGAGCCTAACATTTAGTTAGTGAAGGGTTGATCTTTGTGAGTCACTAAATCTCTTGTTACAAGGAAACTTCATTATGTCGTTCGTTTCTTAGACAATCCTCAACCATGTATAACCATCGCCAGGTACATTTTACTTTCAAGTTCTATACCATCTCCTACATTTCAGTGTTCTAACATACGTCCTTTCTACCTTTATATCATGGATTACTAGTTTTATTTTCGTTGCATATTTAATAGTACCAATTATGGACTTTGGTCCATTCGTTATGAGAATTTTCTTCACAGACGAGAATTGTGGGGTATAGTTGATGGAACCAAACATATTCCTGCAATAGATCAACAAAAAAGAAATGGTTGATTGGAAAATGAAAAATGAAAAAAATTATCACTTGGATATTGAATTTAGTTAAAAGTCTATTGCAATTGGCCTAACCCCTCATAGGACCACAAAGGCAATGTGGGATCATTTGAAAATGATATGTTACCAAAGTAATGAAGATAAGTTGTATCAACTTGAGCAAGACTTGGCTCAAATCATACAAGGCAATCAGACTGTTCAGGAATTTTATAATGTAATAGTGGGCATATGGACTAAGATGTCGATGATTGGATATTGAGTTTCTAGCTAATACCATTACCATCTTCCAAAACATGTGTGAGCACACCCATGTTTGATGGTTTATAATGAAACTACACCTCAAATTTGAACATTGTCAAGCTTCGTTACTTGATGAAGTCCACTTCATGCTACGAGTATTGTGATGTCTAACTTGTTAGCCAAGAAACAATGCCTCAAAACTTTCTTTGTTATACCCAAACTACCTGCCACATTGGATACCTTTCTTTTGGCCTCTTCCTCCACACCAGGAAAATGTAATATGTCTCATGTTTAGTGTCATTGATGTAAAAAAATTTTACATCTTACTACGAGCTGTAAAGATAGCCCCCTATGCGACTTTTACAAAATTTGTGGCCACATCATCCATGAGTTAAAAAAGAAGTAGAAGGCAAGAGCTAAGGCATATATGTCCATGAATGATGAATCGTCCCCTGCTACACCTACTCCTGGTGGTCCCCTTACTCTAAAGATGATCCAACAAATTGTCCAGGCTTTGTCTGCTTCTGGCTTATTAGGTACATCCTTTCAATCTCCTTAATATCTCGATTCCGGTGTGTCCAACCATATCACAGGTGCAACTTCTCATCTTCATAATGTTAAATCATATCAAGGCGCCCAAGTCATTTCTATTGTGGATGGCAATTATTTACCCATTTCATTTATTGGGTCATTATCTTTTTCTTCTTCTCAATATCGTATATTTACACTCTAAGATGTTTTTCATGTACTAAAATTGTCTGTTAATCTTATTTTTATGGGTCAATTAGTACAAAACAAATGTTTAGTGATATTTCTCCCTGATTGTTGTTTTGTGGAGGATCTGGCAACAGGAAAAGTAGTTAAAATGGTAAGCAGAAAGGGTGACCCTTCTTTTTGGAATTTGATACTTTTATTGCACCAACTTTGTTTTTTTTTCCTTCTTCAGTTGATATTAGTCATGTGAATAGATTGTGGAAACTAGTTATCCACACTCTAATAGAGTCTGCCACTTATTTTCTTATGGTATTTTGGATAAATTGAAAGCCAATAAATCTTTCCATCGATATTTCATATTTTTTATATTGTTTATCTAAGAGTAAATATTTGTCATTTTCTCTTCATACCTCACTCAACTGCTTCTTTTTAAATTGTGCACACTGATGTTTAAGGACCATCTCCAGTTTTATCCATGTCTAGTATGTAAAATTGTGTGATCTTTATAGATGATTTCTCAATATATACATGAATATATTTCATGTGCTCCAATTTGCAAGTATTCACATTGTTTTAACAATTCTTTGTTATGGTGGCCATGCACTTTGAGAAAAAGATTAAGGTTCTTTGCTTAGATTCAGGCAAAGAGTACATCTCTTTAAAATTCGATACATATTTACGTGATCAAGGAATTATTCATCAGAAAACCTGTGTAGACATACCTTAGAAAATTGAGTTATTAAATGAAACAATCAATACATTATTAAAACAACCAATACCTTGATGATTGAGACTTTTATTCCAAGTACCTTCTGGATTGAAGTGATGCTATACTCTATATATATCTCATAAACCGCATATCGACTAAACTTATTAGCAATGTTTGTCCTTATTTTATTTTATTTGGTTCCTTACTTGTTACTTCACATTTTTTATTGTGTTTGTTATGTTCATATTTCCTCACATGAGTGACACAAACCTTCTTTAAAATCAGTTTAATGTATGTATCTTAGATTCAAAGACAATCAGAAAGCCTATCGGTGCTATGACCTTTATGCTTGTCACATTCATATTTTAAGAAATGTTATTTTTAATAGCATGTTCCATTTTATTCTCCAAATTCATTGACTTCAAGAAATAGCTATGTTGTCCGTCATGGGTGAACGTGGTTCCTTGATATACCCCTTGTTTCATGTATGCCTCCCACTCCTGTGCAGGCTCGTCAACAACGACAACAAGAAGCGCCTCCTATTTTCCTCCTCCTCCTATTACTCAACTTGTAGCCAATCATTCCCTTCCAGAGGTACATTGATTTACTTGAATATTACATCTTCCAAATTGATTCATTTACTTTATGTTTTTTAGTCTCAAGTATGTCTATCCCAACCTCATATTCTTAGGCTTTTACACGACAATGTTGGAGAGATGCCATGGCTGAAAAATTATAGGCTCAACAGATAATTATATACGGGATCTTGTTCCTCGCCCACCTGGTCAGTATGTAATTAGAAGTAAATGGGTATGCTTTTTAAAGTTAAAATTCAATGGTTCTCTTGATCGGTATAAAGCTTGTCTCATAGCCCAAGGTTATAAATAGGAATATGGCATCAACTATGAGGAGACCTTTGCTCTGATAATAAAAACGAAGACTTTCCAGACATTACTTACAATTATTGGGACTCGTAGTTGGCTCATTCAACATATTGACGTCAAGAATGCCTTTTATTCATGGTGATGTACAAGAAACCGTGTACATGACTTAGCATCCTAGTTCCAACACAGGTAAAAACAATTTGGTATATAAACTTTGAAATATATTATATGGGTTAAAATAAGAACCTCATGCTTAGTTTCAATCGTTTCATGAAGTTATGACTGGTGTGGGATGTCAACAGAGTGGTCATGATCCCTCTTTATTCATACGATCCTCCTCAGATGGTATTTTGATTCTATTTGTGTTATGTTGATTATTTACTCTTAATTGGTAGTGACACAGTTGACATTACAAAGCTTCAGAAAGTTCTTCAGTCATCCTTCCATATGAAATATCTATGCAGTCTTACATACTTTTTTATATTGAAAGTTTCTCACATTAATCATTGTATACTTGTTAGCTAATGAAAATATGCCTAATATCTCATTAATAACATAAATCTTTTTGATAATATGATTGTTGAGACGCTAATGGAATTAAAGGTTCAATATGGTAAACCAGATGGCGACCTTTTAAAGCAGCCTACCCTATATCGTTACCTTATAGGCAACCTTGTTTACATAAGATTAGACCTGAAATTGCTTGTGTAGTACAAGTTGTTAGTTAGTTTGTTGTCAATCCATGTACCTTATAAATGACAATTGTCCGAGGATTAGTTGCTACTTGAGGGGCACTGTAAATTGATCATTGTTCTTTTCTTCTACATCTTCTCTTAAACTTGTTGCATATGTCGATGTTACTTGGGCAAGATATGCTCTGACTTGACGATCTACTACAGGATATTACATATTTCTTGGCACTTCTCTTATCTCTTGGAAGTGCAAGAAGCAAGCGACTATCTTTAAGTCTAACATAGAGGCCGAATATAAAACTGTCTTTCACATGCAGTAAGATTGCTTGGCTATGAGGACTACTCTCTGATTTTAGAATTCATCTACTTACCCCAATTACACTCCATGTTGAATACACTAGTGCTATCCAGATAGCGTTCAATCTTGTTTTTCATGAAAGGACAAAGCATATTGAGGTTGATTGTTATTTCATTTAAGAAAAGTTTCGGTTATGAATTATCTCTCCCTTATGTGGAAATTCATAATTAGATTGCATACATTCTTACAAAGATTTGATGAGTGCTAGACATTCCTTACTCATAAGCAAACTGCTGCTGGTAAATCACCTACATCTGTTTGAGAGGGAGGTGATAAAAATTACCCTCGTTAGATTGATTTCCCTTCCATGTATATCAACTAATCAATATCCTTCCTTATATACACATTGTACATCTCTATATAAACTCCATTTGGGTTAAAGCAAATATATAGAAAATTATCCAGAGAATTCTCCAAATTTTCTTTTATTTATCATGTTATCAATAGGAAATATTATAGGGACTTTAATTTTTTAAATAAAACAGGTCTTTATCCAACAACAATATGTTTGAACATTCACAATGTATTTCTAAACGTGGTTGTTTCAGAATACTAGTTTTTCAAGTTGTCAAATTTTCTTTCCAAATGTTGTCTAACCAGAATATAAGATTATCAACTATGACCTTTATTTTTCCAAATGTGGGTAATGCAGGGGCATTTTCACACCGGGCTCGACTAGGGTCGCTTGTGGGTTACAGGGGCACACTCAGGGTGGGTGCGGCCCACGGAGGAGGTCTCGTGTTCGAGACTTCTCACCAGGGTTGATTAATGCGCATTTCACATCCGGCTCAAGTGGGGTAGCCCGTGAGATGCGGGGACACGCTCAGGGTGGGCGGCCCATGTGATTTGGGGCCCACGAAGGAGGTTTGGCCGAGGTCCTAACCCATGCGATGTGGGGCATGAGCTATGAGATAAAGGGATTAATTCGCCATACTCTAACAATTCGAGCTTTAAGAGCAACTGGTTAATTGTCCTACATCAGTGAGGTAATACTTTTAAACCACCATTCTATTATCAGGTAATTTTCATTACATGTAATGATTGCAGTCTTGCAATTCAATACATCCAAATCTTAAACAGGCCCTAAAGTAAGGTTTGCAACAACAAACATTGGTACGTTTTTATGCTGAATGTGCACCACTACAGTAAATTCCTTCCTAACCAACAATCTTTATACCATGGTAAGTTTATCATCGAAACTAGTAGAAACTGCATGTGCACATGGTTTTAGGGCTCATTTTTTGGTTTATATTAAAATGCATTGGAATCCATATAACAATTCCAACAGAATGGAAGTGATTTGATATATTTAGTTGTATTTAACAATATATGAGTGGAATCCCGTGGAATAAAATTTTTGCATTTAGCTGCCTAAATTTTAAACAAAAATGAATTTTGTTATATGTAAGACTTTTATTAGGTGGTCCTACATGATCAATGGCTCAGATTGATTAAACATATTGACTATTAGATATCTGGACTGAGCATACTAATGAGCCCCATAGAAGTTGTGACTGGTTCAAAAACACAAGAAGTGGTGTATTTGGACTTGGTTACATATCCAAAGACCTTAGGATAGACATGGACTCTAAAATATTTCTGTGAAACATGAATTTATACAGAGACATGAACTCTTATAATGTATAAACTCTTAGAAAAAGAAGGGTTGTAATAGGTTAAACTACTCCAATTCTCTGTTCTTATACATAAAGTTTTTGATCCATTCACCTATAAAATGTGTAGGAAACATCTTCTCCTGTCTTAGGTTTTTAGAATGGTGTAAGTTGCCAAATATCAAAATTTATCCTCGTCCATTGACATCAAACATAGTTTCACATTTAAGTATATGATCTAGATCAAGGTACCATTTGATAAAACTTATTTTTAAACTTATACGATTCAAATTAAGTAAATTCATATTATTAAGTGCTCAAATTAATTTTTATTAAAAATATGCGCTCCAGCTCCCCCCTCCCTCCTCCCTTTACTTAATGTTATAGGTTGAATACTGAAAGTGATGGCACATTAAAATTTCTTTTCACTTTTGACTAAATATATCCCTAAAACTATTTCAAAATTATAATTTAGAACTTTAAGTTTTTAACAATTAACTTAATTTTTAGAGATTATTTTTCAATTTATCAAGCGACACCTAAGTATGAAATATGAGATTATTGCAATAGGGATCTTTGGCTCAATTTACTAAACTAAATTTTTGAAAACCCCTTTTATTCCACTACATTTTGATGTAGAAATTTAACAAGTTGTATCAGAGTGATCATGTTTTGTTATAACCATTGGTTTATGAATTTTTACAACATGTAACCCGATCTTATTTAGTGTTGGCATTAGTCAGATTGTAGAACTTTGAATGAGGATAAAGTATTACTAAGTTTCAATGTAAACAGATTTTCAGACTGAGAGATCCCACCATTTCAATTTTGCAATGTCACTAACGACGTAAATTGAAGGATAGATTGTTTGAGGGTGTGAAGGCAAATTTATATCATTCTTTTCATTCATAATAATTAGTTTATATTTATGTAATGTTCATTTTGGTTTAGTATATAACATAGATTAATGGTATTTTTATGATTCTATATTTATCACATGATCATATGGTCTGTGAGTAATGGTCTATTTTGGGCTATTCTTAATTGTGTTATTTAGGATATTCATCTAATGATTGATCTCATCTTGCCTTTTGAAATAGATCACTTGAATTGATTAGGATCTTGATGCACAATGTAGATATATTGAATGCATTCGAAGCTGTTAAAATTGAAACATGGACACCATTTGGAAATCACATATACATATCGGTATCACTGGAAACATTGCAGAGAAAAATTATGTATGGTTTAAATCATTTGGAAGATGTCTGTGGCCTTGTTAACATCTCCCCCTTTCAATCTATGTCCATACAAATGAACATAAGGGGAAGAGGATGGAAAGTGTTAGCAAGCAACCCCCCCCCCCCCCCCCAAATTTATCTTCTCAATTTTCTACATGATACATCATCCTCACTCTTATTGGTTTTAAACTTCAATTTGGAATCTCATAAAACCTTTATAATTCTAAATATCCAAAATTACGGTTTTATGGGAGATTCCAAAATATGAAAATTTTCCTTGATTAATGGCCTATATGTTATTCACAATTTATACTGTTCAATGTTTGTTAAATTGCATATATATGATGTTTTTGTTCAAATCTATCCATTTGATTATCAGGATTGGCCTGCTTTTCTTTGTTGTTGGCCTTACGATGAGTAGTTCGTCGATGTTGCAAAGAGGTGATGATAATGGCAAGTTGGGCCTTTATTACAACATTATGCTCTAAAAGGCAGATTAATCAATAAGACATTGTAAATAACCATTACACCTTTTGTTAAGGACGAGCTCTCATGCCTTCTCATGGATTAATATTACTATCATCTTTTTTTTTTTTTTTTTTTACCTTAGGTCATAGAGCTTTTGGGGGAAGGACTAGAGGCATGCTCAAAATGGAAGGAGATGACTACAATGTCACTATTTAATAGGCCAGTGTATAGGAGACTGGCTTAGCAAAGACCTTTTTCTTTCTCAGATCATCCTTCTCAAGTGTGATGTCACCACCATCAACCATTTGTTGGATAAGATTATGTAGATACCTCACTTAAAATGAGAGCGAACTACTCTTCCAGCTTCAACACAACTTTGATAAAACCATCCCTGGGTGATTTGGCAATCACTAAAAATCTAAATGGGTATAATAGAAGGTATTCTTGGCATGTTTTCATAATAACTTAAGGACCAAATGGACAGATCCAAAACCCGATGAATCAAATACTGAACAATTATCTAGACTTTTGGAACCCTGATTAACTTGATCATTTCAATAAAATATACCTAGCTGGTTTAGAGATGAATAAACAGTTTAAAAAATTAAGTAGATAAGGACCCTGATATGTCCTATAAATACCTATTGAACCAAACTAGTAGATTTGAAGTCTAACCAATTAAAAATAATCAAACATCCAGACCATCCAGGAGCCCAAACTGCGTACCACCTTGGTGAAATCTCCTCTAATTTACTTTAATACCTCAAAAAATTTCACGCTTGTATATACACACAGGTACTTACCCACGTATACATCCCAATTTGAACTCACATTTTTTTTTTAAAGATTGACACTTAAACTTGTACTACGTACATATACTTAGACTATCGTACACCTTATAACAACATTCAAGCCCAATGTATCCAAGTATACTCAACCTAATGACAAACCAACCATTGAAAAGGTCACTCATCACCAAATCAAGACATCTGATTATCCACATCACCCGGTCATGATAAACTTATTGGGAATTGTTCTGCGGAATGACACAGAGATAGATCTAAGATAACAATCTAATAATACCAATAAAACACAATAGAACACAAAGATTTAACATGGAAAATCCTTCCGGGAAAAAACCATAGCACAAAGCGACAGTTCTTCACTATAAAAGTAGAAATTACAAAGAGAAAGGACTTACCTGATTCGAATAACCTCGAATCTCACCCTTGTTACACCCTTTGCAAACCCTAGAACCCTTTTAGAAACCATTTGTGTAAGGCCCGTATCCTAGACCGTACTGTTCCATAGGCTTCCGCGGTCCTCCCGGTCGAATTCCGGCGACCTGCGATGCGTAGATAGTATTTGCGTGCGACCATCAGTCGCATCCTGTATATTAGAGTTGACTCAACTCAAAACTTGTACCCTAGCGAATATGCCATCATCGCAGTTCCAACGCCACGTTTCGCGCGTCGATGCGATACCTAGGCCAGGAGTTGTGGGTCTGCATTCATTTCGAGAAAAATGCCGTGCGTTGCAAATTCTGAGAGAATCTCTACCCTAATCATCACATCAATCAATTAAAGTACAAGTACACAACCCATCCTCTCTTACCAACAAGACAAACAACCCATTCCTCTCCCATTCCCAAAGTTAACTCTCCCTCTCTCCACCCATCCCTTTCTTACGCTCACCCATCACCCATCACTCACTCTTACATCACCTCTCTCTCTCTCTCTCTCTCTCTCTCTCTTTCTCAAACCATTTCTCAAGCAATCCAAGAGAGCCAACGTCCAAGCTATTTCAAAAGAGCTAGGTGTGGCCTACTTCCCTACCCCAAAAACTCTCATCTCCACCATCCAAACTTTATCATCCACCATCAAAGGTTGAGCATAGGAGCTAAGGAAGTCAAGGGACCAAGAAGGAGTGCAATAGGTGGGTGATCTTAGGATTTCCACCCTCAATTTCTATTTGAGGGCCCACTTGAGGTGGGACCCATTTGATGTATGTGTTACAACACTTGGAAAGGAGCTCATAGTGGCGGAGCTCCTCCCTCACACACACGTCTCTCTCTCTCTCTCACTCTTTCTTCTTTTGGTGATGATGATGATGTTAGTGGCCCACCTATGACGTATGTATTTTATCCATTTTGTCTGCCTGTATGGACCTCACCTGTTGGACGTGCTTCATCTAGACCGTCCAGATGGTTGAGCCTGGAGGAGGGAAAGCATGGAGAGTAACTTGATTCAAAGTGTGTGGCCCACCCTCGTGGAACCCACCTACTGTAGAAGTTGGATTGGCTAGTGTACTATGCACAACTATTGTAACGCCTCGATTTTCAAAATTCGAGTATTTAGCTCATTTCTTGAAAACCCGGTGTTAACTGTTGATCAATAGACAATCAAATCAAAGTGCGATTAATATAAGCAAGTGTAGTACAGACAACACCCATCTCAAATGAATATCCTGGGCCACTCAGCTGGGCCCATATACAAAATTTCAAAATGTAATTGTTCAAAAGTAATCATAACAACTAGTCTATTGATTTAAGTCATAATAGGCAGTCGCTTCCTGATGCGACTCCTCGTCATAAAACTCCTCTTCAGTGGTAGTTGACTTCAAGTCCGCCGTACATTTGTCAGCTCCTAGGTACCTATCTCATCTGTACGGTTGAACATTGATGAATGAGTGACTAGTTCAGTGTGATCTCTCCTCAAGATTACACACCGCTGCCCTAGACAAGGAATAATATAAAACATATAGGCAATCTAAAACATAACAAATGCAGTCTTATTATGTGTGTGGATGCGTGAATGCAGTCATCGCCCTGGGGATGCACATCCGTGCGGAAGTTGGGCCCGTCACCCATGCAATCATCGACCTGGGAAAAATCATCCAATCGGACAAATACGTACATCACGTACGATAGCAATAGATGCTGGTCAGTGCCATGTATGCATGATTAGCCAACCATTATTAATCCAGTTACAATCAGTCATTTTAAGTAAGCTCAAGGTCACTACAGGGGCTTAACATCAGTGTAGGCTGACAGCTCGGGCATAAGTCCCACACCACCATCCCCGACTCATGAGGCTATCACCTTAGAGTATGTGTAGAACCCATCAACACGTGGCCAATCAATTCTCAATATTTGGGAACTACCACCGTATGCTGACTAGGAATGAAATGTAGAAATCTTTAAATGTAGCGACTAAATGAGACGGTATGTATGATTTAAATATGAGTAACAACGGTGGTAATAAATGTTACGAGGTTCATTCTATAGTCAAGTAAGTGGAATCACTCCATAGATGGTAATTCCCATGAACTAAACCACCACTAACCATAACTTCCATGCTGAGGGTCTATTCTCATCATAATCAGTTCTGTTGCACCCTAATCATAGACTCTCTTTAAAATAGGAGTTTGCATAGAGAGGTTCCAAATGATGTGTGACTTACATACAATATAATCTCATGAAGTTTCAAACATGCTTTGATATTTGAAGTAGGGCTCATGTATACAGTCGGTTTAAGAATTATATATCCTTAATTTACCAATTTCTAAAGCATACGTCTCAAGTGATTAATTAATTGTTTATTTATTTATGTATTTTTTTTTTATAAATCCAACTCATGCCTTTAAGTTGACAATTAACAATTTAACAAATTCCAAGAACATATGGTGGAGTAAACAGTTCAATGATATGACGTAGGATGAAATAGATTAAGGACTTGATCATTTTTGACATTTACGTTCAATAGTTAATCAATGACTAAATAAAACTATGAGATAGACATTTGTTTGAACAAGTTGAATGATCATCCACTACTCATGAGATCATTTACAACTATTGTAAAAGACTACTTCTAATCTAGTTTAGAGATGAAAAGCTTAAGGGGAAGGAAATCATCACCAGAAGAGTTGTAGTACTGCCCTCAATTTGAATCCTTGAGTGTGGCTAATAGCTCCAAGTTACTCAAACGGTTACCTAGGGGATTAACTTACATTAGATAATAGTTTCTAGACATATTGAAGGTTTGTACGGGTTGAAGGCTTATCGAGGTTTGTCGAGGGGTCCATTAGTTGCACAAGGTGCTATGAGGTGTGGCCCACTGAGACTTTATGTGAGGCCCACCGGGTGCAATATAGTGTGGCCCACCTGGCAATGTGCGGCCCACTAGCTGCAATGTGGTGAGGCCCGCTTGAATGTGATGCGGCCCATCAGGTGCAATATGGTGTGGCCTGTCAGAACACGGTGTGACCCACATGTTTTATAGTGGAGCCCACTGAGATCTGTAGTGGGGCTCATTGTAATATGGTGTCCACTTGTAGCCCAACATGGTGGCTGAGGTCCGACTAAGATTGGGCTAATAACAGCCCAGTTCTGGGCTGGTCTCGGCCCAGTTCGGGTGGTAGCTTTCAGCCCAGTCCTGGCCCAATCTACTGTCCTGCTACAGGTTATATTTAGCCCAAGAAATAGCCCACTACAGGGCCGATTTTAGACCTCTGTGGGTCCCAATATTGCTGCCCACATAAGGCATTGCAAGGCTTGATTTTAGTCCCCATGCAACGACTAATTTCCATCTACCTGCAGCTGATTTCTCGATTATTTTCGGGCTGCCATTTCAGCTATATCCAACTAATTTTAGCTGCTTTAGAGTTGCAATTTACAGTTGCTCTTAAGTTGATTTTCAGCTATGTTTAAGGTTGCATTTTTAGCTATGTTTGAAGTTGCATTTTCAGTTATTTCCAACTGAAAATTAGCTGGTTATGGCTTGCATTTCCTGTTGAATCGTGGCTCATTTTAGGGCTATTTTCGGGCCCATTAAAATGGCCGTTTGCATCAGATTTTTGGCCTGACTGAGAGCCCCTATTTCGGTCTAAAGTTCGGCCTATTTCTCAACTCAGATCAGGGTCTAGTTAGGACCTTATTTCAAACCAAACCCAGGTCCTGATGGGAGCTATTTTCAGCTCTGAACAAGACCTGATGGAGTGTTGAGTTTTAGCTTATCTTGGAGCTTCAAGAGATTAGGGAAGAAAGATTTACCTGCCAAGGTTGAGCTTGACTCGAACTGAGGATGGAATGTACGCACCCACACTCTTCTCTCTCTCTCAGATGTATTGCAGGTTAGCACTGATCCGACTCGGTCCGATTCATGCAGGTCGAGTTGGTGCAGTGCAACACTGAGTCACCTCACTCACTCACTTTCCTCACTCTCTCTTTCACTCCTTTTTCTTCTCTCTTTCCCTCTTTTCCTTTCTTTCTGTGTAGATTCTGAAGGGCTGAGCCCGCTTTATAGGTAAGGAGAGGGGCAACCAATGGTTAGCAAGTGCCCCCCTCATTTGATGGTTTGGATTGGCGGCCCATCATACATGGGGCTCATCTGCTCATGGGGATGCATTACTAGCACCCAGGGCTCTCCAATGACCCATTTTCTAGGCCTAGTGGGGCCCACCTTGCGATCGTGGTTGGTGGGTCATTGAGGAAGATGACCCGCCCATCAATGGTGGATTGCCCTCTAAGGGATCTTTGGGCTATCTAGACCATTTGATCGGTCAAGATGGGGTCCATAAGTAGTGTGGGGTCCACTTATTGGACCATAGGTGGTATTTGGTTCCATCTCATGAGAATATCTCGATTTCACCTTTCTTTCTCATGAGTTGAGAGAGCCGATCATCTCATCCCGTACTGTAAGACCTGTATCCTAGCTCGTACTGTTCCATAGGCCTCCGCCGTCCTTTCGATTCAATTTCGGTGACCCGCGATCAGTTATCGGTGTTTACGCGCGATCTTGAGTCATGTTCCTTATATCAGAGTCAGTTCGACCCAAGACTTGTGCCCTTACGACTGCGTGGTCACCGCAGTTCCGATGTCGCGTCTCACGCACTAATCTGATACCTGAGCCAGGAGATGTGGGTCCGCGTTCAGTTCAAGGAAAACATGGCGCATTGCTAATCCCAAGAGAATCTATCACATTAATCATATCAATCAAGTACAAATCACACCCCATCACTCACCCATCCCCAAGTACAACCACCCCTCTCCTAAAGTCAACTCTCCCCATCACCCATCACTCTCTCACCCATCCCTCTCTCTCTCTTTACATCACATCTTTCATCTCTTTTATCTCTCTTATTTCTCCCAAGCAACTCACGTCTCAACCTCCATGAGAGAGAGCTTGGTGTGGCCCACCTTCCTATCTCCCATCCCTACCATCCAAAGCCCATCTCAACCGTTGAATCGCGCTCCTTGGAGCTCTAGATCGCATTGGCAGAAGAAGGGAGAGAAGATCCTTAGGTGGGTGCCTTTATTCTTCTCTCTCTCTCTTTCACTTTTGTTGTGTGACGATGTGGCCCACCCAGATGTACCCCACTTGATGTATGTCTTATCTAACTGTCCAAACTATTTGGGCCCTACCTTAGGGAGATGGGAAAACACAAATATCAAGTTGGTCCAAATCAAGTGCGCCACGTCCATGTGGGACCTACCAGCCATGGTCCCCACACATGGGACACACCTTATACATGTATTGTATGCAAACCGTCCAACGTCTAGGGACGCTGGACATGGCTGAGACGTGAAAAGTGAACCGACAGTGGGGTATACAAAAAAATGTATATATAATTTTGCTTTTGTGGTGGGCTGCTCATGCAGGCCTCACCTTGATGTGTACATCTAATCCACGCCGTCCATTCCTTTCCCCAAACCATTTTAGGCGTTGAGCCGAAAAATGGGCCAATCTGGCTTTCGCGCGGGCCATAGCATAGCAAACGGCGTGTTTACTGTTGAAATACCCCCTGTCGTTCCTATACACCAAAATATATCGGATATTGGGCATGTTTGGCTTGTCCTGAGCTATGGGAACTAGTGGTCGGGGTGGATTCTTTCGATGTGGGCCCCACGCATGAAAAATCGTGAAAATACACGATTTAAAAAAATAATATATGCAGTAGACGCTGCTACTGCTAGAGGCACGCAGGCAGCGCCTGTTGCGGTTGACAGACGGATGGGCAGGGGAATACGCGTCCCAGCTGTGGGCCCCACTGTGATGTGTGTTAAACATCTAAACCGTGCATTTGTTACCCCCTTTAGAGAAGTGGGCCCCCTCTGAAAATCAGCCTGATCTGGAACCCAGGTGGCTCACATCATAGGAAATAGTGGGATTGATCGTCTGCCATTGAAACCCATTTTGGGTTCACAGAAGCTTTGGATCAACTTGAAATTTATTTTTCCCTTGCATCTAGGTCCGTGTGACCTTATCAATGGATTGGATGGAAAGTAAACGTTACGGTGGGGCCCACATGGGACCCACTGATGTTTGTGTTTTATTCACACTGTCCATGGCTGTGGACGGTGGAACCCACCACGGTGTGTGTGTTTTATGCATGCCGTCCAGTCATAGGCTGCTGGACGGTCAGTGGACCCCGCCTTTGATGTAGGGGTTACATCCAAACCATAAACTATCCATTTAGTTGGTGGGCTGCCTTAGGGCTTGAGATAAATGAGGCAGATATGCCTGTTAGTGGGCCACACAACAATAAGCTGTGGAATTTGAATGCCTGCCATTGAAACCCTTTTTAGGGTTGTCACAGAGGTCTTGGATCGTCTTGAAATTTGTTTTCCCTCTTCATTTGGGTCTGCGTGACCTTATCAACAGATTGGATGGCATATAAATGTTATGGTGGGCCCCACGTGGGACCCACTGATGTATGTATTGTATTCCACACCGTCCAGGTGGCTGGACGGTGGGCCGTACCATGGTGTATATGTTTTATTTGCACCGCCCAAGGTGATTGTAAGACCCGTGTCTTAGTCCATATCGTTCCGCTGCCTTCCGCGGTTCTTCCGGTCAAATTTCGGTAACCTTCGCACCGTATTCAGAGTTTGCGCACGATCCTAAGCTAGGTCCCACGCACCGACGTCGGCTTGATCCGAAAGTTGTATCATAGCGACCGCGTCGTCGCCGCGGTTCCAACGCCGTGACTTGCGCACCGAACCGATACCCAGGCAAGAAGATGCCGATCTGCGTTTATTCCGAAGAAACACCGCGCGTTGCGGATTTCGAGGGAATCTCTACAATTAGTCCCATCAATCAACCATTAATGCAAGACTTACCTCAAGTACATCAACCCATTTCCTCCTTTTTCAAAAGTCTACCCTCTTTCCACCTCACCACTCCTCTTTTTCCAAATTTCAACCACAACCATACCACCTTTACAAAATTTCAACCCAACCCATCACCCATCACACCTCACCCATCCATATCACCTCTCTCTCTCTCTCTCTCATTTTCTAAAATCTTCAAGCAACTCAAGCCTCTCAAACGTCCAAGCTTTCCTCTCCCTCCCAAGTGTGGTCCACCTTCTCATCTTCCATCTCAACCATCTAAACCCCATCAACCTCCATCAAAGTTGAAGCTAAGGAGCATTGGAGTCTAAGGGACCAAGAAGAAGGAAGATAAGGTGGGTGATCCACCGTTAAATCTTGATCTTTAGGGCCCACTTGTTGTGGGACCCATTTTGATGTATGTGTTGTATCAATGGAGGGCCCATAGTGGTGGGGTCCCTCCTCTCTATCTCACCGTATTTTTTCTCTCTCTCTTTCATTGTGATGGTGTGGATCCCACCAATATGTGCTACATCTACCCCGTCCATCTACATCAGACGGTGTGGTCCACTCTAGTACAGGTGATGATCCACACCATCCACTGTTTGGATGGGCCCAATGCATTTTTTTTGTATATATATATATGTTATATTTTATATAATATATATATATATATAATATATATATATAACATAATATGTATTATATATATAATATGATATATATATATATATATATATATATATATATATATATATATATTATATGTATATATTTGGTGGGCACGACCATGTGGGACCCACCACAAGGCAGGTGTTTATCCACACGCGAGCCTGTCATGGAGTGTGTATATTGGCATGGGTGTGTACCTTTAAAAAAAAAAGAGAATGAAGTGGTGGGCCTCTCATGCAGGCCCCACCTTGATGTACATGCATAATCCAAGCCGTCCATTTCGTTCCCCAGATCGTTTTAGACGTTGAGCCGAAAAATGAAACCGATCCCTTTTCTTGGTGGGCCATACCATAGGAAACGGTAGTGTTCCTACCTTCGATTTACTCCCTGATGCTCCTGTATATCAATAGGCCGCATATTGGACTCTGTTTGACTGTATCGAGCTGGGGAATGCAATGGGCGGGACAGATTTCCCCGATGTGGGCCCCACCCGTGAAAAACCACAGAAAAACTTGATTTAAAAAAAAAAAAAACAAACATCAGTAGCAGCAACTGCTGCCACTGACGACAGGCGCAGGCAGCGCCTGCGCTGGGCGCTGGACGTCCTGACGGACGGGCGGGCTGGGCTCACGGCCCCAGTTGTGGGCCCCACCTTGATGCCTTTCGACCATCCACACCGTGCATTTGATGGGTCCCCACGGACCATCCGTCCATACCAAAAATCAGACTTATACGGAACTCATGTGAGCCACACCATTTAAAATCATGTGAAGACATGCCAAAACATATAAAATCACTTGGTGGGGCCTACCTGAGTTTTGGATGTCGCTGAAACTCGGTATGGACCGTTTATCAGGTGGGACTCACATAATGAGTGGGCTGGATTTGTGTACCATATTTCGGTGGGCCCCACATCCACCCTAAGGTCCAATGACCTTATAAACAGGTTGGATGATGCAGATAACGTCATGGTGGGCTCGTGCCCACGTGACCAGCCAACTGGTTGGCAGCAAATAAATATTTCAGTGGGCCCTACTCCCTGGCCCACATGACCTTATGTACAGGTTGGATGTAAATAAATATTACACGTGGGAAAATTAAATATTTCAGCGGGTCCTACCCTGGTCCACATGACCTCATGAACAGTTGGTTGGAAAATAAACATTATGTTGGGCCCTAAGTTGGGTGGAAAATAAAGATTATGTTGGGCCCTAAGTTGGGTGGAAAATAAACATTATATTGGGCCCTAGGCTAGGTGGAAAATAAGCATTATGGTGGGCCCCACATATGTATGTATTGTAAGCCACACCCTCCATTAGTGTGGGCTCCATCATGATGCATGTGTTTTATCCAACTGTCCAACTATTTTAGAGATGATTTAAGGCCCATTGCTGAGGCCCACCTTGATTTGTATAGGGCCCATATTATGAGGCCCATTGTAAAGCATGTAAGAATCGTGTGTTTAGACCAGCTTGATGTATTTGTGAACTGCCCTCTAAGGCCCACTTGAGATATATGAGCCCATGGTTTGAGGCCCATTTGATGTATTTGGGCCCTTGGGTCGAGGCCCAACAAGTTTTATATAAAGCCCATTACAACGTGACTCTACCATGGTTCATGCCTTGGGAACAATGTTGGTTTGATGTCCACATTACAAGTATAATGTTGGTTAAATGTCCGCATTGTCACTCTCCCTAAGGCCCATTAATAGGCCCATACCTGTAATATATAGGCCGTCTAGGCCCACCTTCATTTTGATCAGAGCCCATCACCACATAATATGTATAACATAGATCCATGATTCATGATCATACGCATCATATGTATGCTTGATATGAGAAGTGACTGATCATAGCATATGCCTTCGGGCAGATTGTTATGGGCTTCCTGATAGGCGGAGTCGCCCCACATGAGCGCTCGGTACGCGCAGGATTGTTGCATGTTTGGTAGGGTGATTCATGCACTTGCATTTGTGTGATCATAATTATTGTATGTCCTAGCAACATCAGGGCCATAGCCTCCACAGACTCATCGTGGGTGGCTGGGTTGGATACCGAAAATGTTTGGTTCTAGCATACGGGCGCTGTGGATGTCCCTGGGTGAAAATCTCTAAACCCGATGGTACCTGAGGATGACTCCAACGTCGAGACCGAGTGGATATATGAGCGCACGAGGGCCGAATACCAGGAGGCCGCGTCTCCCACTGTGTCGTGGTCGGTTGGAAAGGGGTGTGGCCTTACTCGCCCGAGGGTAGGGGGCAATACTAGGCTGAGTTTGACCAGCTCGCGAATGGGTCCGCTATCGACGTGCCGGATAGGTATTGGCAGACTATTGGCCAGGCGGATAGTGAGGTTTCTTACGCTCACTTGGACTGTGCGGCTAGGAGAGCGACAGTGCCATTTGGAGTGTACTAAACCCCGGTGATGATCCCAGAGATGAACTGTACTGATATATGGGAGTATTGGCATGCTTGAGTTGCATCTTGCATCGCATGGCTGTGTTATGGCCGATAGCATTCATATCTTGCACCGCATAGCCTTGGTACGGCTGATTGCATTCATGTGCTCATCACCATGATTCCGCATTACTCTTACCTTGCATTTTGAGCACGCTTATATTGCGCACATACTTACACCACCCTCTAAGCTTTCTATAAGCTTATGCACGATTGATGCGTGTAGGTGACGCCAGGACGCAGTCGCAACCATAGTCTCGCCATAGTTGGAGCGTGCAGCCGAGCTTCTGGAGTTTTGTTTCTTTTGTTACATTGTATCTTCCCTTTCAGACGCATTGTACTTAAAAGTTTTTGATCATAGTGGATTTTATGGTGGTGTTCTTGTGGTTATTATTTGTGGGTTATGCTTTTGTTATGCTCATTATGAATCAGACTGATGATTTGAAATCCTCCTTGTAGTATCCCAGGATCGGAACCTGGTGAATGGGTGCCGGGATCCGAAAATGGGGTTCTTCGGAGGCTGTCGGCGCTGGATTCGGCGATCAGGAATTTTGTGAGCCCGGTTTCTGAGTTCGGGGCGTGATAGAAGTTGGTATCAGAGCATAACTCGGGAATAACCAAGAACAACATTACATGTCTGCTATGAATGATTTAAGTCCTAAGTTCGGATAGCCTAGCGATATTTTATTACAGATCCTTAATGTGCGTGCCTTCGCAAGCCTTTAAGTTGTCTGGCGTCCACAACGTTTTCCACGTCTCTATGTTAAGGAAGTGTGGGTCAGACATCGTTCCTGTTATCGATTGGCAACCGTTGGAGGTTCGTGAGGACGCTTCTTACATTGAGCAGCCAGTTCGTATCCTTGATCGGAAGGAGCAGGTCCTCCGAACTAAAGTCATTCCCTTGGTGAAGGTTCAATAGGGTCACCATTCTGTTGATGAGGCATCTTGGGAGTGCGAGGCTGAGATTCGAGAGCGCTATCCCCATCTCTTTGATGATTGATTGTGTATTGTGTCTTGTATGTTACTTTCGATTTTATTGATGATGCCTTATTTCTTCTTCTATCATGAGTTAAGTCTGCTTGCATTGATTGTGTACATTTCGAGGATGAAATTTTTATTTGGATGGGAGAGCTGTAAGACCCGTGTCCTAGTCCGTACCGTTCCGTTGCCTTCCGCGGTTCTTCCGGTTAAATTTTGACAACCTTCGCACCGTATTCAGAGTTTGCACACGATCCTAAGCCAGGTCCTGCGCATCGACGTTGGCTTGATCCGAAAGTTATATCATAGCGACCGCGTCGTCGCCGTAGTTCCAACGCCGTGACTTGCGCACCGAACCGATACCCAGGCAAGAAGATGTCGATCTGCGTTTATTCCGAAGAAACACCGCGCGTTGCGGATTTCGAGGGAATCTCTATAATTAGTCCCATCAATCAACCATTAATGCAAGCCTTACCTCAAGTATATCAACCCATTTCCTCCTTTTTCAAAAGTCTACCCTCTTTCCACCTCACCACTCCTCTTTTTCCAAATTTCAACCACAACCATACCACCTTTACAAAATTTCAACCCAACCCATCACCCATCACACCTCACCCATCCATATCACCTCTCTCTCTCTCTCTCTCATTTCTCAAATCTCCAAGCAACTCAAGCCTCTCAAACGTCCAAGCTTTCCTCTCCCTCCCAAGTGTGGTCCACCTTCTCATCTTCCATCTCAACCATCTAAACCCCATCAACCTCCATCAAAGTTGAAGCTAAGGAGCATTGGAGTCTAAGGGACCAAGAAGAAGGAAGATAAGGTGGGTGATCCACCGTTAAATCTTGATCTTTAGGGCCCACTTGTTGTGGGACCCATTTTGATGTATGTGTTGTATCAATGGAGGGCCCATAGTGGCGGGGTCCCTCCTCTCTATCTCACCGTATTTTTTCTCTCTCTTTCGTTGTGATGGTGTGGATCCCACCAATATGTGCTACATCTACCCTGTCCATCTACATCAGACGGTGTGGTCCACTCTAGTACAGGTGATGATCCACACCATCCACTGTTTGGATGGGCCCAATGCATTTTTTTTGTATATATATATATATATATTATATGTATATATTTGGTGGGCCACGACCATGTGGGACCCACCACAAGGCATGTGTTTATCCCCACCATCCAGCGTCACTGGACGCTGGACGGGCGAGCCCCTCATGGAATGGTATACTGGCATGGGTGTGTACCTTTAAAAAAAAGAGAATGAAGTGGTGGACCTCTCATGCAGGCCCCACCTTGATGTACATGCATAATCCAAGCCGTCCATTTCGTTCCCCAGATCATTTTAGACGTTGAGCCGAAAAATGAAACCGATCCCTTTTCTTGGTGGGCCATACCATAGGAAACGGTAGTGTTTACCGTTGAAAACCACCTGGATCTTCTTATTCGCCAGAAGTAGGCCGCATATTGGACTCTGTTTGACTGTATCGAGCTGGGGAATGCAATGAGCGGGACAGATTTCCCCGATGTGGGCCCCACCCGTGAAAAACCACAGAAAAACCCGATTAAAAAAAAAAAAAACAAACATCAGCAGCAGCAATTGCTGCCACTGACGACAGGCGCAGGCAGCGCCTGCGCTGGGCGCTGGACGTCCTGACGGACGGGCGGGCTGGGCTCACGGCCCCAGTTGTGGGCCCCATCTTGATGCCTTTCGACCATCCACACCGTGCATTTGATGGGTTCCCACGGACCATCCGTCCATACCAAAAATCAGACTTATACGGAACTCATGTGAGCCACACCATTTAAAATCATGTGAAGACATGCCAAAACATATAAAATCACTTGGTGGGGGCTACCTGAGTTTTGGATGTCGCTGAAACTCGGTATGGACCGTTAGTCAGGTGGGACTCACATAATGAGTGGGCTGGATTTGTGTACCATATTTCGGTGGGCCCCACATCCACCCCAAGGTCCAATGACCTTATAAACAGGTTGGATGATGCAGATAACATCATGGTGGGCTCGTGCCCACGTGACCAGCCAACTGGTTGGCAGCAAATAAATATTTCAGTGGGCCCTACTCCCTGGCCCACATGACTTTATATACAGGTTGGATGTAAACAAATATTACACGTGGGAAAATTAAATATTTCAGCGGGTCCTACTCTGGTCCACATGACCTCATGAACAGTTGGTTGGAAAATAAACATTATGTTGGGCCCTAAGTTGGGTGGAAAATAAAGATTATGTTGGGCCCTAAGTTGGGTGGAAAATAAACATTATATTGGGCCCTAGGCTGGGTGGAAAATAAGCATTATGGTGGGCCCCACATATGTATGTATTGTAAGCCACACCCTCCATTAGTGTGGGCTCCATCATGATGCATGTGTTTCATCCAACTGTCCAACTATTTTAGAGATGATTTAAGGCCCATTGCTGAGGCCCACCTTGATTTGTATAGGGCCCATATTATGAGGCCCATTGTAAAGCATGTAAGAATCGTGTGTTTAGACCAGCTTGATGTATTTGTGAACTGCTCTCTAAGGCCCACTTGAGATATATGAGCCCATGGTTTGAGGCCCATTTGATGTATTTGGGCCCTTGGGTCGAGGCCCAACAAGTTTTATATAAAGCCCATTACAACGTGACTCTACCATGGTTCATGCCTTGGGAACAATGTTGGTTTGATGTCCACATTACAAGTACAATGTTGGTTAAATGTCCGCATTGTCACTCTCCCTAAGGCCCATTAATAGGCCCATACCTGTAATATATAGGCCGTCTAGGCCCACCTTCATTTTGATCAGAGCCCATCACCACATAATATGTATAACATAGATCCATGATTCATGATCATACGCATCATATGTATGCCTGATATGAGAAGTGACCGATCATAGCATATGCCTTTGGGCAGATCGTTATGGGCTTCCTGATAGGCGGAGTCGCCCCACATGAGCGCTCGGTACGCGCAGGATTGTTGCATGTTTGGTAGGGTGATTCATGCACTTGCATTTGTGTGATTATAATTATTGTATGTCCTAGCAACATCAGGGCCATAGCCTCCACAGACTCATCGTGGGTGGCTGGGTTGGATACCGAAAATGTTTGGTTCTAGCATACGGGCGCTGTAGATGTCCCTAGGTGAAAATCCCTAAACCTGATGGTACCAAAGGATGACTCCAACGTCGAGACCGAGTGGATATATGAGCGCACGAGGGACGAATACTAGGAGGCCGCGTCTCCCACTGTGTCGTGGTCGGTTGGAAAGGGGTGTGGCCTTACTCGCCCGAGGGTAGGGGGCAATACTAGGCTAAGTTTGACCAGCTCGCGAATGGGTCCGCTATCGACGTGCCGGATAGGTATTGGGAGACTATTGGCCAGGTGGATAGTGAGGTTTCTTACGCTCACTTGGACTGTGCGGCTAGGAGAGCGACAGTGCCATTTGTAGTGTATTGAACCTCGGTGATTATCTAGAATGAGAACTGTACTGATACATGATGAGGATTGGCATGCTTGAGTTGCATCTCGCATCACATGGCTGTGTTATGGCCGATAGCATTCATATCTTGCACCGCATAGCCTTGGTACGGCTGATTGCATTCATGTGCTCATCACCATGATTCCGCATTACTCTTACCTTGCATTTTGAGCACGCTTATATTGCGCACATACTTACACTACCCTCTAAGCTTTCTATAAGCTTATGCACGATTGATGCGTGCAGGTGACGCCAGGACGCAGTCGCAGCCATAGTCTCGCCATAGTTGGAGCGTGCAGCCGAGCTTCTGGAGTTTTGTTTCTTTTGTTACATTGTATCTTCCCTTTCAGACGCATTGTACTTAAAAGTTTTTGATCATAGTGGATTTTATGGTGGTGTTCTTGTGGTTATTATTTGTGGGTTATACTTTTGTTATGCTCATTATGAATCAGATTGATGATTTGATATCCTCCTTATAGTATCCCAAGATCGGAACCTGGTGAATGGGTGCAGGGATCCGAAAATGGGGTTCTACGGAGGCTGTCGGCGCCGGATTCGGCGATCGGGAATTTTGTGAGCCCGGTTTCCGAGTTCGGGGCGTGACAGTGATGGACGGTGCTGTGCATCCCACTTTGATGCATATATTATATTCAAACCGTCCCTCCTTTTGGCACATGTGGGGGTGGGACCCACCTTGATGCATGTATTTTATATCCACACCATCCAATGTTAGGAGGGTGGGCTCACTGCAGTGATGTGGGCAAGTTCTGTGGTTGACCATGGTGTATGTGACTTTCAGCCACACTGTCCATGTTGGGACTGTGGGACCCACCCCTGATGTATCTGTTAATCCATACCATCCATCTATGTGGGACCAACACACCAACTACACAGCTAACGTATTGACGTCAGCAATGCTCTGTGGGTCTGATCAGAGGTATGTGCTATATCTAAACCGTCCATTGTAAGGACGTACCAAGTGCTTTAGGGCGCACCATGATGTATCTTTACTCCATACTGTTCATCTATCTTTCATCTAGGCGGTCCATCTATGGACCCTAGCATCAACAGCTGTTGTATCGTCATCAGCAAGTTCTGTGGGACCTGTGTAATGTATGTATTTTACCATTACCATCCAACCATTGGTAAAGATCGTTTATGGCATTACAAAGAGGATGTAATATATCTAAATTTTCGGTGGGACCCACCCTAATGTATTTATTTTATATCCACACTGTCCACTGGATTGGGACGGTAGGACGCCATCCGTGATGTATATATATTGCCGACCATTTGATGGCTGGCCCAACAACCATTGCTACTGTGTAGATGGCACGAGTTCTGTGGGAACCACCCTGCACATGTGGGAGTGGGGACCACCTTTATATCTGTGCTCTACTCAAGCCATCCACCTGTTTTGTCAAATGGACCATCACGATCTATTTATTTCATCCACACCATCCAGATTGTGCTGGACGGTGCTAGACAATGTTTGGACGGTGTTGATTACAAGGGGAATGTTTGGATGGTGTTGATTTACATGGACAATGTTTGGATGGTGACGTGGGCTCCACCGCGATGTATGTTGTATATGTTGTACCCATGCAACCCACCTGGTGAGGCCCACCTGCTGTGTAAGCATAGGGCCCACTTGCTTGCCATGCAGGGCCCACCTACTCGGTGGCCTAATGTGATGTATATGGGGCTTGATATGCAGCCCACTTGATGTGTATCAGGCCTATGGGTTATGGCCCATTACAATGTATGTAAGGCCCAATTGGTGCAGCCTATTCGATATATATATATGACGCCCATGTGATTAGGCCCATCTGGATGTACTTGTGGCCTGTCCATTGAGGGTCACCTGTTGTATATATTTAAGGCCCATATGTAGGGCCCACCTATTGTGTATTTAAAGCCCATGGGTTGTGGCCCATAGTGATGTATATTAGGCCCATGTGATGTAGTCATATGATGTGTATTAGGTCCAGGTATGTGGCCCACCTGTGAAGTATATCTGAGGCCCACTTGAAATGTATTCGAGGCCCAATGTGATGTATTCAAGGCCCAGGGGCAAGGCCTGATGTGATGTATATGTGGCTCATTGAGATTGTATAAGGCCCATGGGACGTGGCCCATTGTGATATATTCGAGGCCCATGGGCGTGGCCCATTATGATATATCTGAGGCCTATGGGCATGGCCCATTGTGATACATTTGAGGCCCTTGTAGGAAGCCCAACGCAATATATGAGAGGCTCATGAATGAGGCCCAATGTGATGTAGGTGTGGCCGTTACGTTGTGTATGAATCCCTTATGTAGGCCACTCTTTGGGAGCAGTGTTGGTAAGATGTCCACATTAATGTACAATGATGGTAGATGTCCTCATTGTGACCTTCCTGTAGGCTTTGTTAGGCCCATTCGCACCATTCTCTAAGTGGGTTAACCCAAATAAGTGGGCCCCATTCGCCATAGACGGATGGCTCCGTGCCATCAGATTTGATATAACCACGGCCGTGGGTCGATCTTTATATTATGGTTGATTAGCTGTCCATCTATGGACCCTGCCTTATTTATATGCTGATTGTCGATTAGCGATCGAGGCCGATTATCATGACCGGATTGCCGATTCTGATTATCGATCGATTTCGATTGTCGAGGCCGATTGTCGAGACCTATTAGTGTTGTATATGTGTCCCATTGTGATGTATGTTAGGCCCATCATGATGTGTATTAAGCTCTTGAGTGAGGCCCATGGTGTTGTATATGTCGCCCTTGTGTGAGGTCATGGGTCCACTATATGTTAGGATCTATGAGGGCCATTCCTCGGGGGCAATGTTGATTAAATGTCCACATTGTCGAGGTCGATTGTCAATGCCGGTTATTGATACCAATTATGAGTATGTGACAACATATCATCATGATACATGCCCATACGCATCATCTGCATGTTTGTTATGAGATGTGGTTGATCATTGCATATATCATTGAGCATGTTGTTATGAGACTCCCTGATAGGCGGAGGTTATCTCACATGAGCGCACGGTTAGCTTAGGATTGATGCATGACTGGATTGTATGACTTATGCATCTTTCATTATGATTACTGTACACCCAAGCGACATCAGGGCCGTAGCCTCCACAGGCATGTCGTGGATGGCTAGACGGGACACCAAAAATTTGTTCTAGCATCGGGCTGTCATAGATGGCCCTGAGTGAAAATCTCTAAACCCTCTTGGTACCAGAGGATGCCCCAACGTCGAGACCGAGTGGATACATGAGCGCCCGAGTGCCAAATACCAGGAGGTCGCGTCTCCCACTGTGTCGTGGTCGGTTGGGAGGGGGTGTGGCCTTACCCGCTTGAGCGTAGGGGGCTTAGCTAGGCTGAGTTTGACCAGCTCGTGAATGAGTTCGCTATCAACGTGTCAGATAGGTATTGACAGACTATTGACCAGGAGGATAGTGAGGTTTCTTACGCTCACTTGTACTGTACTGCTGGGAGAGGGGCAGTGCCATTTGGAGTGTACTAGACCCTGGTGATGATCCCAGAGAGGAACTGTACTGATATGTGGACTTATTGAGCAGGAGTTGCATACTCATTCATTCATTCACTATCCACTCGGGCTGGTGGTGCGTAACTAATTTTTACGTGTCCCTTCGTAATGGTCAGGATTTCATTTGGGGTGCATGACTAACCTGAGATCAGGAGTTTACCACATTGAGCCTGATTATCTAAATTTAGGTATGGGATTGGTTTGGATAGAAGTCCTTGTGGTAGACCCCATACCCTACGATACTACATACTATCACCCTGACTTCACATTCATGCATGGTCATTCGCACCGCATATTGCATTGTACCCTCGCCATCTGATATTTGTCTCTCTTTGACTCCTCATTTGCATAACTGATTTATATTGCTTACTCTGATACTAGATGACTCATGGACTTGTTAGTATTTCTGCTTACTCTGATATTATATGGCTTGTGGACTTATCAGTATCTCTATTAACTCTGATATTACATTCTGGGCATGCATATTCTGCTCACACACTTTCACCACCCACTAAGCTTTCTATAAGCTTATGCACGATAGATGCATGCAGGTGGCGTTAGGTTGTAGCAGTGTTGAGATGGGAGCATACAGCTGTCTTCTGGAGCTTTGAATTTTTGACATATGTATTTCCCTTTCAGCATTGTATTCAAAGATTATATTAGTGGATATGTGATGATGATATTGCCTTTATGATTTGGGTATACTTGTGGTTATGCTTCTTATAAGACAAATGCACATTGGAAAATTCTCCTTGTAGCATCCTAGGATTGGAACCTGGCATATGGATGCTGGAGCCGAGAATGGGGTACTACGGAGGCTGTCGGCACCGGATTCGACAATTGGGAATTTTGTGAGCTCGATATCTGAGTTTGGGGTGTGACAAAAGTTAGTATCAGAGCATAACTTGGGAATACCTGAAGATAACATCACATATCTGCTGATAGCTACCTTGCACTCTATGATTGTTAAGAACTTAGAATGGTTAGATCCCCGAGTTCAAATAACTTAGAGATTTTCTGATATAGCTTCCTACCGTTAAGATTGTGAGGCTGTATAGTATTCCAGTTTTGATCATTTCTGATCGAGGATTCGAGGTCCAGTTGGATCATCATAGCATTAATGAGGCGTCTTGGGAGCAAGAGGCTGAGATTCGTGGGCGTTGTCCCCATCTCTTAGGTGTTTGATTATGTTAGCATGTTGTGATTCAGATAGGATTTCCTCCCTTGGTGAGCTCTGTATTGGTTGTGTTGTAGTTTAAATTTCAAGGACAAAATTTTTATTTGGAGAGGAGAGTTGTAAGACTCGTATCCTAGCCCGTACCATTCCATAAGCCTCCGCGGTCCTCTCGGTTGAATTCCAGTGACCCGCGATTTGTTATCGGTGTTTATGTGCAATCCTGAGTCATGTTCCGTATATCAGAGTCGGTTCAACCCAAGACTTGTACCCTTGCGACCGCGTGGTCGCCGCGGTTTCGATGCCGCGTTTCACGCACTAATCCGATAACTGAGCCAGGAGACGTGGGCCCGCGTTCAGTTCAAGGAAAATGCTGTACATTGCTAATCCCAAGAGAATCTATCACATCAATCATATCAATTAAGTACAAATCACACCCCATCACTCACCCATCCCTAAGTACAACCACCCTTGTCTTAAAGTCAACTCTCCCCATCACCCATCACTCTCTCACCCATCCCTCTCTCTCTCTTTACATCACATCTTTCATCTCTCTTATCTCTCTCATTTCTCCCAAGCAACTCACGTCTCAACCTCCACGAGAGAGAGAGAGAGCTTGGTGTGGCCCACCTTTCTATCTCCCATCCCCACCATCCAAAGCCCATCTCAACCGTTGAATCGCGCCCCTTGGAGCTCTAGATCGCATTGGCGGAAGAAGGGAGAGAAGATCCTTAGGTGGGTGCCTTTATTCTTCTCTCTTTGTTTCTCTCTCTCTCCCTTTCACTTTTGTTGTGTGTGACGATGTGGCGGTGTGGCCCACCCAGATGTACCCCACTTGATGTATGTCTTATTCAACCGTCCAAACCATTTGGGCCCTACCTTAGGGAGATGGGAAAACACAAATATCAAGTTGGTCCAAATCAAGTGCGCTACGTCCACGTGGGACCCACCAGCCATGGTCCCCACACATGAGACCCACCTTATACATATATTGTATGCAAACCGTCCAATGTTGAGGGACGCTGGACATGGCAGAGACGTGAAAAGTGAACCGATAGTGGGGTGTACAAAAAAATGTATATATAATTATGCTTTTGGGGTGGGCTGCTCATGCAGGCCCCACCTTGATGTGTACATCTAATCCACGCCGTCCATTCCTTTCCCCAGACCATTTTAGGCATTAAGCTGAAAAATGGGGCCAATCCGGCTTTCGGGCGGGCCATAGCATAGCAAACGGCGTGTTTACTGTTGAAATACCCCCTGTCGTTCCTATACACCAAAATATATTAGATATTGGGCTTGTTTGGCTTGTCCTGAGCTATAAGAACCAGTGGTTGGGGTGGATTCTTCCGATGTGGACCCCACGCATGAAAAACTATGAAAATATGTGATTTAAAAAAAACAATATATGCAGTAGACGTTGCTACTGCCAGAGGCGCACAGGCAGCGCCTGCTGCGGTTAATGGACGGACGGGCAGGGGAATACGGGTCCCAGCTGTGGGCCTCACCATGATGTGTGTTAAACATCTAAACCATGCATTTGTTACCCCCTTTAGAGAAGTGGCCCCCCTCCGAAAATCAGCCCGATTTGGAACCCAAGTGGCCCACATCATAGGACACAGTGGGATTGATCGTCTGCCATTGAAACCCTGTTTGTTCACAGAAGCTTTGGATCAACTTGAAATTTATTTTTCCCTTGCATCCAGGTCCATGTGAGCTTATTAATGGATTGGATGGAAAGTAAACGTTACGGTGGGCCCCACGTGGGACCCATTAATGTTTGTGTTTTATTTACACCGTCCATGGCTGTGGACGGTGGAACCCACCACGGTGTGTGTTTTATGCATGCCGTCCAGCCATGGGCTGCTGGACGGTTAGTGGACCCCGCCTTTGATGTAGGGGTTACATCCAAACCATAAACCGTCCATTCAGTTGGTGGGCTGCCTTAGGGCTTGAGATAAATGAGGCAGATCTGCCTGTTAGTGGGCCACACAACAATAAGTTGTGGAATTTAAATGCCTGCCATTGAAACCCTTTTTGGGGTCGTCACAGAGGTCTTGGATCATCTTGAAATTTGTTTTCCCTCTTCATTTGGGTCTACGTGACCTTATCAACAGATCGGATGGCATATAAACGTTATGGTGGGCCCCATGTGGGACCCACTGATGTATGTATTGTATTCCACATTGTCTAGGTGGCTGGACGGTGGGCCGTACCATGGTGTATATGTTTTATTTGCACCGCCCAAGGTGATGGACGGTGCTGTGAACCCCACTTTGATGCATATATTATATTCAAACCGTCCCTCCTTTTGGCACGTGTGGGGGTGGGACCCACCTTGATGCATGTATTTTATATCCCCACCATCCAATGTTAGGAGGGTGGGCTCACTGCAGTGATGTGGGCAAGTTTTGTGGCTGACCATGGTGTATGTGACTTTCAGCCACACCGTCCATGTTGGGACGGTGGGACCCACCCCTGACATATCTGTTAATCTATACCATCCATATATGTGAGACCCACACACTAGCTACACAGCTAACGTATTGACGTCAACAATGCTCTGTGGGTCTGATCAGAGGAAGGTGCTATATCTAAACCGTCCATTGTAAGGACGTACCAAGTGCTTTAAGGTGCAACATGATGTATCTTCATTCCATACTGTTCATCTATCTTTCATCTGGGCGGTCCATCTATGGACCCCAGCATCAACAGCTATTGTATCGTCATTGGCAAGTTCTGCGGGACTTGTGTAATGTATGTATTTTACCATTACCACTACGTGAAAAATAGAAAAAAATGACAGATTTAGAGACGGTTCTAGACCGTCTCTAAAATTGCTTGGTTTAAAGACGCTTTAGAGACGGCCGTAAACTGTCTCTAAATTTTTAGACGGCCCTTGACCGTCCTTATTATTGTCTTAAAATTTTGAACGTTGACAAATCATTTAAGACGGTCAAAAACCGTCGTTAACTGCAGATAAAAGACGGCCATTGACCGTCGGGAATAAGAGACGGTCCCTGACCGTCTTATATGGCAGAATTTGAGACGGTCAAAGACGGTCCCTATTAGAGACGGCCATTGACCGTCTCGTACTAGTACTTTAAGACTGTCAAGGGCCGTCTCAATTAGAGACGGTCGTTGGCCGTCTTTTCCTGTAAGTTGAGACTGTCAAAGAGAGACTATATTAGGGACGGTCCTTAGCAGTCTCTATTTGAGACTGTCAATGACCGTCTCTATTAGAGACGGTCCTTAGCCGTCTTGTTATGATTATTTGAGACTGTCAAGGACCGTCTACATTAGAGACGGTCTTAAACCGTCTCTAATGCTCAAGTCAAACAATAAGAATATAAGAATTTATGAATTTCCAAAAAATAAAAAAAGTTAAAAAACTTAGAAAAATGATTAACAATGTTTAATAAAAAAAAATTTAGATTTTGAAAAAAAATGTAATTTTATAAAAATCTAGATTTTGAAATAAAAATTAAAAACTTTTAATAATGTTGATAATTTTGAAAAAAAAAAATTCGATAAGAAAATGATATTTTAAAAAAATTAAACAAAATTGTAAAAAAAATTGTCAAATTGCAAAAAAATATATATTTTAAAAAATAAAATTAGATTTTGTATTTTGAAAAGAAAAATTAAAAAGTTTTATAACAAAAGTGATATTTAAAAAATGATATTTTGAAGAAGAAAATTTAAAAAATTAAGCAAAATTGTTAAAAAATTGTCCAATTGCAAAAATATATATTTTTTAAAAAAGAAAACTAGATTTTGTATTTTGAAAAGAAAAATTAAAAATTTGTATAACAAAAGTGACATTTAAAAAAATGATATTTTGAAAAAGAAAATTTAAAAAATTAAACAAAATTGTGAAAAAATTGACAAATTGTAAAAAAATATATATTTTAAAAAAGAAAACTAGATTTTGTACTTTGAAAAGAAAAATTAAAAAGTTATATAACAAAAATGATATTTAAAAAATGATATTTTGAAAAAGAAAATTTTAAAAATTAAACAAAATTGTTAAAAAATTTACAAATTGTAAAAAAATATATATTTTGAAAAAGAAAAGTAGATTTTGTATTTTGACAAGAAAAATTAAAAAGTTAAATAACAAAAGTGATATTTTGAAAAAGAAAATTTTAAAAATTAAACAAAATTGTGAAAAAATTAACAAATTGTAAATTTTATATATATATATATATAAGAAAACTAGATTTTGTATTTTGAAAAGAAAAATTAAAAAGTTATATAACAAGATTTCAATAAAAAAATAATATTTTGAAAAAGAAAATTTTAAAAATGAAATGAAATTGTGAAAAAATTGTCAAATTGTAAAAAAATATATATTTTTTTTTAAAAAAAAGAAAACTAGATTTTGTATTTTGACAACAAAAATTAAAAAGTTATATAATAAAAGTGAGATTAAAAAATGATATTTTGAAAAAAAAAAAAGAAATTAAAGAAAATTGTGAAAAAATTGAAAAAATGTAAAAAAATATATATTTTAAAAAAGAAAACTAGATTTTGTATTTTGACAAGAAAAATCGAAAAAAAAAAAAGGATCTATACCAAATTGAATGGATGTGGCCTACAATACACAATGTGGGATAAAAAACATGTAAACATGAAAAGAAAAAAGAAAAAGAAAAAGAAGAAGAAGAGTGTTAACTTGATGTTAAAAAAAAATATATACACGTTTAAGAAAGAGGAGTGCAAATCCAAGTTCCTCAATACCTTGGTAAAAAAGAAAATGGTCTAAATTCAACGGTAATATCAGATGGTTGAGATTATCCAATCATTATGATATATAAAATAAGTGTTCTACCCAACAGAATAGATGTGCCCTTCAACCCAAGTGCAGACCAAAGAAGATTGAAGCATATAGATGTTTAAAAAGAATAGTACAAGTCAATGTTCCTCAGGATAGTAAAAAAGAAAATGGTCCAAATTAATCCAACGGCAATTTCAGACAGTTAAGATCATCCAATCAGTGTGACCTTTGGAGAGGGTACAGGTATGCCAGGTGTTGCCAACATTAAGAATTGGTACCAAATGCATACATTAGTATAGGCCATTCTCATGTTATCATTTTTCGGCTATTAACTCATCTCCAAAGCAATGAGATGTAAACTTGCACAGCTTAGATATAGTTTACGCTGCTTATTAATTAAAAAGGAACTGGAATATAGTTAATTAAGCTAAATGGAATCTCAAAAAAAGAAAAGAAAAAAAGAAAAAAAAAAAGACGACCAACATCCATCCAATCGTACCAAGTCCACCAATCAAGTGGTAGAGATTGTTCCATGAAAGGCATTCACAGCTCTCCACCCATCTACAGTCGGCCCCCACATATTAGTTCCAAGGACTCCAAAATAGTAAAACATAACACATAAGTCTCACTAGAAACCCTAGAACTTGCAGAAACACAAGACATTGACACAGACAGAATTTTTTCCAAATGGAATCAAATTAATATCAGAGGTTAGTTTCCAAACACCACTAGTAGAATCGAACAATCTTTAACAAGAAAACAAAATCAAACCCTACAACCCCTGGAATTCAACATACAGCCTCATCAAAACAACAAAATTCAAAGGTGAAAAAATCATTATAAGAGCGATTTCATGACCCACCTAAGATTATTGAGTTCTTATGATTTGAAATCACATCCTAAATATATGATGAAAAAATATATGGACGATGTCGATATACATAAAATATATCAAGGTGGGCCATACACGGTTAGAGTAACACCCATGAAGGAGTTATCTAAATAGTGAAATGGTGCTATAAGGTCACCTCTTAGGAACTTCCCATGAGGTTAATCTGTGTGCGCCCCACCATGATGTATGTAGAACATCAACACCATGCATTTGATGTGTCCCATTTAAGTCCAAAAATAGTCATATACAAAACTCAGGTGAGCCATAGCATCTAAAACTGTTTGAAGACATCCCTAAAACATATAAAAGCATTCAATTGGTGGGGCCCACATGAGTTTTGGATGTGTGTGAAACTTGGGTTGACTCCTCATCCAAGTGGGACACGTGTATAATGAATGGGTTGGATCTATGAACCACATCTAGGTGGGCCCAATAAATGATTATGAATGTTTTAATGGGAGGGTAACCCTCTCAACTATAGTATGTGGTGTGGCCCACCTAAGTCATGGATTGACTTTATTTTTAAGGTCGTGGCCACCATGGAATGGTGCATCTGACTGACAGGGCAAATCCAAAGTTCAAGTGGACCCACCATAGAAAAGAGTGGGATAGTGACACCCACTATTGAAACCTTCTTAGGGCCCGCCGCGGTGTTTATTTGAGATCCAACCTGTTTATAAGTTAATATAGACATGGATGCAGTTGAAAATTGGTCTGACCCCTCATCCAAGTGGGACACACATAATGAGTGGGTTGGATATGTGAATCAAATTTAGGCAGGCCCAATATATGATTATGAATGTTATAAGGAAACCCCTCCCTTATATTATGTGGTGTGGCCTACATTTAGACTGATGTTTGTGTTTTCCCTTCATTCATATTTTTTTTTGATATTATGAACATGTTGGATGACAAATAAACATTACTGTGGGCCCAAGGAAGGTATCAACGGTGGAAGTCATTATTCCACACCGTTTTGTGTGGCATGGTCCACTTGAATTATGGATTTACCGAAAATTTGGGATCAACCCACACCATTCATCTATTTTTCGATATCATTTTATAGAATTATCCAAAAAATGAATCATATCCAAAGATTAAATGGACCACACCACAAATAAGGGAAACGAATTGGCTCCTCCCCTACATCATCCAATGGCTTGTGGTTGGTGCTGTGTGGGCCCAACCATGATGTATTTTTACAAATACATGGATGAAGGGAAAAACTAAAATATCAACTTGATCCAAAACTTTAGTGGCCTCCCAAAAATTTTCAATGGTAGACGTTTAGTTTATATTATTTCCTATAATGTGGTCCACTTCAGATTTTTATAGGCCTCAATTTTGAGCTTATGTAATAAAATTATATGTTAAAATGGATGGATGGAGTGGATAAAATGAATAAATGATGGTGGGCCTCACAGGATTTACTTAGTACGCTTGGGATCAGATTTGTTGTTCGCCCAACACCTACCAATGGCCGATGGTCGGTGCTCTGTGGCCCCACCATGATGTATGTGTTTCATCCATGCCGTCCATATATTTTTTCTGATAATTTTACATTATGAGACCAAAAATGAGATATATCCAAATCTCAAGTGGACCACATTACAGGAAACAATGTTGAATGAGCGTTGATCATTAAAAACATTTTGGTAGCCATAAAAGTTTTGGATCAAGCTGATTTTTGTTTTTTTCTCTTCATCTGATCTTGTATGACCAAATCAACAGATTAGATGTCAAATAAACAGTACAGTGGGCCTTTGGAGGAATTTAATGGTGGATATCCAATCACTATTGTTCTCATGTGGTGTAAACCACATGAGATTTATATCCCTCTAATTTTTGGCATAAACCTCTAAAATGATCTTTAAAAATGGATGAACGGAATGGATGAAACACATACATCATGGTAGGGCCCACAGAGCACCGACCTCGCTCAAAACAGACCGCGCGCGCCCATCTCTCATTCCCTCCCTCTCTCTCTCTCTCTGTCTCTCTCTCACCCCTGCTGCCCCACGCCGCCCTCCCTCGCCGCCCTCTCTCTCTCTCTCTCTCTCTCTCTCTCTCTCTCTCGCGCGCGCGCGCGCATCCTCTCTCTCTCTCTCTCTCGGTCCTCTCTTCACCGCGCCGTGTCTCTGTTTCTCTGTCTCTCTCGGTGCTCTCTCTCACGTATCCACACGAGGTATCTCTCTCTCTCTCTCTCACTCTCTCTCTCTCTCTCAATCTCAATACCGATTGAAACGATTTGGGGATTTGGGGATTTGGGGATTTAGGGATTTGGGAATTTAGGGATTTAGGGATTTGGGGATTTAGGGATTTAGGGATTTGGGGATTTAGGGATTTAGGGCCCGTTTGGCCGGGTGGATTGGAAGGGTTTGAATGGTATTAGGGTGGATGGCATGGATTTCTAGGTAATAATGGTGTTGTTAGTGGATTGTCTGGAGATCCATGGGATTGATATATCCCTGGATTGCTATATCCAGTCTGTTTGGTGCGCCCGGCCAATCTCGGTTTTAAACTTTCTCATCCCTTCTAATCCCTCAAACCAAACACGTCCCAGGCATTTTTGAAGGATTAGGGTGGATTTGATGGGATTTAAATGTAATGATGGTGATGTCAGCGGATTGTCTTGAGATACCTGGGATTGGGATCAGATCACCGACTCTGTTTGGCACGCCAGGCCAATCCCAGGATTTGACTTCCAATCCCTTCCAATACCATCCAATCCCTTCCAATCCGACCGGCCAAACGGGCCCTTAGGGATTAAGGTGGGCCCTACTGAGTTTACTCAGTACAATAAGAGCGTACTGAGTAACTCAATATGCAATCCGATTTCCTCTGCAGCATCACCATGATCTATGGCCCCACCATGATGTATATATTTTATCCATGCCATTCATCTATTTTTACAGATCATTTTAGGGCTTTATCTCTCTCGGAAAGCCTTTTGGAGGACATGTGTGAGATGGCCATGCATGCTTATGAGAGTATCAAAGTTTCTCTTTTGCAGGCCTGTTCCACGAAAGGGGTTTGATACTCTGGCAGAGTTTAGTGAATGATACACATGTACACAAACATCTTTCAAGTAGCAGATTTTTCTGAAATTAAAAATTCTTAGAACTCTGTTGATGTGGCCACTGGCTTTAAGATGGAATGTAAAGATCAGAGATTTGGATATCAGCAGTATTTATGCATTGAATTAGTCGTAATCTTTGATGTAATATTGACGTGTGGATTCTCTGGTATTAGTTCATAATATAGATGCCAGACAGGCAAAGCTTGTTATACACTGATAGCTGCAAATATTTAAACTTATCTAATGTGTTTTGTGATGTGTTCTTATGCAAAACCAAAAGAAAATGTCATCTAGAAAGTTTCAGATATGTATTGATCAGTAAAATATTTATCTTCCTTTAGAGAGATTGTGATACTTTAGCTGATTGGAAATGAAATTTCATGAAACATGATGAAGCAATTGCATCATAAGAATTCCAAAGTGCTATATTTCATTTAAAATAAAATAAAATAATTCGTTGTGGTTAGGAACATATAAGGTGTGTTTAGATGCATTATTGAACTGAATTGCAGCTATTAGTCTAATAGAGTGGAAATTAAACAAGTTGTGATTTCCTCAGCAACTGTTTGGGCTCCAAATTGTGGTTATGTTGCTTCCAAGTTGGACTTGAATAAAAATAACTACCAATTTTGTGGGTTGCTTCCTCATCATGAATTCTAGAAAATGTCGATTACTTTTGCCCATTCCTATAGATTAATAAAGTGAAATTTCACAATTAACTTTGTGCATGATTTTTGTGTTTTAACCCATCATAGAGGTAACCCATTGATTGGACAATTGGAGTAATGAGGATGTTGATTGGATGGTATACGGGGCTTCATACCAAATCTTAGTATATTGCTGATGAACAGGATCATTTCTATTTCCTACACATTTACACTTTGATTTTCAAATAGCCGATGAGTTAGAAAGGCCCATTGCTTGGTGATCTAGACTGTTGAGATGGGTTTTCATCGTGGATGAACCATGCTTCCAAAATTTTCCCTACCAAAGATCCTACCTCTTAAAAGTTTCTACTACTTTTCCTATTTGCTTTGAATTGTGTTGGAACTAAGAGATTCTTTAGATACATCTATTTAACCTTATTTTCATATGTTCTATTTGACTGCAAGAGATGATATCCAAGCCTGAAATTGGACAATCACAAAGGTTTTATGTATGAAACAAAGCTAATTTTTCCCTTCCTATGTTGCTTTACTATTGATTCCAAGTAGCTTTTTCTTTCTTCTTTATTTAGTTTTTATAATGATTTGTATTTTTTAAAAAGGTTTCTGGGATATCAAGCTGATAAATATGGGTGGACCAGCATGATTTTTTTGAGGTTCTATATTTTTCTTAGCTCCCTATTGATCTAGCATATACGGAAACATGGCCACTTTGATTGCAGTAATTTCAGCCTAAGGAGTATTATGTGGGTTTTTTCTATTATATGTAACAGAATCTCATTTGAGTGCTTTTGCATTTATCAGTTCTTCAAGTCTGTGTAATCATTTGATGTGAATCCATTTGGATTCTACTGTAATAATTTTTCTATTGTCAAGAAGGAAATCTCATATGGGTATCTCTCCTTTTGAACTTTCTTTGATTTGGTGAAAATCAATGTGACTTTAGGATGATGTGTGGGTTGTTTTCAATTGTTTTGGGATGAAAAACCAATGAAATTTGGGATGTTCCTAAGCAGTTTGATGCATATTGGTTGAAAAATGAAGTGTTGTGTAGTTTTATTATAATTTTTTGTGGTTTAGATGATGGAATCTTGTGTGGGTGCTTTTGCATTTATCAATTCTTAAAATTTGTGGGATTACTTGATGTGAATCAATGGGAGTTTTTGATGATTAGTAGTTGCTTTTGGGTGTTCTTGGACTGAAACCAATGGAATTTGGGGCACTTTCAAGTTATTTGGACTTGGCATAATTAATGGAGTGTTGTACACATCATTTATGTTACATGTAAGCGAAGCTCATGTGGGTACTTTTGCATTTGGCAGTTTTTGAAGTTTATGTGATCATGTTATATTAATTGATGGGAATTTAGGATGATGGGTACTTGTTTCCGGGAATTTTTTTTTTGGGACCAAAATAAAGGGAACTTGGGATGTTCTCAAGCAATTTGATGCATATGTATTGACCCAGATGTTCTTCATACTTGGATTATCTAAAAAATGGAGTGGTCATGTAGATACTTTTCTGTTTATTAGTTTTTGAAGTTTGTGTTTATTTGATGAAAATCAATGGGAGTTGAGGATGCCGGTACTTGTTTTCAGGTGTTTTGATTGGAACTAAGGTAATTAGAGGCTTTTTCTAGTCATCTGATGCACATTGATTGATTTTAATGTTTTTCAGATTTTAATGATTGTATTTATATGCATGTGGTGTCCTCAGGTCTTACATGAACTAATTTATATGCATGTGGTGTCCGCGAATCTTACATGAACTAATACGACGCCCCAACTAGATTATGTGGAGCAAGAAAGAAGTTAGTTTTCTTCCCTTTACCATTGTTCTTTGATTGTTAACCCATGCAACGATTATTTTTTATGCCATAGGTCTTGGCACTTGCTATTTTTCTTAGAATTTATTAGTTTAATAACCTAGCTATGTAAACTATTAGACTTTGTTTCATAAGCATAAATATGAATCACCTTCTTTCTTCTTTTTGCTAGGTGGCATCAAATCTAGATGTCGTAACAGATGTGTATGATTTCCTCCATTTGCTAAGCACCATTTCTAATGAAAAAGAAGTAAGCAATGAATGTCTAGGTGCAGATGCTGATGAAAAAGAAGTAAGCAATGAAGCAGGCCATTCAATTTGATCAATCTACTCCCTGGGGAGGTTGGAAATCAAATGATGTGTACAACAATTCAGGTATGGTTTGCACCAATTCAAGAGACTGTACATTAAAGGGTACAATTAGCCTAGCATACAAGTTGAGACGTTTCCATGTATGCTGATAGTTGCTTTGTTTCTTCATGATACATTCCGTGGAAGGGTGTGTGAGTGTCCGTTGGTTCAGGAAGTGGAGTTTAAGGGAGATGTTTATAGCAATTGTCAAGGTAAACCTCTCTCTCGCTCTCTAGGGTATATCCTATCTCTGTATCTCACACACACTTTCTTATAAAAGAAAGTGAGTTTTTAGGTTGTAGAAGGGTGTCCTATTTCATGGGATTGCTACTTACTAGTTTTACTTCTTTTCCATTACTCTTACCACTATGTTATATGCAGGTACCTATGGTCTCCTATACATTTGTTGTATATGATTACTTGGAACTGAATGTGCAAGCCTTCATTACTAGCTATAGTTGCTAGATCCATCTATATGATGGATGAATGGAATGGTTTATTTGAATGTGAAACTGTCATTATATGTTCGTGTGATGTCTGGACAGTCTCTGTAGGCATTTCACACCCTTTTATCATACTTATCTGCAAAATGCACTTATCCACAATGCCTTCAAATTGATTTTGATATATTCTTTGGTGACATCAAGATCTTATATATATGACTTTTATCATTTATGCAAAACACGCTTATATATAGTGGTTTTCAAATTGATTTTGAAACCCAGCATTGTTTCAAGAAGAACCTTCATTTTGTTTCATGAACAGAGGATGGACAAGTGATGAGCTTTTTTGTTGTATTAGAAAGAAAATTTGTTAGGAGATGTCTGAGTGAGGCACATGGCATAATTGTGAGTCCATCTCTCCATATGTCACATTGGTTATATATGAAAAGATCATCAACTATCTACCCTGTTTCAATCTAGAAAAAAAGAAGCAGTATTTGGTCTAGCTGGATGTATCTGACTAATAAATTGAACCTTACTCATAAATTGGAAATTTTTTATTTAGTAAATATTTTCTTGATTTTTTCTTATTCCTTATATTGTTTCCCAGTTATATTTGTGTTGGTTTCAGAGTACAGGTAGCAATAGAAAGTGTTGGTCGATTGTGGCTTATAGACAAAGGGATGAATAACGAACAATACGAATATGGGAGGCCTTCTCCAGGTATCCAGATGCTTTTAGATATAATTATTTTGTTTTTAAATGTATTAGCTCGAAATTGATGGAGTAAACCCGGATGTGCGTCGGAGCTATCTGGATGTTGAGCGGGGGTCCCTAGAAGGTGGGAACCGCTGTTATGACCATGATGAAGCTGTCCATTTCCTATGGACAGCATTGGAGTGGCTTGGCCATTTGGACAGGCCATGTTTATGTATTTAATACAAATTGATCGAGCAGACCCGGATGTGCGTCGGAGCTATCCGGATGTTGAGCGGGGGTCCCTGGAAGGTGGGAACCGCTGTTATGACCATGATGAAGCTGTCCATTTCGTATGGACAGCATTGGAGTGGCCTGACCATTTGGACAGGCCATGCTTATGTATTAACTCGAAATTGATAGAGCAGACCCGGATGTGCGTCGGAGCTATCCGGAAGAGCGGGGTTCCCTGGAAAGAGGGAACCGCTATTATGACCATGATGAAGCTGTCCATTTTTTATGGACAGCATTGGAAGGGCCTAGCAATTTGTGTCGGATGGCCGTGTTTATATCTGTATTTGCAGGGACCATACCCTTAACCTAAACCAAAACCTATGACCTAAAACCTTAACTTATAACCTAAACCTCAACCTTAACCTAAACCTAAACCTAAACCTAAACCTATAGCCTAAACTCAAATCCCTAAACCTTAACCTATAACCTAACCCGATCCCGAACCCGATTTCCTAAACCTAAACCATGACCCATTCTCAAATTCAAAAACCTATAACCTAAACCTAAACCAAAACCAAAACTTATAACCTAAACCCGAACTCATTCTCAAATTCCAAAACCTATAACCTAAACCAAAACCAAAACCTATAACCTAAACCCGAACCCATTCTCAAATCTCAAAACCTATAACCTAAACCCGAACCCATTCTCAAATCCCAAAACCTATAACCTAAACATAAACATTAACCTAAACCTATAACCTATAACCAAAACCTATAACCTAAACCCGAACCCATTCTTAAATCCCAAAACCTATAACCTAAACCTAAACCCTAACCTAAACCTATAACCTATAACATAAATCAAAACCTAAACCTAAACCTAAAACCTAAACCTATAACCTATAACCTAAATCAAAACCACATTTCCCTAAACCTTAACCTAAACCTATAACCTATAACCTATAACCTATAACCTAAATCAAAACCAAAACCAAATCTAAACCTAAACCTAAACCTAAAACCTAATGTATTCTCAAATCCCTAAACCTAAACCTACACCTAATCCTAATCTAAACTCCTTAACCTAAACCTAAACCTAAACTTGATAACCCAAACCTAAACCCGATCCTGAACCGAAACCCGATTTCCTAAACCTAAACCTTAACCTATTCTCAATTCTCTAAACCTATAGCTTATAACCTAAACCGAAACCAGAACCTATACCTTAACCTAAACCTAAACCTAAACCTATAACCTATAACCTAAACATAAACCTAAAACCTAAATGTATTCTCAAATCATTAAACCTAAATCTAAACCTGAACCTAAACCTTAACCTAGACCTATAACCTATAGCCTTAACCTAAACCTGTAACCTATAGCCTTAACCTAAACCTAAAACCTAAATATATTCTCAAATCCCTAAACCTAAACCTACACCTAATCTTAATCTCAACTCCCTCACCTAAACCTAAACCTAAACTTGAAAACCAAAACCTAAACCCGATCCCGAACCCGAACTCGATTTCCTAAACCTAAACCTTAACCTATTCTCAATTCCCTAAACCAATTGCTTATAACCTAAACCGAAAGCTAAACTTATACCTTAACCTAAACTTATAACCTATAACCTAAATCAAAACCACATTTCTCTAAACCTTAACCTAAACCTATAACCTATAACCTAAATCAAAACCAAAACCAAACCTAAACCTAAACCTAAACCTATAACCTATAACCTAAACCTAAACCTAAAACCTAATGTATTCTCAAATCCCTAAACCTAAACCTACACCTAATCCTAATATAAACTCCCTAACCTAAACCTAAACCTAAACTTGATAACCCAAACCTAAACCCGATCCCGAACTCGAACCCGATTTCCTAAACCTAAACCTTAACCTATTCTCAATTCCCTAAACCAATTGCTTATAACCTAAACCGAAAGCTAAACTTATACCTTAACCTAAACCTATAACCTATAACCTAAATCAAAACCACCTTTCCCTAAACCTTAACCTAAACCTATAATATATAACCTAAATCAAAACCAAAACCAAACCTAAACCTAAACCTATAACCTATAACCTAAACCTAAACTTAAAACCTAATGTATTCTCAAATCCTTAAACCTAAACCTACACCTAATCCTAATCTAAACTCCCTAACCTAAACCTAAACCTAAACTTGATAACTCAAACCTAAACCCGATCTTGAACCCAAACCCGATTTCCTAAACCTAAACCTTAACCTATTCTCAATTCCCTAAACCTATTGCTTATAACCTAAACCAAAACCAAAACCTATACCTTAACCTAAACCTAAACCTATACCTATAACCTATAACCTAAACATAAACCTAAAACCTAAATGTATTCTCAAATCCTTAAACCTAAATCTAAACCTTAACCTAAACCTTAACCTAAACCTATAACCTATAACCTTAACCTAAACCTGTAACCTATAGCCTAAACCTAAACCTAAAACCTAAATGTATTCTCAAATCCCTAAACCTAAACCTACACCTAATCCTAATCTCAACTCCCTCACCTAAACCTAAACCTAAACTTGAAAACTAAAACCTAACCCGATCCCGAATCCGAACCCAAATTCCTAAACCTAAACCTTAACCTATTCTCAATTCCCTAAACCAATTGCTTATAACCTAAACCGAAAGCTAAACTTATACCTTAACCTAAACCTATAACCTATAACCTAAACATAACCTAAAATCTAAATGTATTCTCAAATCCCTAAACCTAAACATACACCTAATCCTAATCTCGACTCCCTAACATGAACCTAAACCTAAACTTGAAAACTCAAACCTAAACCCGATCCCGAACCCGAACTCGATTTCCTAAACCTAAACCTTAACCTAACCTATTCTCATTTCCATAAACCTATAGTTTATAACCTAAACTTAAACCTAAACCTTAACCTAAACCTAAACCTAAACCTAAAACCTAAATGTATTATCAAATCCTTAAACCTAAACCTAAACCTTAACCTAAACCTATAACCTATAGTCTTAACCTAAACCTATAACATATAACCTAAACCTAAACCTATAACCTAAATGTATTCTCAAATCTCTAAACCTAAACCTACACCTAATCCTAATCTCAACTCCCTAACCTAAACCTAAACCTAAACTTGAAAACCAAAACCTAAACTCGAACCCGAACCCGATTTCTTAAACCTAAACCTTAACCTATTCTTAATTCCTTAAACCAATTGCTTATAACATAAACCGAAACCTAAACTTATACCTTAACCTAAACCTATAACCTAAACATAAACCTAAAACCTAAATGTATTCTCAAATCCCTAAACCTAAACCTACACCTAATCCTAATCTCAACTCCCTAACCTAAACCTAAACCTAAACTTGAAAACTCAAACCTAAACCCGAACCCGAACCCGAACCTGATTTCCTAAACCTAAACCTTAACCTATTCTCAATTCCCTAAACCTATAGCTTATAACCTAAACTTAAACCTAAACCGTAACCTAAACCTATAACCTATAGCATAAACCTAAACCTAAACCTAAACCTGTAACCTATAACCTAAACCTAAACCCAAAACCTAAATGTATTCTCAAATCCTTAAACCTAAATCTAAACCTTAACCTAAACCTTAACCTAAACCTATAACCTATAGCCTTAACCTAAACATGTAACCTATAACCTAAATATAAACTTTAAACCTAAATGTATTCTCAAATCCCTTAACCTAAACCTACACCTAATCCTAATCTCAACTTCCTAACCTAAACCTAAACCTAAACTTGAAAACTCAAACCTAAACCCGATCCCGAACCCGAACCCGATTTCCTCAACCTAAACCCATTGCTTATAACCTAAACCGAAACCTAAACCTATACCTTAACCTAAACCTATAACCTATAACCTATAACCTAAACATAAACTTATAACCTAAATGTATTCTCAAATCCCTAAACCTAAACCTACACCTAATCCTAATCTTAACTCCCTAACCTATACCTAAACCTAAACTTGAAAACTCAAACCTAAACCCGATCCCGAACCCGAACCCGATTTCTTAAACTTAAACCTTAATGTATTCTCAAATCCCTAAACCTAAATCTACACCTAATCCTAATCTCAACTCCCTAACCTAAACGTAAACCTAAACTTGAAAACCAAAACCCAAACCCGATCCCGAACCCGAACCTGATTTCCTAAACCTAAACCTTAACCTATTCTCAATTTCCTAAACCTAAACCTAAACCTTAACCTAAACCTAAAACCTAAATGTATTCTCGAATCCCTAAACCTAAACCTACACCTAATCCTAATCTCAACTCCCTAACCTAAACCTAAACCTGAACTTGAAAACCCAAACCTAAACCCGATCTCGAACCCGAACCCGATTTCCTAAACCTAAACCTTAACCTATTCTCAATTCCCTAAACTTTTATCTTGTAACCTAAACCTGTAACCTATAGCTTAAACCTAAACCTAAAACCTATTGCTTATAAGCTAAACCTAAACCTAAACCTAAACCTAAACCTTAACCTAAACCTAAATGTATTCTCAAATTCCTAAACCTAAACCTACACCTAATCCTAATCTCAACTCCCTAATCCAAACCTAAACCCGATCCCGAACCCGAACTCGATTTCCTAAACCTAAACGTTAACCTATAACCTAACATAAACCTAAACCTATTACCTGCACTTATAACCTAAACATTAGCCTAAAACCTAAACCTAAACCTAAAATCGAAATGTATTTTCAAATCCTTGAACCTAAACCTACACCTAATCCTAATCTCAACTCCCTAACCTAAACTTAAACTTAAACTTGATAACCCAAACCTAAACCCGATCCCGAACTCGGACCCGATTTCCTAAACCTAAACCTTAACCTTAACCTTAACCTATTCTTAATTCCCTAAAGCTATAACCTATATACTATAACCTATAACTAAAACCTAAACCTATAACTTAAGCCTAAACCTTAACCTAAACCTAAACCAAAACCTATAACCTAAACCTTAACCTATAACCTATAACCTAAACTTATAACCTATAACCTAAAACCTAATTATGAACCTAAACCTAAAACCTAAAACCTAAACTTGAACCTATTTTAATGATTAGTTTTATTTTTAAAAAGTGCTCACTTTTTTGGAAGAAGTTTATGCAATTCTTCATGATTCTGAATTATAATGTTTTGTTGGTTTAATATTTTTTTTTTCAGGTGAAAGACGCAAAAAGAAAATTGTTGCTGATTTTTTTTCTTTTTTTAGTTATGATGTTAAACTTTTATGTATTTATGTGTGGATGAATGTAATGTGGATAAGATTGCTTGTGTTTGGATGAATGTAATTTATGTTGGATTTACGTAGTTTGGGTTTAGATGGATGTAGTTTATGTTTGGATGAATGTAGTTTATGTTGGATTTACGTAGTTTAGGTTTAGATGAATGTGAATATGATGAAATATATTATATAATAGGTGTATATCAGGAAGAATATAATGATGTAACATGTGTATATTGACCCTCTTATAAGGGACGGTCCATGACAGTCCTTTTGAAGGACGGTTCATGGCCGTCCCTTTGAAGGCCCATAAGAGACGGACCATGACAGTCCTTAAAAAGGACGGTCTATGGCCGTCCTTTAAAGGCTCATCAGAGACGGTCTACAACAGTCTTGTTTAAGGACGGTCCATGACCGTCCTTTTAAAGGACGGTCGATGGCCGTCATTTAAAGACTCATAAGAGACTGTCCGAGACCGTCCTTTTTTCGTCAATAAAAATGACGGTTTTCGACCGTCCTTTAAGTAATACGACACGTCAAAATTTGACGGCCCTTGCGACGGTCCATGACCGTCCTTTTTGGTCATTTGAGACGGTTTTGGACCGTCCTTTTTTCGCAGTTTTGGCGTAGTGTACCATCCAACCATTGGTAGAGATCGTTTATGGCATTACAAAGAGGATGTAATATATCTAAATTTTGAGTGGGACCCACCCTGATGTATTTATTTTATATCCACACCATTCATTGGATTGGGACAGTAGTACACCATCCGTGATGTATATATATTGCCGACCATTTGATGGCTGGCCCAACAACCATTGCTATTGTGTAGACGGCACGAGTTCTGTGGGAACCACCCTGCACGTGTGGGGGTGGGACCCACCTCGATATCTGTGTTCTACTCAAGCCATCCACCTGTTTTGCCAAATGGACCATCACGATCTATTTATTTCATCCACACCATCCAGATTGTGCTGGACGGTGCTGGACAATGTTTGGACGGTGCTGATTACATGGGGAATGTTTGGATGGTGTTGATTTACATGGACAATGTTTGGATGGTGACGTGGGCTCCACCACGATGTATGTTGTATATGTTGTACCCACGCTACCCACCTGGTGAGGCTCACCTGTTGTGTAAGCGTAGGGCCCACTTGCTTCCCATGCAGGGCCCACCTACTCGGTGGCCTAATGTGATATATATGGGGCTCGATATGCAGCCCACTTGATGTGTATCAGGCCCATGGGTTATGGCCCATTGCAATGTATGTAAGGCCTAATTGGTGCGGCCTATTTGATATATATATATGAGGCCCATGTGATTAGGCCCATCTGGAGGTACTTGTGGCCTGTCCATTGAGGGTTACCTGTTGTATATATTTGAGGCCCATGTGTAGGGCCCACCTATTGTGTATTTAAAGCCCAAGGGTTGTGGGCCATAGTGATATATATTAGGCCCATGTGATGTAGTCCTAGTGATGTGTATTAGGCCTAGGTATGTGGCCCACCTGTGAAGTATATCTGAGGCCCACTTGCGATGTATTCGGGGCCTAATGTGATGTATTCGAGGCCCAGGGGCAAGTCCTAATGTGATATATATGTGGTTCATTGAGATTGTATGAGGCCCATGGGACGTGGCCCATTGTGATATATCCGAGGCCCATGGGCGTGGCCCATTGTGATACATTTGAGGCCCTTTTAGGAAGCCCAACGCGATATATGAGAGGCTCATGAATGAGGCCCAATGTGATGTAGGTGTGGCCATTACGTTGTATATGAATCCCTTATGTAGGCCACTCTTTGGGAGCAATGTTGGTAAGATGTCCACATTGATGTATAATGATGGTTAGATGTCCTCATTGTGACCTTCCCGTAGGTTTTGTTAAGCCCATTCGCACCATTTTTTAAGTGGGTTAACTCAAATAAGTGGGCCCCATTCACCATAGACGGATGGCTCCGTGCCATCAGATTTGATATAACCATGGCCGTGGGCCGATCTTTATATTATGGTTGATCAGCTGTCCATCTGTGGACCCCGCCTTGTTTATATGCTGATTGTCGATTAGCGATCGAGGCCGATTATCATGACCGGATTGCCGATTCCCATTATCGATCGATTTCGATTGTCGAGGCCGATTGTCGAGACCTATTGGTGTTGTATATGTGGCCCATTGTGATGTATGTTAGGCCCAGTGAAAGGCCTATCGTAATGTGTATTAAGCTCTTGAGTGAGGCCCATGGTGTTGTATATGTGGCCCTTGTGTGAGGTCATGGGTCCACTATATGTTAGGATCTATGAGGGCCATTCCTCGGGGGCAATGTTGGTCAAATATCGACATTGTCGAGGTCAATTGTCGATGCCAGTTATTGATACCGATTATGAGTATGTGATAGCATAACATCATGATACATGCCCATACGCATCATCTGCATGTTTGTTATGAGATGTGGTTGATCATTGCATATGTCATTGAGTATGTTGTTATGAGACTCCCTGGTTGGCGTAGGATTGATGCATGACTGAATTGTATGACTCATGCATCTTGCATTATGATTACTATACGCCCTAGCGACATCAGGGCCGTAGCCTTTACAGGCATATCGTTGATGGTCAGACGGGACACCAAAAATTCGTTCTAGTATCGGGCTGCCATAGATGGCCCTGGGTGAAAAGCCCTAAACCCTCTTGGTACCAGAGGACGCCCCAACGCCGAGACCGAGTGGATACATGAGTGCTTAAGTGCCGAATACCAGGAGGCCGCATCTCCCACTATGTCTTGGTCGGTTGGGAGGGGGTCTGGCCTTACCCGCCAGAGTGTAGGGGGCATAGCTAGGCTGAGTTTGACCAGCTCGTGAATGAGTTCGCTATCGACGTGCCGGATAGGTATTGACAGACTATTGACTAGGCGGATAGTGTGGTTTCTTACGCTCACTTGGACTGTATTGCTGGGAGAGGGACAGTACCATTTGGAGTGTACTAGACCCTAGTGATGATCCTAGAGAGGAACTGTACTGATATGTGGGCTTATTGAGTAGGAGTTGCATACTCATTCATTCATTCACTATCCACTTGGGCTGGTGGTGCACAACTAATTGTTGTGTGTACCTTTGTAATGGTCAAGATTTCAGTTGGGGCACGTGACTAACCTGAGATCAGGAGTTTACCACATTGAGTCTGACTATCCAAATTTAGGTATGGGATTGGTTTGGATAGAAGTCCTTGTGGTGGACCCCATAGCCTGCGATACTACATACTATCACCCCGACTTCACATTCATGCATGGTCATTCACACCGCATATTGCATTGTACCCTCGCCATCTGATATTTGTCTCTCTTTGACTCCTTATTTGCATAATTGATTTATATTGCTTACTCTGATACTAGATGACTCATGGACTTGTTAGTATTTCTGCTTACTCTAATATTATATGGCTTGTGGACTTATCAGTATCTCCGTTAACTCTGATATTACATTCTGGGCACGCATATTCTGCTCACACACTTTCACCATGTACTAAGCTTTCTATAAGCTTATGCACAATAGATGCGTGCAGGTGGCGTTAGGTTGTAGAGCGTTGAGATGGGAGCATACAGCTGTCTTCTGGAGCTTTGAATTTTTGACATGTATTTTTCTTTCGGCATTGTATTCAAAGATTATATTAGTGGATATGTGATGATGATATTGCCTTTATGATTTGGGTATACTTGTGGTTATGCTTCTTATAAGACAAATGTACGTTGGAAAATCCTCCTTGTAGCATCCCAGGATCGGAACCTGGCGTATTGACGCTAGGAGCCGAGAATGGGGTACTATGGAGGCTGTCGGCACCAGATTCGGCAATCAGGAATTTTGTGAGCCCGATATCCGGGTTTGGGGTGTGACACGTACGTACCACTTGGGAGGGCTAGGATGGTGCTATGTGGCCCCATTGGATGGCTAAGGTGGTGCCAGCCTATCCCAAGCAATAGTGGAAACTCCACTTTTCTTCCATTAAGCCATTTTAGCCATTTTTGGGCCATGAGGAGACCCTCCCCAGCTGGCTTGTGGAGGGCTTGGATCCACCAATTAATGGAGGTGTTAGCTTGCAAGAGAATCCATTTGATGGTTCCCTTCTTTGCATCTTAGCCATACATGAAAAGATTGGACGGCTGTGACCGATCTCCCTCGTCCCTTTGCGTGGGTCCAAGACCCTATACCATTTTGTTCAGTGGACCCACGTGAGTAAAATGGATGGTTTGGATTGTCCAGAAAGTCCTCCAGATGGCCCACTTTGGGGCTTGAAGCCTAACGTTTCAAAATTTGAAACAAGCGGGAGGAATTCGCCCTTTTGCAAAGAAATGTCGGTCAATGGTGTGTTGACTGTGTGTCTTAGTCCAGTGCACGTCGTACACACTACCCGTAAGGTGCACACGCACCATGTGGGGCCCTTTTTTTACGATGGTGGTACCTCCTCCATCCTGTCCACCCACTTCATGGTTCCCTTCTAGGCGTCTTGGCCCATTTTGGGCCGTTGATGAGGCCCAGTGGGCCGTTACACACCTCTTTGGGGTGTATTTGATCCATATAACACGATCTGACGGTCAGATGGGCTCGATACTCATTTTCAATAGTTAAGTATGTATTTAAAGCATGGTGGTACTTCGTTGGCTACCCACTAACCCTCATGGATTGAGTTTTAGAATATTGATATCACTAGTTGACTTAGAAACTGATCGGGCTTAAGGTATTCGCTCAAGGTTACTTCCTTGGCTGGTGTGGAGTGTAGCCCAAGCTTCTAGGGGTCATGGTGGATGGCCTCATCGATGACGGAGGGTCCTATCTTGCACATGATTAATTCAAGTCACTCAATCAATCGATCCCAATTTCCATTAATCTCGTTTTAAGAGGTAACACTTGTGTACCAGAGGTACGGGGTGTTACATCTATGTAGCTGCTGATGATGGTGGGAACAGATTAGCTGGACCCCACATGCAAGTTCTGTGTGTCCCACTTGTTGCATGTGTTGTATCCATACCGTCCAACCATTTGTAGAGACCGTTTTATAGAACTACAGAGAGAATGAGATAGATTTAAATCTCTAGTGGAGCTCCCCACCATCCAGGACGTGGGACGGTGGGGTCCACCCATGGTGTATGTGTTTTATCTACACCCTCCATATGTAGGGCCCAACCATCTGATGTATGGGTTGCTCCCACACCGTCCAGCAAAGGACGGTGCTGCTGGAGCACCTTGATGTAAGTGTTTCATCAACTTGTTCATTGGTTGGGGGCTTACCTCCCTGTGTGTGTGGCACGTGTGGCATCCACACCGCCTAGCAGGGATGGTGGGACCCACCGTAATGTATGTATCCTATATCAACACCGTCCATGCTGGGATGGTGGGACCCACTTCTAATGCACGTGTTTTCTCAACACCATCCATTTATGTGGCACAATAGCTAAATAGCTACTGTATTGATGACAGTAGTTATGTGAGTCTGATAGTGAGGCATGTGTTATATCCCAACCGTCCATTTGGATGGTGGGGACCACCCAACACCTAAACAGCTGCTGGCTTCACGTCAGCAAGTTCTGTGGGTCCTGCATGATGTATGCGTTATATCCAAACCGTCCATCAGTATGGACATTAGCAAGGTTCTGTGTGGGCCTGATCATGCGGTAAGTGTTAATCCAAACCGTCCTTTGATGTCGCCCACTTAATGTACATGAGGCCCATTGGTGTGGCCCATGTGATGCGGCCAACTTAATGTACATGAGGCCCATTGGTGTGGCCCATGTGATGCGGTCCACTTAATGTATATACAGCCCATTGGTGCGACCCATGTGATGCGGCCCACTTGATGTATATGAGGCCATTTGTTGTGGCCCATTGCATTATAAATGAAGCCCATATGATGAGGCCCATTGTGATGAATTTGAGGCCCATGGGTTGAGGCCTAATGTGATGTATTTGTGGCCCATGAGTGAGGCCCGATGTGGTATATATGAGGCCCATATGTTGAGGCCCAATGTGATGTATATGTGGCCCTTGAGTGAGGCCCATTATGATGTATATTAAGCCCTTGTGTGAGGCCATGGGCCCACTATACGTGTGGCTCTATGTGGGCCACTCCTTGGGAGCAATGTTGGTTAAATGTCCACATTAATGGGCAATGATGGTTAAATGTCCACATTGTGACCTTCCCTTAAGCCTTGTTAGGCCCATTCTCATCATTCTCTTAGTGGGTTAACCCAAATCATTAGGCCCTATTGATGTTGCATGATCCATCCTTGCTGTAGACCGATGACTCCATGCTACCGGATTTGATATATCCACGGTTGAGGGCCGATCTTTATATTATGATTTAGATCGGCTGTTCATCTATGGACCCTGCCTTGCATAAAGACTAATTTATCGATGCCGGTTATCGATACTGATTATCGATATCGATTATGAGTAAGTGATAGCATAGCACCATGGTACATGCCCATATACATCATATGCATGCTTGTGATGAGATGAGGTTGACCATTACATATGCCTTCTGGCAAGTTGTTTATGGGACTCCTTGATAGGCAGTGTTGTCCCTCACGAGAGCAGGTACGCGTATGATTAATGCATGATTGGATTGTATGACTCATGCATCTTGCATTGTACGATGTTGTTATTATACACCCTAGTGACATCAGGGCCATAGCCTCTATAAGCATATCGTGGATGGCAGGATTGAACATTAGAAATATGTTACTAGCATCGAGGCAGCATAGATGTCCCTGGGTAAAAATTTGATTGTACCAGAGGATGACTCTAACATTGAGACAGAGTGGATACATGAGCACACGAGGGTCGAATACCAGGAGCTCGCGTCTCCTACTGTGTCGTGGTCAGTTGGAAGAGGGTGTGGCCTTACCCGCCCAAGGGTAGGGGGCAACCGCTGGGCTGATTATGATCAGCTCATATATGGGTCCGCTATCGACGTGTCGGATAGGTATTGAAAGGTTATTGGCCAGGCGGATAGTGAGGTTTCTTAGACTCACTTGGACTTTGCGCCTGGGAAAGGGGTAGTGCCATTTAGACTGTACTAAACCCCGGTGATTATTCAGAGTGAAAACTGTACTGATATATGATGATCTAGTGATGAGCTGCATTGATATGTGGATTCGAATGAGGATTGGTATGCTTGAGTTACATCTCACATCGCATGGCCTTGGTATAACTGACATCATTCATACCTTACATTGCATAGCCTTTATATAGCCGATATCATTCATGCCTTGCATCGCATGGCCTTAATATGGCCGATAGCATTCATACCATACATTGCATAACCTTGGTACAGCTGATAGTATTCATGGATTCACCAGCATATTCCACATTACTCTGGTATTGCATTCTAAGCACGCTTATATTGTGCACACACTCTCACCACCCTCTAAGCTTTTTGTAAGCTTATGTTGATCGTTGCATGCAGGTGACGCTAGGACGCCATAGCAGCATTGAGATTGGAGCGTGTAGTGGACTTCTGGAGGTTCTGATTTTGTTATTGTATTTTCCTTTATGCACATTGTACTTTAAAGTTTTTTTTATCATAGTGGATTTTGTCATGGTGTCTTGGTTATTATTCGTGGGTTATGCTTGTTACGAAATAAATTTACATTGAAAAAAAAATCCTCCTTGTAGGATCCCAGGATCGGAACCTGGTATATGGGTGCCGGGAGCCAAAAGTGGAGTACTATGGAGGCTGTCGTTGCCGGATTCAGCGATCAAAAATTTTGTGAGCCCAGTTTGAAAGTTTGGGGCATGATAGAAGTTGGTATAAGAGCGTAACTTGGGAATAACCGAGGATAACATCACATGTTTGCTATGAGCTTAGGACAATTAGGTCCCGAGTGCGTAACCTTTCGGTTTAGTTCCCTAACATGAGTGCCTTCAAGTGTTCTCAAGGTTGATAGGCGACTCTGTTCTTTCCTATAGGACATGTTGCCCAGGAGAGCGACCCAAGCGACTCTCACTCTACCACCTGAGGCTCCTACTCTATCACCTACGACTCCCACTCCACCACCAGAGATCCCTACTCCCCAGCCTGAGGATGCTGTTCCTCCACCCAAGACCGGTGCGGATCTGACCGTACCTGTGAGTGCCTCCCAGTTACAGCAGATGTTGTAGGCTATGACAGCCTCCCTTCAGGGTTAAGGCAGGTAACTCATTATTTCGCTAGCCCAGGCAAAGTAGGAGCACACGAGCACCCTTCTTCGAGAGTTCTGACAGCTCGATCCCCCGCGTTTCCAGGGTGAGCCAGATCTGATAGTAGCTGAGAGATGACGCTCTAAAGTGGACAAGATTTTTGATATGATGGCATGTACGACCTAGCAGTGGGTCCAATTAGCTGTATTTCTTCTCCATGGTGAGGCCGAGCACTGGTGGACCTCCGTTACCCATGTTGCAGGGCCTGATTTCGTTTGAACATGGGAGGATTTCATAGATTGATTCGACCAGCAGTACTTCCCCAACCACATTCGTCGGCAACGAGCGTTAGAGTTTGAGACCTTGGTGCAGGGAGACATGTCTGTGGCACATTATGCATCTCATTTCGTGGTACTATCGAGGTTCACGCCATATTTGGTTAATAATGAGGAGCGGAAGGCCCACCATTTTGAGAATGGCTTGCGTTGTGGTCTTCGAGGCCGTGTTATTGGGCATGAGCTCCCAACTTTTCAAATGGTAGCACGGAGGGCTCAGATTTATGAGACTGAGTGAGCTGGCACGTAGAGCGATCAAGATCAGAGGAGAGACCGAAAGAGGCAAGCCCCCTCCGGTATCTCTCAGTAGCATAGGCGGCCATAGAGGCACAAGAGTGTAACACCCTTAAAATCGGGGGTCAAGTAAAAGCTCGGCTCCCTAGTTCCAACGCATCACTTATGCAAGATAGATAATGATGATTAAATGTTTTTCGTATTAGTGCATTAAACATGAATGAGATTACACCAAATTAGCATATTATACTCCAGAGACGATTTGATTATGTAAGCGGGAGATTGTGTTAAATATATAAAGCACATAAGTGGTTGTAAGTCCCCAGAGTATGAACATGATACTAGGTTAAATAATTACATGTATAGTTCCAAAATATACAAAATGACAAGTGTGATGTTCAACTAATTCGTATCCCTATAGCCCCGTTGACATAACTCTAGGTCTACATAGACTCGCTAGAGAGTTGCATATAGGAGAACTCGTCGTCGTAGAAGGCCAGCTCTAACTCTTAGGCCTCGCCATCATCTGAAACTACAACAAAGTTTGGTTGGTGTTTTAAAACATCGTCCCAGAGTGGGAGTGAGTGATCAACTCAGTGGAGCTATAAGGCAAAGGTTAACATGTTATCAACTCAGTCAAGCAGTAATGATAAAGCAGTACAACAGTCATGTCCTAAGTACTCTTGTTAATGCAAGGATGGTATGTATTAATGGTGCATGCCCTCGCCTGCACTTCCTTAATGACACCATCTCACGATCGCACATGCTACTCCCACTGTGCCTTCATTACCAAAGCACATGTAATGCGGTGTATGATTGTATTAACCAAGTAATTTATTAGGCATATTCATACAGTAGATTTGGGAAGCCAAGGTACCTCCCTTTATATCATTACCCAAACGATGATCCATCTAAGGTCGTCAATCCTAGTTAATCACATACGTTAAGCAAGTTATAGGGCAACGTCACCCCTGATTTAAAAATAGTGGACATACAAGTTCAGGTCACTACAGGAGGCTCATCACCTTGGCATAGGCCTAGTTTATACTCGAGGTCACTACGGGAAAGGCTCGTCACCTTAGCGAAGGCCGACAACTTGAATACAGTGTCCCATACCACTGTATTCGGCTCATGAGTTTGGGTTACTCATTGGACACTACGGGGAGGCTTGTCACCCCAGCGTAGGCCGATAGTTCGACCACGGTATCCCATACCACCATGCCCGGCTCATGAGTCTTAGCGGATCTTGGTACCAACGTTAAACGGGCTTTTCAATGGTAAGCGGTACCTTAGATTCAAGTAGTAGCGTCTATACATGGTGAACATACATGAGGCCAATCGGGTTACTTGACAAGCTTGACTGGTACGAGCATATGCTAAATTGATCGACTTGGAGCGCATACGCACTCCTTGTGGCCTAACCACTATCAATAATCACCGTACGACTCGAATTCATCGAACGTGTCCGTGGTGGCGAAACTAATTCAACCACTCGATCGAAAGTCGTTACTGATTGCCTGGAGTACATCGTAGCCCCAATCACACTCCAAAACAATAGCATTCACATATGGTAGTCATAACAGTATTGAACAAACAATCCAAGCATTGCAACCATTTGAGCATTTTTTATAACACATAGTGAACATGACATCATACATATACATTTCGTACATAAATCACGTAATTGGATTTAGGTTACAAGAAGGAATCTATACCTGTAGCTAAGGTAGTTGAGAATCTTATCTCAACACCCTTATAAAATACATTTCAATCAGCATTTTCTCATTCAGGCATTTTATCAAACACTTAGACTACACATATCAACATACATGTAATAAATTTGTCATAACATATATTGTAGCAAATCTTTTCACAAAGGAGTTGCCACACATACAACAATCATGTATTCTCAATCAATAATTATGACAAGCACAAATTATGATTCCATATTCATTCAGACATTTCAACAAAAACATGAAATGCCTTATATTCAACATAGTTCATATATATGTATAATACACGGAAAGCATTGCATCTAAGTACATGTGACAACAATCATGTCAATCATAAATCATTAATTGACATTTAAAGCCTTGAAAACCATAACGTAAATGTTTATAGTCCGCACCTTTCGTCAGTATGCCGATTACGAACTTGGTTCGTACACTACTCCTTTGTTTACGGCACAACGGCTACCTATAACATGAAATAGGTTGGCTATTTCACCGATCTACCTATTTGGATACTTAAAACAGATTAGGGTTAGGATTCCTTACCCAAAAATGGAGTCGAAATAGCTGATATAGCGACATGGAAGAGGGGATTCAGTACGTAGAGTGGCGGGAATGAATCCCAGCAACAAACCATAACTCTCTCTCGCTTCTCCTCACCTTCACCTTCTCTTTTCTCTCTTTTCTCTCCTAGGCCTTAGGAAATTCATATGGAATGAGAGAGGGGTGCGTTAAGGCCCTTATATAGGCCCATAACTGATGTCAATGGCCCCAGGGCCATGGTATACTTAGGTTATATCTAAAAGTCGTCTGTTTCGGGCCAAGGGAGCTCATCTGGAGGTCCATTGCTCGCATATGGTATGAAGAAAGTTTCCTGGTAATGGATCTATACCAGGTTAAGATTTTAGTCCGATCAGATTTGTAGATCGACCGCAGAGAACCAGTTTCAGTTCAACGGCTATCGTCACTCGATCAGGGCCACAAGTACACTGACCTGTGTAGGAAAATTTTTCTGATCCAAGGGTGTATTTGGGTCAGATTCTGACGGTCTGAAATCTTAAATTTGGCTTATAAGCGAACGACTCAAATTACTTAAGTTTGAGTTCATTTTATAAAGATATTCGCATTTCTCACACACTTCGCTCAAGGCTCAAGTTGTGCGTTTCTGGATACTATTGAGATGGTTTCCAAGCCTAGTAAGGCGGTCATAACTGTATAGTTTTGCGGTAATTGGATTTTCGATGCGCGGTCCAGGTCCGATATGGAGTTTCAAGATATTCCCGAGAGCAACTAGGTTTTTAGATTGATCCTACGTTTTTAGGCAATGTAGAGTTAATGATTCTACTATTTTGGGTCTTGCAGTTTGTATAGAAGGTGGTTCAAGCTAATCTACTAATTAATTCAGTTTAGTACTTAATTAATTTTTGTCTAATTTCTAACGGATTCAGTCCTTAGCGATTTCTGCCTGAGGTGGTACACGGGTCATTGTACGGATTTTTTCGAGATGTTACAAGGAGCCACCCATCCTCCAGAGCACCAGCAACACTAAAGGCACCTTTAACACCACACTAGTGGCCGTTTACAGGGACCTGTTTTGGATGTGGTGGGATAGGGCATCGCATGCATGAGTGCCCCCGCCCTCAGCTGCAGCAGTAGCCAAGAGGGCTACATTAGCCTCCACTGCATCAGTGACCACAGTAGCAGTGACCCCAGTAGCAGCAACCGTAGCCACCTTAGCTGTCAAGGCCCTAACAGCAGCAGAAACAACAGTATAGGCCGCCCTAGAGATAGTAGCAGCAGCAGCACCCTCCGAGGGGAAGACACCTCCTCAGCCAGCTCAGGTTAGGTTCTACGTAGCTCAGTAGGACCCAAGGGATTCTGCTATTTGACTAGATTACCAACAGAGTTTTCTCATAAGGGGTTGATCGTATCGACGCCCGTGGGGAAGACTATAGTGTTAGGCCGCTTCTGTTCATCTTGCCCTATGTTGGTGGTAGAGATTTTCTTGCCCGTTGACTTGTTTGTGCTACCAATGTCAGATTTTGACGTCATCTTGGGCATGGATTGGCTTACCGAGTATCACACCATCTTGGACTACTCCGCGAGGACAATCACGTTCTGTATACCTGGTTTGCCTCAGTTCCAGTTCATTGCCGAGCCCAGAGGAGAGCCGTTGTCTTGTTTGATGTCGTGTGCAGTAGAGGAGCCCGTGACGGTGAGTGTTGATCAGTTGCCAGTTGTTTACAATTTTCTTGACATGTTTCAAGAGATTCCGGGTTACCACCGCGCAGGCCTATTGAGTTTCAGATTGATCTTGTGCTCGGTACTGCGCCTATTTCGAAGGCCCCATATCGTATGACACTGATGGAGTTGCGAGAGTTGTAGCGGTAGTTGGACAAGTTGCGTGAGTTGGGTTTCATTCATCCGAGCAGTTCACCATAGGGAGTGTCGGTACTCTTTATCAGGAAGAAAGATAACTTGTTAGGCTGTGCGTGGATTACCGCGAGCTTAACTAGGTCACAATAAAAAACAAGTATTCGCTTTTGAGGATCGACGACTTATTTGATCAGCTGCAAGGTACATAGTTCTTTTCGAAGATTGACCTATGTTCCAGTTATCATCAGATTCGGGTCTGAGAGAAGACATCCCGAAGACAACTTTCAGGACGCACTATGGTCATTTTGAGTTCTAGGTCATGTCCTTCGGACTGACTAATGCACCCGCGATCTTCATGCAGTTGATGAATGAGGTCTTCCGTCCTTATTTCGATTAGTTTGTTGTGGTGTTTATCGACGACATTCTGATATATTCAAGGACCTATGAGGAGCATGTACAACATTTGGAGATTGTGTTGAAGACCCTTTGTGTCCACCAGTTATATGCGAAGTTGGAGAAGTGTGAGTTTTGGCAGGAGGTGAAGTTTCTCGGTCACGTGGTAACGAGGGAGGGTGTCGCAGTAGACTCCTTGAAGGTTGAGGTAGTGCGTCAATGAAGCTAGCCTACGAACGCATCCGAGATCCGTAGTTTCCTTGGTGTGACAGGTTATTACTAGTGTTTCATTGATGGCTTCTCCCATATTATAGCCCCGTTGACCAGGTTGACTCGGAAGGGCATAGAGTTTGTTTGGAGCAATGCATGTGAGCGAGCATTTATAGAGCTGAATGACCACCTCATGTCCACTCCTAACCTCACTCTTCCCTCTGGGAGTGATGTATTTGTTGTATTTACTGATGCCTAATATATTAGTTTGGGTGTTGTCCTGATGCAGCATGGGAAACCGGTGGCCTTCGCATCTCTTTAGCTCAAGGTCCATGACCTGAACTACCCCACACATGATTTAGAGCTGGCAGCAGTTGTCTTCGCACTAAAGGTGTAGATGCATTATCTCTATGGGGTTAGTTCGATCTCTTCTCCGACCACAAGTACTTGAAGTACCTATTCTCTCAGTCCGAGCTGAACATGAGGCAGAGGCATTAGATGGAGCTCCTGAAGGATTATGATTTTGATCCTCAGTACCACCCATGCAAAGCAAACATGGTGGAAGATGCCCTCAACCGTCAGCTACGAGGCCTGGTGGCACACATGATGATTCAGGAGTGGAAGATGCTTGAAGATATAGTAGAGTATGACTTCAAGTTTGGTCTGCAGTCTTCTATCGTTTAAATATCGAGCCTGTGGATTCAACCCTCTCTTATTATAAAGGTGATTGAGGCTCAACAGACAGATGAGTCGTTTCAGGGTTACCAAGTAAAGGTAGCATCTGAGAGTTAGTCGGATTGGCGTATTGGTTCTAATGGTGGACTTCGCTTTAGAGGCCGATTATGTGTCCCGGATATTCCAGAGTTGCGCAGAGATCTTATGACCGAGGCATATCGATCACGATTTTCTATCCACTCTGGCACGATGAAGATGTACCGTGATATGAGGGCGATAGTATTTTTGGGCGGGGATGAAGCACCAGATCGCCAGTTTTGTGGCCAAGTGTGACATATGCTAGCGTGTCAAGGCTGATCATCAGAGACCCCCTGGTCCATTGCAGCTGTTGAGTGTCCTGACGTGAAAGTGGGAGCACATGTCGACAGATTTCATTATGGGCTTGCCGAGGACTCAGCGCAGTCATGACGCCAACTAGGTTGTCGTGGATCGCCTAACGAAGTCGGCACATTTTCTCGCGATTCGTGCAACTTGGTCCTTAGACCGACTTGCCAGATTATTCATCGAGGAGATTGTGAGACTGCATTGCATTCCAGTCTTAATCATTTCTGACTAAGACTCAAGGTTCACATCTCAGTTTTGGGGGAGCTTTCAGAGAGCGATGGGGTCTATTTTATAGCTCAGCACTACATATCATCCGCAAACCGATTGGAAGACCTAGAGGGTCAACCAGATCCTTGAGGATATGATTCGGGCTTACGTGATTGACTTCGGGGGTAGCTGAGATGAGCATCTGTGATTGGTTGAGTTCGCATACAACAACATCTATCAGGTGACCATTGGCATAACTCCTTTTGAGGCACTATATGATAGACCGTGCAGATCTCTGAGTTGTTGGACTGAGGTTGGAGAGTAGCGTCTCCTAGGTCCCAAGCTTGTGTGGCTAATGTCAGAAGCTATCGATATCATCGGGCAAAGGATGCGCACAGCTCAGAGCCGACAGAAGTTTTTTGCTGATCTCCAGCGTCGTCCCTTGGAGTTCGCTGTTGGGGACTGAGTATATTTCAAGGTCTCACCCATGAAGGGCGTAGTTTGATTTGGAGTGAAGGGCAAGCTTGCGCCGAGATTTATTGGACCTTTCGAGATCACTAAGCACGTTGGGGTCGTGGCCTATCGGCTTGCCTTACCATCTCAGCTGTCTGGCGTCCACAATATTTTTCATGTCTCTATGTTGAGGAAGTGTGGGTCAGACACCATTCCATTGATTGATTGGTAGCCACTGGAGGTTCGTGAGGACACTTCTTACATTGAGCAGCCAGTTCGTATCCTTGATCGGAAGGAGCATGTCCTCCAGACCAAGGTCATTCTCTTGGTGAAGGTGCAGTGGGATCACCATTTGTTGATGAGGCATCTTGGGAGTGTGAGACTGAGATTTGAGAGCATTATCCCCATCTCTTTGATGATTGATTATATGTCGTATCTTGTATGCTGTCTTTGATTATATATGATAATATGTTTTCTCTTCCTTATGAGTTATGTCTAGTTGCATAATTATGTAAATTTTGAGGATGAAATTTTATTAAGAGGGGAGAGCTATAAGGCCCGTATCCTAGACCGTACCGTTCCATAGGCTTCCACGGTCCTCCCGGTTGAATTCTGGCGACCCACGATGCGTAGATAGCATTTGCGCGCGACCCAAAGTCGCATCCCGTATAGCTACTGATAACGATGAGAACAGATTAGCTGGACCCCACATGCAAGTTCTGTGGGTCCCGCATGATGCATGTGTTATATCCATACTGTCCAACCATCTATAGAGACCATTTTATGGCACTACAGAGATAATGAGATAGAGTCAAATCTCTGATGGAGCTCACCACCGTCCAGCACGTGGGACGGTGGGGTCCACCCATGGGGCATGTGTTTTATCTACACCCTCCATCTGTAGGGCCCACCGATCTGATGTATGGGTTACTCCCACACCTTCCAGTAAAGGATAGTGCTGCTGGAGCACCTTGATGTAAGCGTTTCATCAACGTCGTCCATTGGTTGGGGGCCTACCTCCCTGTGTGTGTGGCACGTGTGGCATCCACACCACCCAGCAGGGATGGTGGGATCCACCGTAATGTATCTTATATCAACACCGTCCATGTTGGGATGGTGAGACCCACTTCTGATGCACGTGTTTTCTCAACACCATCCATCTATGTGGCACAACAGCTAAATAGCTATTGTATTGATGATAGCAGTTTTGTGAGTCTGATATTGAGGCATGTGTTGTATCCCAACCATCCATTTGGATGGTGGGGACCACCCAACACCTAAACAGCTATTGGCTTCACGTCAGCAAGTTCTGTGGGTCCCGCATGATGTATGCGTTATATCCAAACCGTCTATCAGTATGGACGTTAGCAAGGTTTTGTGTGGGCCTGATCATGCGGTAAGTGTTAATCTAAACCATCTATCCACTTTGCTAGATCGTCTTCAGGGTTGAGCAGAAAATTAAGGCAGATTCGCCTATCAGGTGGACCACACTGCAAAAATAAGTGGAGGATTGAACGTCCACCATTGAAACCGTTTAGAGTCACAGAAGTTCTGGATCAATATGAAATTTATTTTTCCTCCTAATTCAGGTCTTTGTGACCTTATGAACAGAGTCGATGGAAAATAAACGTTATGGTGGCCCTGTGAATTGTTAACGGTGAAAATCATTATCTCCACTGCTATTTGTGGTATGGTCCAAATGATCTTTCGATATGATTCATTTTTTTTGGAAAATGCTCTAAAATGATCTCTAAAAATAGATGAATGGTGTAGATGGTGCGATCCATGTGATACGGTCCACTTGATGTACATGAGGCCCATTGGTGCGGCCTATGTGATGTGATGCACTTGATGTACATGAGGCCCATTGGTGTGACCCATGTGATGCGGCCCACTTGATGTATATGAGCCCCATTGGTGCGGCCCATGTGATGTGGCCCACTTAATGTATATGAGGCCCATTGGTGCGGCTCATGTGATGCGACCCACTTGATGTATATGATGCCCATTGTTGTGGCCTATTACGTTGTAAATGAAGCCCATATGATGAGGCCCATTCTGATGAATTTGAGGCCCATGGGTTGAGGCCCAATGTGATGTATTTGTGGCCCATGAGTGAGGCCCGGTGTGGTATATATGAGGCCCATATGGTGAGGCCCGATGTGATGTATATGTGGCCCTTGAGTGAGGCCCGATGTGATGTATATGTGGCCCTTGAGTGAGGCCCATTGTGATGTATATTAGGCCCTTGTGTGAGGCTGTAAGCCCACTATACGTGTGGCTCTATGTGGGCCACTCATTGGGAGTAATGTTGGTTAAATGTCCATATTGATGGGCAATGATGATTAAATGTTCACATTGTGACCTTCCCTTAGGCCTTGTTAAGCCCATTCTCATCATACTCTTAGTGGGTTAACCCAAATCATTGGGCCCCATTGATGTTGCATGATCCATCCTCGCCATAGACGGATGGATCCGGGCTACCAGATTTGATATATCCATGGTTGAGGGCCTATCTTTATATTATGGTTTAGATCAGCTATTCATCTATGGACCCCGCCTTGCATATAGGCCAATTTATCGATGCCAATTATCGATACCGATTATGAGTAAGTGATAGCATATTACCATGATACATGCACATACGCATCTTCTGCATGCTTGTGATGAGATGAGGTTGACCATTGCATATGCCTTCTGGCAAGTTGTTTATAGGACTCCCTGATAGGTGGTGTTGTCTCTTATGAGCACACAGTACGTGCAGGATTGATGCATGACTAGATTGTATGACTTATGCATCTTGCATTGTGTGATGTGGTTACTATACGCCTTAACGACATCAGGGCCATAGCCTCTACAAGCATATTGTGGATGTTAGGATTGAACACCAGAAATACTGTTACTAGCATCGAGGCGCCATACATGTCCCTGAGTGAAAATCTCTAACCAGATGGTACCAGAGGATGACTCCAACGTCGAGACCAAGTGGATACATGAGCGCACGAGGGCCGAATATCAGGAGGTCGCGTCTCCCACTGTGTCGTGATCGGTTGGAAGGGGGTGTGGCCTTACCCACTAAAGGGTAGGGGTAATTGCTAGGCTGAATATGACCAGCTCGTAAATGGGTCCGCTATCGATGTACTGGATAGGTATTGGCAGGCTATTGGCCAAGTGGATAGTGAGGTTTCTTATACTCACTTGGACTACGTGCTTGGGAACGGAGTAGTGCCATTTAGAGTGTACTAAACCCTGGTAATTATTCAGAGTGGAAACTGTACTGATATATGATGCTTTAGTGATGAGTTGCGTTGATATGTGGATTCGGATGAGGACCGGTATGCTGAGTTGCATCTCGCATCGCATGACCTTGGTATAGCCAACATCATTCACGCATTGCATCGTATAGCCTTGATATGGCCGGTATCATTCACACCTTGCATTGCATGGCCTTGATATGGCTAATAGCTTTTATGCCTTACATCGCATAAACTTGGTACAGTTAATAGTATTCATGGATTCACCAGCATATTCCGCATTACTCTGATATTACATTCTAAGCACGCTTATATTGCACACAGACTCTCACCACACTCTAAGCTTTTCGTAAGCTTATGCACGACCGTTGTGTGTAGGTTACGCTAGGATGCCGTAGTAGCATTGAGATTGGAGCGTGCAGTGGACTTTTGGAGCTTCCGATTTTGTTATTGTATTTTTCTTTATGCGCATTGTACCTTAAAGTTTTTTTATCATAGTGAATTTTGTGATGGTGTCTTAGTTATTGTTCATGGGTTATGCCTATGGTTATGCTTGTTACGAAATAAATTCGTGTTGAAAAAAATCCTCCTTATAGGATCCCAGAATTGGAACCTGGCATATAGGTGCTGGGAGCCGAGGTGGGGTACTGCGGAGGTTGTTGATGCTGGATTCAGCGATCGAAAATTTTGTGAGCCCGATTTTCATGTTTGGGGCGTGACAATTTGAATACTTTTAGGAAGCCTTAGAACTAATTTAGAATAGCCTTAGGAACTCCTATTTATAGTTTATGAAACCCTACTTTCGCACCGACTTGGAATAGTCCGAAAATCGCCTAAAATTTACGCAGTCCACCCACGGTTTGTGTAACCTTCGACTAGTCGAACCAGAGCTTAGGCTAGTTGAAGGGTGCCCTTTGACTAGTTGAACTTGTCTTTCGACTGGTTGAATTTTTGGAAAGTTCCAAAATATATTGATGTTAGACTTCTAATCGAACTTTCTTGGGCTAATCGAATTTCCTTAGATTTAAGACATCTGTTAATAACAATCTCCACCATGTCTTCAATCTTCAAACATGTAGCTTTTTGCCATCTTTTCTTATCTCTGCATCGTATTATAGCTTCAATCAATGCTTCTCGTGCACACTCTGTCCTTCTTTTATGCCATCGCCAAGCCTAGAGAAGTTGCACAGAACTTGAACTTTTCTTTAGGAACGACCTTAGTACGCATGTCTGCCGGATTCACGTTGGTGTGAATCTTCTTCAGAGTTTTACCTCCTTCTTCAAGCACCTGTCGGATAAATTGGTGATGAATATCAATGTGTTTAGTATGAGAGTGATAAACATAATTTTTAGCCAAATTTATGGCGCTTTCACTGTCACAATTAACCAGCATGGCTTCCTGCAGAAGCCCCAATTGATTTATCATGCATCTCAACCAAACACTTTCCTTAAATGCTTCTGTCACTACCATATACTCTGCTTTGGTCATGGAAAAAGTCACCGTGGACCGAAGCTTCTACATCCAACTAATTGCTCCAACTGCTACTACAAACGAGTAACCTGTAGTCGACTTTCTAGATTCCACATTGATTGCGTAATCTAAATCCACATACCGTACCAACTTTGTCCTTGTTTTTTTAAAAGTTAAGACGTAGTCTTTTGTACCTCGAATGTATTGAAGTAGCCATTTTACTAATTGTAACGCCCAGAAATTCGGGGGTCAAGCATAACTCAGCTTCTGAGTTTCAAAACATCACTTATGCAACATATTGAATGATGGATGTATATTGTTTGTATAAGTGCATAAAACATGGAGTAGATTAAGCCAAACTGCAAACATAATCCAGGGATAAGTGAAAGACGCAAGTGGAAGACTTAAAGAAATATATGTGTATATGTGTAAGTCCCTGTGATATGTATGCTCTACTAGGTCATAATTACAAGTGTTTGTCTTCAAAATACAAGTATCAAAATGAAATCATCTATTACAAAAGAAAACTCAGAATCCCCGTAGATTAGGACATGGCTCACATGAACCCGCTTGAGAACTGCATAAAAGAAAATGCGTCCTCATCATCCTCATGCTCCTGCCTGCCTCAGGGGTCGCATCATCATCTGCATCTAAGACAGAGTCTGGTTGGTGTTGAAACACTATCTCAGAATGTGGGAGTGAGTGATCAACTCAGTGAAACTATACAGTAAAAGTTAACATGTTATCAAATCAATCAAGCAGTAATGATAAGGTAATACAATCAAACACATCCTAATTACTCTTGTTAATGCAAGGATGTATGTAGAAATGATGCATGCTCTCACCTGCACTCCCTCAACGTCTTCATCTTAAGGTACGCATGACAACCTCCTGCAGTGCCCACGACACCAAAGCACATGCAATACGGTGCATGAACATGATTACCAAGTTGTTATTAGTCCTTTTCATACAGTAGGATTGGAAAGCTAAGGTACCTTCCTCATATCAATTTCCAAATGATGATCCATTCTAGGGTCGTCAGTCCTAGACAATCTCATACGATTATATGGTTCTAGGTCACTGGAAAGGGCTCGTCACCAATCAATGCATGCCTATCATACCTAAGTTACTACCCTAAGGCTTGTCACCTCAATGCAGTATCAAGGTATGCTCGAGGTCACTACAAAGGGCTCGTCACCAATCAATGTAGGCCGACAACACGAATATAGTGTCCCATACCACCATAATCGGCTCACGAGTCTGGTGTGCTCACTGGTCACTACGGGGAGGCTCGTTACCCCAGCGTAGGCTGACAGCTCGACCACGGTGTCCCATTCCACCATGCCCAGCTCATGAGTCTTAGTGGATCGAGGTACAATGGTTAATAGGATTGCATTGTAAGTTTGGTACCCTAGATTCAAATAATAGCGTCCATACATGGTGCACATCCAACGGGACAATCGGGTTACTTGACGAGCTCGACTAGCATGAGCGTACGTTGAGTCGAATGACATAGAGTGCGCAAACACTCCGTGTGGCCAAACCACTGCCGTCAACCCTAATACGACTCGGGTTCGTCAAACACGTCATACGTGGCGAAAACAACCTCGGCCACGAACTCAAGGTTTGTTACCGATTTCCTGGACTATTTCATAGTCCCAAACACATTCAGGTATAATAGATATTCATACTAGCAATTCAAACGGTAATGATTCAACAATTCTAATCATACAGTATATGAGCACTTGATGAATATCAACTTAACATAGATTTACACATAAGTAGAGTTTGAAGTTAAACAACAAAGAGTGTAAATTGCATGTAGGAAATCATACACATCAATAAGATAGTTGAGAATCTCTTCTCAACGCCCATAAATGGAATAATATATTACACATTAGATCATTCAGACATTTTTACAAACACTTAGACTACATATTCCAACATACATGACGTATATTGGTGATAACACACATTTGGACAATTCCTTTCGCTAAGGAGTTGATACTTATACAACTAGCACAAATACAAGATAATTAATCATGGCAAATACATGTTCGTATTTCATACGTATACGATACTTTCTACATACACATAGAATACACAAATCTCAATATGGCTCATATATATCAGGAACGCAATATAAACATCGCATTTGTCATGTGAAATTGCACCCACAACAATAATAAACCATTATCCGACACTGAAAGCCTTGAAAACCATAACCTATACAAATATAGTCTGCACCTTAAACCAGAAAGTGCGCAATAGATCTGATTCAGACGATAAGTCTTCGTCAACGGCGACTAGATAACCTAAGGCATGAATAAAAGAACTACATCAACACTTAGACTATTCTAAGCTCCAAACAGGTTAGGGTTTGATTGACTTACCCAAGAATGAAATCAGAATCGCTGGAATAACGATTTAGAAGTGATGGTTTAGGTACGCAGAATAACAGGGAAGAATCTCAAGATAATCCACTAATTTCTCTCACTTTCTCTCTCTTTTCCTTAGCTAGGGTTTAGGAAATTCGTATGAAATTTGAGAGTGAGGGTTTAAGGTCTTTATTTAAGCCTAAAATTGATAAAAATAGCCCCAGGGCCAAGGTATACTTAGGTTTTAACCAAATCGGGTCTATTTCGATCCAACAGAGCACTTCTGGTGGTCCCTTTTCCACGTGCGGTCAGACTTAAGCTCACTGGCCATAGATCTAGGTCAGGCTGAGTTTTTGCACCGATCAAATTTACATATCGCTCATGGCGGACCAATCTCAATTCAACGGTCACCGAAACTCGATCAGGTTCACCGGCACTATGACATGCTTGGGCCATCTTCCCTGATCCGAGGGTAAATTTAGGTCAGATCCAATGGTCAGATTACTTAAAATCGTCGTGCAAGTGACACAACTCAGATTTTATAAATTCATATTTAATTTCTCACCTTTCTCACCCTCTTTACTCCGGACTCAAGCAAATCGATTTAGGACATCATCTGGTCTTAATTTTTGAGGTGATGGTCAAGCCCAACAAGGTGATCATAAATGTCTAAGATCATTGCTATCGGACTTTCGACGCGCGGTCCAGGTCCGATATAAAGTTTCCAAGTACTCCCGAGAGCAACTGGATTTAGCGTTGAATCCTAGATTTCAGGGTGACATAGCGCTAACGATTCAATAGGTTTTGAGTCTTGCAGATCAAATTTAAAGTGATTGGTGCTAATTTCACAAGCAATTGAGTTTAGCGCTAATTAACCCACATATAACTTCTAAAGAATTTGAGGTAATACTCGGGTCTTTGCACGAAATTTTTTGGGTCATTACACTAATTCCCAATGTTGCTTACCGGGGTTTGACATGTATCTAGTCACAACATCGACTGCCTGTGAAATATCTGGTCTCTTACAGACCATGACATATATTAAACTGCCAACCACATTCGAATAAGGCACATAAGACATAACCTGCTTTTTCTCAATTGATATAGGACATTGTTCTGAGGAAAGCTTGAAGTGGCCCGCATAGAGAACGCTCACTGGCTTTGCCTGGTCCATCCCATACTTGATCAACATCTTTTCAAGGTATTTTGCCTGTGATAACCAAAGCTTGCTCCTCTTTTTGTCTCATGAATATCTATGAAGAGAACCTTCTTTGCAGCCCCTAGGTCTTTCATCTCGAATGTTCCTGATAACCGAGTCTTTAGTACGTTGATTTTAAACATATCATGACAGGTGATCAATATATCATCAACATATAATACTAGGATGATGAATTTTTCATCACTTAGTGTTTTGTAATAAACACAGTGATTGTATTCACTCCAAGTAAATTTTTGACTCAACATAAAAGATTTAAATTTCTTATATCACTGCCTAAGCGACTGTTTTAGGCCGTACAACGAACTCATAACCTGCAAACTTTTTTCTTTGCCCCTTTAACTTCGTAGCCCTCTAATTGCTTCATGTAGATCTGCTCTTCCAACTCCCTGTGCAGGAATGTAGTCTTGACATCCATCTATTCCAGCTCGAGATCGTATTGGGCAACCAACGCTAACACGAATCAGATGGATACTTGCTTAACCACCGGCATGAATATCTCTGTGAAGTAGATTCTTTCTCTCTGAGCATAACCCTTTGATACTAGCCTTGCTTTGTATCTCTCCTGTTTCCTTTTGAATAACCACTTGCATCCGATCACTTTTCGGCCCACTGGAAGCTCCACCAGCTCCCATGTATGATTTTTGTGAAACGAGTCCATCTCATCGTCCATAGGCACCTTCCAATTTTCTGCATCAGGCTCATTAAAAGCCTCCTGAATAATAGAGGGGTCCCCCTTATCTGTAATGATGCTATATGTAATATTAGAGTTATCATTGTATCTTGCCGGTAACCTGTGATCACATGATGGGTTCCTTCTTACAAGTGGTTACTCCACCTATTCTTGTACCTCTGTCTACGCATCTGTTTCTGCCTGAGTATAATCTGTATCAATTTGGATGACTACAATCAATCTTTCTGGTTCCTCTTGCTCCTCTTGGTCATTCTTGTAGAATAAGAAGCTTTCATTGAATCTAACGTCATGGCTAGTGATGACCTTGCGTGTGACCTTGTCAAATAACCTGTAACCTTTCACACCAATATCATAGCCAACAAAGATGTACTTTTTGACACTATGGTCTATCTTATCTCTCTCAATTGACGGTACATGAGAGTAAGCATCACAATCAAATATTCACAAATCTGAGTAGTCTAGCTTATGACCACTTATACTTCCTCTGGGATTTTACATTCAATTGTCATAGACGGGGATCGGTTCACCAAGTAGCTAGCCATGTTAACAGCCTCAATCTATAAGTCCTTGCCTAATGCAACATTACTTGACATGCATCTAGCCCTCTCCAAGAGCGTCCGATTTATCCACTCAGTGACACCCTTTTGTTCGGGCGTGTGGCTCATTACGTCGTGCCTAATGATCCCTTCACCCTTACAATATTCATTAAACTCAGTGGAAGTAAATTCTCCACAATTGTCAGTCTTTAAAGCCTTTATTTTTCACCCTAACTGTTTTTCCACCATTGCCTTCCATTGTTTGAATATGGTGAAAACTTTGGATTTACGTTTCATGAAGTAAACCGAAACTTTCCTGGAGTAGTCATTCATGAAAGTAATAAACCACGACGACCTCCTAATAGAAACCTCTGGCGATGGCCCCCATACATCAGAGTGCACATAATCAAGCACTCTCTTACATACATGTTTTTTAGATTTAAAAGAAAATCTAGATTGTTTACCATATATACATTCTCGCATATATCTAAATCATAATTCTTAAAAGCTGGAATCAAATAACGATCATATAGTTCCTTCATGCCTCGCTTACTCATGTGGCCCAAACGAGCATGCCACATACGTGCAGACCTGGAATCTGCAACAGTCGCCGCCACTCCACTTGTTAAAGTGCTCCCAATCAACCTATAAAGGTTTCTGTGTCTTTGCACTCTCATAACTATGAGTGCCCCTTTTAAAACTTTAAGGACACCATCAATACCAGTGAACTTGCACCCTATAGCCTCGAGTGTATTGAGAGAAATCAGACTTTTCTTCATATCAGGAATGTATCTGACATCAATCAAGGTATGCTCCATCCCATCAAACATCTTGATGCTCACCGTACCAATAGCCATAACATTACATGCATTGTCATTGCTCATAAAGACCTGTCTACCATCACATTCCTTGTAACTGACAAACCAACTCCGATGATGAGTCATGTGATATGATGCTCTTCTGTCAAGGATCCACTCATCTCTAAGATTACCATAGACACAGACAGAATATCACCTCCAGCTGTTTCTTCATCATATGTGACAACATTAGCCTCCCTGGAAGAAGCTTCTGAGTTTTCTTTGTGCAATCCTTCTTCATGTGTCCATTCATCCCATAGTTCCGGCACTTTAGTTTTTCTTTTCCCTTGCCCTTGGATTTAGATCTAGGTCTTGAAGATGCTGTACCTCGCTCAGTATCTCTTCCCCTTGTAAATAGTGCATTAGAAGATGACCTCAAGCCACTATTCATCTTTCTCATAACCTTCCCTTAAAGGGCAGAGATAATGGTGTCTCCACTTAGGGTTTTATTTCCGGTGCACAATGAATCCTTGAATGACTGATATGATGGCGATAGAGTATTTAACAATATACATGCTTGATCTTCATCTTTGATCACTTCCTCCATGTCTAGAAATTTGTAAATCAGTTGATTAAAATTACTAATGTGGGCCTCCACATCTCCACCCTTTGCCAATTTGAAGATGAATGACTGTAGCTTCAAGCGTAGGCGATTCTTAGTGGATTTTTTAGCATAAATATCCTCTAACTTTGCCCATAAACCGGCTGCAGTTTTCTCCCTTAAAACATTATAGAGGACCTCATCCGTGAGACATAAACGGATCGAGGATAATGTCTTCCATTCATCATCCGTCATTCCATTCATCATCAGTCATAGTAGACTTTCTTTCCTCAAGAGCACCATCCTTAACTGGTCGTTATGATCTTCCATAACTCAAAGTTATTTTTCCCTGAGCACTTCTCAATATCATACGTAGTGCTTTCCATTGATGATAATCCTATAGATTCAAATCTGTGTGCCAACGATTGCTCTGATACCACTTGTTGAGAATTGTTTTATGGAATCACACAGATGGATCCAGGATAACAATCCAATAGCACCAACCAAACACAAGAGAACACAAAGATTTAACGTGAAAAATCCTTTCGGGAAAAAGTCATAGCACAAAGCGACAAATCTTCACTATGAAAACAGAAGTTACAAAGAGAAAGGACTTACCCGATATGATCAACCTCGAATCTCACCCTTACTACACCTTTTGCAAACCCTAGAACCCTTTTAGAAAACTCTTTGAATACTTTTAGGAAGCCTTAGAATTAATTTAGAATAGCCCTATGAACTCCTATTTATAGTTTAGGAAACCCTACTTTTGCACCGACTTGGAATAGTTCGGAAACTGCCTCAAATTTACGCAGTCCGCGTGTAGTCTGTGTAACCTTTGACTAGTCGAACCAGAGCCCGTCCTTCAACTGTTCAAATTGCTTAGAACTTTCAAAATACATTATTGCTAGACTTCCACCCGAACTTTCTTAGGCTAGTCCAATTTCCTCAGACTGAAGACATCTGTTAACAACAAAACCAACTTTAAGACCACCACCGCTTGCATAAATGCCATCTGTAAATCTGACCTATCCACATCATTTACTACTCATACCTATCCAACCATTTGATTTCTATTTAAACATGTTCATCGTCTCAAAATTTACCGTTGCAACTCATTGACTTTCTGTAGACACCCCACCCAGTCTAGCACCTTGATAAGACATGGATGATCCTTAGGAACTAAACCTGAACCCCACATCTTACCCCAAACCTTAGCCAAACCAAACCTAGGTTATCCAAAAAGCTCAAAAGCTAAAAAAGCCAAAAAGCCCAGAAAGCCCAAAACTCACACCTAAGGCACAAAATAAAGCCCACAAGCCAAAGTTCAAAGTTAATGGGAGCCGGGTAGTAGTCGGACTACCGCCGGCGGTAATCCGATTACCGCCCTCTCTTGACAAATATGCCCTCTGAGCACATAGCTGTTTCCCCCTCTCAAAGTCAACTCTTCCATGTAATTGACCTTGAAACTCACCTTATTTACCATCCTACCAAGCCTCAAGAGCTTATAAGAGGATGCCATGTGGCACTACCCTCCTCATAGCCAACCACAAGCCACCACATCATCCTTTACCCTCTAAAGTCCTAAGAATTACCGAAATGCCATCTTAAGTGCTTATAAATACCATTCACTTCTCCACATTCCTCATCAACCAACAAAAGCCTTATTATAAAGAGGGAAAAGTAAGAGAGAGGAAGTAAATGAGAGGAAGGAGTACTCAAGTTTCTAAGTTCCCACCCTTTTAACCCTCCTCAACTTTCTCAAACTCCCCAACCACGGTGCATCCCAAACATCCAAGCCATTTCAAGTGCAAGTCAAAGATCATTCAATCATTATTAGTATTTCATATCATACTATTACTTCCCTTCTTAACCCCACTACTTCTCTAGATTTTCATTGAATGTATGCTCTATGACTTGTCAGAACACCGGATCTTATCACATCAGAAGCTCATGGTAGCCTAGTCCTCTTGCATAACATTCCAACATCATCACATCTATTCCTAACATCTTTTCTCTTCTCTGGACGTATGCTCTACGGCTTGCCAAAATTCTAGACCTTGCCATTTCAAAAATTCAAGTTTGCCTAGTTCCATTTTTTAGTACTTCATATCTTATCATTTATCCCTTGAGACCCACCTTACCACGCGAAGTAGAGACCGTACACTCATATAGGCAGAGAGGGTGCCTAACACCTTCCCTCTTTATAACTGAGGTCCCTTACTTAGAATCCTAAAATCATATATCAGGAGTCAACTTAATGCAAGAGAATCTCTGGATCCTCAAGCTTTACATATTCTACAGGTTCTAGCCGACTGAGGCATTTTAAGTTAAGTGGCTAGTGGCGACTCCAAGTCTACTGCATCAACAATCCAAATCAGTCTATATAGCCCCAAACAGATACATAAATCAGCATGGACATTGATTCCCAATGGTCACAGAATGACGACTCCACTGGGAATGTGTTAGATCGCACTGGCTAAGACCCGACTTGAAAACATGTGGTAATTTAATCTTAAGGGATATTCTTCAAAAATTCACATCTATGAAAAAATCAATCTTTGGCTTGCACTTACTTAAGCATCAACATCGGCTATGACTACTCGATCTCGCGCAGCAATGGCTAGCCAGGAAGAAGAACCGGCAACCTTGCCAGCTCCCGAAGTACTAGCACTGACACCAACACCAGCGCATCTTGCAAATCCCATGGACTTTTCTGCACACTAAGCTGTGATGGCTCAAAATCTCAAGGTAATGCAAGAACTACTACTTCGTCTAGTACCAGGAATCATACCAAGCATGCAGGCACTACAGCTTAGTGCTCAAAAAAGTTCAATCCCACAACTTCCTCTTGCCTTCTTCCTTCCTCCAGCAGCAAATCCAATTTTATCTTTCCCTACTGAATCAGCACAAGATCTTCAACATCCCCCCACAAATGGGAACAACCTTCCCACACATATTCCAACACATCTTCTAGTACATTTTTCAGCACATCTTCTCGGGAATCGGAATCTCAATTAGATCATAACACAAGCTCCTCCTAACGGAAGTCACAGACAAGAATTGACGGATGCCCATGAAGGGGGCCAATTTTGAGTCCAACATACTCCCCCTAACGGGAGTCACTATCAGGATCTAGCAGATACCCCAGGCGGAAGCCACTTTCGGACATCACACCCTCCCCTAAAAGGGAGCGGAGTTCAATCATAACTACCTCCCGCAACTGGGAGCCCGTCTTCTTTTCAACAACCCCCCATCCATGGAAGTCATAAGCTCGATGAAATGGACCCTTATGATGAAGAAGTAGCACAAGCTATGCAGCAAGGGGCAAGGTACCCTCAAGCAAACTAATTAGAAATTAAGGAGCTATGTGAACAGCTCCAATTGATGCAAAATCAGCAATAAAAGCAATTAGTAGTGGATCATCCATTCACTAAATTTAAGGATTTATGTCCCTTTCTAAATGCTAGGGTACCTCAAAAGATTTGAGGTACCAAGTTCAAAAGATATGATAGTAGCGGGTGCCCAACACATTTAAAGGCTTTTTGTGGGGAACTCAATATGATCACAGGTAATGATGGAGCACTAATACGGCTCTTTCAGAAATCCCTTAAGGGTGATGCTTTGAATTGGTATACGTCACTCGATAGCCATCAGAATCGGACTTGGGAACGACTTTCCCAAGCCTTCATCAATTGATTTTCTTACAATCTGAACATGGCTTCGAGAAGAGCAGACTTGGCTGCCTTGTGGCAAAAAATCGATGAATCATTGTCTAATATGTAGGACGTTGGCAGGCCATGGCACCAGGATGAAAATCCCCATCGATGATGAGGAACAAATTTCTATGATCGTCCATTCGGCAAATCCTAATATCTCTAAATACTTGATCTCGTACCCCTACGTAAACTACTCCTATCTCATCCAGGCTGGAGAATAGGTAGAGGCCGGGATATGAGCAGGAACCATCTCCCCATGGCCACATCAGGCCTCTTCAATCAAGAGAAATAAAATTGAGGGGAAACCCATAGGGTATGGGAATGGAAATGGAAATACTCCCATACAACACACCACAGAAGTAAACAACATTGTGACAACCACTCAAGGTAATCAATACGCTCATCAACAAGAGCAACATCAAAACCAACAATACCATCCATAGCAAACTCAGCAGGGATATCAATCATAGCCACCTCAACAACAGCAACAGCCAAGGGGGAATACATAGTTCTCATACTAAAATAAGTAAGCAATGTTGGCTAGAAATTTCACTCCATTAGCACAAACATACAGCCAGATTATGACAATGTTAGTGCAAAAATAACTTCTCACACCACTCTAACCTCGACCTCCACCAAATCCCTTACCACCTAGTTACAATGAAAATAAGTACTATGCATACCACCAATCTTGAGGCCATCCTACGGACCACTACTTCGTTTTGAAACATGTGGTCCAAGACTTGATCGAGAGCCAAAAGATTATGATCACCCCTCATGCTAATGCCACGGATCAGGCCAACATTTTACAAAATCCTTTGCCATCACATCAAGTAGGGCCCAGCTCATTGGGCACCTCTACCATCAACAACATCGAGGAAGGACGTCTAATATAAGAAAACTTACTTTTACCGATGAAAATTTTTGTTGCTAAATCCACAAAAATCGTAGGTAAAAAGTTTTACCAATGAAAATTTTCGTCGGTAAAAGACCAATAGTAAAGGCTTTTATCGATGAAAAAAATTTTCGTTGGCAAAGGTAAGACTTTTACCGACGAATTTTTTCATCGGTAAAAAATAAGTAAAAAACTTTTACCGACAAATTTTTTCGTAGGTAAAAATATTTACAAAACTTTTACCGACGACTTTTTTCGTCGGTAAAAAATAAGTAAAAAGCTTTTACCGACAAATTTTTTCGTAGGTAAAAATATTTACAAAACTTTTACTGATGAATTTTTTTGTCAGTAAAAAATATGTAAAAACTTTAACCGACGATTTGTTTTGTAGGTAAAAATATTTAATGATACTTTTACCTACGAAACTTTTCGTAGGTAAAAATATTTATAGAACTTTTATCGATGATTATTTTCGTAGGAAAAAATATTTCACGATACTTTTACCTACAAAACTTTTCGTAGGTAAAAATATTTACAAAACTTTTACCAACGAAGTTTTTTCGTCGGTAAAAAATAAGTAAAAAACTTTTACAGACGATTTTTTTCGTAGGTAAAAATATTTACAAACGTAGGAAAAAATATTTACAAAACTTTTACCAACGAAGTTTTTTCGTCGGTAAAAAATAAGTAAAAAACTTTTACAGACGATTTTTTTCATAGGTAAAAATATTTACAAAACTTTTCCCTACGAAAAGTTTCGTAGGTAAAAACGTGGATGAGACTTTTACCTACGAAAAGTTTCGTAGGTAAAAGTCTCATTTTTTTTCAATATTCTAGCACAAAATTCCTGAAATACACTTGTCATAATATATTTCATCATATTCTTCCTGATATACACCTGTTATATAATATATTTCATCATATTCACATTCACATCCATCTAAACCCAAACTACGTAAATACATCCAACATAAACTACATTCATCCAAACATAAACTACATCCATCCAAACACAAATAATCTTATCCACATCACATTCATCCATGCATAATTACATATAAGTTTAACATTATAAATAAAATACAAAAAATTATTCATAGCCTATTTCCTGGTTGGGCTTACAAAATTCAGTGTGGTGAACACATCGCCGACTGTGCACACACACCTAGGTCCTTACTCATACCTTCATGATAGATTCAAAATAGTTTCAATACAAGGTCACGAGTTCAAGGACCCATTGTGGCCGTAAGCAGCTCTGGTGTGTGAGTGTGTGTTAAAAGAAAAAGAAAGAAAAAAAATGCTGATTTATCTTTTTGGGTTGAGCCTAATGGTACTTGGTGATTTCTCATCAGGTAGAAATTATTATTAGTTGTTTTTAGAAAGGTGATATTAGGCCACTTATAATTATATTAACATGATAAAATGTTGTACGTAAGCAGACACCACAAAAGAAACAATCCTATGGAAACAAACAAATGAAAAGAGAGAGAACATATGAGAGGTAATCCTTATCTCCTTTGATGGATTCAAGCTGCATGTGCCCTACCCAACTTCCTATAAGGAGAAGTTATATGGGTCTTGGAATAATGTTCGTGACAAATCCATGTTGTCTATTAATATTATCATATTGTGTTAGGACATGACTCTAAAAATGAGATAAATCCAAATCTCAAATAATCTATGCTATAAGAGATAGTGGAGATGGAAATAGATGCATTATGATGCTTGAGTTCGAGTATGCTTGCCAACAAAGCAAGATTTTCTTGTTTGTTGCCACGTGATTGGGCTACATTATTACATCAATCGGGTTCGGGTTCGAGATCGGGTTTAGGTTTGGGTTTTCAAGTTTAGGTTTAGGTTTAGGTTAGGGAGTTGAGATTAGGATTAAGTGTAGGTTTAGGTTTAGGGATTTGAGAATACGTTTAGATTTTAGGTTTAGGTTTAGGTCTTAGATTTTCTATTTAGGTTATAGGTTTAGGTTAGGTTTTAGGTTTAGGTTAAGGTTAGGTTATAGGTTATAAGTTTAGGTTATAGGTTATAGGTTATAGGTTAAGGTTTAGGTTATAGGTTTTGGTTTAGGTTAAGGTTATCGGTTTAGGTTTAGGTTAAGGCTTAGGTTTAGGTTATAGGTTTAGGTTTAGGTTAAAGGTTATAGGTTATAGTAGGGAATTGAGAATAGGTTAAGGTTTAGGTTTAGGAAATCGGGTTCGGGTTCGGGATCAGGTTTAGGTTTGGGTTTTCAAGTTTAGGTTAGGGAGTTGAGATTAGGATTAGTTGTAGGTTTAGGTTTAGGGATTTGAGAATACATTTAGGTTTTAGGTTTAGGTTTAGGTTATAGGTTTAGGTTTAGGTTATAAGTGTAGGTTATACATTATAGGTTAAGGTTTAGGGAATTGAGTTTAGGCTATAGGTTTTGGTTTAAGTTAAGGTTTAGGTTTAGGTGATAGGTTTTGGGATTTGAGAATAGGTTTAGGTTATAAGTATAGGTTTAGGTTAATGTTGTAGGTTATAAGTTTATGCTAATGTTGTAGGTTATAGGTTTAGGTTTAGGTTTAGGTTTAGGTTTAGGTTTAGGGATTTGAGCATACATTTACATTTTAGGTTTAGGTTTAGGTTTTACGTTTAGGTTATAAGTGTAGGTTATAGGTTTAGGTTTAGGTTAAGTTATAGGTTAAGGTTTAGGAAATTGAGTTTAGGTTATAGGTTATAGGTTATAAGTTATAGGTTAAGGTTTAGGTTAAGTTATAGGTTAAGGTTTAGGCAATTGAGTTTAGGTTAAAGGTTATAGGTTATAAGTTATAGGTTAAGGTTTAGGTTATAGGTTAAGGTTTAGGTTTAGGTTATAGGTTTTGGGATTTGAGAATAGGTTTAGGTTATAAGTATAGGTTTAGGTTAATGTTGCAGGTTATAGGTTTAGGTTTAGGGATTTGAGAATACATTTAAGTTTTAGGTTTAGGTTTAGGTTTTATGTTTAGGTTAAGGTTACAGGTTTAGGTTATAGGTCTAGGTTTAGGTTATTAGTGTAGGTTATAGGTTTAGGTTAGGTTATAGGTTAAGGTTTAGGGAATTGAGAATAGGTTAAGGTTTAGGTTTAGGAAATCGGGTTCGGGTTCAGGTTTAGGTTTGGGTTTTCAAGTTTAGGTTTAGGTTAAGGAGTTAAGATTAGGATTATGTGTAGGTTTAGGTTTAGGGATTTGAGAATACATTTTGGTTTTAGGTTTAGGTTTAGGTTTAGGTTTTAGGTTTTGGTTAAGGTTATAGGTTTAGGTTATAGGTTATACGTTATAGGTTATAGGTTATAGGTTATAGCTTTAGGGAATTGAGAATAGGTTAAGGTTTAAGTTTAGGAAATCAGGTTTGGGTTCGGGATCGGGTTTAGGTTTAGGTTTTCAAGTTTAGGTTTAGGTTAAGGAGTTGAGATTAGGATTAAGTGTAGGTTTAGGTTTAAGGATTTGAGAATACATTTAGGTTTTAGGTTTAGGTTAAGGTTATAGGTTTAGGTTTAGGTTATAGGTTATAGGTTATAGGTTATAGCTTTTGGGAATTGAGAATAGGTTAAGGTTTAGGTTTAGGAAATCTTTTCGGGTTCGGGATCAGGTTTAGGTTTGGGTTTTCAAGTTTAGGTTTAGGTTTAGGTTAGGGAGTTGAGATTAGGATTAGGTGTAGGTTTAGGTTTAGGGATTTGAGAATACATTTAGGTTTTAGGTTATAGGTTTAGGTTTAGGTTTTAGGTCATAAGTTTAGGTTATAGGTTATAGGTTATAGGTTAAGGTTTAGGTTATAGGTTTTGGTTTAGGTTAAGGTTATAAGTTTAGGTCTGTGTGAACTTACCAACAAGTTGGATCTCAAATAACCACCATGGTGGGTCCTAGGAAGGAATCAATGATTGGGGGCACTGTCCCCACCATGATGTTTAGTTTTAGGTATTAGTTTTAGGTGTAGGTTTAGGTTTAAACTTATACTAGGGTCTGCTTCAACAATTTTGAGTTAATACATAAACACGGCCTGTCCAAATGGCCAGGCCACTCTAATGCTGTCCATTGAAAATGGACAGCTTCATCATGGTCATAACAACGTTTCCCACATTCCAGGGATCCCTGCTCAACATCCGGATAGCTCCGACGTAAATCCGGGTCTGCTCCATCAATTTCAAGCTAATACATTTAAAAACAACATAAAAGGTAAGTAAAGCAAGAAACATCCATATGAAGATATTGAGGGGAATTACTAGTGTATCTATATTCCTTCTATATACTAGGTTGATTTTGAGTTGATTATGACTAAGATGTTGATATTACATTATATGTGATGAGGTTTGCATTACTAGTGTATCTATATTCTTTTAAAGCGATCACTTGGACAGTTATGGATCACTGAATGGCAAGCCAACACATGTACAATTTGCTGGTCCTAGTAAAATTAGTTGACTAAACATTGTGTATTTCCTCTATTCAAATGGTCTCTATTAAAAGTAATTCTTAGAAGAAACTCATAGTTTAGTGGGCTTAGAACTTCTTTTCTCCTACCTTCTAATTTCTCCTTCATATCAGAAAGAGACTCGAACTGAGGAGCATACGAAACCCGTAGTGGATTCCCGAGGAAAACAAACTCATCTAGTTTTCTCTTTACAAACCTGTAAAAATCAGGCCACATATTCAAATACACCATGCTATGGCCCTACATTCATAGTTGAATACTCCAATGGCCACATAATGGAACTTATGAAAAACAAAGATATATTTGTTGTATTTTGAATCTAGTGCACCTTATTGAAAAAAAAGGTGCATATTCAATAAATAGCCCAAATTAGATGCTAGAACATGTTGTAAGACTTGTATCCTAGATCGTACCATTCCATAGGCTTCCGCAGTCCTCCCAGTCGAATTCCGGCAACGCTCGACCTGTATCCGATGTTTGCGCGCGATCCTAAGCTGAGTCCTGCATACTGAAGTTGGCTCGACCTAAAACTTATATCTTAGCGACTGCGCCATCACCGCAGTTCCAATACCGCGACTCGTGCACCGATCCGATACCCGGCCTAGAAGATGTAAGCCCACGTTCATTTCGAGAAAAAATGCCGCGCGTTGTGAATTTTGAGGGAATCTCTACAACATGTCCCATTAATCAATCAATCAATCAATCAATCAAGTACACTCCATACCTCAAGTACCAACACCCATCCCTCCTTTTTCCACAAGTCAACTCTCTCTCTCCCCTACCCATCCCTCTTTTACAAAAGTTTCAAACAAGACCTTACCTCCCTATTCCCTTCCTTACAACACCCATCCATATCATCCCATTACTCATCTCTCTTTCATTTCTCAAACCTCCCAAGCAACACCCCACATCCAAGCCTTCCGAAGCTCTCCCAAATCATCAAGTGTGGCCCACTTTTCCATCCTCTCATCTCTCATCCCTACCATCAAAACTCCATCAATCTCCATCAAAGTTGAAGGCAAGGAGCATACAAGTCCAAGGAGCTAAAGAAAGAGGCCGATAGGTGGGTGCTCTACCGTCGATTTACATTTGAGGGTCCACTTGTAGGTGGGACACATTATGATGTATATGATGTAATCATGAGGGACCCATAGTGGCAGGGTCCCTCCATCACCGTCACTCTCTCTCTCCCTCTCCCTCTATCCGTTCTAATGTAGTGGGCCCTACTAATTTGTGTTTTATCTGCACCATCCATCATGGACGGTGGGAGTCCACCGTGAAGTGCACACCCAGATCCATAGCTCAACTGGCAGACTGAGTGGAGATATCTCGTTTCAACACTTGAGGTCTTGACATTGATCCCTAGTGGGGGTGGTTAACATGGAGTGTGTGTACTGACATGTGTATGCTAACAAGCTAACCCAAACAAAAAAAAAAGAAAGAAAGAAGAAGAAAAGGGGCCTGGACACTGATGCCCTTCACCCTCTCTCTCATGCACACACACACACACGTATATACCTATATAATATATTATATAATATAATATATATTATAATATAAATACATGTGGTGGGCCACACATGTGGACCCACCACCATATATGCATCAGATATACACCGTCCAGAGCATCCAGGGGTCTCTGGACGATGGCTCTTTTCTATATATGTTATGTTATAATATAATATAATATAATATAATATAATATAATATAATATAATATATTATATTATAGTATATTATAGTATATATATATACCTTAAGATATATGGTGGTGGCCCTACGTGGGACCCACTTGTATACAGACCGTCAGCAGCAGCTGACGCTGCATCTCTCGCAGCTAAATAATAAAAAAAAGAGGTTGCTGTGGGGCCCATCTGCTGTAGGACCCACCATGATGTATGTATGTATCACGCCGTCCATCCATCTGGCGTTCCAGTGGCCTCACCATGATGGATGTCTCCCATCCAAACTGTTCATTCACTTGGTGGACAACCACGTGTGTGGACCCCACAACGATGTATGTACTTTATCCATGTCGACCATCAGTGGGCCCCATGACGACATACATCCCGTAAGGCCCGCTGCTGTATGTGTTGTATTTAAACCATTCATCCATGTGGCGGCTCATCTTCAGACTTGAGGTGAAAAATATGACAGATCCAGTTATCAGGTGGACCACACTGCAGGAACAGTGAAGTTGAACGCCTACCATTGAGACCCTTTTTGGGTCAAAGAGGTTTTGGACCAATATGAAATTTGTTTCCCTCTCAGCTCAGGTCTTTGTGAGCTTATAACTGACTGGGTGGAAAATAAACACTATGGTGGGCCCCTCTAAATTTTAACAGTTGAAATTATTAACGCCACTGTTATTTGTGGTATGGTTCAGATGATCTTTGGATCTGATTCATTGTTTGGATAATGCTCTGAAATGATCTCTATAGATGGATGAATGATGTATTCAACTCGGCCCATTTGTATCGACCCATTTGACTTGGCCATTTAACTCGGACTATTCGACTCGGCCCATTTGATCGGCCCATTTGTACCAATTCGCCCATTCGATTCGGCCTATTTGGACTCGGCTCATTTAACTTGGCCTAGTTGATTCGACCCATTTGATTAAGCCCGATGTGATATATGAGGCCCGATGTTGAGGCCCACCTTGATATATATATATATATATATATATATATATATATATATATATATGAGTCCCATGTGATGCGGCCCATTTGATGTATTTGGAGCCCTTGGGTCGAGGCCCAACAGGATGTACATAAGGCCCATTGCAATGTGTGATTCCACCATGGTTTATGTAATGATGTTCAAGACAGGCCGTGCCTTGGGAGCAATGATGGTTTGATGCGACATTGTAAGGATGATGTTGGTTAAATGTCCGCATTGTCACTCTCCCTAGGGCCCATTGATAGGCCCATACTTATAGTGTGTAGGCCGTCTAGGCCCATCTTGATGTATGTGTTCTATATCCACCCCCGTCCATCTGTTTAGGGCGTGGCCCACCCCACATGTGTGGCACGTGTGGGAGTGGGAGCCAACTTGATGTATTTATTTTATATCCACACCGTCTATGCATGGATGTGCTGTGGGACCCCATCATTATATATGTGTTTTATTCAAGTAGTTCGTCCATCCTGGACAGGTGGGGCCCATATTGATGTGTCTTGTATCTCCACCATTCATTTGGACGGTGCTGAGTAGGGCCCACCCCGATGGCATATGTGTATTCACACCATCCATGCCTTTGAAAGTGGTGGGGACCACCATGATGTATGTCTTATCCCTACTATCCATCCATGGAATGCACCATGGAGTATCTGTTTTATCATCATCGTGTTGTATGTATTGTATATCTATGCCGTCTATTTGTGCGGTCTATCGTGATGCATGTATTGTATATCTATGCCGGACTAGGTGATGCGGCCCACCTTGATGTATTTGGTGGCCCATTCGAGAGGCCCACTTTGATATACATGTGGCTCATCAGGATGTATCTTTGACCCATGAGCAGGGCTCACCTGTTGCGTGTTTTGAGGCCCAGGTGCAGGGCCCACCTGTTGTGTATTTGAGGCTCATGTGATGTATTCAAGGCCCATGGGTAAGGTCCATTATGATATATTCGTGGCCTATGGGCAGGGCCCATTGTGATAGGTATAAGGCCCATGTCGCGTGGTCCATTTTTTGTATACTAGGCTCTTGTGTGAGGCCATGGGTCCTCTTTATGTTTGGCTCTATGCGGGCCACTCTGTGGGAGAAATGATGGTTAAATGGCTACATTATTGGGCAATGATGGTTAAATGTCCACATTGTGACATTCCCTTAGGCCTTGTTCGGCCGATTCTGATTGTCGAGATCGATTATTGAGGCTGATTATCAGTGCTGGTTATCAATACCGATTATTGATACCAATTATGAGTATGTGACAACATAACATGATACATGCCCATACGCATCATCTGCATGTTTGTTATGAGATGTGGTTAACCATTGCATATGTCATTGGGCAGGTTGTTATGAGACTCTCTAATAGGCGAAGATTGTCTCACATGAGCACACGATATGCGCAGGATGATGCATGACTGGATTGTATGATTCATGTATCTGGCATTATGTGTTGTGATTACTTTACGCCCTAGCGACATCAGGGCCATAGCCTCCATAGGCATAATGTGGATGGCCAGATGGGACACCGAAAATATGTTATTAACATCGGGCTGCTATAGATCGCTCTGGGTGAAAATCCCTAAACCCTCTTGGTACCAGAGGATGTCCCAACGTCGAGACCGAGTAGATATATATGAGCGCATGAAGGCCGCATACCAAGAGGTCACGTCTCCCACTGTTTCGTGGTCGGTTGGGAGGAGGTGTGGCCTTACCCACCTGAAAGAGTAGGTATAGTTAGGCTGAGTTTAACTAGCTCGTGAATAGGTTTGCTATCGACGTGCCAGGTAGATATTGGCCGACTACTGGCCAGGCGGATAGTGAGGTCTTTTCCACTTACCCAGTTGTGCGCTTGATGGGGCGGCATGCTAGTGTAGAGTGTACTAGACCCCGGTGATGATCCCAGAGATAAACAGTATTGATAAGTGGACTTATTGAGCAGGAGTTGCATATTCATTCATTCATTCATTCACTATCCACTCGGGTTAGTGATGCGCAACCATTTGTTACATGTACATTCGCAATGGCCAGGATTTCGGTTGGGGCGCGTGACTAACCTGAGATCAGGAGTTTACCACATTGAGTCTGACTATCCAAATTAGGTATGAGACTAGTTTGGATAGAAGTCCCTTGTGATGGACCCCATAGCCTGCGATACTACGTACTATCATCCCGACTTCACACTCCAGCATAATCATTCCATTCGCACCGCATATCGCATTACATCCATGACATATGACATTTTGGGTTATTCTATGTCTGCATTTATATGATCTAGATAAGGCTGATGGTATTCGTTTCATTGCATCCTCAATATCTGATATCTGATTCATTGTGTTTCCGCATTACATAGCCGATTTACATTACTTTCTCAGTATATGATATTGACTTGCTGTCTTTTCATCGCATATCCTAGATGAGGTTGATGATATTCTTATGGACTTGTAGAATTTCCACTTACTCTGATATCATATGATTCATGCTAGTAATTCCGATATTACATGATTAAGGCATTACATTGAATGCTTGACACTTATCTTGTGCACACACTTACACGACCCTCTAAGATTTCTATAAGCTTATGCACGATAGATGCGTGCAGGTGATGCCAGGACGCAGCCGTAGCTTCACCGCAGTAGGAGTGTCCAGTCGAGCTTCAGGAGTTTCTGTTGTTATCTTGTATTTCCCTTCATACGCATTGTACTTTAAAGTTTTTCATCATAGTAGATTTTGTGATGGTGTTCTTGTGGTTATTGTTCGTGGGTTATGCTTGTGGTTATGCTCATTCTGAATCAAATTGATGTTAAAAAAAATTCTCCTTGTAAGATCCCAGGATCGGAACCTGGCATTTGGGCGCTAGGAGCCGAGAATGGGGTACTACGGAGGCTGTCGGCACCGGATTCGACAATCGAGATTCCTGAGAATCCTATTTCTGGGTTTGGGGCGTGACACATGTTATAATTAAAAATTCATTATGAAAGAAATTCAAATATTCCAAACAAAAAGTAAAGATGGATGAGGGAGAAACTTTCTCAGGTTCATGGTAACTGAGTGAAGTCTTAAAACTTAGCCGAGTCGAAGAACTCAACTTGTAGAAGCTAGGCCCATATTCTTTTTTATTTTTTACTCTCTGTCTTTTTTTTCTACACTTCCTATAGCTTATATTCTTCTTGGAAATTTAAAAATTAAATTAATTGACTCGCAGAGTTCCAAGTTGGCTCAGCCTGGTTAACCAGTTCTATTTTTCAAGCCTTTTTGAGCATGGGTATCAACCAAGAATTGTGAGGTAATGAAATACCGTGAAGAGAGTAACAGGCAATTGAAAAAAAGGCAGCTTGTCAAGGATGCATTAAATGACAACCTGTAAAATGAATTAAGAGGACAGAGAATTCAATAAGTAATGTACCCAGTCTTTTTAAGAGGACAGAGAATTCAAAAAGTAGACTGACATATGATCAATTAGTTCTGGATTCTAAATTGAACACAGCCCCATTTGCTAACGACTTCAGTTATTCCAAGTATTTTAGTTAACACATTAACAAAACCAAGAACAATGACTTTTCAAGCACTGTAGTAGCATTGAAAAAGACCTTATATAGAAACTTTCATTTTAGATGGATTCAAACATTCCATAAGAATTACCAAGATCATTGAGTACAAATGCAACAACAATAGTTGTGCTTTGCTCAGACCTGTGATATTCTCTGTAATTTGGTCATCATATTCATTAGTTCCAATATAAGAGAAATTCAAAATTCAGATGACTGCATCATCATTAAATCAAGCAAAGCAGAATTTTTGGAATCAACACTAAATATATGAAAATTACACAGTAACTGTTGAGAATGCAAAATCTCTCAGCTGAACTAAATATATGGGATAGGTGAACTGCTGCTCAACATTTTTGAATTGTCCATCTTCTCCATACATGAATGCCAACCAGTTTAGTGAGGCCAAGAAACATGCTTGGTGGATCTATCTAATGGATGGCTCTCACAAAGCAATACATGTGACATGCTGGCAAGTCTTATCCACAAGCATTATCTCTGAAGCATCTGGATAGAGACATTTATAATTGTAAAGGTGTAAGCAATGCAAATGCCTATACTTGAATTGTTCAAAAAAGACAATTTAAGGATTTTTATGTCCATATGCTGAAGTGCCTATGCATTGCATCCAATTTCAAGACAAATTCAAATCATTGAATCTCATCTCACCACTAAGATGCGACATGGCATTAAACATATAGGCATGTATAAATCATTGAAAATGCAAGTGATGGTCATCTAATAAAAAATGATATGTTGAAGAACTTGGGAAGAAGCTAAGCGACAAATCAAATATCAACCATCATACTATTTGCTGAAGAAAAATTTAGCAGATCTTTAAAAGAATGAACTGGTTATACCAATCTGTCTTCCTTGAGTGATGCTTTCATATAGCTGTCTGATGCTATACGTGTGGAAGGCAGGGAAGCCCTTTGCAATTCTTGTTGGAAATCCTCATTGTTTGGGGTGGGTGTTGAGGGAAGAACTTTCAAATCTTTTCTAAGATTTGATAGAGATGCCAATATCGAGGCTCCTACAACAGTTGAAGGATCTCTTGACCTTGTTTCAAGGTGAATTTCTTCAATAGGTGCACTCTGGTTTCCTGTTATTCTAACTGACGAAGGAGCAGCTGGAGTAGTTAAGTTCTCATTTGCCAGTTGCTGAAAAATCTAAAATTTTGTTAAGGAATCTGCAAAATCAATCAAAAGTCACGTATATCATTGCCATGATTGGTATTTATTTGTGAACCAAGCAATACATCATAGTAGTGACAAATGCGTCACTCAAAAGAAAAAAAAAGGTATAATAATCCATATAAGCAAAATCAATCATAAATCACGTATATCATTCCCATGATTGGTATTTATTTGCAAACCAAGCAATACATCATTGCCTTTCTTTGATTCATGTTGGCCACTGGTTTCACCTCTCCTACTGTTTCTTCTGTAATCTGTCATTAAAGAATGTCTTTCAGCAGTATAAGAAAATGACAATAGATGGTAGAAGCAAGAGAAGAAAGGCATCTACTTCTTTGCACATAAGAGTCCTCAATATGATCCTATAAAGAAAACCCATCAAAGAAAAGGTCAAAAACCATTCATTAATCCAATGAAAAGCAAAAAACCATATCAGAAATCATTCCTTTTTTTATGATTGTGTTGGTTTTTCTCATCTTAAAACATGCCCTCCTCCTTTATGAACAACTTCAGAAACTAGTCCCACATTTTTGATGGGTTTTCCTCATTTTGAAAGCTTCTTCAAGGTAATTATCCTAAAAATATGGCGTAATAAAACACTGATTCAATAACCACATTTCTGTGGGAATAATCTTTTTTTTTCCCGTGGGAATGATCTGTAATGGTTGGTACCTGAATCATGTCTACGGTCTAAAGTACTTCCCCACGAGTGAAAATTATAGCATGATTTTGATTTTGATTGGAATTTGAACCACTAATAAATGATTAACACCATCTACTTACAATTTGGGCCATGAACATATGGATAATTAGAAGCACATAACATGAATAATGAGAAGCACATAAGAAAATCAAACCATTAAACTATAAAAGTAATTTTTTTGGGAAAGCCCTAATCCTTTTCCCATTACAGATTTTAGGAAACCCCTAATTCCAATATTGTTTCTTTATAATCTGCGGATTTGTAGATCTATAAACAAAAAACCTAAATCTCCATTTGAGAGAAATGAGTACCTGTCGGGGAAGATGTGAAGGGTGGGAGCTGCTAGCTACACCAGATTTGGAGACAATGATAGTGGCAATGGAGACGATGCGCCGAGAGGGAGAGGTAGCACGAGACGGAGAGGGAGATGGAGCAAGAGACGGAGAGACATGGAGCATGAGATAGGGAGAAGGAGAATGGAGAACAAGAGAGGGAGAGGGAGATGGAGCACGAGACAGAGAGGGAGAGACAGATTAGGGAACAGAGAGAGAGAGAGAGAGAGAGAGAGAGAGAGAGAGAGAGAGAGAGAGAGAGATGGAGAAGAGATAGGGTTAGGGAACGAAGATAGAAAGAAATAGTGGAGATTTTTTGGGCGCGGCTTTGTTTTGAGCTTGCGCCTATTTTTAGGCGTGGATGGGGTAAGACGGACCATGGACGGTCCTATCAAGGGCTCCGTGGGGCCCACCATTAATTATTTGATTTATCCATTCCGTCCATTAATTTTCATAAATATTTCTAGTTCTTTATCCCAAAATTAAAATAGATTGAAGGCCCACGTGGACCACACCATAGGAAGCACATGTGATTTAATCTTCATGTTTCCTACCATGTGGTTCACTTGAGCCTTCAATCTAGCTGATTTTTGGTTTCATATCCTAAAATAATATTTCAAAATAGATGGACGACTTAGATAGAATATATATATTTTTGTAGGTCCTATTGAGCTCCTTACACCACCGTCAATTATTAATGGTGTGGCAACTCTTTAGCCACGGATTAAAATCGTAGTCACTGCTTATCCTTCTCGGGACGAATCATCCTTTGGCAGTGTCCTTGGGACCAGGTCCTTTGATTAAGGAGTTGATCTGATTGGTCCCAGTGTCTACAGGGGTTGCCTTGAAAATCTTCCAAATTAGAAGGATTCTAGCCCTTCAATCAGTGGTCCACAAATGGACAGTTAATGTGGAGCCCATACCATCAATGGTTTTTATCACTGAACAATGGTCGTATGGATTCTGTACTATTGGTACATGCTGCAAATGATCAGGACCCTTTATTTCTTCCTTGAGCATTGTCCCCCCAAATGATGAAATTACTGAAATCACCATTTTTGGATAATTCTATAAAATGATCTCGAAAAATGGATGAACGGTGTGGGTTGATCCAAAATTTCCAGTAAATCCAAAATTCAAGTGGACCATGCCACACAAAACAGTGTGGAATAATGATTTCCACCGTTGATACCTTCCTTGGGCCCACAGTAATGTTTATTTGTCATTCAACATGTTCATAATATCAAAAAGATATGAATGAAGGGAAAACACAAACATTTTTTAGTTAGTATCTTAAAATGATTTGAGAAAAGCATTGAATGGTATGAAGAATGTCAATCCATGACCAGGGTGGGCCACACCACATAATATAATGGAGAGGGGTTTCCTTAAAACTTTCATAATCATATATTGGGTCTGCCTAAATATGATTCACACATCTAACCCACTCATTATGTGTGTCCCACTTGGATGAGGGGTTAGACCCAGTTTCAGCCGCATTCAAAACTCATGTGGGCCCCACCAAGTGCTTTAGATGTCTTCACATAATTTTAGATGGTATGGCCCACCTGAGTTTCGTATACGGATGATTTTTGAGATATCTCATAAGCTAAAGGGGACACATCAAATGCATGGTGTTGATGTTCAATACACATCATGATGGCCCCCACAAAACTTACTAACATTAATTCTTAGGTTCTCAGGGTGTCAATAAGTTGGGTCACAATTTTGACCAAAATACTTAGCCCATTTTACATGTCTGGTCCATTCACTCTATTTTACTGAACATTACCCTCAATTTGACTAGTTACTCGCCCCGATCATGCTACATATGAGAAAGATATTGGGCAAACAAGATTGATCAACAATTTGAGTGAATTTTGATTTAAACATCTGAAGTTATTTACTCTTCAATCTGGACTGATCAAATTATCCAAAAATGGTTAAAGGTTGTTCATAATATCAAAAATAAATGAATGAATAGAAAACACAAACATCAGCTTGATCCAAAACTTTTATGACCTCCAAGAAATTTTAAATGGTAGAGGTTCAATCACACTATTTCCTGTGGTGTGGTCCACTTGAGCTTTGGATATGCTTCCTTTTTGTTCTTTAGACTTCAAATTATCTGTTAACATGGATGAATGGAGTGGATAAAATAATTAAATAATGGTGGACCCCACAGAGTTTACTCTGGTAAGGGTAACGAGTAACTCATCTAAATGTAGTGGAGATGGGTTTCCTTAAAACATTCATAATCATATATTAGGCTTGCCTAAATGTGATTCACATATCCAAACCACTCATTATGTGTGTCCCACTTGGATGAGGGATCAGACCAATTTTCAGTTGCATCCAAAACTCATGTGGGCCCTACCAAGTGCTTTTATATTTTTTAACATGTCTTCAATTAGTTTTAGATGGTATGGCTCACTCGAGTTTCGTATACAGATGATTGTTGAGATATCTCATAACCTAAAGGGAACACATCAAATCCATAGTGTTGATGTTTGACACACATCATGATGGGGCCCACAAAACTTACTAACATCAATTCTTAGGTTCTCACGAGGTCAGTAAGTTGGGTCACAATTTTGATCAGAATATTTGGCCCATTTTACATGTTTAGTCCATTCACTCTATTTTACTGATCATTACCCTCAATTTTACTAGTTACACGCCCCGTTCATGCTACATATGAGAAAGAAATTGGGAAAAAATGAGGCATATCATAATCTGAAATGGACCACATTACAGGAAATAGTGTTGAATGAGCGTCAACCATTTAAAACATTCTCAGGACCATAAAAGTTTTGGATCGAGATGATTTTCGTTTCTCCCCTTCATCTAGGCCTATATGACATAATAAACAGATTAGATGCCAAATAAACAGTACAGTGGGCCTTATGAGGATTTTAATGATGGATATCCAATCACTATTGTTTTCATGTGGTGTGGTCCACCTGATATTTATATCTCTCATTTTTGGGCCCCACCATGATGTATGTTTTATATCCACACCTTCCATCCATTTGGAGAGATCATTTTAGGGTAATATCCAAAGATAAATCCAAAGCTCCAGTGGACCCCAACATGGAAAACAGTGGGGACAGTGACACCCACCATTAAAAACTTCTAAAGGCCACGTAGGTTTTAGATCAAGCTGATATTTGTGTTTTACCTTATTTCATGTCTTTTTTAACTTTTGAACAAGTTGGATTTCAAATAAAAATTATGGTGGGCCTTAGGATAGTTTCAACGGTGGGAATCACTCTCCCCACTATTTTCTGTGGTGAGGTCCACTACATCTTTTTATCTGCCTCATTCTTTGGCTCATGCCCTAAAATAATATCTCAAAATGGATGGATGGTGTGGATACAACACATACATCATAGTGGGGCCCACAGAACTTGGTGACGTGTGAGACCTAACTCGAATTCGCATGTGTGCATGTGTGTGTGAGTATGCATTTCGTTTATTTTTGGTCACGCGGTCGTACTGGTCAAATTTCAGTGACCTGCGGCTTTTGGATAGTGATTGTGGTCACCTTTGAGTTCGGTCACATAGACCCGACTCGGATTGACCCAAGACCTATGCCATTGTGACCGCATCGTCGCCGCGGTTCCAACGCCGCATCTAGTGAGAAAATTCGACGTGTCCATCAAAAGTTATGGGCCGCGCATCATTTGGACCGTTGATCGCATTTTAAGTGGGACCCACATGATTTACATGTTTCCCCATGTGCACGTTTGCTAATGGCAATGACATCACCATTTTCATGATGACCTATGGCCTAGTCTATGGACCTATAGCCACCAAGCAAGCATGAAATTTCTTTCTCCAACAAATAATCATGAGTTATTTTTTTTAAAGGCAATTATGACTCACCCTACCCCATGAGCAATGAGTATTTTCCTCTTCTCAAAACCCATCATTTCTTTTAAACAATCATTTCCTCCTATGGCTACAACTCTCCCATCTCTCTCCCTCTTTCTTCATTTCTCTCTTCTTCTCCTTGCTAAGCTTTGGACGTCCACCATTGCTGAAATTTTCAGCCCTCTTTCCTCTCTCTTCCCCCTTAATCCAACCCTCTAAATCACATCATCACCATAGAATCCTCTTCCTTAAAGCTTGAAGAGCATGGTGGTTGAAGAATCTTGAAGATCCGTCATGTGGGTGAGCATGTAGAATAGATTACATTGTTTTTCTTCATAGATCTTTTATTGTTTCATATGGAGAGTGTAGGACTCACCACATCAATGGTGGAGGTCCTACACCACTCCTTGAATGTGGTCTTTAGCCACCACTTACATGCATGTGATCTTGATGGGGCCATTCTCCATGGACCCCTTCTTGATGAGATTTCCTTTCACCTATGCATCATGGGTCATCTAGACCTTAGATTCCTAGCTGTAGGGCCCATGCATGTATGAGATCCTCTTTGATCTTGCATGTACATGTTGTTTCCTTCATTGTGGAGGGTTCGCAGTGGCGGAGCCCTCCCTATGGCCGGCATGTTTCCTTTCTTCTTCTCTCCTCCCCTTTTTGTGGTTTGGATGTGATGAATTGTGTGGCCCACCTGATGAGCCATGCAACCCGGTTCTTTAGATTTTTGGGACATCCAGGCCGAAGTTGCTGGACACCTAGGCCCAACTATGTTGCCTAGTTTTGTTGCTTGATTTGAAAGGCCTTTGGGCTTGATTTCTTGGATTATCTTTGAAGGGGCTTAGACCTGAGAGTTATGTGACACATCAGGGTGGACCTCACCTTGTGGAATCTGTGATTTATTTTCCAATTATTTATTTTATGGGCTGATCTAGACAACAACATGTTGTTGTCCAGATTTCTAAAATTTTATAATGCGGTAATGTATAGGTTGTAAGCCTTGTTTGTAGCTTCTTTTTCCCTGATTTTCTAAGATTTTCCTTGAGGTGTACCCCACCTAAAAGTATATTAAACCTCACCTTCAAATTTCCCTATTTGATCACCCAAAAGGGTGGGCCAAGGAGGGTGGACGGTCCAGATTTTTCTGGACTGTCCAGCCACACTATTTGCTGGAAAAACATAAATATCAACCTGATCTTGAAATGGTGGGCCACCTTTGGGGACCTCACCTTACTGTATACTTGTATAAGAAGGTTGGCCTTATATTTTTCTAAATTTACATAGACCTGGGCCCACTCAAATGGGGTGCACAAGTCAAGGGCAGCAACATGTTTCAACAGGAATCATTTCTAGACGTTGCTATCCATAATTTGTATGAATTAAATAAAATACTTATACTATCTAAAAAATTCTAAAATTTTTTAGAGAGGTATCCCACCCATGGTAGGACCTACCTATAAAATTTTAGGGCTAATGGACACTTTTACACACCATGGTGGTGGCTGGACTGACCCACTATAATGTGGTGTCCAGATCAGGAAAAATTTCAGGACAGATTGATTTTTTTAAATGAATTAAAATATTTTTAGATGTTAAAAAATCCTAAAATTTTGTGGAGGTGTGGTCCACCCATGGTGGGACTCACCTAAAAAATGTTGGGGCCAATGAACTCCTTTGCACACCGTGACAAGGGCCAGACTGGCCCACCACGTTGGGACGTTCAGGTCAGTCTGATTTTCTAGAAAGAATGTTTTATTTAAATTAATTAAAATACTTTTAATTATCTAAAAATTATGAAATTGTATGAAAGTGTCTCCCACCTATGGAAGGACCACCTTGCAAATTTTTAGGTCCATTAGGCCGCTGTACTGACCGTGGTGTGGCCTGCAATTTGGATCAGTTTTGGGCCAAATACCCAGGTCCGTAGGACTAACCACCATGGGACACCCCTACCTTGGGTTGCTGGGCCTGCATTCCAATAGCATGGCCCGCTTGAAGTAAGTGTTGTATACCCCCCTTCTTATCTGGTGGGGCTGGCTATGATATGTGTGGGTCATCCTGGGTCAGTAATCCATCTAGATTAAATAAATTTCTGAACTCCAGCAGGCCCAGGAAATGGGTGGGCTAGAATTTCGGCAAGAGGCCCAAATTTGCTGCATGGTTGATTGTTTTGGAGCTATTGTGGCCCACCATATTTAAGGGAGTATTACACACACTCTTTGCCTTCTTTCCTTAGACATTTTTGGGCTTAATTAATGCCTCTTAAGGCCCACCTTTGTGGTGATATTGTAGGCTAACCTTAACCAAATTTTAAGTAGTTTTATGGGCCCAATGGATTGTAAACCTCTTCCTTGAGCCCAACATTGTACAAGGGCTGACCTTATTGAATTGTGAGCCCAATGGGCCATCTATAAGCTGATCATGTGTATTATGGGCCTTGGTGCCCTCATGAAGTACTTAATTATGGGCTGACTTGCAAGGCCCACATTGATGCATATTGTGGAGGGTCTTGTTAAGTCTTTAGGCTGGTATGGCAAGGCCCACACTGTCAGTTTAGGCCCTACCAATGTTTATTCTTGGGTTTATAGGCCATCCTCTAAGTCCACCATAAAGCATGAATTGAATGGCTTTTGTTTTAGGGCTATTATGTGATGTAATATATATATATATATATATGCATGGCTGTCCTTTTGTGTTTTTGTGTTAGTGATTAGGCCTTGTGGACTAAGTCCTTTTGGACAGGCCCATTGATCTTGGGCCTATACTCTCCCATCTATTGTGATGGGCTTAGGGGTAAGAATATGCAAGAAGTTAGGCCCTTGGCTGCCTATTAAAATTGACCCTATACTTAGGCTAAAAAGTGGGGCCCAACTCACTTATGTTAAATGTGAAAATTGCCCATGTAAATGAATTACCGGGCTGCCCATGAAGCCCACCATAACATATGGATTTAAGACTTTTGTGGTTGGGCTCAAACCTCACTTAAGGGCCCATTATATGGTCTATGAGATTGGGCTTGAAGTATGGCCCATTAGACCATACATTGCTTAGGCCTTAGACCTTACATCATATGTGTAGTGGGCTACCTTTTTGAGACCTAGTTGAGGTTGGATGTCCTCATTGGTGGCCCTACGGTAGGTCCATAGAGGCCCTTATAGGTGGCACCTTGGGCCTGGCTAGGACCGTTCTTTTTTAAGATTATGACTCTCTCTTAGCATGTGGGTCATCTCAAAGTACTGGGCCCCCATTAGAGGATTTTTTTTCTCCTTAAGACACCTGTCTATGTGCTTAGATTTAACCCTCCTTAGGACGGAGGATTCCGTATTTCATAGGAAGCACACTTACATTCTTGTGACCCACATGCATCATCTGTATGAATTGATTGCATTGTGTGGTGGTCATCAAGGGATGGAGTTTCTCCCCTTATGCACATTGTGTGCTTGCAGCTAGTGCATGATCTGTGTGTGTGACTTATGCATTGGCATAGCATTTCATGATGATACTGCCCTTACGTCATCAGGGCCTCGCCTCCATAGGGATATTCGTGGATTGTCATATGGGTAGACACCGAAAATATTACTTGAGCATACCGGGTGCATAGGATGCCCATGGGTGAAATTTCCAAAACTTTCATGGTACCAAGGATCTGCTCCAACGCCGTGACCGAGTGGAAACTATGAGTGCATGAGGGCCTTATACCATTAGACTGTGACTCTCACTGTCGTGTAGTCAGTTGGATAGGGGTGTGGCCTTACTTGCCTAGTGTGAGGAGGCGTTGCTAGGCTGAGTCTAACCAGCTCGTAAATGGGTTTGCTACCTTCATGCCTTATTGGTGATTGGCTGTCCACAGGAGGGTAGTGAGGTCTCTTATGCTCGTTTGACTGTATGAGGTCTGTAGAGCAATAATCATTCAGCAGTGTAATGGACCCCAGCAATTTCCTTATGATTGGAAATGTACTTGACATGTGGTTTGGATATGAGCACTGGCATTACTTGCATCACATTAGCATTGGCTGTGTAAGCCCCTTCATGCATCGCTTTGGTATGGCGCCCAGTACTCGTTGCATCGTATTCATGATAAGCCTTGGTAAGGCTGGTGATATCCTCTTTGAGCATGTTTCCCTTCTTGCATCTCCTACAATTCTTCTGTGCACCATTTTCACACACTTTCACCACCCTCTAAGCTTCTATAAGCTTATGCACGATTGATGCATGCAGGAGACTCTAGGCAGGCGTCGTATTAGCAGAGCATTGAGTAGAGTTGAGTTGAGGACTCCAGTGTTGCTGACTTTTCTCTCTTTTCCCATTATCTTATGTATGTCCTTTCGGACCTGATGTAAGCTTGTAAAAGTTTAAATTCTTAGTGGATTTTGTGATGTGTGCCCCTTGTTATTCTCAGATGTACTTGCTATAATCTTGGGTATGCTCGTATTGGAATGATTATACTGTTATGAAAATCCTCCTTGTAGGATCCCAGAATCAGAACCTGTCTTAGGAGCCGAGAATGGGGTACTTCGGAGGCTGTTGCGGCCAGAACCAGCTATCGGGTTCCTTGTGAGTTCGATTATCGAGTCTGGAGCATGACAGGAGTTGATATCAGTGCATAGAAAATAATTTTGAAATAACTCGGGATAACATCACATGTTTGCTCAGCATTCGACAAGTAGTGTCCCGAGACCTTTCCTTTCGCTTCATATTGAGCCTAAAATTGTCCTGATTCTTCGCGTCGTCGTTGTTTTGTAGACGATGCTGCTTAGATGTGGCACACGAGGTCGTGGCACCCGTGGTCGTGGTGCCCGTGGTCGTGGTACCCGTGGACGAGGCGCCCGAGATACCCGTCCTACTCGAGCACATCCTACTCCTGTTGTTGAGAATCCAATTTCACAGCTCCCGATCCATCATGTTCCTCCAGTTGAGCGTGTAGTGCCCGCTCTTTCAGTTACTCCAGTTCCCTCGCCAGTTCTCCCTCCTCAGCCTGCTGTTAGAGAGGCTCCTGGCCCATCGGCCGCACCCGTGCCTCCGCCCGAGGCGAGTGTCGCCCCTACTTTTCTGACAGTACCTATAGGAGCCGAGTACTTCCAGTAGTTGATGCAGCTTGTTGCCACTGCATTGTAAACCCGTCATCTTGCTACCGCCGAGGTTTCTGGGTAGTCTGATTTACCACGAGTTAGTGCGATAGTTCGAGAGTTTCGGCAGCATGATCCCTCGAGGTTTAGTGGTGACCATGACCCTTCTACCGCCAAGGCTTGGTGCACTGAGGTTGCGAGGATTTTTAACACTATTCATTGTCATGCCGATCAGAGAGTATCCCTTGCGACCTATCTTCTTCAGGGTGAGGCCCATCACTAGTGGTCATCCGTATCCAGGATGGTCGGGCGCCAGTTCGTTTGAACATGGGAGGAGTTCGTGGTCTGTTTCGACCAGAAATTCTTCCCTAAGCATGTTCAGATCCAGCGGGCTATCGAGTTTGAGACCCTAGTTCAGGGAGATTTGACGGTATCTTAGTATGAGGCTCATTTCTTGGCCTTATCTAGATTTGCTCCTCATCTCACCAGCAATGAGAAGATGAGGACCCATCGTTTTATGACTGGTTTACGTCTTGCCCTTGGCAGCCGTGTACTAGGGCATTGCTTGGAGATGTTTGACCAGCTTGTGCATCGGGCACTAGTTTATGAGAATGTCTAGGCTATGACCTAGAGGTCGAGAGAGTAGAGTTTTAGTGGAGACCGGAAGAGGAGAGCACCAGCCGACAGTTCTAGGTAGCACCATCAGCAGAGATGGTAGGGTAGATCAGGGTTTCGGTAGCCTGTGGTTCAGACAGTAGCTTCATCATCATCTTCAGCACCGCCAGTCGCTTCATCTTTCGGCCCTTTTTTCGATGTTTGCATTGGTTGTGGACGGGTCAGGCATCGGAGGCGTGACTGCCCTCTCCCCATTCAGCAGTAAAGGCCACCATAGGTGCCCCCTCCTTGTCCTCCTCAGCAGCAGCAGCAGAGCGCACAGCTTCCACCCGCCGCTCCTAAGGCTCCTTTTTAGCAGCAGAGGTAGCCAGGCAGACCTCCTCAGCAGAGACAGCAACAGCAAAGACAGCAGTAGCCGCAGCACCAGCAGAGGGAATATTCGTATATCCAGTCCCTGGGTCTAGTGTGTATAGTAGCCTAGCAGGCTCAGACTTAGGACCCTCAATCTTTTGGTTTGCTTCCCCTACCAGCTCAAGGCCGCTTTTATTCTACACAGCAAGCGCCAGGCTAGGACCCGCAGTCATCTATTGGTGGAGTCATTGAGGGTATTCTTCTTGTTTCTGCTTGTATTGCTCATGTTTTGTTTGATTCTGGCGCTTCCTATTCTTTTGTGGCCAAGCAATTTTGCCGATCGATTGGTATTTCATCGGAGTTCGTGTATGAGGCCTTGACCATTTCGACTCCCATGGGGAAGTCTATTGTGCTGACCCATCGCTGTCCTTCTTGACCGATGTTAGTGGGCGAGGTGTTTCTTCCTGCCAATTTGTTCGTAATGCCGATGGCAGGATTTGATGTTATTCTGGGTATGGACTGGCTTGTGGAGTATGGTGTAGTCTTGAACTGTGCCACGAGGACAGTCACGTTTCACATTACAAGCTTGCTAGTATTCCAATTCATCACCGAGCCCAGAGGAGAGCCGTTATCTAGTTTCTTAGCTTTAGTCGTTGATGATTCTGTGGCAGAGAGTTTTAAGCAGCTGCCAGTTGTATGTGAGTACCCGGATGTGTTTCAGGAGATACCGGGTTTATCACCGCGTCGGCAGGTAGAGTTTCAGATTGATTTGGTGCCCGGTACCGCGCCTATCTCAAAGGCCCCCTACCAGATGGCACCGTTGGAGTTGAGAAAATTACAGGAGCAGTTGGATGAGCTCCGGGAGTTAGGTTTCATTCGTCTCAGCAGTTCGCCTTTGGGAGCCCCGGTGTTGTTTGTAAAGAAGAAGGATGGTTCGTTGCGGCTCTATGTGGACTATCGTGAGCTCAACAGAGTCACCATCAAGAACCGATACCTGCTTCCCCTTATTGATGATCTGTTCGATCAGTTGCAGGGTGCACAATATTTTTCCAAGATAGACCTGCGCTCCGGTCACCATCAGATTCGAGTCCGAAAGGAGGACATTCCGAAGACGGCTTTGCGGATGCGCTATGGTCACTTTGAGTTCTTGGTCATGTCGTTCGGACTAACCAATGTGCCTGCCGTATTCATGCAGCTGATGAACGAGGTCTTCCGGCCATTCCTCGATCAGTTCGTGGTGGTATTCATTGATGATATTCTTATATATTCGAGGACCTGAGAGGTGAGAGGACCATGCTGAGCACCTGCAGATTGTACTGGAGACCCTCCATGCCCATCAGCTATATGCGAGGCTAGAGAAGTGTGAGTTTTGACAGGAGGAGATGAAGTTCCTCGGTCACGTAGTGACGAGGAAGGGTGTCGCTGTGGACCCCTTGAAGGTTGATGCAGTGCGTCGGTGGGGCCAGCTCACGAACGCGTTTGAGATCCGTAGCTTCCTAGGTCTAGCGGGATATTACCAACGGTTTATCGAGGAATTCTCCCTTATTGCTGCACCACTGACTTGGTTGACGAGGAAGGGCATCGAGTTCATCTGGAGTGACGCCTGCGAGGAGGCATTCACGGAGTTGAAGGACCGCTTCACGTCCTCTCCTGTTCTCACTCTTCCTGATGGGAGTGAGAGTTTCGTTGTTTTCACTGATGCCTCCAGAGTTGGCTTGGGTGTTGTACTGATGTAGCATAGGAAGCCAGTGGCGTATGCCTCGCGCCAGCTCAAGGTCTATGAGCTTAACTACCCCACTCATGATTTAGAGCTTGCAGCAGTTGTCTTCACACTGAAGGTGTGAAGGCATTGTCTTTATGGGGTCAGGTTCGAGTTCTTCTCGGATCATAAGAGCTTAAAGTATTTATTTTCGCAGTTCGAGTTGAACCTGCGTCAGAGGCGATGGATGGAGCTGTTGAAGGACTATGATTTTGATCTTCAGTACCACCCGGGCAAGGCGAACGTGGTGGCAGACGTGCTCAGCCATGAGCCGCGAGGCCTGGTGGCACAGATGATAGTTCCATAGTGGCAGATGCTTGAGGATGTTTCAGAGTATGACTTTGAGTTTGATCTGCAGTCTTCTATTGTTCAGCTTTCGAGCTTATCGGTTCAATCCTCTTTGGTGGCTAGGGTGATCGAGGCTCAGCAGACGGATGAGTCACTTCAAGAATACCGAGTAGAGGCCGCATCCGTGGAGTAGTCAGACTGACAGATTAGTTTCAATGGTGGATTACTCTTTAGAGGCCGATTGTGTCCCAGACGTGCCAAAGTTGCACTGTGATCTAATGACCGAGGCACACCGATCGAGACTTACTATTCACCCGGGCTCTACGAATATGTATTGAGATATGAGGAGGCAATATTTTTGGCAGGGGATGAAGTGACAGATCGCTAGTTTTATGTCTAAGTGTGACACATGCCAGTGTGTCAAGGCCGATCACCAGAGACTCCCTGGTCCCTTATAACCGTTGAGCGTTCTAGAGTGGAAGTGGGAGCACGTATCGGTGGACTTCATTGCAGGTTTGCCGAGGACTCAGTGCGGTCATGATACCATCTGGGTTATCATCGATCGTCTGACGAAGTCAACTCATTTCATTCCAGTATATGCTTCTTGTTCTATGGATGTCTTGCAAATGTGTTCATTGAGAAGATAGTAAGACTGCACGGCGTTCCAGTTTCGATCATTTTAGATTGAGACTCCAGATTTATGTCTCAGTTTTGGAGGAGTTTTCAGCAGGCGTTGAGGGTCACTTTGCGTCTCAGCACCGTTTTATCATCCGCAGACGGATAGGAAGACCGAAAGGGTCAACCAGATCCTTGAGGATATGCTCAGAGCTTGTGTGATCGACTTTGCGGGCAGTTGGGATGATCATATGCGCCTCGCCGAGTTCGCGTACAATAATAGCTATTAAGCGACTATCAGCATGGCTCCTTTTGAGGCACTTTATGGTAGACCGTGTAGATCTCCTAGTTATTGGACCAAGGTTGGAGAGCGTCGTCTCTTAGGTCCCGAGTTTGTGTAGCAAACATCAGAGGCTACTGATGTTATCAGGCAGAGGATGTGCACAGCTCAGTACCGGCAGAAGAGTTTTGCTGATTATTGGCGTCGACCCCTTGAGTCCGCAGTCGGGGACATGGTATATCTCAAGGTCTCGCCTATGAAGGGCGTAATTCGCTTTGGTGTGGAGGGCAAGCTCGCCCCAAGATTTATTGGACCTTTTAAGATTACCGAGCGCGTAGGCACTGTGGCCTATCGGCTTGCCTTACCTCCTGAGTTGTCCGTGATCCACGACGTATTTTATATTTCTATGTTGCAGAAATGTGGACCGGACACTATTCCTATGATTGATTGAAAGTGACTCGAGTCCGTGAGGATGCTTCCTACATTAAGCAGCCGATTCGTATTCTTGATAGGAAGGAGTAGGTCCTCAAGACCAAGGTCATTCCCTTGGTGAAGGTGCAAGAGGGCCATCATTCGGAGGCTGAGGCGTCTTGGGAACATGAGGCCGAGATTAGAGAGCGTTATCCCCATTTATTTGATGATTGATTGTTTGTATTGCTTACAGTGCCGTCTCTTTTGATGATTGTTATATGATGATGGTGTTTGCTTTTCATTTTATCCTGCATTGGTCAATTTCGGGGATGAAATTTCTTTATTGGTAGGGAGGGTTGTGAGACCTGACCCGAGTTCATATGTGTGCATGTGTGTGTACGAGTATGTATTTCGTTTATTTTTGGTCCCGCGGTCCTACTGGTCAAATTTTGGTGACCCGCGGCCTTCGGATAGTGATTGCGGTCACCCTTAAGTTTGGTCATGTAGACCCGACTTGGATTGACTCGAGACCTATGCCATTGCGACCGCATTGTCACCGCGATTCCAACACCGCATCTCGTGTGAAAATTCGACGTGCCCATCAAAAGTTAAAGGTTGCCCATCATTTGGACTGTTGATCTCATTTTGGGTGGGACCCACATGATTTACATGTTTCCTCATGTGCACATTTGCCAATGGAAATGACATCACCATTTTCATGATGATGGCCTAGTCTATGGACCTATAGCTACCAAGCAAGTATGAGATTTCTTTCTCCAACAAATAATCATGAGTTGTTTTTTTTCAAGGCAATTATGACTCACCCTACCCCATGAGCAATGAGTATTTTGCTCTTCTCAAAACCCATCATTTCTTTTAAACAATCATTTCTTCCCATGGCTACAACTCTCCCATCTCCCTCCCTCTTTCTTCATTTCTCTCTTCTTCTCCTTGCTAAGCTTTAGACGTCCACCATTGCTGAAATTTCTAGCCCTCTTTCCTCTTTCTTCCCCATTAATCCAACCCTCTAAATCACATCATCACCATAGAATCCTCTTCCTTGAAGCTTGAGGAGTATGGTGGTTAAAGAATCATAAAGATCCATCATGTGGGTGAGCATGTAGAATAGATTACATTGTTTTTCTTCATAGATCTTTTGTTGTTTCATATAGAGAATGTAGGACTCACCACATCATTGGTGGAGGTCCTACACCACTCCTTGGATGTGGTCTTTAGCCATCACTTGCATCCATGTGATCTTGATGGGGCCATTCTCCATGGACCCCATCTTGATGAGATTTCCTTTCACCTATGCATCATGGGTTATCTAGACCTTAGATTCCTAGCTGTAGGGCCCATGCATGTATGAGATCCTCTTTAATCTTACATGTACATGTTGTTTCCTTCATTGTGGAGGGTTTGTAGTAGCGGAGCCCTCCCTATGGATGGCATGTTTCCTTTCTTCTTCTCTCCTCTCCTTTCTGTGATTTGGATGTGATGAATTGTGTAGTCCACCTGATGTTCCATGCAACCAGGTTCTTCAGATTTTTGGGACATCCAGACCCAAGTTGCTGGACGCCCAGGCCCAACTATGTTGCCTAGTTTTGATGCTTGATTTGGAAGGCCTTTGGGCTTGATTTCTTGGATTATCTTGGAAGGTGCTTAGGCCTAAGAGTTGTGTGACACATCAGGGTAGACCCCACCTTCTGGAATCTGTCATTTATTTCCCAATTATTTATTTTATGGGCTGATCTAGACAGCAACATGTTGTTGTCCAGATTTCTAAAATTTTATAATGCAGTAATGTATGGGTTGTAGGCCTTGTTTGTGGCTTCTTTTTCTTTGAGTTTCTAAACTTTTCTTTGAGATGTGGACCCCACCTGAAAGTATGTTAAACCTCACCTTCAAATCTCCCTATTTGATCACCCAAAAGGGTGGGCCAAGGAGGGTGGAAGGTCCAGATTTTTCTGGATTGTCCAGCCACACTGTTTGCTGGAAAAACATAGATATCAGCCTGATCATGAAATGGTGGGCCACCTTTGAGGACCTCACCTACTATATACTTGTATAGGAAGGTTGGCCTTGCATTTTTCCAAATTTATATAGACCTAGGCCCACTCAAATGGGGTGCACAAGTAAGGGGCATCGCATGTTTCAGCAGGAATCATTTCTGGACCTTGTTGTCCATAATTTGTATGAATTAAATAAAATACTTATACTACCTTAAAAAGTTTAAAATTTTGTAAAGAGGTGGACCACCCATGCTAGGACCCACCTACAAAATTTTGGGGCCAATGGACACTTGTACACACCATGGTGGTGGATAGACTGGCCCACTATAATGTGGTGTCCAGATCAGGAAAAATTTCAGGACAGATTGATTTCTTTAAATGAATTAAAATATTTTTAGATATCTAAAAATCTTAAAATTTTTTAGAAGAGTGGTACACCCATGTTGGGACCCACCTACAAATTTTTAGGGCCAATGGACCCCTGTGCACACTGTGGCAAGGGCCGGACTGGCCCACTATGTTGGGACGTCCAGGTCAGTCTGATTTTCTGGATAGACTGATTTCTATAAATTAATTAAAATAATTTTACTTATCCAAAAATATTAATATTTTGTGGAGGTGTGACCCACCCATGGAATGACTACCTTGCAAATTTTTAGGTCCATCGGGCCCCTATATCAACCGTTGTATGGCCTGCAATTTGGATCATTTTTGGGCTAAATACCCAGGCCCATAGGACTAACCACCATGGGACGCCCTTACCTTAGGTTACTGGGGCTGCATTCCAACGGCATGGCCCACTTGAAGTAAGTATTGTATACCCCCCCTTCTTATCTGGTGGGGCCTGCTGTGATATGTGTGGGTCATCATGGGTCAGTAACCCATCTAGATTAAATAAATTTCTGGACTCTAGCAGGCCCAGGAAATGGGTGGGCTAGAATTCCAGCAAGGGGCCCCAATTTGCTACATGGTTGATTGTTTTGGAGCTATTGTGGCCCACCAGATTTAAGGGAGTATTGTACAAACTCTTTGCCTTCTTTCCTTAGACATTTTTGGGCTTAATTAGTGCCTCTTAAGGCCTACATTTGTGGTGATACTGTAGGCTAACCTTAACCAGATTTTAAGTAGTTTTATAGGCCCAATGGATTGTAAACCTCTTCCTTGAGCCCAATATTGTTCAAGGGCTGACTTTATTGAATTATGAGCCCAATGAGCCGTCTATAAGCTAATCATGTGTATTGTGGGCCTCGGTGCCCTCATGAAGTACTTAATTATGGGCTGACTTGCAAGGCCCACATTGATGCATATTGTTTTAGGGCTATTATGTGATGTAATATGTATATGTGTGTGTGTGTGTGTGTGTGTGTGTGCATGACTGCCCTTTTGTGTTTTTGTGTTAGTAATTAGGCCTTCTGGACTAAGTCCTTTTGGATAGGCCCATTGATCTTGGGCCTATACTCTCCCATCTATTGTGATGGGCTTAGGGGCAAGAATATGCATGAAGTTGGGCCCTTGGCCGCCCATTAAAATTGACCCTATACTTGGGCTAAAAAGTGGGGCCCAACTCACTATCTTAAATGTGAAAATTGCCCATGTAGATGAACTACCGGGCTGCCCATGAAGCCCACCACAACATATGGATTTAAGACTTTTATGGTTGGGCCCAAACCTCACTTGAGGGCCCATTATATGGTCTATGAGATTGGGCTTGGAGTATGACCCATTAGACCATACATTGCTTAGGCCTTAGACCTTACCTCATATGCGTAGTGGGCTACCTTTTTGGGACCTAATTGAGGTTGGATGTCCTCCTTGGTGGCCCTAAGGTAGGGCTATAGAGGCCCTTATAGGTGGTTGAAGGTCCATCTTAGGCTTGGCTAGGACCGTTCCTTTTTAAGATCATGACTCTCTCTTAGCTTGTGGGTCATCCCAAAGTACTAGGACCCCACTAAAGGATTTTTCTTCCCCTTAGGACACCTGTCTATGTGCTTAGACTTTGACCCTCCTTAGGGCGGATATTCCACGGGAAGCACACTTACATTCTTGTGACCTATATGCATCATCTGTATGAATTGATTGCATTAGGTGGTGGTCATTGAGGAATGAAGTTTCTCCCCTTATGCATATTGTGTGCCTGTAAGCCCTGTATCCTAAACCGTACCGTTCCGTAGATTTTTGAGGTCTTCTCGGTCGAATTTCGGCAACCTTTGAACCTTAACTGGCATTTGCGCACGACCCTGATTCACATGTCGTCAACCTGAGTCGACTCAACCCGAGACTTGTACCCTAGCGACTGCGCCGTCACCATGGTTCTGATGCCACGTCTCACGCGCCGATCCGATACTCTGGTTAAGAGATGTGGGCTAGCGTTCGGTGTGGGGAAAACGCCACGCGTGTGAATTACTAGAGAATCTCTATGAGATGTCACATCAATCAATCAATCAATCAATCCCATCATGTCAAGTACATGTCAAGTACACATCACCTTTCACCCATTCCCAAGCTACCCCAAAGTCAAAAGTTTCTTACACAAGCCCATACTTTCCTTACACTAAAAACCATAAAAGTTAAAAAGTTCTTACACCCATCCCTCACTACATCCATCACTCCATCACCCATCTCCCTGTACAACTCTCTCTCACTTTTTCAAACTCATTTCCAAGCAACCAAAATACCATACGTTCAAGCCTCCCAAGCCACTCCAAGAGAGCCACAAGTGTGGCCCACCTTTCCTACCCTTTCATCTCCCATCTCAACTATCCAAACCCCATATCCTTCGTTGGGATCAAAGCTAAGGAGCAAAGGAAGTCAAGGGAGCAAGAAGATCGAACGGTGGGTGCTTCTATTAGGCCTAGATTTCTTTTTTTTGATGAAGGGCCAAGTGAGACCTGCTGATTGATGGTATGGATCTCACTTTGGACCTTAGGTATGGCCGATGGCCCACCTTGATCTACATGATCATTCCATGATGGGGCCATTCTCCATGGACCCCATCATGATGTTTATTTTCTTTGCATGGCTAGAGGTCATCTAGATCTTCCATTTTAGTGGGGAAGGGATCTCCACCGTTGATCTTTGATTTGTTGGGCCCACGTGTTATGGGACCCACTTGATGTATGACTGATTGCAACGAAGGGCCCATAGTGTCGGGGTCCCTCCATCACACGAGTGTCCCACTCTCTTTCCCTCTCTCTCTCTCTCCCTCTTTTTTTATTTTTTTATGTGATGATGATGTGGTTGTGTGGCCCACCTAGATGGACCCCACCACGAGGTATGTATTTTATCTAAAACATCTTGAAGGGGAGCCCACCTTATATGTATAGATATCCCTAGGTGAAAGTCCCTAAACCCTTATGGTACCAGGAGGTTGCTCCAACGTCTAGACTGAGTGGGTGCATGAGTGCTGAGTGCCGATTACCAGACGGTCGCGCTTTCCATTGTGTCGTGGTCGGTTGGAAGGGGGTGCGGCCTTACCCGCCCGAGTGGAGGGGGAAAAGCTAGGCTGAGTTTGATCAACTCGAGGAATGGGTCCGCTATCGACAAGCTGAGCCCGATATTGGCAGGCGGATAGTGAGGTCTTTTCTACTCACCTTATTGCGCGCGATGGGACGGCAATCTGGCTTGGAGTGTACTAGACCCCGGTGATATTCCAGAGTTGAGCTGTATTAATATGTGGACTTAGATGAGGATTCGCATGCTTGAGTTGCATTTTGCACCGTATGGCTTTGGTATGGCCGACATCATCCATGCCTCGCATCGCATAGCGTTGGTACGGCTCATGACATTCATGGATTCATCAGCATATTTCGCACTACTCTGATACTGCATAATTGTATTACTACCTTACGCACACACTGAGGCTGGAGCGCTTTGCAGATCATCTTGGAGCTTTTTGTTCATTATCATTGTATTTCCCTTTATGCTCATTATACTTGTAAAGTTTTTGATCATAGTGGAAATGTGATGGAGTTTTTGGTTGTTGTTTGTGGGTTATACCTTTGGTTATGCTTATTACGAATTAAACTGATGTTGAAAAAAATCCTCCTCGTAGGCGTGATAGAAGTAGAGGGCGCAGGCAGCGACTGTGCTGTAGGCAGGCGAGTGGGCAGACGGAAGGCAGGGACCCACGGCCCCTGCTGTGGGCCCCACCATGATGTATATTTGATATCCATACCGTTCATCGGGTGGGCCACTCCCTGAAGTGGACCCACTCCAGAAATCAGCCATATATGAAGCTCAGGTGGCCCACATCATAGGAAACAGTGGGATTGAACGGCGACCTTTGAAACCCTTTTTGGGTCCACAGAAGTTTTGGATCAGGATGAAATTTGTTTTTACTCTTCATCTAGGTCTACGTGACCTTATCAACGGGTTGGATGGCGTATAAACATTATGGTGGGCCCCACGTGGAGCCCACAGTGATATATGTGTTTTATTCCCACCGTCCAGGTGGACGGTGGAGCCCACAGTGATTTATGTGTTCTATCCCCACCGTCCAGGGGATGGTGGGTGTGTGCGTGTGCGTGTGTGTGTGTGTGTGTATATACATATATATAATATTATATTATATATAATATTGTATATACTATATATAAATTATATATTATATTATATATAATATACTGGGTGGTGGGCCTTCATGTGGACCCCCCCCCACCATGATGCAAGTGTTGCATCCAAAACCGTCCATCCATTTTGAGAGCTCATTTTATGCATGAGCTAAAAATGAGTCAAATCCACCTATTTGGTGGGACCCGCACCATGATGTATGTGCTGCATCCCATCCACCCAACCATTTCAAAAGCTCATTTTATGTCAGGAGTTAAGGAATGGGCCAGATCTAAAATTCAAGTGGACCCCACCATTCAAAGTAGTGGTCAATGACGCCCACCGTTCAAAATTTCCAAGGGGCCATAGCAGTTTCCCATCAAGTTGATATTGTCCCCACTCCATCTATCACTATGTAAATTATGAAAGGGGTTGATGGGAAACATATTTCATGGTGGGCCTTAGGAATTTTAATGGTGAAAATCATCACCACCACTTTTGTTGGGTGTGGCCCATTGGATGTGCATGGGGCCTAATTGGTGTGGCCCATTTGATATACATAAGGCCCATGTGATTAGGCCCATTGTGATGTATTTTAAGGCCCATGGGCTACGGCCCATTGCAATGTACATAAGGCCCGTTGGTGAGGCCCATTAATGCGGCCCATTTGACGAATGTAAGGCCCATGTGATACGGCCCATTTGATATATTGAAGGCCCAATGGGATGTACCTAAGGTCCATTGCAATGTGTGATCCTAACATGGTTTATGTAATGATGTTTACGACGGGCTATGCCTTGGGAGCAATGGTGGTTTGACGTCCACATTGCAAGTATAGTGTTGGTTAAATGTCCGCATTATGACTCTCCCTAGTGCCCATTGATAAGCCCGTACATGTAATGTGTAGGCCGTCTAGGCCCATCTTCGTTGCAAACAGAATTCATCACCATATAACATGCTTAGTATAGTCCCATGATTCATGCTCATATGCATCATATGTATGCTTGATATGAGGAGTGATTAATCATAGCATATGCCTTTGGGCAAATTGTTTATGGGCTCCTGGATAGGCAGTGTTGCCCTACATGAGCACACGATACGTGTAGGATTGTCGCATGATTGGATAGCGTGATTTATGTATTTTGCATTAGGTGAAATGCATATTGTACGCCCTAGCGACATCAGGGTCGTAGCCTCCAAAGGCATATCGTGGTTGGTAGGATTGGATACCGAAAACTTATTTTACATAGGATATTATAGATATCCCTGGGTGAAAGTCCCTAAACCCTTATGGTACCAGGAGGTTACTCCAACGTCTAGACCGAGTGGGTGCATGAGCACTGAGTGCCGATTACCAGACGATCGCGCTTTTCACTGTGTCGTGGTCGGTTGGAAGGGGGTGCGGCCTTACCCGCCCGAGTGGAGCGGGCAAAGCTAGGCTGAGTTTGATCAGCTCGAGGAATGGGTCCACTATCGACGAGCCGAGCCCAATATTGGCAGGCGGATAGTAAGGTCTTTTCCACTCACCTTATTGTGCGCGATGGGGCGATAATCTGGCTTGAAGTGTACTAGACCCCAGTGATATTCCAGAGTTAAGCTATATTGATATGTGGACTTAGATAAGGATTCGTATGCTTGAGTTGCATTTTGTATCGTATGGCCTTGGTATGGCCAACATCATCCATGCCTCGCATCGCATAGCCTTGGTACGGGTCATGACATTCATGGATTCATCAGTATATTCCGCACTCCTCTGCTACTGTATAATTGTATTACTACCTTACGCACACACTTACACCACCCTCTAAGGTTTTCATAAGCTTATGCACGATCATTGCGTGCAGGTGACGTTGGAGTGCAACAGTGTTGAGGAAGGAGCGCTTTGCAGATCATCTTGGAGCTTTTTGTTTATTATCATTGTATTTCCCTTTATGCTCATTGTACTTGTAAAGTTTTTTATCATAGTGGAAATGTGATGGAGTTTTTGGTTGTTGTTTGTGGGTTATGCCTTTGGTTATGCTTATTACGAATTAAACTGATGTTGAAAAAAATCCTCCTCGTAGCATCCCAGGATCGGAACCTAGCGAATGGGTGCTAGGAGCCGAGAATGGGGTTCTACGGAGGCTGTCGACGCTGGATTCGGCGATCAAGAATTTTGTGAGCCCGGTTTTCAAGTTTGGGGCGTGACAGTGCCTGCAGCTAGTGCATGATCTGTGTGTGTGACTCATGCATTGGCACAACATTTTATGATGATACTGCCCTTGCGTCATCAGAGCCTCGTCTCCACAGGGATATTCGTGGATTGTCGTATGGGTAGACACCGAAAATATTACTTAAGTATACCGGGTGCATAGGATGCCCATGGGCAAAATTTCTAAAACTTCCATGGTACCAAGGATCTGCTCCAACGCTGTGACCGAGTGAAAACTATGAGCACATGAGGGCCTTATACCATTACGCCGCGACTCCCACTGTCATGTAGTCAGTTGGATAGGGGCGTGGCCTTACCTACCTGGTGTGAGGAGGCATTGCTAGGCTAAGTCTGACCAGCTTGTAAATGGGTCCGATACCTTCAGGCCTTGTTGGTAATTGGCTGTCCACAAGCAGGTAGTGAGGTCTCTTACACTCGTTTGACTGTGTGGGGTTTGTAGAACGACAGTCATTCAGCAGTGTAATGGACTCGGTGATTTCCTTATGATTCGAAATGTACTTGACATGTGATTTGGATATGAGCACTGGCATTACTTGCATCGCATTAGCATTGGTTGTATAAGTCCCTTCATACATCGCCTTAGTATGGCGCCCAGTACTCGTTGCATCGTATTCATGATAAGCCTTGGTAAGGCTGGTGATATTCTCTTTGAGCGTGTTTCCCTTCTTGCATCTCCTACTATTCTTCTGTGCACCATTGTCACACACTTTCACCACCCTCTAAGCTTCTATAAGCTTATGCATGATTGATACGTGCAGGAGACCCTAAGCAGGCGTCGTAGCAGCAGAGCCTAAAGTAGAGTTGAGTTGAGGACTCCAGTGTTGCTAACCTTTCTCTCTTTTCCCATTATCTTATGTATGTCCTTTCCGACCTGATGTAAGCTTGTAAAAGTTTAAATTCTTAGTGGATTTTGTAATGTGTGCCTCTTGTTATTCTCAGATGTACTTGCTATAATCTTGAGTATGCTCATATTGGAATGATTATACTGTTATGGAAATCCTCCTTGTAGGATCCCAGGATCGGAACCTGTCTCAGGAGCCGAGAATGGGGTACTAAGGAGGCTGTTGCGGCCAGAACCGGCCATCGGGTTCCTTGTGAGTCCCGTTACCGAGTCTGGGGCGTGATAGGAGTCACTTCAGTAGCCAACTTGTTACTCAACCTGTATCTAAGCCACGCCCGTGAGACTGCGGCAGTCTCTCTCTCTCTCTCTCTCTCTCTCTCTCTGTCTCGTACCCTCTCCCTCCTCTCACTCTCTATCTCTCTCTTCCTCTCTCTCTCTGATCTCTCCACCCTGTCCTCTCTTAGTCGCTCTCGCAGCCTCTCTCTCTCTCTCTCTCTCTCTCTCTCTCTCTCTCTCTCTCTCCTCAGAGCTCGGAAACCCGATTGGAGATCTTTTAGCTCAACTATCTCAATCTGTCTCCTCAAAGCTCGAAAATCAGATTGGGGCTCCAACTCAAACCCTCCTCTCATTCTCTTCCTCTCACCTTGAAAGGTAAAAACCCTAACCCATGACCCATGCACACACTGACAAAATGAAGGTGGGCCCTAATCCCATTTTGAATTTGGAAATTTTGGTACCCTAATCCCAAATCTATTTTAGTGGTTTTGAAATTGGGGATTTGGGTACCCAACTCCCACTTCAAATTTGGGGATTATGGTACCCTAATCACATTTCGAATCTGGGTGTTTTGAAATTGGGGATTTTCAAATCTGGGGGTTTTGAAATTGGGGATTATGGTACCCTAATCACATTTATAATCACATGCTGTAATGGATCCAGCCATATTGGTAGTTCAATGGGTTTGGTGCGTGCAGCCTTTTTTGACAACAGAAAGTGTGATTCATACTGCATTGAGGGATAGTGACTGTTCATCATTGCTGTTGAGTATTCTAATTTATGCATTTGTTTGAATCAATGCACTGACAGATCTTATCCCAATTTTAGAATGCTGATTGAGGACTTTTGAATATGAGTGTGTTTCTTGATTTGTATTGCATGTCATCTTTGTTGGCCCGCCTGTTCAAACCTGAAATGATGTATGGAGTAGATGGCTTTTGAGGTCTTAAACAGTGTGATCCTCGACCTGAGATATGAATATCTTTGTACAAGTGGGTACCCATGTTTCAGTGCATCCAAAGCACTCCTCTGTTGGCGCTACCTTTTGATGGGCCATGCACTGTAATTCTCCTTCATTTGACAATCATAACCATCTGTGGGCAGATTGTAAATAGGCCATTAACAGAGAAGTTTGAGCAATGTTCTGCTTTCAATCGATAAAAGGGCCAAAGATTGAATTGGCTAGATTCTCAATTGGGAGGCTTTTGGTGTTACCATTTCAACGGTCTGGATCACAGGACCTTGGCCCCACTTGTACAAACTGAAAATCTGAGTATACTATCTATGTCCCATTATCCTATGGTAAATGATCATATGATTTTTAATCTTCCTTAGTGCTGTTTGGATGCAACTTGCAAAAGCAAAATCAGTGTTTTCATTTAGTAGGTGAAAACCAATCTGATTGATTTTCAGATGGGTGGCATTTTAATTCCTATTTCATCAGTTGATCTTGAAAACTATGTTTTCAAGTGGGTTTTCCTATGACTGCCAATTAACCCTTGCTTCGCATCAAAATGAGGTTTTCTTCTCCAAACATGGGTTTTGATAGTGCACGAAAGGGGCCCTTAGAGTTTGTTTGGACCTGAGGATTATCATAATACATCATAATAATGTAATAAAAAGTTGTGTGTGTGTGTGTATTATCTATCTTCTGAAGACATTTGCATTTGTGTTAACATTGTTATGTTTTCATCGGTGTTAAAATTGTAACAATGACACTTAAAACAAAACACAATCAATTGAAAAACACAATAATTATAAATTTCTTTATCCATCAACCAGCAATTGCCGTGCTTATTTTTCAATCAATACATTGCTATGGTCATTTTTAATCTTTGTCTGGATGTTTGAGTTTTGAGGGTTCATTCCCCAGGTAGGATTTTTGCTAGAGAAACTGCTGGTTGGGATTGGGTAGTGTGTTACGGGCCAGCGTTTGGCAATTTAGTTGTGGGTTTGTTTTGTTTTATTTTCTGTAGCTATAGATCATGTACATCTCTCTATATCAAGATACGTATGTACGTCAGAGCTATCCGAATGTTGAGCAGGGATCCCTGGTAGGTGGGAACCACTGTTATGACCATGATGAAGCTGTCCATTTCCTATAGATAGCATTGGAGTGGCCTGACCATTTGGACAGGCCGTGTTTTTGTATTAGCTCGAAATTGTTGGAGCAGACCCTAATATAACCCTAAACCTAAACCTAAACTTGAAACTAATACCTAAAACTAAACATCATGGTGGGGACAGTGCCCTCGACTGTTGATTCCTTCCTGGGACCCACCATGGTGGTTATTTGAGATCCAACCTATTGGTAAGTTCACACAAACCTAAACCTGAAGAAGGAATAAAACAAATATCAGCTTGATCAAAAACTTTTGTGGCCCCAATTCGTTTGGAGGTCCACTTGAGCTTTGGATCTACCCCAAAACCTAAACCTAAACCTAAACCTAAACCTATTCTCAAATCCCAAAACCTAATCCTAAACCTATAACCTAAACCTAAACCTAAACCTATTCTCAAATCCCAAAACCTAAACCTAAACCTATAACCTAAAACCTAAACCTAAACCTAAAATCTAAATGTATTTTCAAATCCCTAAACCTAAACCTACACCTAATCCTAATCTCAACTCCCTAACCTAAACCTAAACCTAAACTTGAATGCCCAAACCTCAACTTGATCCCGAACCCGAACCTGATTTCCTAAACCTAAACCTCAACCTATTCTCAATTCCCTAAAGCTATAACCTATAACCTATAACCTAACCCAAACCTATAACCTAAACCTAAACCTATAACCTAAACCTAAACCTTAACCTAAACCTAAACCTATAACCTTAACCTAAACCAAAACCTATGACCTAAACCTTAACCTATAACCTATAACCTATAACCTAAACCTATAACCTATAACCTAACCTTAACCTTAACCTTAACCTAAACCTATAACCTATAACCTAACCTTAACCTTAACCTTAACCTAAACGTAAAACCTAAACCTTAACCTAAAACCTAAACCTAAACCTAAAACCTAAATGTATTCTCAAATCCCTAAATCTAAACCTACACCCAATCCTAATCTCAATTCCCTAACCTAAACCTAAACCTAAACTTGAAAACTCAAACCTAAACCCGATCCCGAACCTGAACCCGATTTCCTAAACCTAAACCTTAACCTATTCTCAATTCCCTAAAGCTATAACCTATAACCTAAACCTAAAACCTAAATGTATTCTCAAATCCCTAAACCTAAACCTAATCCTAATCTCAACTCCCTAACCTAAACCTAAACCTAAACTTGAAAACCCAAACCTAAACCCGATCCCGAACCCGAACCCGATTTACTAAACCTAAACCTTAACCTATTCTCAATTCCCTAAAGCTATAACTTATAACTTAAACCTAAACTTAACCTAAACCTAAACTATAACCTAAACCTTAACCTATAATGTATAACCTATAACCTAAACCTATAACCTATAATCTATAACCTAAACTCAATTCCCTAAACCTTAACCTATAACCTAACCTAAACCTAAACCTATAACCTACACTTATAACCTAAACCTAAACCTATAACCCAAACCTAAACCTAAAACCTAAACCTAAACCTAAAACCTAAATGTTTTCTCAAATCCCTAAACCTAAACCTAAACCTAATTCTAATCTCAACTCCCTAACCTAAACCTAAACCTAAACTTGAAAACCCAAACCTAAACCCGATCCCAAACCCGAACCCAATTTTCTAAACCTAAACCTTAACCTATTCTCAATTCCCTAAAGCTATAACCTATAACCTAAACCTTAACCTATAACCTAAACCTATAACCTAAACCTAAACCTATAACCTTAACCTAAACCAAAACCTATTACCTAAACCTTAACCTATAACCTATAACCTATAACCTAACCTTAACCTTAACCTAAATCTAAAACATAAACCTTAACCTATAACCTATAACCTAAACCTAAACCTAAAACCTAAATGTATTCTCAAATCCCTAAACCTAAACCTACACCTAATCCTAATCTCAACTCCCTAACCTAAACCTAAACTTGAAAATCCGAACCTAAACCTGAACCTGAACCTGAACCCGATTTCCTAAACCTAAACCTTAACCTATTCTCAATTCCCTAAAGCTATAACCTATAACCTAAACCTAAAACCTAAATGTATTCTCAAATCCCTAAACCTAAACTTAAACCTAATTCTAATCTCAACTCCCTAACCTAAACCTAAACTTGAAAACCCAAACCTAAACCCGATCCCGAACCTGAACCCGATTTCCTAAACCTAAACCTTAACCTATTCTCAATTCCCTAAAGCTATAACTTATAACCTAAACCTAAACCTTAACCTAAACCTATAAACTAAACTTAAACCTTAACCTAAACCTAAACTTATAACCTTAACCTAAACCAAAACCTATGACCTAAACCTTAACCTATAACCTATAACCTATAACCTAAACTTATAACCTATAACCTAACCTTAATCTAAACCTAAACCTAAAACCTTAACCTAAACCTATAACCTAAAACCTAAATGTATTCTCAAATACCTAAACCTAAACCTACACCTAATCCTAATCTCATCTCCCTAACCTAAACCTAAACCTAAACTTAAAAACCTAAACCTAAACCCGATCCCGAACCTGAACCCAATTTCCTAAACCTAAACCTTAACCTATTCTCAGTTCCCTAAAGCTATAACCTATAACCTAAAACCTAAACCTAAAACCTAAATGTATTCTCAAATCCCTAAACCTAAAGCTACACCTAATCCTAATCTCAACTCCCTAAACTAAACCTAAACTTGAAAACCCAAACCTAAACCCAATCTCGAACACGTTTGATGTAATAATGTAGCCTAATCACATGGCAACAAACAAGAAAATATTGCTTTGTTGGCAAGCATACTCGAACTCAAGCATCACAATGCATCTATTTCCATCTCCACTATCTCTTATAGCATAGATTATTTGAGATTTAGATTTATCTCATTTTTAGAGTCATATCCTAACACAATATGATAATAATAATAGACAAGGTGGATTTGTCACCAACATTATTCCAAGACCCATATAACTTCTCCTTATAGGAAGTTGGGTAGGGCACATGCAGCTTGAATCCATTAAAGGAGATAAGGATCACCTCTCATATGTTCTCTCTCTTTTCATTTGTTTTTTACCATAGGATTGTTTATTTTGTGGTGTCTGCTCAAATATACGTACAACATTTTATCATGTTAATATAATTATAAGTGGCCTAATCTCCCCTTTCTAAAAACAACTAATAGTAACTTCTACCTAATAAGAAATCACCAAGTACCATTAGGCTCAACCCAAAAGATAAATCAGCATTTTCTTTCTTTCTTTTTCTTTTAACACACACTCACACACCAGAGTCGCTTACGGCCATAATGGGTACTTGAACTCATGACCTTGTATTGAAACTATTTTGAATCTACCATGAAGGCATGAGTAAGGACCTAGGTGTGTGTGCACAGTCGGCGATGTGTTCACCACACTAAATTTTGTGAGCCCCCCCCCCCCCCCCCCAAAGGAAATGGGCTATGAATAATTTTTTGTATTTTATTTATGATGTTAAACTTATTTGTATTTATGCGTTGATGAATGTGATGTGGATAAGATTGTTTGTGTTTGGATGGATGTAGTTTATGTTTGGATGAATGTAGTTTATGTTTGGATGGATTTACGTAGTTTGAGTTTATATGGATGTGAATGTGAATATGATGAAATATATTATATAACAGGTGTATATTAGGAAGAATATGATTAACTATATTGTAACAAGTGTATATTAGGAAGAATATGATTAACTATATTGTAACAAGTGTATATTAGGAATTTTGAGCTGGAAAATTGAAAAAAAAGGACTTTTACCTATGATATATTTCGTAGGTAAAAGTTTCATCCACGTTTTTACCTATGAAATATTTCGTAGGTAAGTCTCATCCACGTTAACACTTTTACCGAGGCAAATTTTCATCGGTAAAAGTGGTTTTTTGGTTTTTTATGTCAGTAAAACTCTACGCCAAAATTTTTGACCTTAAAATATAACACTTTTACCGACGAATAGTTTTGTCGGTAAAAACATTATTCCCGACAGTTTTAGTTTGTCGGTAAAACTTAGAATGAAAATTTCTAAGTTAAAAATATGACACTTTTATCGACAAAACTTTTCGTCGGTAAAAGTGGTTTTTGGTTTTTTACCGACAAAAATTTTCGTCGGTAAAACTCTGCACCAAAATTTTCAACCTTTAACATAACACTTTTACCGACAAAAATTTTCGTCGATAAAAACATCAATCCCGACAATTTTAGTTCTTCGAAAATTTTCATCGGTAAAAACATCATTCCCGTCAGTTTTAGTTCGTCGGTAAAAACAAGGGCGAAAATTTTCTACGTGAAAAACAAAATACTTCTATCGATGAAAAGTTTCGTCAGTAAAAATCAGGACAAAAATAAGTGGAAAACAGAACACTTTTACGGACGAAAATATTCATTGTTAAAAACGTTATTCCCAACAGTTTTAGTTCGTCGGTAAAAATCAGGGCGAAAATTTTCTAAGTGGAAAACAAAACACTTTTATTGACGAAAATATTCATCGGTAAAAACATTATTCCCGTCGGTTTTAGTTCGTTGGTAAAAATTAAGGCAAACATTATTCCCAACGGTTTTAGTTCGTCGGTAAAAACATTATTCCCAACGATTTTAGTTCGTCGGTAAAAACATTATTCCCGACGAAATCGTCAAAAGCAAGACTCTATTTTTCTTTCATAAACATAACATAACATGCTTTAGGTTTAGGGAAACCCTTATAAATTCGTAATTATATGATATTATCAAAATACCCCTACTAAAAAAGTTTCAAAAAGAAAAGAAAAGAAATTCGCATAAAAATTATGCACAAACTGTCTCAAAACTTAAATAAATCAAATGTTCATAAATTAAATGTAAATTTAAGATGCCCGATGGCCCCGATGATAGCGCCGTGAAGATGGTGTAATGAAGGTAGACTGTGACGATCCAATAGTCTGACCACACCATCATCGCGATCCAATGGTCTAAATATATCCTTTAGGCAACTTACACATGTCACGAATACATGTGTAAGGTCTTCAACTTCTAGAGACCTGACCCATACCCATCATCTAACCATATTGACACGGGTAACGAACGCCTCCTGCATTGATATACTTTGAATGGCTTGGTGTCCGCATCACTAGGTTTCAACATATGACTATATTGGGGTGTCCTATAATTGTGATGGCTCTATTCAGCCCTTGGGTCCTACCAAAGGTGCCTGATGTAGTTCTCCACTTTTTTACACCTAAAGTAAATCGAGAGGCTTTCTACCTTGAGAGATCGACAATGAAAAAATATTGGCAAATATTTTTCTTACACATTTATGAGCACTATTATTGTTTTTGAAACATAACATAATCATGAACAAAGATTAATTAGGGAAAAACTAAACATTAAAATTTTAAAACTTTAAATTTCGTTATATTTTCATATAAAATCTAACATAATACAATTTAAATAAGAAATCTATATGGTACTAAGTTATGAAGATGATTATCTATTATAATCAAAACTTGAAGATTCGATGTAGACACTTCGAAACAAGTATAAAATCATCCAACATTGCATATATATTCATTTCATTACTATATTGGCTCAACTATTTTCTCGGGTTTTCCTTTTTAATCAAGGGCTTTTAATGTAGGAAATGTTAGAAATAATCTCATAAATGGTTAAGATCAAAAGAAATTAGGTTGGAAAGTTCGATCCAGTGCCTAGCGCGCCCTATGACTTCCAATGGCCATAACTTTGAGACTGGTTATCCATTTCATACATACAATAATTTATTAGAAAGCTACTGACGAGCTCCATATCTTGGCTAATAACAAAAACTATATTCACCCTAGAATGGTTTTTCAAAATTCAATCACTTTAAAGGCTAAATATGAATTTTAGGTCAAAATTTACTATTTTTAGTAGGTTCAGGTTTTTGCTATTTTTAGTCGTTTTAAGGTTACTATAATTGTGAAATCACTTAAAATTTTTGTTTTGAGTCCTCAAGAGACTTTGGGTGTCAATAGACATCTTTTCTATTTTTGTTGAGTTTACTATTTAAGCCCATATAAGCCATATGAATTGCTTTGTAAACAGACTTTATTCCTTATTCTTAATAATATTCTCTTTTTAGAGAAGTTTTGCCTTGTGGATCCCAGGTCCCTCATGAAATTTAGAATTCACCATACTTCCTTTCCCTTTCTACCGTGCACCAGTAACTCTAGTTTCCCCAAAGGAATGTAATTAAGGGCCAAAGTTTTCTTACAACCCAGAATATATATGAACAAAGGCATTTGATTGAAGTCCTGCTTCAGTGAGAATGATTCCCATGAAATAAACACATTTTCTTTTAAACATTCTTTCCTAACCATTTCCCACTGAATAAACTCCAAAAAAGGGTTTCATATAGTACTCTGGCCCGGTGATGGTTGATACACAAGTCCTTGAAAATTGCATATAAATTGCATGCGGCATACATAAACTCTAATTAAACTATTCAAATTGTAGGACCCACTATTTATTAAAATCAGAATTATTGAACCATTCTGACTTCTGATTAGTGGACTTTTGTTGATGAATTTAGGCCACAATTCATTTAAATTTCAATCGTTCATTTAATATCCACCAATCAGCCACTTAAAAATTAGATTAGCGTAAATTTTAGTTTATGATCCATCCAAATCTAGTTCATGATTTGAAAGTTTTAAGTTACTTGGATGAAGTGTGTATAAATCCTTAGCATATGTGTATCAACCATCAATCTATCATATCAATGGTGTGGATGACAAATGGATCACTCGATAAGGGACAATGGATCTTAATGCTACTAAACGTAACTCACCTGGGTCACTGAGTCTGAATCCAAGTTCCAAGTTTTACAACCTTTACAAAAATGAATGGGAGGGGTTCTTCTCATCATCTTGTGTAAATAAATGATGGCTATTTTATTTTTCATGGTTATTGTTATGGGAAGATCCGAACCCCTTACAATCTCGAGGACTGACATCTTTTTAATGCGGTCGGATACACAAGAGTATCCGAGATAATGAACGCTACTGAGGAGAAGGAAGATTCATGGTGACCCTCCCACTCTGAAACTAGTGATCGTCTTAGATTGATCTGAGACCAAAATAAATAGTGTAGCGCTCAGACCGAACACTCCAGGCCGATCCTTTGCTGACCGACTAGAATGTACTCACATCAGTTACGAGAAAACTCACCTCGACAGGACGGGTCCGTCGCTTGATTCGGAGTTTGGAAGGAAGATCTCCAGTATGCTTAAAAGATAAATGAAGCTAAGTCACACTCCGTCCAGACCGAAGCTTGGCTCGGACTCATGACACAATACGCGTCTAACAAATCAATGGTAAGGCCTCAGAAAAAGAACATCACGTCAGGTACGAACGAATTTCTAGACGACGACCCTAGGCCGGGCAAAGTGAGCTTCCACCAATGAAAGACGGCCTAGCTGAGGCCTCGTCCAAAGAAAGATGTCCTGAGCCAAGGCTGGGGCGGAATGTAGACATCTCAAATGCTAAACTAAGAAACTACCTTAACCAGAACGTGACTGATAACCTTGCCCACGGATACGCTACATGATCCCTATATTGCATGCAATATCCCCACAATTCGAAAATCCTATTGATTGAGTAAATCGTGCTGGGATTAACGGACCCAGATCGTCCAATGGTCAGGTATAAATATAGTAAGACTCCATTGCTACAGGTATACAACATCTAGTACTCTCCCTCTACTTGTCAACTTAGACCCAGATTCCCTTAACCTGACTTAAGCATCGGAGGGTCCCCAAGCTTCGCCAAGGTCTCCTTTACTAACCTTTTGTGCAAGACCAAGGTTCCTTGGAGTTACGCAACACGGAGTGGAGGGTGGTTCAAGTTTTTTCATCAACATTTTTAGCGCCATCTGTGGGAATTTGATACGAAAAGTCAGGTTCCTATCCTTAAGCATAATGTCAAGAGGAAAGAAGAAAGTAGTAGCTGCGGAACCGGAGCAAAACGAGCAGACTCGCTCCTCTTCACTACTTCATGCAAAGTCAACACCAGGGCCGTCCTAGCATTCTCGCAATCGAGCGAGTAAGTATCGAGTCATGCAAAACGAGATACAGGCCATGCGGGACAAGGTTAACCAGATGAAGCAGCGACAGGAGCCATAACCGCGCCTTACTTAGGAAAATCATGTTCCTGAGCCGATTGGCCTGGTTGTGGAAGCTCACTCTGCGCTGAGGAGTATGAGGCCCGAGGGACCTCAACTCCCCCGAGCGCCAGCTTCGGTTCAGAATCCTCCCCCTACCAAAATTCGAGTCTCGGCTCGGAACACCACTACTCGAGCTCTGACAAATGCGTCGATCACCTCGGCCTTGACACTTACGGATCTCCACCACAAGCTGGATTGGAGGAGAGGAAGAAGAACTCCAGAGATAGATATACACTAATGACGAGGAATTCTCCAACGCTCACAAGAATGTTCAAGTAGCAGACCCGACTGGCAAAGGAAAGAGGCTTAGGAATGAAGAATCTCAGCCGTCCAACAAGGGACCTGATGACCGCGCCCCTCGCGATCGTCGCCCGAGCAGATGGTCGGAGGAAAAATTTTGTTCCTACACCCCCCTTAACACATCCAACGAACAGATTCTACTGGACATCCGAGGAGAAAAGCTCCTGAATTGGCCTGTTTGTATGAAGGCCGACTCGAAACATCGGGACAAACGCAAGTATTGCTGTTTTCATCGAGATCACGGCCATAACACAGCCAATTGTGCGGACCTCAAGGATGAGATTGAAACCCTTATTCGTAAGGGATATCTGCGCAGATACCCCAAGGGAGAAAGAACCGCTTGGAAAGAAGAGCGAGAGCGGGAACAGCCGAATAACACCATGGAAGAGCCAACCGAAATCCACACCATCTTCGGGGGCTCATCCGGTGGAGGAGATTCAAACCGAGCTCGAAAAGCCCACTCTCAGAAGTCCGATCCAGAGCATCCACTTGACCGAGCGGCCCAGCAAGGAACTCTGGGTCAGCCTATGCAGTCTAACCTTCACGAAAGAAGATGCATGTGGAATCTAGCAATGGCACGATGATGCCCTGGTAGTTATTATGACCATAACAAACCACAAGGTGTATCGTATCTTGGTCGACACCGAAAGCTCGACTGACGTAATCTATTCCAAAGCCTTTGAAAGAATGAGGATTCCCAAGTCACATCTCAGACCTGTGAAAACCCCCTTTCAAGGCTTTTTCGGAGAAAGGGTAATCTCCGAAGGAGCTATCTCCCTCCCTGTGACCACGAGAGAAGGACAACATCAAGCCAGCCTCATGGTGGACTTCCTTGTTGTCAATGTGTCATCCGTACATAACGTCATTCTGGGCAGACCTTCCCTCAATGCAATGAGAGCAGTTGTTTTCACCTACCATTTGATGATGAAGTTCCCTGCCGAGGGCGGAACAGGATACATTCGAGGGGACCAGCGCGAGGCTCGGAGATGTTATGCTATAACAGTCAAGAAGGGTTCGGTCAAGCAAGCACTCACCATAAACATACTAGACCCTAGAGGACCTGCGGAAGGTTCGTCTATAGAAGACCTAGAGAAAGTATTGCTCGACGAGGCAAACCCGAGCAGAACTGTTTAGCTCGAAACATCACTGAACCCCAAGCAGCGGTCTGAAGTATTAGCCTTCCTACGACAGCACAAAGATGTATTCACATGGTCGCATGAAGATATGCTCGGAATCTCTCCAGACGTCATGGTCCATAGGCTGAATGTGGACCCGGATCACAAACTCGTGAAGCAAAAAAGGAGACCGTTCGACGCCAAGCGGTACAAAGTTATAGCCGACAAAGTCTCCACTCTACTCGATGCCGGTTTCATATAAGAGGTACACTATCCCGAATGGATCGCAAACATGGTCTTCGTCAAGAAGGCTAACAGGAAATGGCGGGTCTGCTTAGACTACTCGGATCTAAACAAGGCGTGTCTGAAAAGTAGCTTCCCGTTGCCTCGGATTGATCAGTTGGTGGACAACACAGCAGGACATGAATTACTTTTCTTCCTGGATACTTACTCCGGGTATAACCAGATCGCGATGCACCCTCCAGACAGGCAGAAGACTACCTTCGTCACGAACAAGGGACTCTACTGTTACTGGGTCATGCTATTTGGCCTAAAAAATGCTGGAGCCACGTATCAAAGGCTGGTAAATCAAATATTCGCCAAGTAGATCAGACATACGATGGAAGTGTACATCGATGACATGCTAGTAAAGAGTGTCAGGGCGTCCAACCACCTGACAGACCTTGGAGAAACTTTTACCATCCTCCGAGAATACCAGATGAAACTGAATCCCGCGAAATGCATCTTCGGAGTCAGCTCCGGTAAATTCCTCGGGTTTCAAGTTAGCCAGAGGGGCACTGAAGCAAATCCCGACAAGATCAAAGCACTCCTCAACATGAGTTTGCCTCGGACTGTCAAGGAAATACAGTGCCTCACAGGACGAGTAGCCACACTCGGATGATTCATATCCAGGGCCACGGACAAATGCCTCCCCTTCTTTCAGTAGTTGAAGGGTCATAAGAAGGTAGAGTAGACGTTGGAATGTGAACAAGCCTTCCAGCAACTAAAATAGTACTTAGGCTCACCACCCCTGCTATCCAAACCCGAAGAAGGTGAGCCCTTGTTCCTGTACCTGGCAGTCTCGACCTCGGCTGTCAGCTTGGCCCTGATTAGAGAAGTAGGGGGCAAACAACATCCCGTATATTATGTAAGTAAGGCCATGGTTACGTCCGTACTTCCAAGCTCACTTCGTCGTCATGTTGACAGATTCTCCTCTCAAGCAAGTTCTCCAGAGGCCCGAAGTTTCGGGTCGGCTAACCAAATGGGCCATTGAACTTGGTGAGTTCGACATCTAGTTCCGTCTAAGGACAACTATCAAGGGTCAAGCCGTGGCCGAATTCATTGTAGAATTCACCACTCCGAGCGAAGAAGAGATTAGTACAGAAGTCGAGACGACTCCTTCGCCTATTTCCCCAAGCGATCAAAAGGCATCATCAGAACTAGGATGGGTTCTCTATGTTGACGGGTCATCCAATGCCAAACGAGCCGGGGCAGGAATTGTCTTGATAGCACCTGATTCCACACCCATTCAGTATGCGATTAGACTCAGTTTCAAGGCCTCTAACAATGAGGCGGAATACGAGGCCCTGCTCGTTGGACTCAGACTAGCGGCAAACCTAGGGGTCTACTTCATTCAGGTCCGATGTGATTTCCAGCTGGTAGTAAACCACATCTCCACCGAGTATGAAGCCAAGGAAACAAGAATGATTGCTTACTTAGATGAGGTGAGAAAATTGATTGAAAGATATTGGAGCTGCACTATCCATCAGATCTCCAAAGTAGAAAATTCATGGGCCGACGCCTTAGCAAAGTTAGCCTCAGCCACGGATGGAAAGATCTCGCGAATCATCCCCGTAGAGTTCATAGAACACCCGAGCATCGACCAGACGGAGAAGCAAGCGGTCAATCTAGTGAGTGATGCTCCGAGCTGGATGGACCCGATTTATAGTTACCTCACATTTGGTGAGGTCCCTTCGGACAAATTGGAAGTGAAGCGCCTGAGAATTAGGGCAGCAAGATACATAGTTCTGGATGGGATATTATATAAGAAAGGGCATTCGCAGCCCTACCTCAGGTGCCTCTGACCTGATGAAGCAGGTTATGTGATTTGGGAAACTCATGAAGGAACGGCCGGGCCCTGGCCCTGAAGATACTCCGACGGGGATATTTTTGGCCATCCATTAAGGAGGATTCAAAGAACTATGTTCAAAGGTGCGATAAGTGTCAACGACATGCGACTATGCCGAGGTAACCTACAGAGGAATTGACTCCCATAAGCGGTCCGTAGCCATTCACTTAGTGGGGAATTGATATCATTGGTCCCCTACCCACAGGAAAGGGCTAAGTCAAGTTTGCTATCGTCACAGTCGACTACTTCACCAAATGGGCCGAAGCCGAACCCGTTGCGAAGATCACGGAGGAAAAGGTGATCAAATTTATCTGGAAAAATATCATCTATTGGTTCGGGATTTCACACACTATTGTGTCTGATAACGGCAAGCAGTTCGATAATGACAAGTTCCAAGGCATGTGTCGGGGGCTCGGCATCACAAATGCTTATTCCTCGCCTCAGCACCCGCAATCCAACGAGCAGGTGGAAGTAGTTAACAAGGTCATTAAGCACCACCTTAAAACAAAATTGGAGAAAGAAAAAGGTAGCTGGGCCGAGGAGCTCCCATTCGTCCTCTGGGTTTACAGGACTACGACTCAGTCATCCATTGGGAAAACCCCATTTTTGTTATCCTACGGCTCAGAGGCAATGGTGCCAGTTGAAATCGGCCTCCTTACGGCTCGGGTCAGAAATTATCAAGAAGACCAGAATGCCTAACAGATGGCGGCCAACCTAGACCTACTTGAAGAGGTCAGGGAAGTCTCCAGACTCCGAGCCTCTGCTCGACATCAATAGGTGGCACGATTCTACAACACAAAGGTTAAAACCAGGCAGTTCCATCTAGGGGACTTAGTCCTTCGCTGAGTCTTCCAGAACACCGCGGAACCGGGGGCTGGGGCACTCGGACCTAATTGGGAAGGGCCATATCGTGTGGTCTGATTGACTAAACCCGGCTCCTACCACTTAGAAGATCTAGAAGGTCGTCAGCTACCCCACCCCTGGAATGTTGAACACTTGAAAGTCTACTATCCTTGATGAAATGGCCTTTAAGGCCCCCAATAAATGTACGCCTCCGAGTGACCAGCCTTCAAGGCTCTCAATAAAATTCGCATTCCCAATAAATCTGCCTGATCGGATTATCTACTATAAACAAGTTGGCTCTCATAAGCAAAGGCGGACTCAACGAACTGATCCCTTAAAGAAGGGGTTAGCACGTTATCCCACAAAGATCCTACAAGGCATCTCCTCATATTTAAGGGAAAAGCCAATAGATGACCCGACTCCCCAATAAAGGAGTCGGCTCATCTCCCGACTCACGGATAAGTTAAAAGTTACTCGCCAATCGTGGGAGGTGATGATCCCCTAGGGGTTCGGACCTAACAATGCCATTACTATTAAAGTTCATGGTTCGATAAAATGACACTAAAACGAGCTAACCCACCAACGGGTCGGCTATGCAGTGCCCTAAAAAAATCAACTTGTCGACAAATCAGCTCAGCAATCTACATTCAAAAACCAATTACAGCTTAACGCATAAAGAAATCATCATCCAAAAGCCCTTTCCAAAGGGTCAAAAGTCATCATTATCCATGTGCCCTCTCCAGAGGGTCAAAAACAATATCCACAAATCATTCATCAAAAAGATAAGTTCAAATAGCCATAAAAAGAAAAGTATTTCAAATTATACAGGTGAGGGAGGAACTTGGGGGCTAGGGGACTGATCCGGGCGGACGTCTTCAGCCGGCTTCTCTCCTTCATTTTCAGGCAACAGAGGCTCAAGGTTAAGGTCCGGGTACAATTCTTGGACCGCTTCGATACAGGCGTCGTAGCCACAGTTGTAAAACTTAGTGGCTTCAGCAACCCTTTCCTTCGAAGCCTTGAAAGCCTCTACTACGGCGGCCACGGCCGAAGCCAGAGATGCCTCATCCTCAGCTCGCTGGGCATCCCTCACCTGGGAAACCGCCTTGTGTTGTTCTTCTGCTGCCTTGGCTTTGATCTGCTTCCCCAAGCTGAGCATTCTCCCTGGCAAACAAGTTTGCGTGAGCTCAGGCCCGGGTCAGCTCAGTAGCCATAGCACCGCATCGGGCCTCAAGGTCGTTAATGGCCCTTTGTAGCTGAAGTTCTCGAGACTTCCCATCATCAACTTGCCGCTGGAGTTCCACCTACTCCATTCGGAGGAAGGTGGCCTCGTCTCGCAGAATCTCGGCCTCACTCCTAAAGGCCTCCATCTCAGCATCCTTCTTAATGGCTTCCTTCAATGAGAGCCTCGGGATGGACTGCACGAAAAAGAAAGGATTAGTTAAATACTAAAAAAAAATCGAAAGTAAGAAAAGCTAAGAAAATTACCCGATAGAAGATGGAGGCCAAGTCATTGACAGAGGATTTATTTGCCTTCTCGAAGAGGCCAGCGATCTCCTCCTCTGGTGCATGTCTGCTGGACCAAGGAACTAGACAAGACATGTGGTAGCCCGGTTCAAACCACCCGCTTCTCGTCCCCACTTGGGCTGACCCCATCGCTCCCTCGGCTCCAGTCCGGCTACCCGCCGAGGCCAGAGCCTCAGCCCTGAGATCATTCTCTGCCTCGGGAGGGGAGATCATGGCGTCAGCCTTTCAAACGGCCTCCTCCCGCTCGGATGAAAAGGGGACGGCAATGCAGGGCTCCGGGGTTGCGAGGGGAGCCTCGACAGTAGGAGGGGCGACGACTGAAGAAAGGGTCGAAGTCCAAACATTGATGGCCGCAGCCTCAACCGCCACAGGCGCTACAGTTGGAGTTGCAGCAACAGAAATTAAAGCCACAGCTGAAGTTGTAGCAACAGAAACTAAAGCTATAGCCGAAGTTGTAGCGATAACAATTGGGGCCGAGGAGCCCTCCTCGTGAGGAGCCGCTTGCTTCCTCCGAACAGTTGTCTTCATTCGGGGCTCGGCCCTCAACATCTCATCGACGGTCAGGACGGCCTTTCTCCTTTGGGACCCGGATGCCTCGGCCATGCCTGTACGATCAACAAAGAGTTAGTAACCAAGTTAAGAAATTTAAACCGTCCAAGGGGTAAAAGGGTAAAGGTAAACTCACTGAAAGAAGTGGGGAATGGTTTGAAGGTTGCTAGCTGTGATTAGATCCAACCAGGAGCGCAGATCTCCTGATCGCGCCCGAGCCTTAGTGACCTGATTCTTCTGGTCGGAGGATAGGAGAGGTGAGCCCCTTGGAAAGTCTACAGAAATAAGAGAAAACTTTAGTTCAACTATGATGAAAGGAAGAAATACGTGAAAAAAGGACATGTAGGTGATCCGACCTCGTGAAGTGAATCGGGTGGGAACTCGAGTCATCAAGCTTTCGAGCTCTGCTGCCGGCGCCTCCCATTCGCCCGAAGCCTAGAACCATTTATTCTTCCAGTCCTTGTTAGAGGATGGAAGGTTCAAGACCAGACCTGACCCTTTGCTGCCTCGGGTCGCAAAGTAGTACCATGGTTCTTGGCTGTCGTTCTTGACCAGGTACAAACTTACTAACTCCTTTGGTGTCAGCTCTGAACTGACCGGTAGCTAGCCCCAGATAGGCTGTTAAGGCCTGGATGAAGGGGTGCAGAGGAAGTCGAAGCCCGCATTGTAAGGCGCAGAGGAAAATGGCGACTTCCCCCTTAGCAAGCACGCCAGCAATATCAAGGGGCTCAGGCGCTCTTATCTGGATGGAGTTCAGAATTTTAAATTCCGAACGGATCCACTCCATTTGAGACTCCGTCAATACGAAGCCCCTTGGGACAACCTCCGATGCTTGCTTAATCACCAGCATCTCAGCACCCCGCGCCGTCAAGATTCTGGGGGATCAGGTGGCTTTCTTCTTGCAGGTCTGGCGGGTCTGGGCCCCCAGGTCCTTATTTCTTCGGGGCGAAGGATATAAAGGGACCACTTCGAAGGGGCCTTTAGATGCCTCCCTCCCATCATCCGAGCTCATCGGTACGGAGTCGTTATAATCCTCTCGGACCACGTCCATGTCAGACGACATCTTGTCAAAGCAGATGAAAAAGAAGTGATGTTGAAAGGAGGGAGGAAATGCTCACCGGACGACCGCTAGAAATCGCTTCTACCGTGGAATCCTTGATCGATCGGAATCGCCTGCCGGAAACTTCAAGTTGGCCAGAATCGCCCGCACCAGAAATCGCCTCCTCCGATATCCACTCAAACACAAAATGCGAATATATAAAACGTTTCCGGAGAAGGCTTATATAGAATGAACAGAATCTCTGCATTAATGGCAAGGCATTGATGGCCATAGCTGAATCATCGCGAGCCGACTTCAGAGCATGCATGGCTACTGACTATTGGTTCGAGCTCTGCCAGGTTGAACGATTCTGACATCGAGCGACGGGCTCCATCAAACAGGAGCGGCGCCCGAGCAAGGGAAGCGTCGCTGGGACGCCTCCCAAGGCCTATGTGTCAATCAACCATAGGCCAAGCAATTATTTGAAATCTTAACCATCGCCACGCATCAACCACAGAGTAACCCAAGGAAGGGAAGACCCGAAGACGCGATTCTTCGACACAAGAGTCATAATGATAAACGCATGCATGAAGGGTGCGACAACAGAAACCGTTGATCTTCCGTACATGTTTACTCTCCGAGCCTATATCCGAACTCGAAGAGTAGGGGGCTTCTGTTATGGGAAGATCCGAGCCCCTTACAATCTCGAGGGCCGACATCTTTTTAATCCGGTCGGATACATTAGAGTATCGGAGATAATGAACACTACTGAGGAGAAGGAAGATTCATGGTAACGCTCCCACTCCGAAACTAGCGATCGGCTCGGATTGATCTGAGACCAGAATAAATAGTGTAGCGCTCGGACCGAATACTCCAAGCTGATCCTCTATTGACCGACCAGATATGTACTCACATCAGTTACGGGAAAACTCACCTCAACAGGACGGGTCCGCCGCTCGATTCGGAGCTCGAAAGGAAGATCTCCAGTGTGCTTAAAAGATAAATGAAGCTAAGTCACACTCCATCTAGACCGAAGCTTGGCTCGGACTCTTGATAAAAATAAAAATCTAGACTCTTGATAACTCGGTCTAAGACGATCTAGTGCAAGAACTTGGCTCTAATACCAATCATTGATGTAGGACAACCTAATTCCAACCTTAAATGAGCATAGTATTTGAAAGAGGCAGATTTATGCAATCTTTAAAAAAACAAATAAAATATCAGCCTTATATAACCTAAATAAAAGAAAGAAATAAGGTTAATACAACATTGATTATGGCCATCTGTTACAAATATGAAGTATTGAATCTTAAATTTTGAATTTAGTTGGATCCGGTGAAATATAGAACTTTCGTCTTGCAATAGGTCCGTCTAACAATCCAAGTGAATTTTCTAATCTAGAAAATAAGAATTTTCTGGAATGGAAAATCTGAAAAATTCATAAAAAGAATTAGTGATTCTTCAAATTTAGGCTTTGGGTGATGGGTTTTGAAGAATATTAAATTATGTTAACGTGGGGATGAACATCTTCTAAGATCTAATGATTTAGATAAAAAGAAACAAGATTAGCTTCTAGATCTAAGGATTTTAGGAGAAAATGAAGAGAATAAGGTTAAAGAAAAGAGTACCTTGAGAAGAGAAAGAAGGAGAAAGAAGTAGAGGATGAGAAATCACTTCCCTAAGCCTAACGCCCTCTTTCAATAACTGGAAGTCGAAGACGACATCGTCAGAAGCAAAAGGCTCTATTTTTCTTTCATAAACATAACATAACATGTTTTAGGTTTAGGGCAACCCTTATAAATTCATAATTACATGAAATTACCAAAATACCCCTACTAAAAAAAGTTTCAAAAAAAGAAAAAAAAAGAAATTCGCATAAAAATTGTGCACAAACTGTCTCAAAACTTAAATAAATCCAATGTTCATAAACTAAATGCAAATTTAAGATGCCCGATAGGCCCCGATGATAGTGCCGTGAAGATGGTGTAATGAAGGTAGGCCATGACGATCTAACAGTCCGATCACACCATCCTCACGATCCAATGGTCTAAATATCTCCTTTAGGCAACTTACAGATGTCACGAACACATGTGTAAGGTCTTCAATTTCTAGAGATCTGACCCGTACCCATCATCTAACTATATTGACATGGGTAACGCACGCCTCCTACTTTGATATACTTTGAATGGCTTGGTGTCCGCATCACTAGGTTTCAACACATCTCTAAAACACATGACTATATTGGGGTGTCCTATAATCATGATGGCTCTATTCAGCCCTTGGGTCCTACCAAAGGTGCTTGATGCAGTTCTCCACTTTTTTACACCTAAAGTAAATCGAGAGGCTTTCTACCTTGAGAGATTGACAATGAAAAAAATATTGGCAAATATTTTTCTTGCACATATTTATGAGCATCTATTATTGTTTTTGAAACACAACATAATCATAAATAGAGATTAATTAGGGAAAAACTAACATTAAAATTTTAAAACTTTAAATTCCGGTATATTTTCATATAAAAATCTAACATAATACTATCTAAACAAGAAATCTATATAGTACAAGTTATGAAGACGATTATCTATTATAATCAAAACTTGAAGATTCGATGTAGACACTTCGAAACAAGTATAGAATCATCCAACATTGCACATATATTCATTTCATTACTATATTGGCTCAACTATTTTCTTGGGTTTTCCTTTTTAATCACGGGCTTTTAATGTAGGAAAATGTTAGAAACAATCTCATAAATGGTTAAGATCAAAAGAAATTAGGTTGGAAAGTTCGATCCAGTGCCTAGCGTGCCCTATGACTTCCAACGGCCATAACTTTGAGACTGGTTATCCATTTCATACATATAATAATTTATTGGAAAGCTATTGACGAGCTCTATATCTTGGCTAATGGCAAAAACTATATTCACCCTAGAATGGTTTCTCAAAATTCAATCACTTTAAAGGTTAAATATGAATTTTAGGTCAAAATTTACTATTTTTAGTAGGTTCAGGTTTTTGTTATTTTTTGTTGTTTTAAGGTTACTATAATTGTGAAATCACTTAAAATTTTTGTTTTGAGTCCTCAAGAGACTTTGGGTGTCATTAGACATCTTTTCTATTTTTGTTAAGTTTACTATTTAAGCCCATATAAGCCATATGAATTGCTTTGTAAACAGACTTTATTCCTTATTCTTAATAATATTCTCTTTTTAAAGTTTTGCCTTGTGGATACCAGGTCCCTCATGAAACTTAGAATTCATCATATTTCCTTTCCCTTTCTACCGTGCACCAGTTACTCTAGTTTCCCCAAAGGAATGTAAGGGCGGGCCAAAGTTTTCTTACAACCCAGAATATATATGAACAAAGGCATTTGATTGAAGTCCTGTTTCAGTGAGAATGATTCCCATGGAATAAACACATTTTCTTTCAAACATTCTTTCCTAACCATTTCCCACTGAATAAACTCCAAAAAAGGGTTTCATATGGTACTCTGGCAGGGTGATGGTTGATACACAGGTCCTTGAAAATTGCATATAAATTGCATGCGGCATACATAAACTCTAATTAAACTATTCAAATTGCAGGTCCCACTATTTATTAAAATCAGAATTATTGAACCATTCTGACTTCTGATTAGTGGACTTTTGTTGATGAATTTAGGCCACAATTCATTTAAATTTCAACCGTCCATTTAATATCCACCAATCAGCCACTTAAAAAACAGATTAGTGTAAATTTTAGTTTATGATCCATCCAAATCTAGTTCATGATTTGAAAGTTTTAAGTTACTTGGATGCAGTGTGTATAGATCCTTACCATATGTGTATCAACCATCAATCTATCATATCAATGGTGTGGATGACAAATGGGTTACTGGATAAGGGACAATGGATCTTAATGCTACTAAACGTAACTCACCTGGGCCATTGAGTCTGAATCCGAGTTCCAAGTTTTCCAACCTTTACAAAAGTGAATGGGAGGGGTTCTTCTCATCATTTTGTGTAAATAAATTATGGCTATTTTATTTTTCATTGTTATTGTTATGGGAAGATCTGAGCCCCTTACAATCTCGAGGACCGATATCTTTTTAATCCGGTCGGATACACAAGAGTATCCGAGATAATGAACGCTACTAAGGAGAAGGAAAATTCATGATGACCCTCCCACTCCGAAACTAGTGATCGGCTCAGATTGATCTGAGACCAGAATAAATAGTGTAGCGCTCGGACCGAATACTCCAAGCCGATCCTCTGCTGACCGACCAAATATGTACTCACATCAGTTACAGGAAAACTCACCTCGATAGGATGGGTCCGCCGCTCGATTCAGAGCTCGGAAGGAAGATCTCCAATATGCTTAAAAGATAAATAAAGCTAAGTCACACTCCGTCCAGACCGAAGCTCGGCTCAGACTTATGACACAATACGCGCCTAACAAATCAACGGTAAGCCTCAGAAAAAGAACATCACATCAGACACGAACGAATTTCTAAACGACGACCTTAGGCCAGGCAAAGTGAGCTTCCACCAATGAAAGACGGCCTAGCCAGGACCTCGTCCAAAGAAAGATGTCTCAAGCTAAGGCCGGGGCGGAATGTGGACATCTCAAACGCTAAACTAAGAAAATGCCTTAAGCAGACGTGACCGATAACCTCGCCCACGGATACGCTACACGATCCCTGGATTGCGTGCAATATCCCCACGATTCGAAAATTCTATTGATTGAGTAAATCGTGCCGGGATTAACGGACCCAGACCGTCCAATGGTCAGGTATAAATACAGTAAGACTCCATTGCTACAGGTACGCAACATCTAGCACTCTCTCTCTCTACTCGTCAACTTAGACCTAGATTCCCTTGACCTGACTTAGGCATCGGAGGGTCCCCCGGCTTCGTTAGGGTCTCCTTTGTGCAGGACCAGGGTTCCTCGGAGTTACGCAGCGCAGAGTGGAGGGTGGTCCAAATTTTGTCATCAACAGTTATTAATAGACTTTTAGTTTCATATATTAATATTTTTATTTAAATTTTTTGAAAGTGGACCCGTTCATTGGTTTGGCCTATCTGAGTCATGATTCATTCTTCAAGTGTGCTGAGTTCAAAGTTATGATTTACAACAGTGGTACTTTAGCCTGAGAAACTTTTCAACGCCTCATCCACTATGGGGCCCACGGATCAACAGTCTAAAACATCAAAGAATATGCCCCACTTGCTTGACACAAGGAAAACTATCCACGATGAATCGGGACCATGGTTTTACGCAGCTATTTCGGAGTGCGACTCGTTGGGGGACTGAAATTGGTTTGTCCACTTCAGCCTCTAATTGATAGAGCTGGAAACCGAGCCGATCCCGACCGACTTGTGCCAAGCTCGACTTCTTTCCACCAGCAGCTTACCTCAGCTCAAACTCAACTCAACTCAATCCTTGAGCCATCTTGGCTAGCTCGACTCAGTTCAGTCAGCAGCTTGGGCCAGCTCGAGCCAAGTTCGAACTTGAGCTTTTTGGTCCGGGGGCTCGAATTAAGATTTAAGGTTTGGGTGCTCAATCAATCAATCAATATATATATATATATATATATATATACACACACACACTGTACAAATCGAGCTAAGCCAAACAAAGTTGATTTTGAGTCGAGCTCGGCTCTAAAATTTTTCGATCTCAATTAAACAGCTCGGCTCAGCCCGAACCAAACTTTTGAGCAAAGCCAAGTCGAGTGACTTAACCAAGCTAGCTTGGTTCATGTCCAGCTCTACTAATTGGTATGGCAGCTCATTTCATTTGGACCAAAACCGATATCAATTAGAGGTGTACACGAGTCGAACCTATTTGGCCAAATTGGCTCAGTTCGGTTAATAGCTCGGGCCAGTTCAAGACGAGTTCGAGCCAAGATCGAGCCAAGTTCGCCTTTGCGGTATTTTCACAAACACATGGACTGCATCTCAAATTCTCACTGTTTCTAAAACGGTAGCAGCGATTTTTATAGGTATTTCATCAAACGCCTTGCATGCAACACCAAAATGAAGAAAAAGAGGTATTTGTTTCACATACATACCTTCCTTGCCACCAGCCGACACTTGGTTGGGTCATTTCATCAAACAGTTGGTGAGCAACATCAATACCAAAGTAACCGAGTCACCGAACTGGTTCGATCCGAGTCCGATTCAAGCTGGGATTGATCCGAGTCGAGTTGAGCTCGGCCAAGCTTGAACTTGGTTCGAAATTTTTTCGAGCTCAAAAAATCAGCTCGACTCGGCTCAAACTCAGTTTCGAACCGAGTCGAAATGAGCTTTTTCGAGTCGAGTTGAGCGAGCTAACTCTGCTCGTGCACAGCCCTAATACCAATGGGACAAGACGAGTTGCATCGGACCCCATAATTTCTCAAAATAAAATTCAAATTACTCCAAATTCACAACAAACACAGATGTACATATACAGATGGATGCAATCACCCAATTCACAAAAAAAACACACATTTATAGATACAACTGACAAATGAATACTCTTTAATGTACAAATCAAAGAAGCCAAAGATCACAAAAGAAAACACTACTCACAAATGATCAAACCCCATATGCACGAGGAAATGGGTACTCCTTTACCCTTATCCCCCCTCAAGAAAAAAAAAAAAAAAAAAAGAAAGAAAGAAACTGTACCAATCCTCTGTCCTAGAGAAAAAAATATTAAAAAAAAAAAAAAACTACCACACCTGACACTGGCATCATGGTTGGATTTTTCCAGCTTTGTATGCCAGCAATGATCCCACACACTGTGCTAATATGACAGAGTGGATCACCTCCCACTCCTCCCTGCCTCATCTTCCACCAAGATGAGGTGATGGGCCCCACAAAAAAAACTTGGGCTTGAAAGAGAAAGTACCCAGTTCTAAATACTAATGGACCACTTAGTTATCAAGCACTCAAAATCCATACACGTGGCACACACGTACAAGATCCAGACTGTTCATTTGTTGGGGCTTACTATGGACATTGAAATCGTAGCCACTGATTGGGCAAAGTCCAACCAACAGTCAACATTCAACAGGAAATATTTCTACTATTAGCGGCTGTGATTGTTTCTCCGCTTTGATTTTTGGTGTATGATTGACCCAAGATGGGTCCCAACAGTGAACGGCCTGGATCTCCTAGATCTGCACTACATGTAACAAGATTGAGTGCTTCATAACTTGGTCATTAGCATTTAGCATTGGATCCTTTCCTAGCCTAAAAAAGCATCTAACATGCTAGAAATGCTTAATGCAGACTCCATTCCAGTCTGCTCACACGCAGCTACAACATCGAACAGAGCAAACCAAGAGCCTCCCTCCATCCAGGAGGGATTCCCATACTTTCAAATGACAATGACCAAATACCATGAATCTCATCCATCACATGCGCTTCTTCTCGGCCCCTCCACGCCACTGATTGACTCAATTCAATCAAGAAACCTGCATCAATCAAGCGAACAAAACATTACTCATTTGGACAGCGATCAACAGAAAGTCCAGCTGTAAATTCGATCACAAAACAACTCAAGAAGAATACATGTTTTTAATTATATTAAGGTTTAGCAACCACTGATTATCAATAGGGGTCTGCTAGTGCCACTGCCATGAGCATACTCTCCCACATGCATTTTTACACGTGTGAGACATCCAAACCATGCATAAGGCGGCCCCAAAAAAAAGATCAGACATGAAAATAGGTCAGTCAACTCCTCTGGCAGATCATCCCTATATGAAAACAATGATGGGTTTTTAAAAGAAAGCTTGCCAATCATCAACATTCAACACAGTCATATTGCTCATCTGATGAGTGGGCCAGCTTAATTTTCACACAAGGTGGGCCCACCTTTAGTATGGCTGAGATGTCCCACAGACCTGCCAGGTGGGCATGCGTGCTGTTGTAAACATGGACATGGGGTCGGAAATAAATATCACAGGATCCATAATTATACTTGAGATGTAGGTAATATGGGAATGCTATTTAAGGCCCACAAAATTGTACTTTGAGACGCAGATGAGGAAAACAATATGGGCATATCAGAATCATGAAAATACAAGTGTTTGGATGCACTATTGAATCAATTATAATTTGTAATTGAACACAGTAGGAATGAACAAATTGTAGTTCCCTTAGGGCCTATTTGGTAGACACCTAAAAATGAGTTCAATATCAATTTAGTTAATCATTAGTATGTATTAGAGTTCAGGATTGTCAGTTTATGAAGTTTAATCCTTAGAAATATGTTCTAAGAGTGTGTTTGGTTGCACTGAATATCATGAAATTTTGCAAGAAGTTATACTGATTAATCATGAAATATCACAAAATTTCATGATATTTGGTGCAACCAAATACACCCTTATGCATAATCACGATTAACTAAAATGAGATGAACTCATTTTAAGGCTTTACCTCTTGATTAAACCCAATGTTCTCAATTCAATTCACTTGTGCATCCAAACGAAGCCTAAGAGAAATTATGTTTACTCTGACTTCAAAAGAAAAGAAACAAAAAGACAAAAAAAAAAGTTACCTCCTCTCAAGTCTGATTGAGCTGGAATTCATGACAGACCATCACCGGTATTCCTCACTCGAAGTTCCACAGTCCTCAGATCACGAAGGTGTTGTAAAATCTCCTGGAGAAGATCAATCCCTTTATCTCCTTTCTTCATGGAGCTGATGCAATGCTTCAGAAACTCTCTATCAGCTTCAAGAGCCTGTAGCCTCTCATGCACATGATCCACCTCCTCTTCAATAGCAAGCTTCTTTTTCTCCAAAGAGAACTTGGTAGCAGCAGAGTCTTGTGAAACGGCAGCAAACACCATTTCCTCATTCAACCCATCTTCATTCTCCATGCTAATAGCATCGAAAAGAGGTAGGAGCGTCTTTGCCTTGGACCCCACATTTCTATATTCATGATCATGCTTTCCGTTAATACCCAATTCGTCGGGGAATCCATTTGTAACCCCATTCACTACGTGCCCGTGAAATTCGAAATTCTCACCGAACATGTTCCTGTTTTCCTCCGAGAAATGTTCGATCGACTTCACATCCTCAAAGTTCTCATCTTCACCACCCAATGTGAAAAGCTTTTCCTCCAGTGCCTTGAGTTGCTCCAGAATTGACAGCCTCTCTTCCTCAAAATTGGCTAGAGATTCATCAAGCGTACTTAGCTGCTTAGTGCTTTCTAGCTCCATACTGAAACTTAGAATTTCATTGGTGGGAGTGTTGTGATTGCTTTCTTGTGGGCCATAGAAACTGTCATCCCCTTCGTTGAGATCGATGGACAGATCATCGCTGTCCTCAGCACTAGAAGAAGCTGAAGAGATTCCGTTACTCATATTAGCCTTCTTCTCCTTCTTCATCCTCTTCTCTTTTGCCTCGTAGAGGAGAACCTTCTTGCGATACAGTTCCAGTTCCTTCTCTAGCTCTTGCTTTTCCTTTTCCCTTTTGACCATGAGCTCGTTTAGAAGCTGCAGGGCTTCTTGGTCATACTCGGACTGTTCTTCCATCATCCGCTGGTATTGCAATGCTTCCATCTGCATAGCAGCCTTCTCTTCTTGAAGCCTTGTTATCATGGCCATCGTCTGGTTGGCGGCAATTGCAGAAGCGCTCCTCTCTTCTTCAAGTTCCGCGTATAATGCACTCAGAGCCTTACGTTCGGATCGTAAGGCTGATTTCAGGCGATCTACAGTCAGGGCTTCACCACCTTCGAACTCGCTTATGATACTTCCATCCAAAGATTCTGTTCCTGATTCTTTTCTGTCGAACATTAGTCTTTTATCTAAGGTGTGCATGCCTTCCATGTAAGTTGGCGTCTCAGGCGCTCTCTCTTCCTCTGCATCAATAAGATCAGACAATGTGGATAAATGATAGTTTTCGCGTTGGTTAATCCTCTCAACCAATTCAATTTTGAGTACTGCTTTAGATGCTATGCAGGAATCTCCACCTTCTATGACTGGTTCATTGGCTTGATCAGGGACTGCACATCAGGAAATTTTCACTGGAAACTACGACAAGATGTAAGTTTGTGTTTGCGCGAACTGAATTGAATTGCAAATTTGAAAATGACCAAATTGCAATCTCTCATATTCATGAAGTAGGCTCCACATTGCAGTTATCCTACTTTGAAGTTCAACCAGAAAGGAACATATCTGCAATTTTACCAAGTTAATTGGCATTTGGTCATTTCCTCTCATTTGAACTAACTACGGCAATTCAGTTTAGTAGTGCATCCAAACACAGCCTAACATTCACCATCTCCAACCAGAGAATTCAATAATCAAGGAAAAACAAGAACATGAAGTAGCTATTTTACCTTGGTATTCATCCACAACGACATTGCCACAAGGCAAGGAACTGCAGGCACTACCATAATTTTCAGAAGACAGGTCTTTCTGAAGGCATGCAGATGAAATAACCAGTTCTTCAATTTGAGGCTGGTCCATCAGTTCCACATCACAGATCTCTCTTTCGATAAAATTCTCAGATTTACTCTCAATATAGATCATGTCAATGCCCTCTTCAAACACTGTGTACAAATACAAATCAATGGGTGTAGGTTTCAGAACACCAGTCACTGCAATTTAATATGGAAATATAAAGTTATGTTTGATTGAATTATTGGCTTGAATTTCAATAATTAGTATTAACTTCCTTAGCATTCATATTGAGATCCTAGACTCCAAGTCACAATTATAATACTTTCAAGCTGGAACTTGAAAGGAATATACCTGAAATTTGAATGGCCACTTCCTTGTTATGAATGCTAAAGAAGGAAATGATAATTCAGGCATTTACCCTCAAACGAACTGAGTACTGCAATTCAGTTCAATGGTGCATCCAAACTCATTCTAGACATGATGAAAATAGTTTTCGAATGTTGAAAGAGACATATTCATGATTCTTTTACCTGTGGATTCATCAAAGACTTTCTCCGGCACATCAATTTTCTCTCTGCTGGCAGACCCCGTTGGAATTGCTTGAGCAATAATGGATTCACTCTCAATATCAATCATGTCACTGACATCTTCAAATGCTGCATACAATATAAACAATGGGTGTCATTTTAGAACACAAGTCACTGAAATTTAATATGGATATATAAAGCTATGTTTGGTTGAATCATTGGCTTGAATTGTGATAATTCGTGTTCACTTCCTTAGCATTAGTATTGAGATCCTAGACTTCAAATCACAATCATAATACTTTCAAGCAGGACTTGAAAGGAACATACCTGCAATTTGAATTGCCACTTCCTTGTTACGAATGCTAAAGAAGCAAATGATAATTCAGGCATTTACCCTCAAATGAACTAATTAGTGCAATTCAATTCAATGGTGCATCCAAACACATTCTAGAGATTATGAAAATAGTTTATGAATATTGAAAGAGACATATTCATGATTCTTTTACCTGGGGATTCATCAAAGCTTTTCTCTGGCACATCAATTTTCTCTCTGCTGGCAGACCCTGTTGGAATTGCTTGAGCAATAACAACTAGATCGCATACCTCTGCAACCAAATCTCCATTGGAGTCTTCATCAAGAAAGACTAAAGGGCACATCTTTTCACCTGTGCTTTCGATATCTTCAGATCTGGTATTATCCTCGATTCCATCGACTGAAACTCGCACCGTTCCCTCATCAAGAACACTCCCAGTATCGACAAGGGATGGGACAAGTTCTGGAAATTCTGGTTCAGCATCTGACAGCTCCCCATCAAGTTCTTCATATTTAGATGAACATTGGTTATTCATAGTCATTGAATCGATTAATCCGATCGGAACCAAACGGTCATCCTCAGAGAATTTTTCATAACATTCAGAAATGATTTCAAAAGATCTGTCCCGTTTACAACAAACCTGAATCAGATTATCAGTGTCATCACAAGATCGAATGGCAGAATCTTGCTCGGACTTGACTGAACCAATCTCAAAATTCAAACATTCCCCGGTCTCCATTCCTTCTACAGCGCACTCATCGACAGAAACATCAGAAAGCATCTGGTTTTCTGCCACCCTGTCCCCATTTTCGATCCCGTCTTCATCACGATCCGAGGGGTAGTCAGATTTCGATGGATCTGAATACCCGTTCTCGACGAAACCAAAGCAATCATCTCCTTCCTCACCCTTCTCCCTAATCAAATCCCCTTTCTTGGTATAATCCAAAACATCCCAAGAAGGCTTGATAAACAAGTAGGGCGAAAAGAATCCGCTCTTCAAGCTCGTGCCACAGCAAGAACACATCAAATCCTTCCCACCATTCTCAATTCCCGGCACCTGATCTGCAACCAATGAAAGGAAAGCGAGATGCTGGTTGGGCCTGGTCTGATGAGGCCGGGAGGACGAGCAGTCCTCACACATATTGCAGGATTCGACCAATTTCCGATGGTTGGAGCAATAGCCCAGTCTGGAAATCTCATTGGCATGGGTCTCACAGAGAAGATTTTTGTAAGAATTTGGATTGTTTTTGGGTTCGAGAATGTGGTCGACCCTAGAACACCATGGGCAAGGAGGTTTGAGGCCGAAGAAAGCGGCGAATTTGGCAATTAGGTAGAAGAAGAGGGAGTTAAGGAGGAGGAGCATGATAAGGGTCCACTCGAGTACTGTGTAGACGAGGACTACGGTGATTCTGTGGGTGTTGCGGTGCAACATGGTTGCGAACTTGTTGGGAGCCATGGTTCCTGAATCCCCAGAGAGAGAGAGAGAGAGAGAGAGAGAGAGAGAGAGAGAGAGAGAGAGAGAGAGAGAGAGAGATGGAAATAGGAGATGGGTTTTGATGGGGTAGATAGAGAGATGGAAATGGGGTATGGGTTTTGATTGGGTAGATAGAGAGATGGAAATGGGATATGGGTTTTGATGGGGTAGATAGATGAAAATGGGAGATGGGTTTTGATGGAGAGAGAGAGAGAGAGAGAGAGATGGAAATTAGAGATGGGTTTTGATGGAGAGAGAGAGAGAGAGAGAGAGAGAGAGAGAGAGAGATAGATGGAAATTGGAGATGGGCTTTGACGGGGTTTATGGGGGAAGGTGGCTTGGCAGAAGGTGACGGAGGGGCAGTCAGAGAAGGCCAGAGCACATACGAGAGACAGAATCAAACGGATAGTTGTAGGCAGTGGGAAGCAAAAGGGTTTGGTGAAACGGAGTAGTATTCTTTATTGGATACGTGTACCGCAATCCAGACTGTCCAAATCGTGGGCGACGGTGCTCAAGATCTTACAGTTTATTGTTTTCTAACCGTCCATTAGGTGGCCACAATTGGGTGGTTAGGATAGTTTAAGCAATGTGACTTTAAGGCCTCCAACTACAATGCACCTCACTATTTGGACGGTCAGGATTACAATACATGTACCTCGTTTGTTAATTCTACTCGCACCCCAGGCTCACTTCTTACTCGCAGCACGCGTAACAGCTGAGCAAGTTGTGGCCCACCATAGAGATAATCATGAAAGTTAGGCCAGCTGGCTATTCTTGAAGAGATGGACGGACAAAGCATCCTTTCCATTGAATCAAGGAGTTGGGATTAAATCATTCCCAAAGCTCGTCAGACTCCTCCATGGTTGGTCCATCTCCTGATGAGCGTCTCTGATATATTCAATGTCCGCACGTGTGCCTCCAGTTAAGTGTGAGACTAATCAAATGCGAGTACGGTTTTGCAAAGGAATTACATCATCATGCACTGGGTTTTTCTATTTTTTAAAATATATGCAAATATTTTATTACTTCTTAAAAACTAATAATCCAAGAAATAATGCCTGATTTATTTCTCTGTAATCCTGACCGTTGGCCTGTTGTATCCGACGGTTTATAAATCATGGCCAATTATACTCAATATTAGAAGTAACTAGTCACGAACCTTGACTTTTTTCATTGAAATGTGAATTGATGGTTGTACTTCACTTACTAGGACAAATTCAAATGTCAAAACTTAGAATTATGAGTTAAGATATTAAAGTCCAAAATATGAAATAAATAAATGTTTTCAGAACTTGTCAGCCCATTAATTTTTTTTTACTTAACTTTGCTTTCATGGTTACATATCTTTCTAGCTAGAGAATGGGAAGTTTTTCTCTATTTCGATGAAGAAAAGTCATGTCTTATTATATAGTATCTCTGTCATTTAATGTAATTATATTCTATTAAATAAGAACAAATTTAATAAATACTAATAACTCTCATATAGAATATTAGAAAGGAAAGATCTATTAGATAATGCACTGTTACTTCTTAATCATCTTTGGTGATGAATCAACAGTTTGAAGTTTGGGTTATAATTGGTCAGTTCAAGTAAGGTCATGCTCTTCCTTTTCAGCTAGTGCACCCTCTGTTTTTTATGCATGGAATTCAAAGCCCAAGTGTGCGGTAATGGTACACAACAATTTCAAAAAAAAGTTCCTTTTATTTATATATATATATATATATATATATATATATATATATATGGCCACTCACAGGGTCTATCAATTTGCCTACTTAAATAAATAAACCAAGATTGCCAAACTTGTGGCTGAACCCGATATAAACTAGACTACATTTTAATTAGGTAGTGCTTGGCTGACTTAACTATTTGAGACTATAGTCAAGTTTAAGAATGGAACCGGGACTCCATTTTTCAATAGAAATGACATCCCCTTATTAGTGATGGTGCACAACAATTTCAAAAAAGTTCTTTTTATGTATGCAAGGTCACTTAGATGGTCCATCAGTTTGCCCACTTTAATAAATAGACCAAGATTGCCAAACTTGTGGCTGAACCTGACATAACTGGACTCAATTGTAATCAGAACTGGACTTAATTGTAATCAGGTAGTGCTTGGCTGACTAAGCCAGTAGAGACTGTAGTCAGGTTTAAGAATGGAATCATGCGTTGTTAAAGGGTTTGCTCTACCCACCAAGCTGTGGGGCCCACAGACATGGGCATCACAAATTCACTCCAGCTTTGCAAGACAACAATAGGATTGGAGTCTAAAAACCAAGCAAATCCAAAACTCATGTAGGCCACACCACACAAAATAGCAGGAATTGAACGCCAACATTGGAATGTGAGGGCCACAGAAATTTTGTATCAGGAGTGGTAATAACTCTATGAATGCTTTGCATAGGATATAAACATCATGGTCAGCACATTTCCATTCACATTATTTCATGTGGTGTGGCTCCCGTGAGTTTTGAATCTGTTGGATTTTTGGATTCATATCTTATTGTGGTCTTGCAAAACTGATGGACAGAGTAGATTTGTAACATGTATCTCTGTGAGCCCAAATAGCTTCCAATGTCCCAAACATACATGCATCATGTGTATGTACCTATGCTCATCATCTATTAATTTGTTTCAGTTCCTAGGCAGGCTAGGTTGAGTATTTACTTAAAGAACCACATTTTTAAACTGAGCCTGACCCATTATCTAACTCAAGGGAAACCTATAACAAGAGTGGGTTGGGCCAGTCCTGAAACGTTGCCACCTGGAAGCCTAGTGGTCTTCATTGCTGAAACATCAGCCCCACTTCAAACAGCCAAAAGCCTGGCGTGAATTGATGACAGGATAGAAAAGCGGATGCTCCAACAAAGCGATGCATGATGTCCATGCTCTAATAAATTATGTATGAAGTGCATATGTGGCATACAAGAGCCTTCTTTACTTTCATTTACTCTTTAAATTACTTCGGAAATTGAACTCGTTTTTAGGTGGCAATCAAACGGTCTCTCTTCTTTTCATTCCTCGACGGCTTAAGATTCTGTCTTTTACACTTTTGAACCGTGAACATGTTGGAAGATTTATAGGATAATATTTTTTCTGTAAAATATGGAATCCGAAAAATACAAATTAATCTGAAATATGGATAGGCTGAAGCACGTCTGAAATACTGTCTTTAATGCGTTATTTGTCCCTACTCGAGTGAATTGAGTATGCTGATAGGTTACAGGCAAACCGGTTATAGGATACGACAAGCCTGGTGTGGGTCTGCGTTCAGCAAACACGAAGGCCTACCTATTGGAACTCTGTTACACTCAGTCTGGCAAAAATACAATAAAAGAAAAATCTCAAAAGAAAGAAAGAGAAGAAAACATGTGATTTAGACCACTGCATTGGTCAAGTATTTAGCCACTGGTTCAGTTGAAGCGTTCTATACCACACCGTTGGTCTGTTCTTCAAGCAAAGGTCCAACCCTTGTTGTCTTGATGGAGTATAAGAGAGGAGTAAAGGGTTGTCTTAATTCGTATGGGTTTGCTAGAGTGAATTGAGAGATGGTTTGGAAAACCATCTAGGCTCTCCTTTTATAGGCTATGGTGGCTGGGAGTTATGGTCCAAGGAAATAAATCTCATGACCGTTTTCTAAATATTGGAGAAAACTAGCCATTTTATGGTCATTTTCTGACTGTTGTGCATGAACCATTAAGCTGCTGCATACTGACTGTTATGAGACAGCAGCTAGCTGTTTTCTAGTTGTTGGGCTATCCATGCAGCAATTACAGCTGGACCCTGCACTAATGGCACAACTGTTACAGATCTGCTGCAACAGCTCTATTTCAGCTCTCCATATATACTAGAGGATTTTCATTTAGTCTTCTAGTCTCCACTTCAGCTTGCCATCCGCCTTAGCTACTTAGTTGCACCGCGACTCGAAGTGCAAAGTGCACCACTAGCGCCTCTACAGCCACATTGTCACACATGCCCACGCTCGTGACCGAGACCGAGACCGAGCCTGTGCCCGAGCACGAGTGTGCATGCCATAGTCCTTGGACTAGGTAAGCAAATATTATAATACTCCACTGTTTTCATTTAAACCATAAAATCTTCCATTCCCTTTCCCATGTGGGACTATTCTTAAAAACCCCCAAAAAGCTTTTTACAAAACTTTTAATATATTCTATTATATTTTATTTTAAAATATATTTTATAAAATCAATATTTTGCAACAATTCCCTACTTGATTTTTTTTAAAATATATTTTCTCGGTTAAACATTTCTATTAGAATAATCAGCTTATATGCATAAAGAAAGATATCTTTCGATTTTAATCTTTCCTTAGTGTAAGTATCTCAAAACTCTGTCGAAATGACTGGTAGTCGTAGCGTTGAACCAATTATTCCTAGATAATATAGTCAGAGAAACTACACACATATTCGCTATGTGTTTGTTAGAGTTCCCACAATCTTGCTCAGCACAATTAATGGCCATGTGCTTATCCTAATTCGTGAACGATCTCGAAAGAAAACTCCTAACTCTCATGAGAGACGGCACCATCTCTACGTTCATATAGGTGAAATCTTTCCAGTGTCTCCGTTACTATAAGACACTTATCCTATAGATTGGATTTCATTAAGAGTTCTAAGACTCAACCCTTTTTCGTAACGCTCAACACTTATCTATTATGGATGAGGTTTTATAATTTAGTGATGAAAACTTTCCACATATCAGTGACTTGTTCTTACCCATTAAACCCAAAATTAGAGATTTTCTGACTTTAGGTTGGTTTACCATCACTGGCGGAATTTTGGTTGAAGAGTTTTAACCCCATTCCTCTAGATGGAGCATTTACTACATCTCTCAGTAGAGATTTAGTAAAATGGTCTACCAGGTTATTGCTTGATTTCACATAGGAAATAGCAATGATTCCATCTTGAATCAATTGTCTGACATAATCATGTCAAAGACTGATATGTCTAGACTTACCATTATATGTGCTGCTATAGGCTCTAGCTAATGTGGCTTCACTATCACAATGTAGTGACACAGCCGATATAAGCTTTACACAGAAAGAGATTTCTAATAGAAGATCCCTTAGCCACTCAACCTCTTTTCCTATTGCAGCTAGGGCTATAAATTTAAACTTCATAGTTGAATGCAATATGCAAGTTTGTTTCTTGGATCCTTAAGATACAGCTGCACCTCTTAGGGTAATACCCACCCTTTAGTAGACTTGTTGTCCCTTGCACTCAATATCCAGCTCGCATCGGTATATCCTTCCAATACGGCAGGAAATTCTAAATAAAATAGTCTTAAGTTTTTGGTTGCTTTTAAGTAACCGAGGACTCTACTGATTGCATTCCAGTGTTCAGTACTTAGGTTACTAGTAAACCTACTAAGTTTACTCACAGCATATGCAATATTAGGTCTAGTTCATTGCATAACATACATAAGACTCCCTATAACACTCGCATATTCTAATTGTGCAATTATTATTCCTATATTTTCTTTTAGCTTGACACTTGGATCAAATGGGGTCTTTGCTTCTTTTATATTTAGATGGTTAAACTTATTTAGCATATTCTCAATATAATGAGATTGATATAAAGCATAACCTCCATAATGTTTTTAACTTTGATACCTAAAATAATATCAACTTGTCCAAGATCCTTTATTTTGAATACGGAAGATAGAAACCTCTTTGTTTTAGTCACACCTTCCATTTTATTACTTATTATTAACATGTCATCAACATACAGATAAATAACAATGATATAACTACCATCTACTTTAGAATATATGCATTTGTCAGCTACATTATGCATGAAACCATGAGATAATATTTTAGAATCAAACTTCTCATGCCATTGTTTTGGTGCTTGTTTTAATCCATACAAAGATTTAACTAATTTACAAACTTTATTTCATTTCCTGATAGAACAAAACCTTAAGGTTGTTCCATGTATACCTCATCATTTAGGTCACCATTCAGGAATGCGGTCTTTACATCCATTTGGTGGATGTGAAGATGATATATGGAAGCTAGTGCAAATAATATCATAATGGATGTTATTCTAGCTACAGGAGAGTATGTGTCAAAGTAATCTATCCCTTATTTTTGTTTAAAACTCTTAGCTACTAGTTGAGCTTTAACGGTTTGGATAGTCCCATTAGTATGATATTTCTTCCTAAATACCCACTTACAACCTATGGGTTTAGAACCTAGAGGTAAGTTAACTAGTTCGTATGTTTGATTTAATATTATAGATTCCATTTAATCATTTATAGCTTCTTTCCAGAAAGCCTAGTCTTTAGAGGATATATCCTCTTTATATGTTTTAAGGATCATCTTTTATAGTCATCACTATAGGTATTTTTCTTATAACATTTTCTATATCTCCTTCTACAAGATGGAAAATGATGCGTTGTGAGTCTATGTAGTCATCTCCTAGACTCTTATCCTTTGACTCCTACGAGGTTCAACAAGAGCTTCCACTATTTGTGGAGCTGTGCTATCTGGTTCTTTATCAGGAGTTTGAACTTCATTATCCTTTAACTCCAAGGATAGTGAGTTCTCAAAGAATTCAATGTCTCTTGATTCTATTATTGTATTAGACTCTATGTCTAGAAGTCTATAAGCTTTACTATTTTGTGCATACCCTACGAAGATGCACTTAATAGCTCTTAGTCTTAACTTAGTTCTTTTTAGATCAGGAGTTCTGCAATATGCAAGAAACCCCCACACTTTTAGATATCCTAGGTTAGGTTTTTTACCTCTCCATGTTTCATATGGAGATATTTTATATTTTTTAAACAGAATTCTATTTAGTATATAGCACACTGTAAGCAGTGTCTCACCCCATAGATTTAGTGGCAACTTTACTCTTATCAACATTGAGTTAACCATTTCTACTAATGTTCTATTCTTCCTTTCAGCTATTCCATTTTGTTAAGGTGTGTATGGCGTTGTACATTGATGTATTAATCCATGTTCTTCACAGAAGTTATCGAATTCATTTGAGAAGTATTCTGCTTCTCTATCGCTACGGAGAATTTTTATCGTCTTATTTAGTTGATTCTCTACTTCTACTTTATATATTTTAAACATGTTCAATGCTTCATCTTTTCTCTTTAACAGATAAACATACACATATTTAGAGCAATTATTTATAAAGGTTATGAAATATCATTTACCACCACGAGTAAGAATGTCGTTTAACTCACAGATGTCACTGTACACAAGATCCAATACTTGAGATGATCTTTAAACACTTGGAAAAGGTTTCTTCATCATTTTGGATCGTATGCACACTTCACATTTATCGGTTTCATTATCTGTGTATGAGATTAAACCATTCTTAGCCATGAACTTCAATATACTATACCCTATATAGGCTAGTCTATTATGCCACAGTCCAGGGGATTCAACCATATACGCAGAAGTGCTACTTTCATTTAGAGAAAACTTAACCATCTCGTTACAAGCATATTTCTTTCCGACAAAATTCTCATTCTTGGACAGAATCAGTTTTCCTGACTCGTACACCACCCTTATGCCTGGTTTACCCAGAAGATCTCTAGAAACTAAGTTTCACCTCATGTCTGGGACGCGCAGTACATTAGTCAGAATTACTTTCTTCTCAGAGGTGAATATGAGTTCGACAGTTCCTTTGCCAACGACCTTTGATCGGACTTTATTACTCATTTGGACTTCTTGACCATCGGTCAATTCCTCATAGGTTTTGAAGGCTGATTTGTTATATCACACATGTACTGTAATGGCAGTATCATACCACCAACCTGGAACTTTGCCTTGGATGGTATTCACCTCAGTGATTATAGCCACCATATCACCTTCTTATACTACACTTGCCTCTTTTTTAGATTTTCGATATCAGCATACTCGAGCATAGTGCCCGGTTTTCCCACGGACATGACATGGGCGTTTGAACTTTTCGTTCTTCTTTTGGACATTTTTCTTGAATTTCCCTTTATTAGGTTTCAGGGAATCGTCCTTCTCGGAATTCTTGTTACTGGTATTCTTTACTACATGTATCTTGGACTAGGTATTCCCGTTATCATTCTTTCTATCGCGATTACGGGATTCTTCCTCAATTTTGAGGTGTTTCTGGATTTGTTCCAGTGTGTAGTCCTCAGTTTTATGTAGCAACTTCTTTTTATAGTCTTTCAACATCGGTGGCAATTTGGCGATTATAGCCTCGACTTGGAATGATTCAGGAAGATTAATTTTGATTTCTTTAATTTTGTTTACTATTAGCTGCGGTTCTTGGATTTGGGCAGCAGCGGTTTGTTATCTACCATGTTGAAGTCAAAATACCTGGCGATGAGGAATTTGTTGGTACCTTCTTCTCCAGCCTTGTATTTGAACTCAAGTGTGGCCTAGATCTTCTTTGCTGATGACGTCTGTTGGTACAGATCGTATAGGCGGTCGGAGAGCCCGTTCAGAATGTGTCCTTGACACAAGAGTTCGTCTTCAGCTCGTTTAGTACGGGCAGCCACCTGTTCAAGTGTGTCTGCGTTGGATGCTTCAGGTAGTGCTTGCAAATTTGGATCTAATAGAATCTAGTATGTAATAAATCTTAAGTGCCATCAAAAGAAATTTCAGCTTGTCTTGCCATCTCGTAAAATTGGTTCCATCAAACCGTTCAAGACGTATCAAGTCCTGCTTCATCAACTTAATAGACGAAACATTGTCGGCTTCCATGAAAATAATGCTTTAAGATTGTTGGAAGATTTACAGAATAATATTTTTTCTTTAAAATATGGAATCCGAAAAATGCAAATTAATCTAAAATATGGACAGGCTGAAGCACGTCTAAAATGTTGTCCTTAAAGCATTATTTGCCCTTATTCAAGTGAATTGAGTATGCTGATAGGTTATAGGCAAACCGCTTCTAGGATATGATGAGCCTGGTGTAGGTCTGCGTTTAGTAAACACGAAGGCCCACCTATTGGAACTCTGTTACACTCAGTCTGGCAGAAATACAATAAAAGAAAAATCCTAGAAGAAAGAAAGAGAAGAAAACATGTGATTTAGACCACTGCACTTGTCAAGTATTTAGCCACTGGTTTAGTTGAACCGTTCTAGACCACACCGTTGGTCTGTTCTTCAAGCAAATGTTCAACCCTTGCTATCTTGCTGGAGTATAGGAGAGGAGTAGATGACTGTCTTAATTCGTATGAGTTTGTTGGAGTGAGTTGAGAGATGGTTTGGAAACCCATCTAGGCTCTCCTTTTATAGGCTATGGTGGTTGGGAGTTATGGTCCAGGGAAATAAATCCCATGACCGTTTTCTAGCTGTTGGAGAAAACTAGCCGTTTTATGGCCGTTTTCTGACTGTTGTGCATGGGCCATTAGCCTTCAGTCTGCCATCCGCCTTAGCCACTTAGTCACACCGCGACTCGCACACATCTCGCTCCTGTTCGCTCAAGGTCGCGATAGAGCGTCCCTCTCTGACTTATTGCAAAGTGTGCCACTAGCGCCTCTACAGCCATACTGCCTCACATGCCCACGCCCTCGCACTAAGATTGAACCCGTGCCCGAGACTGAGACTGAGACTGAGACCGAGACCGAGCCCGAGCGCGCGGGTGTTCCAGTGCTATGCACTGGAATACGCAAAGTTCATAGTCCTTGGACTAGGTAAGCAAATATTATAATACTCCATTGTTTTCATTTAAACCACGAAATCTTCTCTTCCCTTTCCCATGTGGGATTATTCTTAAAAACCCCCAAAAAGCTTTTTACAAAACTTTTAATATATTCTATTATATTTTATTTTAATATATATTTTATAAAATCAATATTTTACAACAAAACATGGAAATAAATTGAAAATGACAAATTTGTAGGATGAAGATTGGCTACTTAGTTGCTATTGGATGGTGGTCTGTAGGCTCCACCATGATGTATGTGTTTTATTCATGTTGTCCATCGATTTTTCTAGCTTATTTTAAAATATAACCTTAAAAATGAGGTAGATCAAAATCTCAAGTGGACCACACCACAAGAAACAATGGTGATTGAACACCCATCGTTAAAAAACTTCAACTTTGTGACCTAATTAACAGGTTGGATGGTAAATAAACATTATAGTGGGCCATGGGAAGTTTTTAATGGCAGGAGTTCAATCACCATTAATTTTTTTTGTGGTGTGGTCCACCTGAGATTTGAACCTGCCTTATTTTTTAACTCATGCCCTAAAATAATGAGCGAAAATGGGTGGATAACGTGGGTAAATCATATACATCATTGTGGGGTCCAATGGTTACATGGCTACTGGCTGTGCCCAATCCTTGTCTGAATTTGTCCTTAAAAAAGCATCCAAGCAACTTCACTAAAATGCTTAAATGCTTAGTACCATATAACCATGTTAACATGTCTTTCGTGTGGTTGCCCATGCGCAAGTACATACATGTACATGCACATTCATACCAACACTTTGGCCTTGGAATTTTATCTATGTTGGGAAAAAGGATTTGGACTTATAAATAAGAGTTGTTCTTGTCCTCCCCATGTCAAGCCCATGTTCTAGTGTCCATTTCGTTTCGTAAGATCCCGCGGTCCTTCCGGTCAAATCTCAGTGACTCGCGACCCTTAAATTTCATTTGCGCACGACCTTGAGTTTCATCCTGTAAACCCAAAGCGATTTAACCCTAAACCTACACCATTGCAACCGCGTCGTCGCCGTGATTCCGACGTCGCGTCTCGTGCGCCAATCCGACGTCTAGATCATAAGTTGTGGCCCGCGCACTATAAAGGTCATGGACCGCATGTTGTGGGACCCACTTATCATATGGCACCATTCTCAACTGGGGTGACATCACCCAAAGTCATCATTACTTTTTAGTCAAGCATTGATTGTCTTACATCTCATTATGACATGCCTCCTTACAATTAATGATGGCCTTACAAAGCCATCATTACATATCTTTCTCTTATCCCTCTCTCTCCTTCTCCATTTCTATTCCTTGCAATCTCCAACCGGCCATGAAAGCTCCCAAATCCTACAACTTCTAGCTTTAGCCTCTCCTAATCCAACCCTCCAAACCTCATCTCCACCATTGAAGAAGCCCCATTGGAGCTTTGGAGCATCAAGGAGGAATAAGGAAGGTGGGTGCTTCTCCTTCTCTCTCTTTCTTCTATTTTTATTTTTTTATTTTTATGTTGCTGATGAGGTGTGGCCCACCTTGATGGTGATCCACGTTGTCCAAGTGAGACCCACATAGAATGAGTTTTATTCACACCGTTCAGCGTCCCTAGATGGATGCTGGACGTGTAGTGAGTAGTGACCAAACAGTGAGATGCAAGCTGGACGTGTCATGTGAAGAAAAAAAAATATCAGTTTGGTTTGAATCTTTTGGGTGGACTGCTCGTGCAGGCCCCACCTTAAAGTATATGTGTAATCCACGCCGTCCATTCTATTCCCCAACTCATTTTAGGCGTCGAGCCAAAATATGAGTCTAATCTGATTTCCTGACGGGCCATACCATAGAAAACAGTATTGCTGCTGTTGAAAACCCACCTTGATGTGCTACTCGCCAAAACATAGTGGATATTGGAATCGTTTGGACGGTATTGGGCCATGGAATCCAATGAATGGAGTGGATTCACCTAATGCAGGCCCCACAGGAGAAAAACCTCAGAAAAACTCTGTTTTTGAAAAAAAAAAAAAAAGAGACCAAGAGGCAGCAGGTGCTACTGCTGGCGCCAGAGGACGCTGCACAGCACTCCTGCGTTGGGCTTGAATGCCATGGACATGGGTTCCACTTGTAGGCCCCAGCGTGATGTGTGTTGTTTATCAACACTGTGAATTTGTTCGACCCCCTTTGGGACAGTGGGCCCTCTCAAAAATCAGTCATATTTGCAACTTTGGTGGCCCACATCACAGGAAACAGTGTAATTGAACGTCTCCCATTGAAACCCTTTTTTTTGGGTAACAGAAGTTTTGGATCTACCTGAAATTTGTTTTGCCCCTTGATTCAGGTCTCTGTGACCTTATGAGCGGATCGGATGGAGAATAAATGTTATGGTGGTCCCCACGTGGGACCCACCCTTTTGGAAGTGACTTGGCTGCTGTACTTGCACAGCTAAATAGCTGTTGTGTTGGCGTCATTAAGAGAGGTGGGCACCGTCATATCCCACTGCCCATTCACTGCTGGTGGGTCCCACACGTGTGGACCCACTCGGCATGTGTGGCATTCATCCACATCGCCCATGTCATGGTGGACCTCACTGTGATGCACGTGTGGATCCTCACCGTCTATGGCTTGGACGGTGGGCCACATCAATGTATGTGTTTCATCCAGCGTCCATCTATGTGGACGCTGGTTGCTGTTTTATAATAATAATAATAATAATATAAATAATAATATATAATAATAATCATGCATCTTATATATATAACTAATATATATATATATATATAATATACTATTATTATAATATGAAATATTATATTATTATGTTATTGGGAAGGGTGGCCCATCACGTGGGACCCACCTAATGGATTTCATTCTCATCTTCATTGGACCGTGGGACCCACTCCACACGTGTGACACATGTGGAGGTGGGGGCCACCTTGATGTATGCATTCTACCTTCACACTGTCCATGTGGACGGTGTGGTGTAAGGCCCGCCATGATGTGTGATATATATACATGTCGTCCGTCTATTTGCAAGGTGCGGGGCCCACCCCACACGTGATGCACGTGTGAGGGTGGGTCCTACCTTAGAAATGTATTGTATACCCTTACTGTCCACGTGGACAGTGGTAACCCACCTGTTGAGTGAGAGGATTGGCTGGCCTACCACACATACCAGCTAGATATTGCTGACGTGAGACGTCAGCAAGTTCGGTGGGACCCACCTTGTATGTATATATCTTATCTGCACCGTCCATATGGACGGTGCCATGTACGTCCCACCATGATGCTGATTTACCTGGATAATGTTTGGATAGTGCTGATCATCGTCGGTGGGCCATGTGTCCCATGGAATGGTAGTATACAGTGATACACATGTTACTCCTACAACTATTGAAATAATTTGTGGTGTGGTCCGAGCCCACTTAAGGCCCATTGGTGTGGCCCATCCATGAGGCCCATCATGATGTGTACTTAAGGCCCATACGATGGGGCCCACCTGCTTGAATCTGAGGCCCATGGGCAAGGCCCACTGTGATGTATTCGTGGCCCATGGGCAAGGTCCATTGTGATAATGTATTAGGCCCGTTGGTGCGGCCCATTGTTATGGCCCATGTGATATATTTAAGGCCCGTGTGTGGGGCCCACCTGTTGTGTATTTGAAGCCCATATGATGAGGCCCATTGTAACATATTTCTGGCCCATGTGCAAGGCCCACCTGTGATGTATATTTGAGGCCCACCTGTGATGTATTGAGGCCCATGTGCAGGGCCCACTTGTCATGTATTTCTGGCCCATATGTTATGGCCATTGTGATATATTTCTGACCCATATGTCGTGGCCCATTACGATGTATTTCGGCCCAAATGATGCAGCCTATTACGATGTATTTGTGGCCCATTTAGCAAGGCCCACCTGTGATGTATATTTGTGGCCATGGTGTTGTATATTAGGCCCATGTGTAGGGCCATGGGCCCACTATATGTTTAGCCGTATGTAGGTCACCCCTTAGGAGCAATGTTGGTTTGACGTCCACATTGATGGGCAATGATGGTTAGATGTCCTCATTATGACCTTTCCTTAGGCCTTGTTAGGCCCATTCTCTTCATGGATTAACCCAAATAAGTGGGCCCCATTCGCCGTAGACGAATAACTCCGTGCTATCGGATTTGATATAACAATGGTCAAGTGTCAATCCTTATACTATGGTTGATCGATTGATCATCTATGGACCCCGCTTTGTTTATCTGCCGATTGCCGATTCCAATTGTCGTGACCGATTTGTCGATTCTGACTATCGATCGATTCCGATTGTCGTGACCGATTTGTCGACTCTGATTATCGATCAATCCCGATTGTCGTGACCGATTTACTGATTCTGATTATCGACCGATCCGATTGATGTGACCGATTTGTCGATTCTGATTATCGATTGATCCCTATTGTCGTGACCGATTGCCGATTCCGATTGTCGTGACAGAATTGCCGACTCTGATTATCGATCAATCTCGATTGTCGTGATCGATTTACTGACTCTGATTATCGACCGATCCGATTACCGATTTGCCGATTCTGATTATCGATTGATCCCTATTGTCGTGACCGATTGCCGATTCCGATTGATCCGATTTGCCGACTCTGATTATCGATCAATCCCAATTGTCGTGACCGATTTGCGTCGATTATTGATCGATCCGATTGTCGTGACCGATTTGCGGCGACTATCGATCGATCCCGATTGTCGTGACCGATTTACGATTCTGATTATCGATCGATCGATTGTCGTGATCGATTTGCGATTTTGATTATCGATTGATTCTATTATCGAATCGATTTGCGATTGATTCAAATTTGTCGAGGCTGAGTATCGAGACCGATTTTGATTGGTCGAGGCCGATTGTATATGCCGATTTCGATTGTCGAGATCGAGTGTCGAGGCCGATTTCGAGTGTCGACTTCGTTTGTCGGGGCTAATTTTGATTGCCGAGGCCGATCGTCGAGGCCTATGTGATGAGGCCCATTGTGATGCATTTGAGGGTCAGGCAATGAAGCACATTGTGATGTATGTTAGGCCCATGTGAAATGCCAATTGTGATGTAATTAAGCTCTTGAGTGAGGCCCATATGTTGTATATTTGGCCCTCGTGTGAGGTCATGGGTCCACTATATGTTAGGCTATGAGCATCATTCCTCGGGGGCAATGTTGGTTAAATGTCCACATTGTCGAGGTCGATTGTCGATGCCGGTTATTGATACCAATTATGAGTATGTGACAGCATAGCATCATGATATCTACCCATACGCATCATCTGCATGTTTGTTATGAGGTGTGGTTGATCTTTGTATATGTCATTGAGCATGTTGTTATGAGACTCCTTGATAGGCGGAGGTTATCTCACATGAGCGCACGGTATGCGTAAGATTAATGCATAACTGGATTGTATGACTCATGCATCTTGCATTATGATTACTATATGCCCTAGCGACATCAGGGTCATAGCCTCCACAGGCATATCGTGGATGGCCAAATGGGGACACCGAAAATTTGTTCTACATGGGGTGCTATAGATATCCCTGGGTGAAAGTCCCTAAACCCTCTTGGTTCCAGAGGTTGCTCCAACGTCTAGACCGAGTGGATGCATGAGCGCATGAGGGCCGTATACCATTAGGCCGCGTCTCCCACTGTGTCGTGGTCGGTTGGAAGGGGGTGCGGCCTTACCTGCCCGAGAGGAGGGGGCAATGCTAGGCTGAGTCTGACCAGCTCGAGGAATGGGTCCGCTATCGACGAGCCGAGCCCGATATTGGCAGGCGGATAGTGAGGTCTCTTCCACTCACATTATTGCGCGCGATGGGGCGGCAATCTGGTTTTGAGTGTAATAGACCCCGGTGATGATCCCAGAGAGTAACCGTACTGATATGTGGACTTATGGAGCAGGAATTGCATATTCATTCATTCATTCATTCATTCCTTCACTATCCACTCGGGCTGGTGGTGCGTAACTATTTGTTACGTGTACCTTCGCATGACCAGGATTTCGGTTGGGCGCGCGACTAACCTGAGATTAGGAGTTTACCACATTGAGTCTGACTATCCAAATTTAGGTATGGGACTGGTTTGGATAGAAGTCCTTTGTGGTGGACCCCGTAGTCTGCGATACTACGTACTATCATCCCGACTTCACACGCCCGCAGGGTCATTACATTGCATCCACAGTACTTAGCATTTTGGTTACTATGTTTCTGCATTTATATGACTGATCTGAATTGCGTACTCTGATATCGTATGACTCAGGGGCATACCAATATAATTCTGCTTACTCTGATTTCGTATGATTTATGATCTTACTAGTGTTTCCGATATTGTATCATTATGGGTTTATCAGTATTTCCACTTACTCTGATTACTCTGATATTGCTTACTTGGCACTTACCTTGTGCACACACTTTCACCACCCACTAAGCTTTCTATAAGCTTACGCACGATAGATGCGTGCAGGTGATGTTAGGTTGCAGCAGCATTGAGCCTGGAGCGTGCAGCGGTCTTTTGGAGCTTTGATTTCGATTTATGTATTTTTTTTTCCTTTCAGCATTGTACTCAAATGATTATATTAGTGGATATGTGATGATGATGTTGCCTTTGTGAATTGGGTAATCTTGTGGTTATGCTTATTATGAGTTAAATGAGCAAAAAAAAAATCCTCCTTGTAGCATCTCAAGATCGGAATCTGGCGTATGGACGTTAGGAGCCGAGAATGGGGTACTACGGAGGCTGTCGGCACCGGACTCGGCGATCGTGATTCTTGTGAATCCGATTACCGGGTTTGGGGCGTGACACCCCATCTAAGCTCAAAATGTGGGAGCCTTCCATGTAATGATAAAGAGGTTCCCGTAGAAGCTGATTATACTCATTTTCGGTACCTTGATGCAGACTGAAAAAATGGAGCCATGTATTAACAATATGGATTTGGTCCTCGTGGAAATTCTACTCATGCTTCAAGATATTCATGGTTGATCTTCCTTCGACGATACACATTTCATAAATAATGCAGAGGCATATACTCTTACGTATGCCTTTAAATGAGCTAATTGTTGCATGCCATGTGACCATGATTAAGTGAGCCAATTAATGCAGTAGCATGCCTAGTACGTCTATAAAAGACCTATCAAGAAAACATATCTAATCACAGATTTGGTTATGATATGATTGGTGAAGCTGTCTCTCATAGTCTTTTCAAAATGGGAGATTTTCCTAGAGATGTTTGGAGAGACAATAACATTTAAGAAGATTATGAATATTCAAATATTAGACCAATATCCAAGTAAACCTAATTATGGTTTAGACCAAATCAGGAGACAATAAACATCATGCAGATCGAGTCTCAAGTCGTACATTAATCGGAATTAAGAGAATGGGAGAACTAGATCAAGATCCAATCTAAGCCATCCGATAATAAATCAGTATTAGGTGGCTCCAGTCCTTTCAATCTCTCAAACACTTCAAAGCGTCAAGGAGCGAAAGTTTCGGTTAGATATAGGAGGTGTTTTGATCAAGCCTGCTAGATGAATGGAGATGATCAGTTTGAGGTTCGAGATTAACGGCAGAGATTCTCCTGATTGACCTCGAATCCAATTAATGGGCCACAAAAATCTCATATTAAGGGATCAACTATGAGAAGAAGATCTGAGAAGGCAGTAGTTCCAGATCTATTTAGAATCTTTCCTATCCAGAATGCATTATATAAATACGAAGGATCCAGAATCAACAAGGAAACCCAATGAGGATTTTGTCACCTCAATAAGCTATAAAAGGAGTAATCGAAGAAGAGCTCGGGGGCCTATATCAAACACATCTATCTATTTTTCAATTTATCTTAACATATCCTAATCTAGCTTTAGCATTGATTGCTATTATCTAGTGTTCACCATTATAGTACTGTAGGATTATTAAATGTCCACAACCCTAAGTTAATGGATTCAGATTAATTGATTTCTTACTTAGGCAATCACACCTATCCAGTTACATCCTGCTGACTGTTCGCCTTAATCACATGTTTTGATAGACCGATCATGTCTTTATCTCTTGATTGTTTATTTTTTCAGATTATTTTTTAATACTCTGTCAATTGTAATAGGTCACATATTCAATTAATGAAATCGGCATTGTTCAACCATTTTTATCTATTAGTTCATCTTTATTCTTTTAAGAAGTATATTGTGATTATAATGGTGAAAGAACAAGTCCTACTACATAAGGCAAAAATAATCCATTTGGAAGGGCTACCTATTACCTTTTCACAAATCATTTGGTTGTTAATCACAACCGGTGGTTGCGAGGATAGTTGGATCTTTCGTCCAGTCTCTAATCAATCTGACTCAACACAGGAGACACTAGCAGTTCAATCAAATATTGAGTTGAGTAGACTCTGCCACACCTATGGATCATAATCACACATGAAATCTACATCAAGCTCTCAATTACACATGTGGCATTGTGTTTGATTGAATTGACACAACAAGAGATATTAATTATAAAGTACAATGACATAAGGTTCAATCAAACATTGAGTTGACTTTGGCATGTCTGCACATCATAATCACACAAAAAATCCGAATACAGGCCATCAATCACATGTGTGGCCTTGTGTTCGATTTAATTGATATAATATGAGCCATTCATTATCAAGTACAATGAATTAGATGTAAAACCCGTATCGTAGTCCGTACCGTTCCGTTAGCTTCCGCGGTCCTTCCGGTCAAATTCCGGCAACCTTCGCATCATGACCGATGTTTGCGCGCGATCCTAAGCCAGGTCCTGCACACCAACATCGGCTCGATCCAAAACCTATATCTTGGCGACCGCGCCGTTGCCACGGTTCCAACGCCGCAACTTGCGTACCGAACTGATACCCAGGCAAGAAGATGTCGATCTGCGTTTATTCTGAAGAAACACCGCGCGTTGCGAATTTCGAGGGAATCTCTACAATTAGTCCCATCAATCAACCATAAATGCAACCATACCTCAAGTACTACAACCCATTCCCTCCTTTTTCAAAAGTTCACCCTCTTTCCACATCACCATTCCTCTTTTTTCCATTTTCAACAACAACCATACCCCTTTTTCAAAATTTTCAACCCAACCCATCACCCATCACACCTCACCCATCCATATCATATCTCTTCTCTCTCTCTCCCTCATTTCTTCCAAGCAAAAAAAAAATTCAAACGTCCAAGCTTTCCTCTCCCTCCCAAGTGTGGTCCACCTTCTCATCTTCCACCTACACCCTCTCATCTTTCATCCACACCATTAATCTCTCATCATCCACCGTCCAAGGCAAAGGCAAGGAGCATTTGAGGCCAAGGGAGCAAGGAGGAGGCTTAAAGGTGGGTGATCCACCGTTGAAATCTCGATCTTTAGGGCCCACTTGTTGTGGGACCCATTTTGATGTATGTGTTGTATTAATGGAGGGCCCATAATGGCGGGGTCCCTCCTCTCTATCTCACCGTATATTTCTCTCTCTCTCTCTCTCTCTCTCTCTCTCTCTCTTTCATTGTGATGGTGTGGATCTCACCAATATGTGTTATATCTACCCCGTCCATCTACATCAGACGGTGTGGCCCACCCTATTGCAGGTGATGATCCACACCATCCACTGTTTGGATGGGCCCAACGCATTTATATATATATATATATATATATATATATATATATATTATGTATATATGTTATATTTTATATAATATATATAATATATATAGTATAATATGTATTATATATATATATAATATAATATATATATATATATATATATATATTATATGTATATATGTTGGTGGGCCACATCTACGTGGAACCCACCACAATAATATGTTTATGTATGCCGTCCAACATCCCTGGACGCTGGACATTGGCAAACAGTGAAGTGTTAACTGGCATGGGTGTGTACTTAAAAAAAAAAAAAGAGAAAGAAGTGGTGGGCCTCTCATGCAAGCCCCACTTTGATGTACAAGTCAAATCCAAGCCGTCCATCCTCTTCCTCAGATCATTTTAGGCGTTGAACCGAAAGTTGAGATCAATCTGACAATCATACGGGCCATACCATAGGGAATAGTAGTGTATACTATTAAAACACACCTTGAAGCTTCTATTTGCCCAAAACGGGGCACATATTGGACTCTTTTGGTCGGTCTTGGACCAAGGAATCCAATGGCTGGTGTGGATCTTGCTGATGTGGGCCCCGTTTGTGAAAAACCGCAGAAAAACAATGTTTTTCAAAAAAAAAAACAAACTCACAGCAGCGCTGCTGCTGCTGCTACTGACAGCAGGCGCTGGCGCTGGCCGCTGACGGACGGAAGGGCTGGGGCTCATGGCCCCAGCTGTGGGCCCCACCTTGATGCGTTTTGACGATCAACACCATGCATTTGATGGGTCCCTTCGGACCAGGTGACCACCCCAAAGATCAGCCGTATACGGAACTCCGGTGGCCCACACCATTTAAAATCATGTGAAGGCATGCTGAAACATATAAAACTAGTTGGTGGGGCCTACCTGAGTTTTGGATGTTGCTGAAACTTGGTCTGGACCGTCAGTCCAGTGAGACACGCATAGTGGATGGACTGGATTTGTGGACCACATTACCGTGGGCCCCAGGCCCACCCCCAGGTCCACGTGACCTTGTAAACAAGTTGCATGACAAATAAACATTTCGGTGGGCCTCTCCCTGACCGCTTGGCCCTGTGAACGGGTTGGGTGCAAATAAACATTTCCAGTGGGCCCTACCCTAAGTCCACGTGACCCTTTGAAGGGGTGGTGTGGCAAATAAATATTACAGTGGGCCCTACCTGGTCCAAGTGACCTTGTGAATGGTTGGATGGCAATTAAACATTGGGCTCAGGACAAGTGGAAAATAAACATTATGGTAGGCCCCACTTGGGACCCACTTAAGTATATATTGTGATCCACACCCTCCATTAGTGTGGGTCCTACCATGATGCATATGTTTCATCCAACCGTCCCATCATTTTGGAAAATATTTTAAGGCCGTGTGATAAGGCCCATCTTGGTGTATTTGTGGCCGGTCTGTTGAGGCCCACCTTGATGTATTGGTGGTCCTTGTTGAGGCCCACTTTGATTTGTATAAGGCCCATATTATGGGGCCCATTGTGATGTATGTAAAGCCCATGTGACTAGACCCATCTTAATGCATTTGTGGCCCGTCATTAAGGCCCACCTCGATATGTATATACGAGACCCATGTATGAGGCCCATTTGATGTACTGGAGGCCCACGGGTCAAGGCCCAATAGGACGTACATAAGGCCCAATGTAGTGTAATTCCACCATGGTATGTGTGTTGATTTTGTAACGGGCCACACCTTGGGAGCAATGCTGGTTTGACGTCCACATTGAATGGATAATGTTGGTTAAATGTCCGCATTATAACTCTCCCTAAGGCCCACTGATAGGCCCATACTTGTGGTAAGTAGGCCGTCTAGGCCCATCTCCGTTATACACAGAGCCCATCTCTTTATACATGTTTAGTATAGATCCATGATTCATGATCATTTGCATCATATGTATGCCTGATGTGAGGAGTGACTGATCATAGCATATGCCTTCGGGCGGACTGTTTATGGGCTCCCTGATAGACGGAGTTGCCCCATGTAAGTGCATGGTACACGCAGGACTATTGCATGACTGATAGTGTGATTCATGCACTTGCATTTGTGTGATTGTAGTTACTGTATGCCCTAGCGACATCAGGGTCATAGCCTCCACAGACACATCGTGGATGGCAGGATTGGATACCGGAAATATTTGGTTCTAGCATACGGGCGTCATAGATGTCCCTGGGTGAAAATTTCTAAACCCGATGGTACTAGAGGATGACTCAACGTCGAGACCGAGTGGATATATGAGCGCATGAGGGCCGAATACCAAGAGGCCGCGTCTCCCACTGTGTCGTGGTCGGTTGGAAAGGAGTGTAGCCTCACTCGCCCTAGGGTAGGGGGCAATACTAGGCTGAGTTTGACCAGCTCGCGAATGGGTCCGTTATCAACGTGCCGGATAGGTATTGGCAGACTATTGGCCAGGCGGATAGTGAGGTTTCTTACGCTCACTTGAACTGTGCGGCTAGGAGAGCAACAGTGCCATTTGGAGTGTATTGAACCTCGGTGATTATCCAGAATGAGAACTGTACTGATATATGATGAGGTTTGGCATGCTTGAGTTGCATCTCGTATCGCATGGCCATGTTATGGCCAATAGCATTCATATCTTGCACCGCATAGCCTTGGTACGGCTGATTGCATTCATGTACTCATCGCCATGATTCCGCATTACTCTGACCTTGCGTTCTGAGCATGCTTACATTACACACACACTTACACCACCCTCTAAGCTTCCTATAAGCTTATGCATGATTGATGCGTGCAGGTGACGCCAGGACGCAGCCATAGCATAGTAGTAGCAGGAGCGTGCAGACGAGCTCTGGAGTTTCTATCTTTTGCTTTATCTTGTATTTTTTTTCCCTTTCAGACGCATTGTACTCAAAAGTTTTTGATCATAGTGGATTTTGTGGTGGTGTTCTTGTAGTTTTTGTTCATGGGTTATGCTTTTAGTTATGCTCATTATGAATCAGACTGATGATTATAAATCCTCCTTGTAGTATCCCAGGATCGGAACCTGGTGAATGGGTGCCGGAAGCCGAGAATGGGGGTTCTACAGAGGCTGTCGGCGCCGGATTCTGCAATCGGGAATTTTGTGAGCCCGGTTTTCGAGTTTGGGGCGTGACATTAGAGGAGTGTCCCAGATGGCTAGCATGGGTCAGGGTACGGAGCCAATCCCACTTCTAGTTTATTATTGTGCACATTTGAGGATCTTAGTTATAGAATTATAACTATCAATTCGAATTTAGAAAAACTATAAACTAGATCGCCTACAACAATACTAGTTTTTGCCTAACCCATAAAACACCCAAGCTCTGTGAAGGCCACCATATTGTACTTGTAAAATCCACTCCATCCATTAGGTAAGAACCATTATTTGAATTCTTTACAAAAAATATACTCTTGACTAAAATTTCACATGGCCCACAACAATGAGAACAAGGTAGAGTTATCCCCAGAACTACTATGTTCACATGGCATGGCTTGTCGGAATTCTTGTATCATGTTGGTGTTTGTAATTTCTCTTTATTTTGTTGAGAGAGAATTGATTGGCAGATTTGATGGAAGATGCACTCAATGGCCCCACACACAAACCAAAGGAAAATATCCCGTTTTGATTGTTCCATGTGGTGTGGCCCATCAGACTTGTGGACTTCGATCATTTTTTTACTTGAGACCTAGCATTGATGATAAAACCTAATGCACAGAGTAGAGTTTAAATTTGTAATATGATGGACCCATGGGCTTAGGAGTTTCATGCATGACATAAAAAAAAATAGGCATTGTAGAGGATTTTGGTCAATATGGAGTGTTAGGTGACTAATAATATCAATTAGTCATTCTTTAATATAAAATAAAAAACTTGATTACTTTCTTTGTGTTGCCTCTCGATTTTAAATTTGATCACGTGTGATTTGTGTGGGCGTGCTAGAATTGATTATGTGGCTCGATTCCAACCGATCAACTTTGATCTCAAGCAACAAGATAGTCATATATGTCAGACTTAACCGTATATGACCAAAATATGAGAAGACCAGTCGCCCATTTAGCTATTCGCAAGCTATTTAAGATAATCAAGTAATTATTAGAAGCTAGTATTCATCCTCCGAAAATAGGTTGCACCTTGTCTTCCATATAAAAAGGCTTTCAAATATAAAAGCAAACAAAAATAAAACACTTACAGACGACTGCAAAGAGTAACTACAAAACATCTTTATATATATATATATATATATATATATATATAAACCTACTTGTATTACAATGAAAATTGTTCAACGTATGAGCGTAGATTTGAATTACCACTAAGGATTATATCTACTAGATTACTTTTATTCCTAATGTAAGATCAGGCTACTAGTTACGATAAGAAACGTAAAATACTATGTCGAGAAACATAAAATATAATTGATATATTTGATTGGGTTGGTACGAGACATTTTGCTTCACTTGGCTCCTTACCTATTTATAAACTTCTTTAAAATAATTATTTGGATGCTTCTTCCCACTTCCGATGGGTTACAACATCAGCTTTAATATTACCCTGGCCTTTTAGATTTTTCAGATTTTTCTTTCTTTTTCTTCACATCTGTCCTAATAACTACTTTTTTTTTTGCTTGACCACGTTTCCCTTCTGATTTCTCGATAACGCTATGCTCAGATGATGTGTACACCCGTTGTTGTTCCCACAAAAAATATACCTCAAATATCTTCGTAGATCTTACGCCTGTTATATACTATTCGTGTCATCATGTGTCCGCTCCTAATCGATTATTCTAGCACAACTTTGCTTATGACTAGTTTTCACGTCCGAAGCATCTGATTGGCTACACCATGGATGGCAATACTTTAATAATTTGACTGATCTTTGAATCCTGACCATTCCGTACGACTCGTACGGTCCATTTTTCCTGAAAGGATTCTTCGTTCTGACAGAAAAGAGTGCACCATCGGTGTGAATTTTGGGACATAGCCCATCTAAGTGGGGTCCTATCTGACGAGTGGTTTATATCTCATTCATGTTTGCTACGTGGACTGAACGATATGACATATATCTAATATGATCTTAACAAGTCGCTGATAGCTCTGGAACAAAAAGCGATGGCCGCGTCAATTTTTTCCAAGACCACCCATTAACAGGGACGCGGGCGTCAGATTCTTCCAAGACCACCAGGATTGGGTACTACGCCCGTCGGTCCCCAGCTAGGAATCCACAGGGGCCGTGAGGTGCCACTGTGATTTATGGTTTTTATCCACACCGTCAATTAATTTTGCCCTATCGTTTTAGGGACGTAGATTTACTGTGATGGGAAGCTAGGTGGGGGCCACTGTAATGCGTGTGAGAAAATCATCCTGTCCATCTGTTTTGCCAGAAATGCATGCGTACCGTTGAAACCTCCCTAGGTCTACCGTGATGTTTATATGTCATCCAAACAGTTCAGAAGATCATTCCTGTTGGGATGAGCTGGAAAAATAATAATAATAATAATAATAAAATAGCCTGCTTCAAATCCTGTAGCCCCACAGATGTTTCAACGGTGGACATTCAATCTTCATTGTTTCTTATTGTGCGGCCCACTTGATTTTTGTATCTGCCTCATTTTTTAGCCCACATCCTAAAATGATAAGTAAAAACAGATGCGTGCAGTGGATTTCTCACAATCATCCCGGTGGGGTCCACCTAGCTTTTGATCGGAAGAAGCTCTTGGAATTCATAAAAGCGAAAAAAAAAAACAAAGCAGGTCGAAGACCCAAGTGAACCACAGGACTTTCCTGCCTCTCACAGACCTTTTCCGTTCCTAGCTAGCGAGGGGAGCGGGTAGTAACCAATCCGCGTCCCCTAAACAAGCCATGACCGCGAGACCCAAATCTCGGTCTTAAGGCCTACTGCAGTATCGACGGGCCATCCTCTCCGTCCATCAGTTTTAACAGCTCATGTTAGGAAATAAGCTAAAGTGGGCTACGTGAGAGGCAACAATGGTGATGGAAACACCAATCATTGTAGGGCCCACTTTTATGATTATATGCTATCCAAACCGTTCATAATGTGACTCCCACCAGAATGAAGGGAACACATAGATATCAGCCTGATCGAAAATTTCTGTGGGCCTTACAAGGTTTCAACGGTGAGCGCACAATCCCCACTGTTTCCCGTGGTGTGGTCCACTTGAGTTTTAAATCTACCCGTTTTTTTATCTCACCTGCTGAATATGAGCTGGCGATGATCGGAGGGAATATAATAAAGACATCAGGGTGGGTCTCGCATAACTTTTGTTGCAGGAAATTCACGTCCATGCTTTTGGATCCACCTACCGCCAAATGTCGGTTCCATCAAACAGACGCTTAAATTGGCGATTTTCTAAGCGTGATCATCATGTTGGTCCCACATTAAGCCTTCTTTAGATCAGAAATCAGGCTGGCCCACTCGAATCTGAAAAAAAAAAAAATGAAAGAAAAAGTGGAAGAGCTGTCTCTACTCAACCTGCTGGCGCGGCTTACCTATATGACCGTTTGAATACCACCAAAGAAGTTATTTTTTCTACTTACAACAGTAGATAAGTAACTTATTTTAAATAAGTAAGTTTGGTTTATATTAAGTTATAAATAACTTTTTTGACTTAAAAATATTTAATCATTTCAATTAAATTTTTTTTTTTTTTCTTAAATTTTGAAAGCAAGGCATAAGAGATGTAAAAGAGAGAAGCCGGCAAGCATGTTGTTTAAATAAATATACTTATCTTCTTCATAAGTAGAAATTAAGATAAGTTACTTGTAGCATAAATAACTTACCTTAAGCATAAGTAACTTATCCTGGGCAACTTAAGATCCAAACAGGCCTTATTTTGGTGGCCGATTGAGGTGACCCAACATCACCTAGATAGGTGATGGCAGGCTCAGTGGGGCCCACTGTGATGTATGTGTTATATCCACACCGTCCATCCATTTTTCCAGATTATTTTAGAGCATGAGGCTAAAAATGAAGTAGATCAAAAGCTCAAGTGGACCACACCACAACAAACAGTAGTAATTGAATGCTTACCATTAAAATCTTCTTGGGGTCACAAAAATTTTGTATCAAGCTGATAATTGTGTTTTCTCTTCATCCAGGTCCGTGGGACCTATGAACAGCTTCAATGGCAATTGGCAAATGAACATAACGGTGGGCCCTAAGAAGGTTTCAACGGTGGGTGTCAACGGTGGGCCAGGTGGTTTTGGGGTCACCATCCAATCCGGGTCCCCTTGCAATGGGCCATGTGACAGTTTCATCCTCCCAAAGCGTAAACCGATATTGTACACGTGTACCATATTAACACGTGTGATTCGAACTCTACCCCAATCTCCCCTCTTACGAATTGCCTCACCATTTACCCTTTTGTCACTGGCAGGTTGTACATTGTCCTCTTTCTCCAGCTCATACCCAATAGTGGCCCTGAAATAATTCGGCGTGCATGAATGATAGAAGGACAAGATTTCTCGGAAGTTAAAGTTCTGATTTTACTAAACAATGCCTTGATTAATTGGATCACTAACCCTCTTTTCAATGTGAAATAAATAAGATGGCCTCCCTTTTATTTTTTAATCTAAAGAGTGGTAAAGTTGAAAATTGTGGGGCGCACGTGATTCGTGTATTACATTCAACGGATCCAATAGATGCACCGTACCATTATGATTAAATGAGCTCAAAATCAGGCCAATTTAATAATCAGATGGGCCCCATATGATTTTTTTACATTTTTTTGTGGTGTACGTTTTTTTGTAGTGTGCCCCACTTGATAATTAGATCAACTAGATTTTTAGTTCCTTTAATCATCATTGTGGAGTGCATTTGTTCGGCAAATTGGATATGTGGACAACTATTTTTGATTTAACAGTTTTTAGAGGGAAAATAAAAAAGGGAATTTTGCTCATTTCACCGCAAAAGTACCCCTCTTTCAAATCACTATTTGGTAAATTTAGAAAATTTGAAGAATTTAGCTGTTAAATAATATGATAGCTAGCCTTTTTTTGCTGTTAATTCCATTTGCATGTGAGAGCGCGCATTGTAAAACATATATGCCACAATTGAGCTTTCCATCAAGTGGGCCACACTAATCAGATCCTCTGCCCTAGGTCAAAACACACAACAACTGGACAAGTGAATTATGAAAAATAGAAGTGTAATCATCGTTTCACTTTATACATTGTGCGCAATCTAAGGAATGAATTGCCTAAATTTTCATGCAAAAGTGAGCATTGTTTCTAGCTGGATAGAAACCTTAGATGGCACACATATATTTTAAATTGGTGTATGTGTGTGCAAGTGGATGGGCAAGGCTTTAATCGTGGGTAGAATTAACAAATTTAGTAGAAAAGATTTATTAAGTCGCTCATTAATACAGTGTGCTGTTACCTAAAGGTAATAGTTGTAGTCGTTATATATTATGGGTCGTAATGACTGTAGCGGTCCTTTATGCTCCCCATAAAAGCCATAATAGTTTATTATAAGACTGATGTAGGTATTTTAATTTATTTATTTTTCAATAAAAAGAGAGACTAACAATCGTTACAGTCCGTTTCATGAAGATAACAATAGTGGCTATTGTAACCACCGTTACCATTACGGAATACATTGCTTATCAACATAAGACATTCCATCCACGCACTTCTAGTAAATGAGATTTGCTAAGGTCCTCATCAACAACAACTCATCTACATGCTATTACATGTGCAATTAAAAAGTAATTAAGATATGAACCATCCATTAGATGAGTCTTACTACATATATCATCTGGTCTAGAAAATTAACTTGGTCTACTTTCATATGTAAAAACTTTCTTATCTTTCAACCATTCATTTGTTCCATAAATCACGTCGAACACACAAATGAAGTGACCTAATTTTTGGGCCATTGTATCCTTAGATTTGGAAGCTTTGATTTTTTATACATGAGTGCCCTAATTGCACATGCGATGGCGTCTTGTAACACCCCATACTTTTCAGTACACGAGTGTTATTATGGAAACTTAATGTAAGACCCGTATCTTAGTCCGTACCATTCCGTAGGCTTCCGCAGTCTTCCTGGTCGAATTCCGGCAACTCTCGACATGTATCTGATGTTTGCGCGCGATCCTAAGCCGAGTCTTGCATACTGAAGTGGGCTCGACCCGAAACTTATACCCTATCGACCGCGCCATCACCGCGACTCGTGCACCGATCCGATACCCGATCTAGAAGATGTGGGCCAACATTTATTCCAAAGAAACGCCGTTCGTTGCGGATTTCGAAGGAATCTCTGCAACATGTCTCATCAATTAATCAATCAATCAAGTCAAGTACACCCCATACCCCAAGTACAAGCAATCCATCCCTCTTTTTCCCAAGCCAACTCTCTCTCTCCCCTACCCATCCCTCTTTTATAAAATTTCAAACCAAACCTTACTTATCCATCTCCTTCTTTACAACCACCACTCCATCCATCCCTTCATCCATTATTTATATATCTCTCTCTCATTCTCTAGCAACTTCCCAAATTCCATGAGAAATATCCAACAACCAAGCTCTCTCGCAAAAACTAAGTGTGGCCTACCCTCTCATCTCGCATCTTAACCATTCATTGATCATCTACCTCCATCAACATTAAAGGTAAGGAGCTAAGGAGGCTAAGGGATCAAGGAGGAGTGTAATAGGTGGGTGATCCACCATTGATTCTTGATTTAAGGGCCCACTTGTTGTGGGACCCACATTGATGTATACAATGTAGTGAGGGGCCCATAGTGGCGGGGTCCATCTCTCTCTCTCTCTCTCTCTCTCTCTCTCTCTCTCTCTCTCTCTCTCTCTTCCCTTGTATAGATGATGATGACGATGAGGCATGTGGACCCACCTGAAATCTCAGTGGCTGGAGCAGATTTAATGATCAGGTGGAGCACCTCACACCCAGCTGGATAGACGTCAGCAAGTTTTGCTGATCCCACCATGATGTGTGTTATATCCTAAACCATCCATCCATTTCTTTGTAGGTGTGTGGGGCACGCTGCACGTGTGGGATGAGACCCACCTTAAGCGTTACATCTGATCATTCAAACCGTCCAGTAGGCGGTCGTCCAGCCTTTGGACGTTGCAGAATCCTTAAATAATAATAATAATAAAATAAATAAATAAATAAATCATATAATACATTACATATAGTAGTGGTGGCCCATCCACGTAGGACCCTCCTAATGTATAGATCCAACGTCGTCCATCTGTTCATTAAACAGATTGATCGTCTGATGGACAGTGGGCCAACCCCATGCAAAAGTAACGTCAGCAGGTTATGTGGGGCCACCTTAGTGTACGTGTGGTGTAATCCACACCGTCTAGTTGCAAGGACGGTGGGAACCCACCTTCTTGAGATTATCCAGACCATCTGTTCATTTTGGATTGCACGTGTGGCTAGCATGTAGCTGCTGTACTTAGTAGTTGTGGTGGCCCATCATGATTTAGGTGTTGCATCTTCACCGTCCATGTGATGCTGGACGGTAGGGCCTGCTGCATGTGCGGCAGTCCACACCGTCCAGTCCACTGGACGTGGACCCCACCTAAATGTATATATTATATATCCACCGTCTATATGGGAAGGGCGGTGGGGTCCACCTTAATGTATGTGTTTTATATGGGCCACACGTGTGGACCCCCTTGATGTATGCACTTTAATCTACACCGTCTAAACGGTGGGCCCTCCTAGATGTATGTGTTATATCTAAATCGTCCACCATCGAAAACCCATTAGGTTATAGGATTTTAGACCAATATGATATTTGTTTTTCCTCTATATCCAGGTCTTTGTGTCCTTATGCACAGACTGGATGGAAAATAAACACTACCATTTGTGGTATGGTCCAGATGATCCTTTGGATATGATTTTAAATAATGTTTAAAAAAATGATCTCTAACAATGGGTGAAGGGTGGAGTTGGTACGGCCCATTGGTGTGCCATTTAATGTATTAAGGGCCCACTTGATGAGGCTGATTTAATATATTTGGGGCCCACTCGATGAGGCCCGATTTGATGTATTTGGCGGCCCATTTGACTCAGCCCATTAATTCGACCCATTTGATCCGGCCCATTTAAGTCGGCTTATTTAACTCAGCCCATTCGACTCGGCTTATTCGACTCGGCCATTTGACTTGGCCCATTCAACTCGGCTTATTTGACTCAGCCATTTGACTCGGCCTATTTGACTCGACCTATTCGACTCAGCCCATTGATTCGGCCCATTTGAATCGGCCCATTCAATTGGCTCATTTGATTTATACGGGGCCTAATGAGACGTATGTGATGCCTTTGTGTGGGCCGAATATGTTGTATATGAGGCCCGTTGCGATGTGAGATTCCACCATGATGTACGTAATGATGTTTTTTTATAGTCATGCCTTCGGAGCAATGATGGTTTAACGTCCACATTACAAGAGCAATGATCGTTAAATGTCTGCATTGTAACTCTCCCTAGGGCTCATTGATAAGCCCATACTTGTAGTATGTAGGTCGTCTAAACCTCTCTTCGTTATGAACAGGATCTATCACCACATAACATGCTTAGTAGAGTTCCATAATTCATGCTCATACGCATCATTTGAATGCTTGATTGAGGAGTGATTAATCATAACATATGCCTTTGGACAAATTGTTTATGGGTTCCCTGATAGGTGAAGTTGCCCTTCATGAGCGCGCGGTACGCGCAGAATTGTTGCATGACTGGTAGCGTGATTCATACACTTCACATTTGTATGACATAATTTCTACACGCCCTAGCGACATCAGGCCTATAACCTCCACAGGCACATTATGGATGGCAGGATCGGATATCGAAAATATTATTACTAAGCATCGGGGCACCATAAATGTCCTTCGGTGAAAATTCCTAAACCCAATGGTACCAGAGGACGACTCCAACGTCAAGACTGAGTGGATTCATGAGCGCACGAGGGTCGAATACCAGGAGGTCGCGTTTTTCACTGTGTCGTGGTTAGTTGGAAAGGGGTGTGGCCTTACTCGCCCAAGGATAGAGGGCAATACTAGGCTGAGTTTGACTAGCTCGTGAATGGGTCCACTACCGACGTGCAGGATAGGATTGGCAGACTATTGGTCAGGCGAATAGTGATGTTTTTTAGGCTCACTTGGACTACACGCCTGAGAAAGAGGCAGTGCCAGTTGGAGTGTATTAAACCCCGGTGATTATCCAGAATGAGAACTGTACTGATATTTGATGAGTTGTATTGATATTTGGATGAGGATTGACATGCTTGAGTTACATCTCGCATCGCATGGTCTTGATATGACCGATAGCATTCATATCTTGCACCGCATAACCTTGGTACAACTGATTGCATTCATGTACTCATCAGCATGATTCCGCATTACTCTGACCTTGCATTCTGAGCACGTTCATACTACGCACACACTTATACCACCCTCTAAGCTTTCTATAAGCTTATGCACGATTGATGCATGCAGGTGATGCCAAGACGCAGTCATAGCCTCGCCGTGGTTGGAGTGTGTAGTTGAGATTCTGAAGTTTCTATTATTTTCGTTATCTTGTATTTTCCTTTCATACGCATTGTACTCAAAGTTTTTGATCACAGTGAATTTTATGATGATGTTCTTGTGGTTATTGTTCGTGGGTTATGCTTATGGTTATGCTTATACTGAATTAAAACCATATTTGAAATCCTCCTTGTAAGATCCTAGGATCGGAACTTGGTGTATGGGTGTCGGGAGCCGAAAATGGGGTACTACGGAGGCTGTCAGCGCGGGATTCGACGATCGAGAATTTTGTGATCCCAGTTTCCGAGTTCAGGGCGTGACACTTAACTTAGTGAAAACATCGACCAAACCTACGTAAATGTTCAACTTCATGCTAGCCCGAATCCAACCATCAAGTATAGTCGTCATTCATAGATTGAGCCTTCCATCCATTGATTATCAAAATGAATCATCAAATCGTTAGATCCACCATTTGTCACGTCCTTAACAACCTGAGGACCTAAGTTATACAGCTAATTGATCAATGATCTACATCTGGACTAGGCTATAAATCCCATCATTAGATCCTTCATGATTGGTAGATAAAATCTTAAATCCACATTTTTGTAGCCCATTCAGGAATCAAGATGTTCTAGCTATCAAACCAACCGTCAAAGTATAATTTTACTAACTTTGGAAGCCTGTAGGACCACTAAGATCAGGGTTAGAAGCTATCCGACCGTTAGATTTTCTAGAATCGACACTAATAATGAATTTCATGAAGTATGGCCCACTTGATCTCTTAATCTGCCTAACCTCAGGCCAGAAGCCTTGATTGGGGCCTCCAAATGAATTGGACGATGTAGATTTGCACAGATCACCACATGGACCCCACTTTTGAACCGTGCAGGTGCACGAATGGTGTGCACACGCTGTGCACAATACCAAGTATTGAGTCAAAGGAGCTTTGACCCGATAGTTAGTCGAAATTTCAAAAATTCTTCCTTATCTCCTGCCTGTTATGAATTCAAATGAGCCTACACTGCTCGTTGATGCAAATCGGCCCACTATCCAGAGTCACCTCGATGATCTGAGTCGTCCATCATGTTCAACAGAGTCCACCGACCCTAACCATGGTGGAATCCTCCGACAGCAGACACCCACACGAGCTCGGTCAGTGACCGATCGGGCGTTGCAAAGGAGGAGTTGTTGATGAGGAGAAGATGGCCATGTCCGTAGTTGCACTGGCAAATCCAGCCGTTGGAGATCGTCGGACGACCGCCATGTGCGTAGCAGAAGCCTTATCACCCCCCTACCATTTCCAGTTATAGCTTTCTACTCAGCAAAAAGCGAAAAGAATCCTTTCCATTCTTAACAACTGTCAATCCCAGTCATCACTCGCCCTCTTGAAGCTTCATCTGAGCAATCTGGAGCATCCAGTCTAGGGCTACCCGAAAATCTCGTAAGGAAAGATGAGATTTTGGCAAGACGTAGCTACAACTCGTACTGACTCCACTTCAAGATAGATATCATCACTGCCGTCTATACTCACGTCGAATGGAGCCCACAAGCCTGATGGACACCATCCGGACCATCTGAACGTCCTAGGTCGCCGAATCACCCGACCAATGCAAAAACACCATGATCAGCAAGTCATCTTCCCTAATCAGACCATGGCTGGCCCATTTCGTGTAGATACCCCTTTCTCTGATTCGAAACGTCCATCGTATGGCCGACCCCCTCTAATGTTCATCAGGGTTTCGTTCAGGGGCCCGTGCACAAGATTAGAGGCATGGGGAGACCCTGATGGCAATCGTTCTCGGTTGCTTTGTGTTAACCAACACGCTAACTGTAACGCCCTGAAAATCGGGGGTCGAGTAAAAGCCCAACTCCCGAATTCCAATGCATCACTTATGCAACATAGATAATGATGAGTAAATGTTGTCTGTGTTAGTGCATTAATCATGAGTGAGATTATACCAAACAGTAATTCATACTCCAGATCAATTCATATAACGCAAGCGGAAAACTAGAAAATGTATATAAACGTATATGAACCAAAAAGATCACGATCGGTCTCCAGAGTATGAATACATCACTGAGTCACCATATACATGTAATAGTTCAAATAGTTCAACTACAAAAATAAACTCTTTAGCCCCGTCGATCCAAGTGGCCTAAGCGAAACCACCGGATAATTGCATATATGAGAACTCATCCTGATCATTATAGTAATCGGGCTCCGACTCCTGAGTCGCATCGTCATCTGCAACTAAGACAGAGTCTAGTGGGTGTTCAGAACACCGTCCCAGAATGTGGGAGTGAGTGATCAACTTAGTGGAATAATAAAGTAAAGGTTAACATGTTCTCAATTCAGTCAATCAGTAATGATAAAGCAATACAATTAAACATCCCTAAGTACTCTGATTAATGCAAGGATGAAATGTAAGCATGATGCATGCCTTCGCCTACACTCCCTCGTGCGACACCATCTTACGATCGCGGCATGCTTTCTTCCCTCTGTGCTCTTTAACCCGGGGCACATGCAGTGTGATGACATAAGCGTGATTACCGAGTTATTATTAGTCCTTTTCATACAGCAGGATTGGGAACTAAGGTACCTCCCTTATATCAATTCTCAAACAATGATCCATTCTAGGGTCGTCAGTCCTAGTAAATCTCATACGATGATACGGTTCTAGGTCGCTGCAAAGGGCTCGTCACCTTATCAATGCAAGCCTAGTGTACTCTTGCTGCTACGTAAGGGTTTGTCGCCTTTACGCAGTCTTAGTGTACGCTCGAGGTCACTACAAAGGGCTCGTCACCTTATCACTGTAGGCCGACAGCTCGAATAAAGTGTCCCATACCACCGTACTCGGCTCACGAGTCTGAGTTGCTCACTAGTCACTACGGGGAGGCTCGTCACCCCAACGTAGGCTGACAGTTCGACCACGGTGTCCTATACCACCATGCCCGGCTCATGAGTCTTAGCGGATCGAGGTACCAAGGTTTAAAAGGATTTTCACTGGTGAGTTTGGTACCTTAGATTCAAGCAGTAGTGTCCATAGATGGTGAACATACATCAGGTTAATCGGGTTACTTGACGAGCTCAATTAGTACGAGCGTACGTTGAGTTGATCGACATGAAGTGTGTAAGCACTCCGTGTGGCCTAACCACTGCCGACATCCCAAGTACGGCTCAGATTCATCGATCACATCCTATGTGGTGGAGCGACCTCAGCCACCTATTCAAAGCCTGTTACTGATTGCCTGGACTATTCCGTAGTCCCAAACATATTCAATTATAACAGATAATCATACAAGCTAATCAGAACAGTAATGGATCAACAATTCTAATCATACAAGCATGTGAGCATTTGATGGATTTCAACTTAAACATGAATTTACACATATGTAGTTCCTAAGTAAAACATACAAAGAATGTAAGTTATATGAAGGAAATCATACACATCGTTAAGGTAGTTGAGAATCTCTTCTCAACGCCCGTATAAAGTACAATTTACTACATGCCTGATCATTCAGACATTTCTACAAACACTTAAACTACATATCCCAACCTACATTATGTACGTTGGTTATAGCACGTATTAGGGCAAATCCTTTCGCCAAGGAGTTGTTACACATACAACTAGCATAGATATACGACAATTAATCATGGCAAACACACGTTCAAATTCCATACATATACGGTACTTTCTATATATACATGGAATACACTAAATTCAATATAGTTCATATATATCAGAAACGCGATACAAATATCGCATTTGGCATGTGAAATTGCACCCACATCAATAATAAACCATTAACCGACATTGAAAGCCTTGAAAATCATAGCCTATACGTTTATAGTCTGCACCTTTCGCCGGTAGACTCGTAGCGAACTCAGTTTTAAAGCGAAGTCTTTGTTTAAGGGAGATTGACAACCTATAACATAAATTAGGTTAGCTATTTCATAACCTACACTATTAGAAACCCTAAAACGGATTAGGATTAGGTTTTCTTACCCAAGTACGTTGTTGGAAACACTGGATTAGTGATGTAGATGTGGTAGCTAAGGCCGAGGAGCAATGGGATGGAATCCCAGGAGGAATCTCCAACTCTCACTCTCACTTTCCCTCTTTTCCCTTATCTTTTCTCTTCTCTCTCTCCTAGGGTTTCTCAAATTCGTATGGGGTGAGAGGGAGAGGGTTTAAGGTCCTTATATAGGCCCAGGTTTGATGGGAATGGCCCCAGGGCGAAGGTATACTTAGGTTATATCCAAATATGGGCCGTTTCGGTCCAACGGAGCACTTCTGGTGGCCCCTTTTCCACGTGCGGTCGGACTTAAGCTCCCTGACCATGGATCTAGGTCAGGCTGAGTTTTCGTACCGATCGGATTTACAGATCAGCCGTGGCGGACCAGTTTCAGTTCAGCGGTCACGGTCACTCGATCAGGGCCACAAGTACATCAACATGTGTGGGACATTTCTCCTGATCCGAGGGTGTATTTGGGTCAGATTCTGATGGTCTGAATCCTTATATTTGGTTCGCAAGCGACACGACTCAGATTACTTAAATTCAAATTTTATTTCTAAATATTTTCACGTTTCTCACACTCTTCGCTCCGGGCTCAAGTTGTGCAGTTGTAGACATAATTAAGACTTGATTTCTGAGAAGGTTGTCAAGTCCAGTAATGCGGTCATAACTATATAATTTCGGGGTAATCCGACTTTCGCCGTGCGGTCCTGGTCCGATACGAATTTTCAAGATGCTCCCGAGAGCAACTAGGTTTTGAGATGGATTCTAGATTTCAGGGTAATGTAGCGTCAATGATTCTGTACATTTTGGGTCTTGCAGATCATATTTAAAGCGATTAGTGCTAATTTCATAAGCACTCTAGTTTAGCACTTGCTAGCATCAACCTAATTTCTAAAAGGTTTTGGTCCTGGGTAATTTCTGCCTGAGGTGGTAGTCGGGTCTTTGTACGAATTTTTCCGAGACGTTACACTAACCTTCGTGATTAGCTGTAAAAGTGTCTAGAAACAGTAAGGCCATAAATAGTCGTTATGTTAGGGAAAATCCCAAGGAAGAAAAGGAAAGAAATAGTAAGAGAGAGAGCGAGAGAGATTGGGCACCGCTGGAGCGAGTTGCATGCTTGATAACAACTTGACTTAGTTGGGTCATGCATTTGCTTTGAAGAAAATAGAGAGAGAGAGAGAGAGAGAGAGAGAGAGAGAGAACCCTGCTGCTGGAGTGAGCTTCCAGCCGGTTATACGAAGCTGACCCAACTCACCATAGACCTTGTTCGTCCAGCTCAAATCCCCAGTCCCAATGCAAGTAATGAAACCAAAAACCCCCTGTCATGGCCTTACACCTAGCTAGTCAGTAAACCAACCCAACTTTCGGATGAATCAGGCCAATATCACCCCAAAACGGTGACCGGAATCAAGTCAGGGAGGTGGGTTCCTGATTTTCGGCGAACTTGGAGCACCCTTTCAGCTCCTAGAAACGGTCCCTAATCAGGTACCAAAACTAATCTTTCTCTCAGTTATGGGAACTTCACACCCATTCGACTGATTGTGTTCACAGTCACTCCCAACTCAATCACGAGTTGGCGTGACTCAGATCCCCATCTTAGGGTAAAAACCCTGATTTGAATCCATGGCTGAGATCGGTTTGCCTCAAGTAATGACCAGAACTTTAAACCGTTCTCAGATGCGCCACACCCAGCTAGTCTAGAGGATCGACTGGGTCGAGTCACTACTGCGTTAGTGACTGAGGAACATTTCAGGTATAAAAACCCTGACTCAGTTGGGCCTGGGAAGCAGCTCATCCCAGGTAACCTGAAAACCTGTTTATGGGCAATTCGAACTTGTTGATTAAGGGCTGATTCGGCCAGATATGCCCAACTGAGTCGACACTACACTCTGTATCGGGTTGACTCTACCAGTTTCCCAACTGAGTCAAGCTAACTCCAATGTTGGAATCATTTGTGAATACTTTAGGAAGCATCAGATCTAAGGGATTAATAATCTAACCCTGCAGTTAGTAAAGTACTTAAAACCAACTTAACTAGTTGTTAGTTGAAAATCCCGACTGAGTCGACTCGGTCGTGACTCATTGGTGTCTTGTAACATTTCATCCAGGTACAACAAGCAACTGTTTACCTTAAAAGACATTTCCTCCTTCAACCTGTCCAAACAAGTAAGTAGAAAATAAGGCTTGTTATAAGTATTAGACTATATGTAAGTTGGAATTAGAAGATTAAATTTATACCTGCTTGGATTTTAGGATCTTTACATCCACCTCATAAGAACATCTCAAATCAAGAGGAACATTCATTCAAGGTAAGGACTCACCCTTTGAGCTTCCCACTTAAATTCATTAATCTAATCATAGATGATGCCTTAATCCATCCCATTTAGTATCTCCTAAGTTACTTGATTGAGTTACTTAACTTATTATGTGAATATGTTAATATGTTGCGCACCTGATTCCTATGTTAGATAATGAACATATCTCTTTAATTATAGCAAGCATAGATGATTGATGATAACATGCTATCTTTTGTTGTACATCGTTGATTAACTATATGTTTGCCGTTTGCGATTGAGTGGTGTAATGAATGAAACCTGTCATGAACTCACCATCTTACGAGCCATATTTGACTTACACGACTTGGATCGCACATCTGCCTTACATGGCTTGGATCACACTTTGCCTTACATAGCTTGAATCGCATATTTGCCCTACGTGGCTTGGATCGTTTATTTGCCCTTGTGGTCTTGATGGAACATTGGTGCCCTTTTGTGGCTAGTTAATTCTCTCTTCATCTTGTTGTGTTCAGTCGTATGGTAATTTTTAGATGGAGCGGGTGTTCACTTAGCGATTTTCTAGCTATCTTGTGGTGTTCACGTACGATATGATTTCTGGGTGGAGTAGAGTTTTGTATGTTAGTTTTTTAGCCATCTTGCGGTGTTCAGTCGTATTGCGATTTTCAGGTGGAGCGGATGTTCGCTTAACAATTTCTTAGTCATCTTGCAGTGTTCATGTATAACATGATTTTCGGGTGGTCTGGACTTTGTGTGTTGCTTGTCTCTTTATCTTACAATGTTCAGTCGTATTGTGATTTTCGGATGGAGCGGGTGTTCGCTTAGCGATTTTCTAGCTATCTTGCAGTGTTCACGTACGATATGATTTTCGAGTGAAGTAGATGTTTGTATGTTGTTTTCTCTTTATCTTGCGGTGTTCAGTCGTATTATGATTTTTAGGTAGAGCGGGTGTTCGCTTAGTGATTTCCTAGCCATCTTATGGTGTTCACGTGCGACATGATTTTTGGGTGAAGTAGAGGTGTTTTTTTTTACACACGCACACACACCACCACACACTCACGCTATGGTGGGATTTCACCACTTAAGGGTGAAGTAGAGGTTTAAAGCTTAATTTTTTAGTCATTTTATGGAGTTTATAAGATTGATTATTTGACTATTTGGATATGTCCTCTTTCATTGCGATTTCTATTACTTTTTCTTAATATTGAGATTATGTTGACTAGCTTATTTCTAAATATATGATTATGATTTTAAATTATGTTGTTTAATATGTCCCTTCTCATACATTGCGATTTATGTTGGATTATGAATGATGAGTACATAATCTTAGAGGGTGTTCCTCACTGGGATAGCCATTGATGCTATCAAACTGTAACAGTTGATGCAAGTGTAAAGCGAGCTGATGCCGTTCACTGGGTCGCTAGAGCAGGTCGGGTAGCTGAGGAGCTAGACGGGGTCCCTACGACCCATGTTGAGTTCCATCATTAGGCGATAGATATCTATCTTTGTTAATAAACTTTGTTATTTGGGATTGTATACGTCCTGTATGAGATCTACGTTTGGATTTTTATTATGGTTGGAATGTTTTTATACAATGCATGGTTTACTCTAGCTATGTTTGCTGTTAACTCTGATTAATGATAAGCGGTTCAAATTTACACTGAATTTTATAGGCTAACACTCGGGTTTTTGGAGAACGAGTCATATACTCGGGTTCCAAAAATCGGGGTGTTACACATCTACACGAATTGCATTCAGTTGTAATTAGAGTTATCACCCATACAAGCAAACAACTTACTACTTTGTGGAACAATCCTCACACATGCATGGAGAAAAAGATAGATAATTTATTTCTAACTACTTAACATGCATAAAGACAAATTATAGATAAAAAGGGTATAAAGTTCTATTCCCTTTTTAATATATACTGAACAAAACATTCCATGCACATGAACAAATGTGACACATGTGACACCATTATTCTTCAGACATATTACATGCCAACATACACATTCACCATCTGCGCTACATTTGCAATGTTCAATTTTAAGTTCTCTACATGTGCCACATGTGCCCCGTCTATTTTATGTTTCTTATGTCAAAATGGGTGATAAATAGTATTTTGTTAGGTTGTCACGGAGAGCTCATCCAGGACATAATTATTGTGAGAACAAGTGGCTTATCAAAGGACTTAGATTTGGTAGTGACACTTCATATGCCACCTCAATACGAGGTGTTGAATGTCTTAAATCAATTTAGCAACAGGGTCTATCGATGCCATTAGTAGACCAGTCGATGCCATTGAGCATTGTTTGATGCCATTGAACAACTGCTCGATCCCATCGAAGAAATTTGGAATTTCTCTAGTTGGTTGTTGGACAATTTGGGTACATGTTCGGTACTATCGAAGACTAGTTCGATGTCATAGAAACTTAAGTTCGATACCATCGAGACCCATTGAAGTGCAATCGAGAAAATTTGATTTTTCATGTTTTGTTTCTAGAATGTTTTGGTTCTTTTTCGATGACATCGAAGTGGGTTCGATGCCATCGAAGTCCCATCGAAGTGCCATTGAACGTATGCGCAGAGTTACAATGAGTTCATATCTACCGAATTTGTTTTCGATTTCGATTGTGATTCTTCCTAAGACTATATATAAGGGTGTAATCAGGATTGAGGTGTATCTCAGAGTTTTTTCAATTCGTTCCTAGGGCTTCAAGGGTGTAGCTTGGGGTGATTTGAGGCTTGTTCGAATAAGGTATTCTCTAACTCTGTAATTTTGACTTTCATAGTGATTATCCATCACTTGTGCCGTGATTTTTTCCCGAAAGGGTTTTTCCAAGTTAAAATCAGTGTGTTCGCATTGTGCTTGATTAGATTCATCTTTGTGTGCTTCCGTGGTCCCCAAACAAGTGGTATCAGAGCAAATGTTGGGGCGAAGAATTCGAAAGTGAGTATTGATGGTTGCCAATCCTAAGTATGATGTTAAGAAGTACTCCAAAAAAAATTGAATTATAGAAGGTCAAGATGATTGGCCTATTAGTTCATTAAGGATTAGACGAGGTCTTTTAGAAGCAAACGAAATCTATGGATGACGATGAATGGAACAAACTAGATAAGAAAACAAGAACTTCCATTGAATTGTGCCTAACTAATGAGGTTCTCTACAATGTCATGAGAGAGAAAACTGCGGCGAGTTTATAGGTGAAGTTAGAGGATATCTATGCAAAGAACTCCCTTAAAAATTGCATATATTTGAAATTGTAATTATTCAATCTTAAGATGGCAGAGGGAGGAGATGTCGAAGCCCATATTAGCAACTTCAATAAAATAATTTGCAAATTGCTGAATGTGGAGGAAATAGTTGGAGATGAATATCAAGCATGTATTTTGTTGAATTATCTTCCGGCTTCATATGAGTCTTTCAAAGACATCTTGTGTGCCGGTAAAATATCTCTTAGTGTTGAGACCATTATCTCAGCCCTTCAAGAAAGGCGATGAGAAAGAAAAAAAATAACATGGGGGCCTCTACTGATGCATTGTTTATGAGGGGGCAGAATTCTGAGTAAGACACTGGATCTTCTCGATCGAGATCCAAATTCAGGGGTAAGGGCAAAGGTAAATTGAAGTGCTGAAACTATGGAATGACAGGGCACATGAAGAAGGATTGCACAAATCTTAAAGTAAAGAAAGAGAACTCAGAGGCTTTCTTTTAGGGAGGCCAACACTACCATGTCTAATGAAGGTATATGCAGAAGTGATGTGTTGTTAGTGTCGATGATTGAACACTTATATAATGATTGTAGGGACAAGTAGATTTTGTATACTGGGGCTTCATATCACATGACTCCTTATCAAAGTTGGTTTACTAGTTACAGAGATTGCGATGGTAGCCAGGTATTTATGGGTAATGATAATTCATGTAATATTGTGGGTGTTACTACGGTGTACATCAATATGTTTGATGGAATGGAGCGTATCTTGACTAAGGTGAGGTACGTTCCTGATATGAAGAAGAGTTTGATATCTCTTGGTGCACTTGAGGCGATTGGGTGCAGATTCACTAGTTTCAATGGTATCCTTAAGGTTTCAATAGGGCACTCATAGTTATGAAAACACAGATGCACAAAAATATTTATAGGTTGATCGGAAGCACTTTAACAAGTGAAGTGTAGCAGCTATAACGGATTCTATGTCTACAAGTATATGGCATGCACGTCTAGGCCACATGAGCGAGCGGAGCATAAATATACTTTCTAATTATTGTTTAATTTTAAGTTTTAAAAGTTTTGATTTAAATATATGCAAGCATTATATATATGGTAAACAATATATATTATCTTTTAAATCTGGAAAACATGTATGTAACGGTGTGATTGACTATATGCATTCTGATGTATGGGGGTCATCGCTCGTGGTTTCTACTAGAGGGTCATTATGGTTTGTCATATTCATTGACGATTACTCTAGGAAAGTATGGGTTTATTTTATAAAAAAATTAAATTTGATGTTTTCACCAACTTTAAGCAATGGAAAGTAATGGTGGAAAAGCAGTCAGGGTGAAAGGTGAAAATTTTAAGGACAGATATTGACAGTGAATTTACTTCAATTGAATTTAACTAATTCCGTAAGGATGAAGGGATCATAAGGTACAACACAATACACCCATGCCAGAGTAAAATAGTGTGGCTGAGCGGATGAATTATACTCTTTTCGAGAGGGCCCGATGCATGATATGTAATGTTGGGTTGGGTAAGGACTTATGGACTAAGGCTGTTAATACGACTTGCAATTTGGTGAATCGGTCTCCTTATATGACGATTGATTATAAGATTTCAGAGAAAGTATGGAGTGGTCAAAAGATAAACTACTCAGGATTGCGTGTGTTTAGTTGTGAAGCTTACTCTCATGTACTGTCAGTTGAGGGGGATATACTAAACAAAAGAGCCAAAAAATATATCTTTATTAGCTATGATGGTGGTGTTAAAGGCTAAAGGTTGCATGATCGGGTCACACAAAAAATCATCATTAGCCGTGATGTCAAATTCGACAAATAGTCCTTATTCCGTAAGAATGAGATGGATGAGCAAGAAGAACTGGAAAGGTTGATTGTAGATGTTTAGGTTAACACAAGTGATACTTATGGTGATAAATATATGCAGATAGAGGTACAATAAGAGGTGGAGCAGCCACATGCGAGAAAGAATCTGCAGTAGAATCGCAAGTTACAATACAGTAATGACTTTAATATCGCATATGCCCTTATTACGGATGAGGGAGATCCGTCTACTCTTCAAGAGGCTATTGATGATCCAGATGCATAAAAGTGAAAAGCAGTGATGGATGACGAGATCGACTCCTTGTACAAGAATGAGATGTGGAAGCTGGTAGGGCTTCTCATAGGTCAAAAGCGATCGGGTGCAAGTAGATCTTCAAGAAGAAACATGATAAATACAAGGAAAGTTTGGTAGCGAAGGGATATATGCAGATAGAAGGTGTTGACTTCACTAAGATATTCACACCGATTGTTAAGCAAGTATATATCAGATTCATGTTAGTGCTGATTGCCCAATACGATCTTAACCTAGAACAAATAAATATGAAAACTGCCTTCCTACATAGGGAATTGGAAGAGCAGATATACGTGAAGTAACCAAAAGACTTCGAAATAAAATGGGCAGAGAACAAGGTTTGCAAGTTAAAAAGGTTGTTGTACGGCCTGAAATAGTTTCCTAGGCAGTGGTATAAAAAGTTTGATTCTTTCATGTTGAGTCATAGGTTTATTGGGAGTGAGTATGATTATTGTGTCTGTTTCAAGACACTGAGTGATGGCCAATTCATCATCCTAGTTTTGTATCCGTCACTTGTGCCGTGGTTTTTTCCCGAAAAGGTTTTTTCAAGTTAAAATCGGTGTGTTTGCATTGTTACTTGATTAGTCTGATTGGATTACTTCACTTGATTCATCTCTGTGTGCTTCCGCGATCCCCACACAAGTGGTATCAGGGCAAACATTGGGGCAAAGAATTCGAAAGTGAGTATCGATGGTTGCCAATCCTAAGTATGATGTTAAGAAGTACTCCAAAAAAAATTAAATTATAGAAGGTCAAGATGATTGGCCTATTAGTTCATTAAGGATTAGACGAGGTCTTTTAGAAGCGAACGAAATCTATGGATGACGATGAATGGAACAAACTAGATAAGAAAACAAGAACTTCCATTGAATTGTGCCTAACTAATGAGGTTCTCTACAATGTCATGAGAGAGAAAACTGCGGCGAGTTTATAGGTGAAGTTAGAGGATATCTATATAAAGAACTCCCTTAAAAATTGCATATATTTGAAACTGCAATTATTCAATCTTAAGATGGCAGAGGGAGGAGATGTTGAAGCCCATATTAACAACTTCTATAAAATAATTTGCAAATTGCTGGATGTGGAGGAAATAGTTGGAGATGAATATCAAGCATGTATGTTGTTGAATTATCTTCCGACTTCGTATGAGTCTTTCAAAGACACCTTGTGTGCCGGTAAAATGTCTCTTAGTGTTGAGACCATTATCTCAGCCCTTCAAGAAAGGCGATGAGAAAGAAAAACAATAACATGGGGGCCTCTACCGATGCATTGTTTACGAGGGGGCAGAATTCTGAGCAAGACACTGGATCTTCTCGATCGAGATCCAAATTCAGGGGCAAGGGCAAAGGTAAATTGAAGTGCTGAAACTATAGAATGACGGGGCACATAAAGAAGGATTGCACAAATCTTAAAGTAAAGAAAGAGAACTCAGAGGCTTTCTTTCAGAGAGGCCAACACTACCACGTCTAATGAAGGTATATGCAGAAGTGATGTGTTGTCAGTGTCTATGATTGGACACTTATATGATGATCGTAGGGACAAGTAGATTTTGTATACTGGGGCTTCATATCACATGACTCCTCATCAAAGTTGGTTTACTAGTTATAGAGATTGCGATGGTGGCCAGGTATTTATGGGTAATGATAATACATGTAATGTTGTGGGTGTTACTATGGTGCACATCAATATGTTTGATGGAATGGAGCGTATCTTGACTGAGGTGAGGTACGTTCCTAATATAAAGAAGATTTTGATATCTCTTGGTGCACTTGAGGCAATTGGGTGTAGATTCACCGATTTCAATGGTATCCTTAAGGTTTCAAAATGGCAATCATAGTTATGAAAACACAGATGCACAAAAATCTTTATAGGTTGATCGGAAGTACTTCAACAAGTGGAATGTAGCAGCTATAATGGATTCTATGTCTGTAAGTATATGCAATGCACGTCTATGCCACATGAGCGAGTGGAGCATAAATATACTTTCTAATCGTTGTTTAATTTCAAGTTTTAAAAGTTTTGATTTAAATATATACGAGCATTGTATATATGGTAAACAATATATATTATCTTTTAAATCTGGAAAACATGTATGTAACAGTGTGATTGACTATATGCATTCTGATGTATGGGGGCCATCGCTCGTGATTTCTACTGAAGGGTCATTATGGTTTGTTACATCCATTGACGATTACTCTAGGAAAGTATGGGTTTATTTTATAAAAAAATAAATCCAATGTTTTCACCAACTTTAAGCAATGAAAAGTAATGGTGGAAAAGCAGTCAGGGTGAAAGGTGAAAATTTTAAGGACATATTGGTAGTGAATTTACATCAATTGAATTTAACTAATTCCGTAAGGATGAAGGGATCATATGGTACAATACAGTACACCATATGCCAAAGTAAAATAGTGTGGATGAGTGGATGAATTATACTCTTTTGGAGAGGGCCCGATGCATGATTAGTAATGTTGGGTTGGGTAAGAACCTATGGACTAAGGCTGTTAATACGACTTACAATTTGGTGAATCGGTCTCCTTATATGACGATTGATTATAAGATTGCAGAGAAAGTATGGAGTGGTTAAAAGATAAACTACTCAGGATTGCGTGTGTTTAGTTGTGAAGCTTACTCTCATGTACTGTCAGTTAAGAGGGATATACTAAACAAAAGAGCCAAAAAATATATCTTTATTGGCTATGATGGTGGTGTTAAGGCCTAAAGGTTGCATGATTGGGTCACACAAAAAATCATCATTAGCCATGATGTCAAATTCGACAAATGGTCCTTATTCCGTAAGAATGAGAAGGATAAGCAAGAGGAACTAGAAAGGTTGATTGTAGATGTTTAGGTTAACACAAGTCATACTCATGCTGATAAATATATGCAGACAGAGGTACAATAAGAGGTGGAGCAGCCACATGCGAGAAGGAATCTGCCGTAAAATCGCAAGTTACCGGCGAAATACAGTAATGACTTTAATATCGCATATGCCCTTATTACGGATGAGGGAGATCCATCTACTCTTCAAGAGGCTATTGATGATCCAGATGCATAAAAGTGAAAAATAGTGATGGATGATGAGATCGACTCCTTTTACAAGAATGAGATGTGGAAGCTAGTAGGGCTTTTCATAGGTCGAAAAGCGATCGGGTGTAGTAGATTTTCAAGAAGAAACATGATAAATATAAGGCAAGTTTGGTAGTGAAGGGATATACTTAGATAAAAGGTGTTGACTTCACTAAGATATTCACACCGATTGTTAAGCAAGTATATATCAGATTCATGTTGGTGCTGATTGCCCAATACGACCTCAACCTGGAACAAATAAATATGAAGGCTGCCTTCCTACGTGGGGAATTGGAAGAGCAGATCTACATGAAGTAACCAGAAGAATTCGAAATAAAAGGGGTAGAGAACAAGGTTTACAGGTTCTAAAGGTCGTTATACGGCCTGAAATAGTTTCCTAGGTAGTGACATAAAAAGTTTGATTCTTTTATGTTGAATCAGAAGTTTATTAGGAGTGAGTATGATTATTGTGTCTATTACAAGACATTGAGTGATAGCAAATTCATCATCCTAGTTTTGTATGTTAATGACATGTTGATTACCAGTCATAGCATGTCTGAAATCAATGTACTGAAGACTCAGTTATCAGGGACATTTAAGACGAAAGATCTGGGGGTTGCAAAAAAGGTTCTCGACATCGATATTTACAAAGACAAGAAAAGGAGCAGGCTTTGGTTATCTCAGAAGAATTACCTTAAGAAAGTATTGGTGAAGTATGAGATGGACAAGGCAAAGCCGTTTAGCGTTCCCCACGCGATTGACTTCAAGCTTTCCTCAGAACACTGTCCTAAGACAGATGAGGAAACGCAGGATATATATGTCTTGTGTGCCTTATTTGAATTCGATGGGTAGTTTGATATATGTCATGGCTTGTACTAGACCGGATATTTCACATGCAGTTGATGTTATGAGCAGATACATGTTTAACGGCGGAAGCAATACTGGGAAGTAGTGAAATGGCTATTTCGATACATTCAAAGTACGCAGGACTACGTCTTATCTTTTACAAAATCAGGGGCTAAGTTAGTTGGATATGTGGATTTTGATTATGTAAACAGTGTAAATTCCAAAAAGTCGACTTCAAGGTACTCGTTTGTGCTAGTAGGTAGAGTGATCAATTAAATATTGAAGCTTCAGTATATAGTTGATCTTTTTACAACCGAAGCCGGATATATGGTAGTGACAGAGGCATTCAAGGAAGGTGTTTGGTTGAGGGGGATGATAAATCAGTTGGGGCTTCAACAGGAGGTTGTGCTGGTTAATTGTGATAGCGAGAGCGCTATCAATTTGGCTAAAAACTCTATTTATCACTCACGTACTAAACATATTGATGTTCGTCACTATTTTACCTGACAGGTGCTGGTAGAAGGAGGCGTGACTTTAGAGAATATTCACTTCAGCATGAATCCAGTGGACATGCTCACTAAGGTGGTTCCTACAGAGAAGTTCAAGTTCTGTGTAATATAAGCTTATCGAAGACATAAAAGGAAGACAGAGTGTACACGAGAAGCAATGATAGAGCTATGATGCAAGACAGAGATAAGAAAAGAGGACAAGAAGTTATATGATTGAAAATTGAAGACATAGTAGAGATTATTGTTGAATGTCTTAAATCAATTTAGCAACAGGGTCTGTCGATGCCATTGAGCACTGTTCGATGACATTGAACAGTTGCTCGATTCCATCGAAGAAATTCAAAATTTCTTCAATTAGTTGTTGTACCATTTGGGTACCTGTTTGATGTCATTGAAGACTAGTTCGATGCCATCGACGGTCCGTCAATGCCATCGAAGTCCCATCGAACGTATGTACAGAGTTACGCAGAGTTGCATATCTGCGAGATTTATTTCTGATTTCAATTGTGATTATTTTTAAGGCTATATATAGGAGTGTAATCGGGATTGGGGTGTATTTTAGAGCTTTTCCAATTCGTTCTTAGGGTTTCAAGGTTGTAGCGTGGGGTGATTCGAGGTTTGTTCGAATAAGGTATTCTCTAAACTCTTGTAATTTCTGCTTTCATAGTGATTATCTGTCGCTTTGTGCCATGATTTTTTTCCGAGAGGATTTTTCCACATTGAAATCGGTGTGTTTGCACTGTGGTTGATTGGTGCGATTGGATTATTTCACTTGATTTATCTCTGTGTGCTTCCATAGTCCCCCAACACTAGCCCATTAGAAAAGTTGTGGGTCTCACTATGATTTATATGTTTTATCCATGTCATTGGCCTATTTTGCCAGATTATTTTAGTGTATAAGCTCAAAAATAAGGCAGGCAAATCCCAGGTGGACTACACCATAAGAAACAATGGTGATTGAATGCCCATCATTAAAAAACATATTGGAGGCATGAAAGTTTTGGATCAGGCTGATATTGCTGTTTTTCCTTTATCTAAGTATGTATGACCTTTATCAATAGGTTGGATGACAAATAAACATTACAGCGGGCCTTAGGATTTTTAAATGGTGAGATTTCAATAACCACTGTTTCCTAAGTTGTAGTCCACCTGAGATTTGAATCTGCCTTGATCATGCCTTTAAATGAGCTGACAAAATGAATGGACGGAGTAGATAAAATACAAATATCATGGTAGCGCCTGCAAAGATTTCTCAGCACCCACGAGTACGAGGGTGCGTACTAGAAGGGTCGCTATCGAATCCGAGTCCCTTATCAAAATGGGAAAACGTTGTATTCTTACTTAACAGAAAGAAAATGTGGAATGAAGAAAATAGCTGTCAAGAGTGGAATAGGGAAAGGTTTAAAAGAACGAAAAGGAGGATAGTAATGATAATGACTCGAGATGTGGAATAAATAAAAGTTAGGTGGTGTAGTGGGATTCCCTTCCCTTCTCTTTTGCTTTTTGCTGCCGCTTTCTCTCCGCTCCTTTGCTTTTATTTTCAAAGTTATTTTAGCCAGTCAGTCACTCAGGGAGGGAGTATTATAGTCCGTTAGAATATGGTTTATCATACTCACTCACATCCTTATAAAACGTAGCATGTATACATGTCATTTCGTACCATCAGATCATTTGTATCCCAAAAATCAAATCGTTGATTAGAATCATCCTCCTAAGGTCTCAGCTCCAATTGGTTGGATTATAAGTTGCGATCCACCTAGCGAATAAATTCAGACTTGTCAAGTAGGCTGGCCTGACCGTGAGGATTACCTTATGCAAAAATCAGCATGTCCATGGTGAAGGAGTCACACCATGAAAAAAAACAAAGGCAGATTGGGTACCACGGCCCTGCTGGGAGCTCGACATAGGCAAGGGACTTTGAGGGGCGATCGTGATGTATGGGTTTCATCCATACCCTCCATTCATTTTTCTATATCATTTTAGGTATAATCCAAAATTATGAGGCAGATCCAAGGCTCAAGTGGACCACACAGTGGAGATAGTGATGGCAACCAATGAAACGTTACAAGGGCCTACAATGATTTTATGTGCCATCCAATATTTTCATAAGGTCGCATAGATCTGGATAACAAAGTTTTTAATAGTGGGCGTTCGAACCTCACTATGTGGTCATCTTGAGCCTTGGATTTGTGTCATTTTTGGGCTAATACCCAAAAATAATATAGGAAAATGGTTTTTCTTTACACATGCACTCACAACCTACATATCCGCACTCACACTATAGTTGGTTTTCATCACCACATTGGGTACTGGAGCCCATGACCTTGTGTTGAAACTCTTGTGAGTCTACCACAGAGGCACGAGTAAGGACCTTTCTTGAACCCATAGCAAAATGGTCGAAAAGTGTCGATAAAGCCCATATATCACGGTGGCCCTTAGAGCCCTAACTAGTCTGTAGCCCAGGACAGACAAGAGTAGTACCTAATCCACATTTATGGTCAATTTGACAAGTGAATGTGGCTGATTTTTGCACAAGATGATCCGCAAATTAGGTTAGCCTATTAGACAGGTTTGATGTCACATGCACATGAAGGTTGGTGGTTGCCTGTGAAGTTGCATAGTTGTCTTGCATGATACCATGACATAGGGAAGCTTGTAGAAGCTTACAATTATAGCTAAATCTTAGGGGAGGGGATAATACTATTTAAAATTATTTATCAACCTAATTCAATTAAGTGAGTTATAGCACATAGATTATAAAGATGCAACCACATGTGCAACATATCTATAAAGAGAGATAGTGATTATCAAATGTGTGCATAATAAATTAAGCATCTAGCATACAATATATTCATGCAAAAGCTAAGATAAACAATTTAACTCAATCATGAATGAAATAGCATACACAAATCAATCAGAGACATAATGTGTATGGTGGTTCACCTAAATTTCTACTCCACTCCCGGTTGACGAACCTAAACTCAAGTTTTTTTAGAATTCATTATCTCAATTGGTTTTCTATATATTTACCAATAACTTTTATAATGGTTTTCAATAGGTTCACCACAAACCTTTGCGGTCCTACAAAAGGACCCACACGTATATACCCATTTCGATGGCAGTCCTACACAATGACCTACATGTACACACCCATGTCGATGTGGTCCATGTAAAGACCTACATACATTGGTCAAATGCTCATTAGGAGAGTTTAAGGGTTTTTCTATAGGCACACCCTGATCCATAGCTCAAGTGGTAGACCGAGTACAAAGATACCTCGTTTCGACATTGAGGTCTTGGTATCGATTCCCTAGTGGGGGTGGCTAACAGTGAAGTGTGAATTGATAGTGGGTGTGCTAACAAGCTATAGGTTTACTAATAACCTACATGCACACACCCGTGTCGGTGGCTCCCACGGAGACTTAAAAACATTTTCTATAGGCTCACTAATAACGTATGTTGACCTATTTGAGTTTGTGTTTCAAATTCTATGGAGTCTTAAAATAAACTCTTACTACCTTGGATGAGCCTCGTTGATAGCGCCTTCTTGAAATGCTCGATTAATCTTGATGCGGCTTATCTTTTGCTCCCCTGATATTTGAGGTGGATCTTCTTTCGCTCCTTTGATTGGCTACCTTGTAATGATTTTTTTATTGGGAGTGCCAAGGTAAATAGATGGTAGTAGAATCTCCTACAACTAATAGTATAATTGGTTCCGATTGAGGATTCACATAGATGGCCATTCTAGAAGATGATATAAATGTGATTTATCTATAGGATTCGTGTATAATCCCTAAAGAATGCAAGAGAATATATATATATTCAAATAGAGTTTGGAATGCTCATCAAAGTGATGAATCAAAAGGAAGATGGCATGAATCTTTTTAGTTTAGAGTCTAAAAGCATATGATATGAGTTGTATGAATAGAGCCTCTAAAAATACTAAAAAATAACACATTTACTCGAGGTCCGAGTACCCATTTTATAAGAAAAGGACCCCAATGGATTTATAATAACTAGTTCTTCGATTAAACCTAAAAAGGTTCGGTCTGATAAAAAATACCTAGGAAAAATCTAGAATGTTGTTGGAAAAAATTGGTCAATTTCAGTCAAACTGAATTGCCAATTTGGTCAGATCGAATTGAGCTGACGGCTCATCCGGTTGGACCGGAAAATTGCTGAATTTTAAGATTGATTGTTGGATTCTTTTGGTCAATTTCGATGGATCTAAATTGGTCTAGGTCAAACTAAAAATTCCCATAATACCTAAAAAACCTAGTTGACCTTGTTCAAATTAAATCCTAAGGCTTGGAATGATAAAATAATGTTTCTTTACCAATTGTATCATTTAAAGGTACATTGTTTTGGAATTTAAAGCTAGTGTAGGAATATTTTCACTAAGACACTTCAATTTATTTGTCTTCAAACCTTGATGATACAAGTCTTCAAAATTTTCATCTTTCAATAAAGCTCAATTGACTCACGATACACAAACACACGGTATTAACTCTCTCTCTCTCTCTCTCTCTCTCTCTCTCTCTCTCTCTCTCTCTCTATATATATATATATATATATATATATATATATATATATATATATATATATATATATATATAGAGTCATGCTCCCCTGCGCACCTACGCACGTGCGCACCTTTGCACACGTGTCAAGGGTGTCTAATCTGAATGGTCCATGTGATGCGGAATCCCATGAAACCTCATGTGACAAAATTTCACCCTGATCTAAAGTTCTGGTGGGCCATAGCAAAGATAAATGCAAATCAAGGGAGGAAACTGTTTTCATTTTTCATGGCCCATCAAAGCTTTAGATCAGAGTAAAACTTGGTCCTTGGGGGTTTCACGAGGTGCTGCTTCACATGAACGGTTCAGATTTTGGATCCACATCACGTATAAAGGGTTCTCAAAAAAGTTCATATGTGGTACGTACGAACTGGTTCGTCGGTGGGCGTTTCCGTGTGTGTGTATATATATATATATATATATATATATATATATATATATATATATATATATATATATATATATTCTATTAGATAGACCATAACCTATGGCTCGACGGATTGAACTTGAGACTTGCATTGTACAATGATAGTAAATGTGGGGCCAGATTTGAGATGGAACAAATATCAATGGTCGAGGTTCGACCCGAGCAGTTGGACGTATCAGCCTATACCTAGATTTGAGTTTTTGCTGAAGTGCCCCCACTTTCATTGGAACCCATATTTGGAATCGTGTGGAATAATCCACATTGGAATAGGTATGAAGAGGGTGGGGTCCACCATACTCGCATGGGAGCATGATACTCGAAATTTCGTTTTGTTTTTTAATAGAAAAAGAAAAGAAATTCATAAGGTCTGGTAAAGTAGGGGGCTGCGAAAGTATCCAAGGAACCAGCAAAAGCCGAAAGGATGGAATGGCTGATTAAGATTACGAAAATGCCCTTGTACTACCATATGAATTTCTACACGAGCACTAGGGTATTCCGGTCATTTGCCAAGTCAGCGAGAATCGTCACCATTCACGAATTCGTTGACGCATGCTTTTGTCGGCTAAGTTGGTGGCTATAGGAAGCATCAAAATATGGCTTTTGGTTTGTTACCACTTACAAGAAGGAGAAAATACGGTAGAACCAGAAGAACCGGAATATGGTATGTCCATCACTCGACAGTATACATCGCACGGTCATCCGTCAATCAGGACCGTCCATCTAATGCGCTTTAACATGGATGATGGATGGGCTAGGTGAGTAAACCTGCATCTATTAGAGATAGTCCTATTTTTTGGGCACTTAATATTGGCCATTAAATTAGTTATCTTTACCAACGAAGCGGATTGCATCCTGCCCTGCTGAATTGAAATCGGTCCAGGCAGGGCTCTGTGGAGCCTACCGTGATGTATGGGTTTTATCCATGCAGATCATTCATTTTTCCAAATTATTTTAGAGCATGAACCTAAAAATGAGGCAGCTCCTGTGCTCAAGTGGGCCACACAACATGAAACAGAGGTGATAAGGACACCCACCATTGAAAACTTCATGATACCTGCTTTGATGCTTAGGGGTAGTTTGGCAGCATGGATTTGGAGGGATATGAGGGGATTTCAAATCCCCTTGTTGTTTGGCACCATAAAGTAAAGTAACTGAGGATTTGAAATCTCCGGTGAGAGACCTATTGATGATGTCCCAAAACAATTAAATTATCAATTGCATCACTATAATTACTTAGCACCATCCAAACAACATCCATGTAAATCAATAGTTAAAAATCATTGGTTAGTGATTTAGACATGATTTTGTGCTTGTGGCCCATCCGAGATTGGAGTATCATCATTTTTAGGTAAAGCATATATTTCAGCGGATTTATTACAACCATTGTGTTAAACATTAGTGAACCAATGATGTTAAAGTCGAGTTAGTAATTAAATTGAAGACCATGTAAATATTGCCAGGCGAGGTCAGGATGCAATCCAGTTCTCTTTAGCACCTCACCTTTTTTTGTTTTCTTCTTTGAAGACGCACCCAACGCACACCCACACACTCCAAAGTGGGATTTCACCACTTATGGGTATTGAACCCAAGACCTCATGTTGAAACTCCTCCTGGTCTACCACTGAGGTAAGGACTCGACCGCCGTGTTATTGAACACTTAAACATTGGCTACTAAAGTTATTTATCTTTACCAACATCACTTTCATAGCTGCTACCGTGGTGGCTAGGATCGTCTAATATATATGTTTTTGAACTAGTGGGGCCATAAGAGTGAGAGTTCCAAGGGAGATATCAATCCAGGTGTTTTCTAGAGAGATGGCTCTACCCTGTTTCAGCCATGGACTCGGCCATAACATCTCCACCTAGGGCACCAAACCCACAAGCTAATTTGTTTTAGGGTCCTGGTTCAATTTCTCAGAACCATTTAGAAATTGGGCTGGTTTTAATTTTGGGTTTAGTCGGGTTAAGGTTGGGCTGTTATTATTAATTTTACAGATATTAAATATCAATTAACTAAGCTAGCAATGAAATGTGACCTGGTAAGCTACATGCATGCAAGGGAGCTCATTTATACAATACACGTGTAAAATAGGGACACATTTATACAATTTAGTCAGTCCCTAAGGTGGTCCAATCATGTAAGTGCCCTTATTTAACCTGGACTTAGCTTGAAACCAAAGTCTAGAGTCCCAAAGCCCAATGGATACACATTGGAACTTGGACCATATTGGGTCTAGGTGGTCCTGTTGTGGAAATTTTTTTGATTAAAAATATTTTAAATAAAAAATTATATATAAATATATAAAGAGGTTTATGAAAAACTTGATTTTTTGTGTTTCGGGGATAGTCCCATATCAAAAAGGAGAGAAGAAATTATTTTCTTAATAAGCAGGGTGTTGAGTATCCTACTATTTGCTCGCATTGGAACACATGCACATGCATATGCTCGGTGTAAGGGCATGGGCATGTGAGGCAGTATGGTTGTAGATGCATTAGTGGCGCACTTTGTACTTCGCACGTGCGCATCGTGCCCCTGATGGCTGAATTTAGAGTGTTGTGGGTAAGAGGTCTAAGTTCAACATGTTTGCCTTATATAGGGGCTAAAACTAGCCATTTAAGAAGCTTGGTGTAACTGTTTATGCAATAATAAATCAGACCATGCGGAAACTATTGCATGTGGCTAGCACAATAGTCATAAATAGCTAGTATGTAACTTATTTTTCCACATGCGAAATGGTTAGAAACTATCAAATAACGGCTAGTTTCTCGCAATAGCCAGAAACAGTCAATTGGAATTATGACCCTGGACCAAAATGTCCAGCTACCCTAGCCTATATAAACTGAGCTTGGTTGGATCATTTCAATATCACAAAGTACTCAACTCACTTTCTCAGATGAACATGTAAAACTCCAAGTGTTCTCTGATCAAGCCAATAAGGTTCAATACGAACCTAAGCCGGCGAGTCCACAAGAACTAGACCAGTGTAGTGGTCTAAGCTAACAATTTTGTTTTTATCATTCTCTTCAAGTTAGGAATTTTCCTTTAAGTTTTTATCTGCCAACAAATTGTGTTTAAAGAGTTCCACTAGTGCTTTCTTCATGCTTACTGAACGCAAAATCACACACAGGTTCATCGTATCCTATAAGCTATTTGCCTACAACTTGTCAATACACTCAATTACTTTGAGAATGGTTAAATAATGCTTTAAAGACAATGTGATCACATATGCTTCAGCATGTCCTTAATATTTTTGGTTTATTTCCTTTTTTTTTTTTAATTTTTTTATTTTTATTTATATATATACAGTAATTATAAATCTGTAATTTAAGAATATCAAATTCTCAACACTCTTAAAGCGTTATTGTAATGGAACCAAATGCGTATCCTCCATCAAACTAATGAATCATGACTTGATTCATCTCGATTGGTTCGACAGAATCAAATTTACAAGATGGCAAGATAAGATATATTTTCTCCTAACATTATTAAATATTTACTAGACCTTGGATCCTAATCTTCAGTCGCTGCCTGAAGCAACCGATGATGACACGCCTAAACAAATTATTGCAAGCAACAAACGAGCTGAAGATGAACTACTATATCGTGGTCATATATTGAACGCGCTTTTTGATTGGTTGTATGATCTGCACAAACTAACTTCATCTGCAAAAGAAAATTGGACCATCCTAGATTTCAAATACAATGTTGAAGAAGAAGGTACTAATAAGTTATTAATAGTCAAGTACTTCAATTTTAACATGGTAAATAATAAACCACCGCTGCCCTAAATTCAAGAATTACAGATAATTGTAAATAAAATTAATGTAAGACCCGTAGCCCAACCCGTACCATTCCATAGGCTTCCGCAGTCATCCCCGTCAAATTCTGGCGACCCACGATCTGTAACCAGCATTTGTACGTAACCCTGAGTCGTATTCTGTATTCTAAAGTCGGCTCGACCCGAGAATTGTATCATTGCGACTGTATCGTCGTCGTGGTTCCAACGCTGCGTATTACGCGTCGAGGCGATACCCAGGCCGGGAGATGTGGGCCCGCATTCAATTCTAGGAAAACGCCGCGCGTTGCAAATGCCAAGAGAATCCATCACATCAATCACCTCACTTGTCAAAAGTACACCCATTACTCAACCCATTACTCTTCCCATTCTCAAGTACAAAAAGCAACCCAAAAAGTCAACTTTCCCATCACCTCACCATCCCTCTCTCCCATCACTCCCTTACATCACTCCTCTCTCTCTCACTTCACTTCATTCCAAGCAACCCATGAGAGCCAACGTCCAAGCTCTCCATGAGAGAACTAGTGTGGTCCACCTTCCTACCTCCCATCTCAACCATTCAATGATCATCTCCACCGTTGAAATGCATCCCTCGGAACTCTAGGATGCGTTGATGAAAGAAGAGGTCCAAGAAGATCAAAGGTGGGTGATTTTTGTATGATTTTGATGATTAGAGGGCCGACTCATGGTGGGACCCACTTGATGTATGCATTGTATGGAGGGACCCATAGTGGCGGGGTCCCTCCCATCTCCACCATCTCTTTCACCCTCTCTCTCTCTCTCTCTTGATGACTGTGTGGCCCACCTGATGCGTGTGACCTTATCCATGCAGTCCATTGATGTGGACCCCACCGTTCATGTGGGTCGTATGTGCATTGTCCAGCAGCGAATCGCTGCTGGACATGGATTGCTGGACATGGGAAAAATTCTCCGAAGCATGTGGGTCCACATGTGTGGACCCACCTCAGTTGTATATGGTCCATACACATGGGACCCACCTTCCATCCTAACCGTCCATTCGTTTGAATGGTGGGTCCCCACCATATGAAGTGGGTTTCATCCACGTCATGCATTCCTTGCCACGGCAGCAGCTACTGTTGTTGACGTCAGTGGACGGGTGGGGCCCACCTCCTATGACGTTTGTGATATCCAAGCCGCCCATTTGGTGGGGCCCATCTGCTGACTGACGTCAGCAGGTTATACGGGTCCCACGTGATATATGCGTAACATTCAAACCGTCCATCCATAGGCACCTTCAAATCTCAGGTGGAGCATGACAGCGCCAACGCCTGGATGTTGTTGCTTGTTATAATATAATATAATATAATATATGTTTATATATATATCTAGTGGGCCCCACGTGGGACCCACCCTGATGTATGTATCAAATCCACACTGTCCCTCCATTTCTCTAGAAAATTTTAGGGCCTGAGGCCAAAAAGGAGGCTGATCCAGATCTCCGTTAGGCCACACCACCGGAAGTAGTGGAGACATTGATGTCCATCGTTGAAACTTTTCCAGCGCCCATCTTGTGTTTATTTTCCATCTAATCTGTTCATAGGGTCACGCAAACTTGCATGTAGGGAAATACAAAGGACAGCTTGATCCCTGACTCCTGTGGGCCCCACTATCATTAATCAGTGGAGATTGAACGACTACAAATGGCTGGGGACTCACCTTGATGTATATATTATATTATATTATATTATATATATATATATATATTCTCCACCATCCAACAGTTGGACGGCGGCGCCTGCCTTGATTAGCATGGAATCTACACCGTCCACGTGGATTTTGGGGCCTGCCCCACTTGATGTATATGTTATCTCCACTCTCCGTTGTCTAGACAGTGGGGCCCACCCTGCACATGTGATATGTGTAGGGAGTGAGGCTTACCATGATGCGTGTTGCATTCATCCCGTTCATTACGGATTGGGTAGGTGTACCTCCTACCAGTAGCGTCATGTTGCTGTAGTGGCGCAATAGGCTCTGCGAGCCCCATCACGAGGTATGTATTATATTTCGTCCATCCCTCAGCAGTTCGTGGGCCCACCCCACACGTCTGATACGTGTGGGTGGGACCCACCCCGATGTATTTATTTTGCCCCACACCATCCATCTGTACGGTACAGGTGTGGGGTGAACAGTGATGTATGGGTCTAATCCCCATTGTCCATCCATTAGAGGATGTGGGCCACACCACGATGTATGTGTTTCTCCATCCATCCATCTGTTTTGGGACGAGGGGTCGATCCCACACGTGTGGGTAAGTGGACCCCATCTTGACTTATGTATTCTGTCCCCACACCGTCCGTTTGGAGGGTGCTACTTGGGACGCACCGTGATGTATGGATTTAATCCACACCGTCAGCAGGTTATGTGGGACCTACCTTGATTGCATGTATCGTATTCACACCATCCATCAAGGAAGGTGGACCACCCTGATACAGGTGCTGTCCAACACGTGGGCCACCTTAATGCATGTATTGTATTCGCTCCATCCATCTGTGCTGGACAATGTCTGGACAGTGTTGATAATGTTTGGACAGTGTTGGACAATGTTTAGATGATGCTGATTCACCTGGACAAAGGTTGGACAGTGCTGATCATCGTTAGTGGGCCAGGTGCCCCAAGGAACGATAGTGTACAGTGAAACACATGTTACACCTACCACCATTGAAATGGTTTTTGGTGTAGTCCAAGTCCACTTAAGGCCCATTGGTGCGGTCCATCCATGAAGCCCATCAGGATGTATTTTTGACCCATGTGCAGGGCCCACCTATTGTGAATTTGAAGCCCATGGGTTGTGGCCCATTGTGATGTATTTGAGGCCCATGGGAGAGGCTCAATGTGATGTATTCGAGGCCATGAGTGAGGCCCAATGTGATGTATTCGAGGCCATAGGCCCACTATATGTTTAACCCTATGTGGGCCACTCCTTAGGAGCAATGTTGGTTGAATGTCCACATTGATGGGCAATGATGGTTGGATGCCCACATTGTGACCTTCTCTTATGCCTTTTTAAGCCCATCCTCACCTATTGTCGTGGCCAGTTGCCGATTAGCGATCGAGGTCGATTATCATGACCAATTGTCGATTAGCGATCGAGGCCGATCATCATGACCGATTGCCGATTCCTATTGATATGACCGATGTTCCAATTCTGATTATCGATCGATTTCGATTGCCGTGATCGATTGTCGATTCCTATTAACGTGATCGATTTGCCGATTCCAATTATTGATCAATTTCGATTGTCGTGACTGATTGACGTGACCGATTTACCGATTCTGATTATCGATTGATTCCGATTGTCGTGACTAATTGCTGATTCCTATTGACGTCACCGAGTTGCTGATTCTGATTATCGATCGATTCCGATTGTTGTGACCGATTACCAATTCCGATTGACGTGACTGATTGCCAATTCTAATTATCGTGACTGATTGCTAATTCCGATTTGCCGATTCTGACTATCGATTGATTCTGATTGTCGTGACCAATTACCGATTCCGATTGACGTGACTGATTTGTTGATTCTGATTATCGATCGATTCTGATTGTCGTGATTGATTACTAATTCCGATTTGCCGATTCTGACTATCGCTGATTGTCGTGACCGATTGCTGATTTCGATTGACGTGATCGATTTGTCGATTCTGATTATCGACTGATTTTGATTGTCATGACCGATTGCCAATTCTGATTGACATGACTGATTTGCCGATTCTGATTATCTATTGATCTTGATTATCGTGGCCGATTGCCAATTCTGATTGACGTGCCCGATTTACTGATTCTGATTATCGATCGATCCTGATTGTCGTGGCTGTTTGTCAAGGCCGATTCCGATTTGTCGAGGCCGATTATATAGGCCGATTCCGATTGTCGAGGCCGATTATCGAGGTTGATCTCGATTGTCGAGGCCGGATATTAAGGTCGATTGACGAGGCCCAATGTGATGTATATGCGGCCCGTATTTGACGCCCGTTGTGATGTGTATTCAGCCCGTGTTTAAGGCCCAATGTGATGTGTGTGAGGCTTATGTGATGAGGCCTATTATGATGCATTTGAGGGTCAGGCAATGTAGCCCATTGTAATAAATGTTAGGCCCATGTGAAAGGCCCATCGTGATGTGTTAAGCCCTTGTGTGAGGTCATGGGTCCACTATATGTTAAGCTCTACGTGGGCCACTCCTTGGGGACGATGTTGGTTAAATGATCACATCGTCGAGGGCGATTTTCGATTTCGATTGTCGATGCCGGTTATTGATACCGATTATGAGTATGTGACAGCATAACATCATGATACATGCCTATACGCATCATCTAAATGTTTGTTATGAGATGTGATTGACCATTGCATATGTCATTAGGCAGGATGATATGAGACTCCCTGATAGGCGGAGGTTATCTCACATGAGTGCACGGCATGCGCAGGATTAATACATGACTAGATTGTATGACTCATGCATCTTGCATTGTGTTGTGATTACTGTACGCCCTAGTGACATCAGGGCCGTAGCCTTAACATGCATGTCGTGGATAGCCAGACGGGACACCGAAAATTTGTTCTAGCATCGGGTTGCCATAGATGGCCCTGGGTAAAAATTTCTAAACCCTCTTGATACCAGAAGACGCCCCAATGTAGAGACCGAGTGGATACATGAGCGCCAGAGTGTCGAATACCAGGAGGCCGCGTCTCCCATTGTGTCGTGGTCGGTTGGGAGAGGGTGTGGCCTTACCCGCTCGAGGATAGGGGGCATAGCTAGGCTGAGTCTGACCAGTTCGTAAATGGGTCCGCTATCAACGTGCCGGATAGGTGTTGACAAACTATTGGCCAGGCGGATAGTGAGGTTTCTTACGTTCACTTGGACTGTGCTGTTGGGAGAGGGGCAGTGCCATTTGGAGTGTACTAAACCCCTGTGATGATCCCAGAGAGGAACCGTACTGATATATGGACTTATTGAGTAGGAGTTGCATACTTATTCATTCATTCATTCACTATCCACTCGGGTTGGTGGTGCGCAACTATTTGTTATGTGTACCTTTGCAATGGCGAGAATTTCGTTTAGGGCGCGTGACTAACCTGAGATCAGGAGTTTACCACATCGAGTCTGACTATCCAAATGTAGGTATGAGACTGGTTTGGATAGAAGTCCCTTGTGACGGACCCCATAGCCTGTGATATTACGTACTATCATCCCGACTTCACACTTCAGTATGGTTATTCCATTTGCACCGCATATTATGGCATTTCAGGTTACTGTATTTCAACATTTACATAGTTTAGATACAACTAACGCTATTCGTAAACTCATCAGGAATTGCACATTGCATCGTATCCTCGGCATCTGATATTTGGTTCTTTATGACTCCTCATTTGCATAGTTGTTCTATATTGCATATTCTGATATTGATTGACTCATTAACTTGTCCGTATTTTCGTTTACTTTGTTATCGTATGATTTATGATCTTGTCAGTATTTCTGTTTACTCTGATAATTCATGATCTTGTTAGTATTTCTGCTTATTCCGATATTGTACGATTTATGAAATATCAGTATTTTCGGTATTGTATGATGATGGTATTGTATTGAATACTTAGCACTTACCTTGTGCACATACTTTCACCACCCTCTAAGCTTTCTATAAGCTTATGCATGATAGATGCATGCAGGTGGCGTTAGGTTGCAGCAGCGTTGAGCTTGGAGCGTGCAGCTGTCTTCTGGAGCTTTGATTTTGATATATATATTTCCCTTTCAGCATTGTACTCAAATGATTATATTAGTGGATATGTGATAATGATGTTGCCTTTATGTTTTGGGTATACTTGTGGTTATGCTTTTTATAAGACAAATTTATATTGGAAAATCCTCATTGTAGAAATCCCAGGATCGGAACCTGGCGTATGGTCGCTGGGAGGTGAGAATGGGGTACTACGAAGGCTATTGGCACCGGGTTCAGTGATCGGGATTCCTGTGAATTCGATTTTCGAGTTTGGGGTGTGACAATTAAGGCCATTAAAATTAATCTATCTGAATCATTCTAAGTTAGGGTTATTATCATAAAATTGTACCCGATGTGGAAAGACTACATGAAGAAGTTGTTGCATAAGATTGATGACTACACGCCGAAACAAATATACAAACATTTGAGAATCGAGGAAGAATCCCGCAATTGCGATAAGAAAGCTGAAAATGAGAACTCATCGTCCAAGGTACATGTAGTTGAAAAAACCCAAAACAAGAATCCTAAGAAGGACCATTTCCTTAAACCCAATAAAGGGAAATTCAAAAAAATACAGAAAGAACAACGGAAAGTTCAAAGGACCTTGCTATGTTTGTGGAAAAAACACGCATTATACTCGAGTTTGCTGATTTCGCAAAATCAAAGAAAGAAGCAAGTGCAGTGGAGGATGAAATAGTTGTCATGATCACTGAGGTTACACGATCCAAGGCAAAGTCCTCAGTTGGTGGTATGATGCGACTGCCGTAGTACTTGTCTACTACGACAGGCCAGCCTTCAAAACCTATGAGGATGTGACCAATGGTCAAAAAGTTTAAATGGGTAATGAAGTTTGATCAAAGGTCGTGGGCAAATGAACAGTGGAATTGGTTTTTACCTCTGGTAAGAAGGTGATCTTGACTAATGTGATGCATTTTTCAAACACGAGGCGAAACTTAGTTTCTAGAAATCTTTTAGGAAAACCTAAAATACGGGTAATGTATGAATCGGCAAAGCTGATGCTATCAAAGAATGAGAATTTTGTTAAAAAGGGATATGCTTGTAACGGAATGATTAAGTTTTCATTAAATAAAAGTAAAACTTCTACGTATATAGTTGAATTTGTAACACTATGGCATGGTAAATTAGCGCATATAAGATATAATACCTTAAAATTTATGACTAAAAATGGTGTAATATCATACACTGATTATGAGAATGATAAATGTGAAGTGTGCATACAGTCAAAAATGATAAAGAAGTAGTTTTCAAATATTGAGAGATCGTCTCAAGTATTGGATCTTGTGCACATTGATATTTGTGAGTTAAATGACATTCTTACTCGTGGAGGTAGAAAGTACTTTATAACCTTTATTGACGATTGCTTTAGATACGAGTATATATATACCTACTAAAGAGCAACGATAAAACGCTTAATATGTTCAAAGTATATAAAGAGAAAGTAGAAAATCTAGTATATAAGAAAATAAAAATTTGTCGGAATAACAGGGGAGAATACTTCTCTAGTGAATTCTCTAAATTCTTTCAAGAACACGGCTTAGTACACCAATGTACTACACTATACACACCACAACAGAGCAGTGTAACAGAAAGAAAGAGTAGGACCTTGGTAGATATGGTCAACTTAATGCTAATACAAGTAAAGTTGCCACTAAGTATATGGTGGTGAAGCACTGCTTGCAGCGTGTCACATTCTAAATAAAATTTTTCTAAGAAAAGTAAAACTTCATCATATGAGGTATGAAAAGGTAGGAAATTTAACCTATAAAGTGTGGGGGGGTCTTGTGTACTACATGACACTTAATCCCAAAAGAACTAAGTTAGGACCCAAAACTATTAAATGTGCCTTTATAGGGTATGTACAAAATAACAAAGTCTATATAGTTCTAAACTTAGAGTCTAAAACTATTATAAAATCCAGAGATATTGAGTTCTTTGAGAAATAACTATCCTTAGAGTTAAAGGATAATGAAGGTTAAACTCCTAGAAGAGAACTATTGAATAAATCTCCACGAGAGGTTGAAGCTTCTAGCGAACCTCGTTGGAGCCAGAGGGTGAGAGTAGAAAAGAGTCTTGACTCTGAAGAGATAGGCTCTCATCATATCCTTTTTCATCTCGTACAAGGTGACAGAGAGATATTATCAAGAAGATACCTATAGTAATGGCTATAGAAGATGACCCTAAAATGTTTAATAAGACTGTTTTCTAGAGACAGCTTTTTGGAAGGAAGCCATCGACGATGAGATGGAATCAATAATGTCAAATCAAAATGAGAACTAGGGAACTTACCTCCAAGTTCTAAATCTATAATGTGTAAGTGAGTATTCATGAAGAAATATCACACTGATGAGACTATACAAACCTTTAAAGCTATATTAATAACCAAGTAGTTTAGACAAAAAGAATGGATAAATTATTTTGACACATATTCTCCAGTAGTTAGAAAAATGTTAATTACGATTTTATTTACGCTAGCATCTAATATCACTTTACATCCACTAAATGGATGTAAAGACAACTTTCTTGACTAGTGACCTCAATGAGTACATATACATGGAATAAGGGCTCGTTCTAACAGGAAATGAGAAGAAAGTTTGTAAACTGATTAAATTTTTATATGGACTAAAATAAGCACCTAAACAGTAGCATGAAAAGTTTGATTTAAAAATACTATCTCATGGTTTCATGTATAATGGAGTTAACAAATGCATATATTCCAATGTTAGTGGTAACTGTATAACTATCATTTGTATGTATATTAATAACATGTTAATAATAAGTAATAAAATGGAAGGTGTAATTAGAAGAAATAAGTTTCTGTCTTCTGTATTGAGGAATATTAGATAAGTGGATATCATTCTAGGTATCAAAGTTAAGAAATATAATGAGGGTTATGTGCTGTGTCAGTCTCATTAAGTTGAGAAGATATTACATAAGTTTGACCATCTAAAAATAAAATAGGCAAAAATTCTATTTGATTCAAATATCAAGTTGAATGAGAATAACAAAAGTTGCACAACTTGAATACTCAAGTGTCATATGCAATCTAATGTATGATATGCAATGCACTAGACTAGAAATTGCATATGTTGTGAGTAAACTTACTAGATTTACTAGTAACCTTAGTGTGTAACACTGGAATGTAATTAGTAGAGTTCTTGGTTACTTAAAAATAACTAAAGACTTGGGGTTATTTTACTCAAAGTTTTCTGTTATATTGGAAGGATATGCGGATGCGAGTTAGATATTAAGTGTAGGGGATAACAAGTCCAATACAAGGTGGGTCTTCACCCTACGAGGTCAGTTGTATCTTGGGGATTTAAGAAACAAACTTGCATAACTCACTCGACTATATACTCTGAGTTAATAGCCTTATATGTGACAAACAAAGAGGCTGAGTGGCTAGCGGATCTTTTATTAGAAATCCATTTATATGTGAAGCATATACTAGCTATTTTACTACATTGTGATAGTGAAGACACATTGCCTAGAGCTTACAAAGACACTTATAATAGAAAGTCTAAACATATAAGTTTATGACATGACTATGTGAGACAATTAATTCAAGATGAAATCATTACAATTTCTTATGTAAAATCAAGTAATAACTTGACTGATCATTTTACTAAACCTCTAATGAGAGATGTAGTAAATACAATATCTAGATGGATGTTGTTGAAACTCTTCAACTAAAGTTCTACCAATGATGGAAATCCAATCAAAAATTTAAAAATATCTAAGTTCACATTCAATGGGTAAAAACAAGTTACTGATATATGGAAAGTTTCGGCATTAAAATTATATAAAACTCCATCCATAATAGATAGTGTTGGGCATTACAGATAGATGGTTGAGTCTTAGAGCTCTTAATGAAATCTAGAATAAAATGACAAGTGTCTTAATAGTAACAAAGATATTGCAATGATTTCAGCTATATGAACGTAGAGGTAGTGCCGTCTCTTATATGAGTTGGAGTTTCTCTCGTGATCGTTCAAGAAATAAGATAAGCACATGGCCATTAGTTGCGCTGAGTAAGATTTGTGGGAACTCTAATAACATAAAGTGAATATGTATATGGCACCAAGAATAACTGGTTTAAAACTGCGGCTACCAGGAATTTCGATAGAACTTTGAGGTATTTGCACTAAGAAAAGATTCAAATTGAAAGATATCTTTCTTTATGCATATAAGCCATTTCAGTCTGGCGATTTTTTTCTTTGAAAATAATTTTCAATCAAATGGGGATTGTTATGAAAAATGTTTTGATTAAAAATATTTTAAATAAAAATTATATATAAATATATAAAATCGTTTGTGAAAATTTTAATTTTTTGTGTATTGGGAATAATCCCATATCGGAAAGGAGAGGAGAATTTTTTTTCTTAATAAGTATGGTGTTGAGTACCTTACTATTTACATTGTCAATCAAAGGAGTACCGAGACTTGCGTGTTCTAGTGTGCACGTGCTTCCGCACGGGCACGCACATGCGCACAGGCTCGGGCATGGTCACAGTTATGGTGTTGGTCTTGGTCTCAGGCTTAGACTCGGTGCGAGGGCGTGGGCATGTGAGGCAGTGTGGCTATAGGGGTACTAGTGGTGCACTTTGCACTTCGCACGTGAGTATCATGTCGCGGATGGGTTGCTCCCTCGTGATCTTACATGAACTGACGTGAGACAGGTGCGACAATGGCTAAGAGAGATGGGTTAGGTTGTTGAATTCAGAGTATTGTTAGTAAGAGGTCTGAGAGAGACCTATCTGCCTCATTTAAGGGCTAAAACTAGCCGTTTAAGAGGCCTGGTGTAACTGCTCATGAAGTAATAAACCAGACCATGTAGAAACTGTCGCATGTGGCTAGCCCAATAGTCATAAATGACTAATATGCAGTTGGTTTTCCCACTTGCAAAATGGTCAGAAAGTGCTAAATAATGGCTAGTTTCTCACCAACAGTCAGAAACAGTCAATTAGAGTTATGACCCTGAACCAAAATATCTAGCTACCCTAGCCTATATAAACTGAGCTTGACTAGTTCATTTTAATATCACAAACCACTCTACTCACTCTCTCATATGAACCAGTAAAGCTATAAGTGTTCTCTGATCAACTCAACAAAGTTTAATACGAACCTAAGCCAACAAGTCTACGAGAACCAGATTAGTGTAGTGGTCTAAGCTAGCAATTTCGTTTTCTATCTTTCTCTCGAATTTGGGAATTTTCTTTTAAGTTTTCATCTGTGATCAAATTGTGTTTAAAGAGTTCCACTAATGGTTTCTTCGTACTTGTCAAATGTAGAACTACAAACAAGCTTGTTGTATCCTATAAGCTATTTACCTACAACTTGTCAATAGATTCAATTACGTTGAGAAGGGGTGAATAACTGTTTAAGAACACATGATCATACTTGCTTCAGCCTATCCTTGATTTTTTTATTTCTTTCTTCATTTTTTTCTTCTTTCTTTTACGGTAATTATAAATATGTAATTTGAGAATATCAAATTTTTCGGAGGTTCAGGTCATAAAAACGATACCTTAGACCTAAAGAGACCAGACTTGGCTATACCTGAACCAGACCAGTCCTGGCATGGCACTGTGGGACCGGACAGGCACTACACAGGTTAGCCCTGGTTCGGGCTCGGGCCAGGCAAAATCATAATTTTAATTAGACCTGTCTAGAACAGTTCAAAATCTAAGCAATAGCCAACCTCAGGCGTTGCAGGATTGCCGGTTGATAGCCGTAGTACTCACAGGCGAGAAATAATCAAAGATTGAGCGGCTATATAAAAAAGTTGTGATAAAGCCATTTTTCCCGCAAACATGTTACATATAATGTGTAGAATATATCGTTCGTGCAAAAGCTGACCGGTGCCATAATAATAACCTGAAATGAAATTAGTCATTTGCTTACTGGGTGGGCCACACTAATACAATGAGTCATGCCATTGGCTGACTGCTGTCCATTGATTTTGATGTTGTGTCCCTCTCAATGAGTGGATTGGCTTGATTTTTAAGAAAGCCATCATCATCATGGTGTGGCCCACATTTTCCAAGGATTGGATATTCTACAAATGTGATATGTAGGTTGCAAAAAATAATGGATGCCATCATTTCTCCCACGTAAGATGGGGCGCGGATTAAGCGAGGCAGGGGGAATAGCTTATTGGTCGAGGCCTTAACCGTGGGCCCATCTTGATGTATGTATTTTATATCCACGCCATCCATCTATTTTTCCAGATCATTTCACTATACTGTCCGAAAAATGAGGTAGATCCAAGTTTCAGGTGGACCACACTACAAGAAAACAATAGTGATTGAACGACCACCATTAAAAATTCTAAGGGTCCATTGTAAAGTTTATTTGTTATTCAATCTATTGATAAGGTCACACATATCTGTCTTAAGGGAAAACACAAAAAGAAACTTGATTAAAAAACTTTTGTGGCCCCAAGAAGTTTTTAACAGTGAGAATTCAACCCCTACCATGTGGTCCACTTAAGATTTGGATCTACCCCATTTTTTGAGGCTGTGCCTGAAAATAATTTGAAAAAAGAGATGGACCACATAGATATACAAAAACTACATTGAGCTAGCCCATAAGGTCAGGGCCTCACCCACCAAGTTATTACCCTTGTCTCACCTAATCCGCGCTCTATAAGGGGTCTACCATGCTCGGGCTGCAAAATCGCGGTGAGATTCAGGTTTTCATTTTGTAAAAGTGGAGACCATGGTATGCATCAAGCTATTACCCCTGTCTCACCTAATCCGCGCTCTGTAAGGGGTCTACCATGCTCGGGTTGCAAAATCGCGGTGAGATTCAGGTTTTCATTTTGTAAAAGTGGAGACCATGGTATACATGTTTACGCATGAGCTCTTCAATTATGATAACTTACGCCCAACATGCTTTGTCCGGATCTTCGTCCGTCCTTTCCACATTGGTTGGAGTGGTCTCTAAAATCTCTTAAATTGAAAGATTCTAGCCATTAAATTTTAGACAGGTTAGGTGAATGTGGACCATTGCTTTATTTCTCTTTTGTTTTAACATTGTGATACAAATTTAAAAGGTAGGTTTTCCCATTAAAAGAGATATCAGGTATGGGACACCAATTTATGAAGAGTACCGTACCTCATGATATGTTGTATATCCACTCCGTCCATCTATTTTTACAGCTCATTTTAAGACATGGTCCCCAACATTAAGCATATACAAATCTCAGGTGGACCATATCACAACTTCATAAGAAAACAATGATGTCTGAATGCTTACCATTTAAAACTTCCCAAGGCCCACTTTAAGTAGATCCATAATGTTTATTTGCCATCCAACCTGTTGAGAATGTCAAACAGAACTAGATGAGGGTAATATATAAATATTAGCTTGATCCAAAACTTTTGTGGCCTACAAAAAGCTTTTAATGGTTCTTTTTCACTAGTGTGGTCCCCCAGAGATTTGGATCTGCTTAAGTTTTGGAATAATGTCCTCAAATGACATGTAAAAACATATAGATATGAAACATATTCATCAAGGTAGGCCCACACAGTAAGAGTAACATCAACTGAGCTGTTAGCCAGGTAATAGCTAATCCGCTCCCATTTTATATGAAAGAGAAATACACAACAGAGAGAAGCCACATGGTATAACATACAGGTACAGACATTTAGTCTCGAGATTTTTGGTGAATTGACTTTCAGTGACAATGAATATCATGTCAACAGTTTGGATCATCTAAACGTGACCTACTAGTAGAAAATGGCAATCTGGGCAAATACCGTACAACCTATTGCCAGTCCGTTGTGTGCTGATTGAAACTTCGATACTTGGATGAATGATACACGGACACTTCGAAATTGTATACTTTGTGTAGCTAATTAGAAATTCAAATTCAACTCTTCAAATTAAAGTTCACGGTTAGATGTATGGTGAAAAAGTTACCATTATTTGATTCCCTAACTATCACATTAATAAACATTTATTTCATGGTTGAAAAAAAAAAGAAAAAAAAAATTCAAAAATCCTATTTCAAAAAATAATTGTCTACACATCCACAATAATGATTGTTCAACTAATTCAATTACACCATCCTAGTATATCTATTCTACCTTTTAATGAAGCTTTTTTTGGATGTAGACTTTTATATGGTTTCTTATACTACTTTGGTATATTTATAAGCTAGCAAGGTTTTTTTTTTTTTTTTTGTTAAAATTAAAATACGCACTCATGAATAGTGCGATTTCATCATAATGGATACTTATCCTTGATCTCATTTTGAAACTGTTGTGAGTCTACCACTGAGGTATGAGTAATGACCCATGTAATCGCCTTGACTTTTGAGAATGGAATCAACTAAGGTCTTGAGAGAGTTTTCTATCTTAGTTTATATATATATATATATATATATATATATATATATATATATATATATATATATATATATTCCTCTATGTACCATCTTATAACCTACTGTCGTATGCCCATCATATCCCATAGTCATGATTAATCATCTGAAAATAAATCTAAACTGTTAATTTTATAAAATAATGCAATCTATTATTTAATCAAAATGATATACAAAACTAGTTTAGTTGACCATGTTAATTAATTGTTTCAATTTGCTGGTAAAGGCCCTAGATCTTTTGTTAAGAATCGTAATCCTCACTTGAACATGATTGACCATTCAATTTATCATGATCCACCTAAGAGACTTACATATTGATAAATCACAGCAGCAATCGATCAAATTTCACTAGGACCTAAATCCTCTCACTATCATGAAATGACAAAAAATGGATTATTTGACTTCATTTGACACTTGATCAGAGTAGATACATAGTTGAAAACATGTTAGGTAGCTAGACAATTGATGGGTTAGATTGGCCCACACACATCAGCCAATTAAAAACCTACCCTAGGATAGTCAGGTTTGAGCTTGCGGCCACTAGGTGGTTAGTTTTGATTAAACCTGACTAACCTTTCCCGATTTTAATAAAAATCGGTTACCTGTTGGCTAGTTTCGATCAAAACCGAGCTTCCTTCAGGCCAAAGGCAGGTTTCTATCTACTGGACCAATCACAGCTTCACTGCCATTCCAATTTGTTTTGATTTTTCCAGCCTTCCTCTATGCGTAACGCCTTAAAAATCGGCACTCGAGTACATAGACTCCAGTTTCAAGTTCCCAGGTGTTAACTTGATAAAATGTACATGTGTCCTTATTCTAATACACATTATGTCCACATATGAATAATCAGAATTGCGCAATATAGCTTAGCGGAATCAAAACGAGGTAGAGATAATAAAAATTAATAGATATAGGGCAAACAATTAAAATATAATTGAAAAGTGGTGTCCGCCTAAATGAGGATTATACAAGCCACAATATACATACCCAAGATAGTTAAAGTCTAAGGTTTTTAGTTTACGCCCAAGCCTATAAAACATAATGGTGATGGCATAAGCCGATCTAAGCCTACTTTTCTGAAGTCTTACTAGTACTTGAATCAAATATATGCCTGGTTGGTGTTTTAAAATACGGTCTCAGATGAGAGTGAGCATCTAACTTAAAGGTTTCATTAGTTCTAAGTTACTCATGTTATCAACCCAATTAGCGTAGTAATGATAAAACAAGAAATTAAACAATTTCTAATACTCTTGTTAAATGTACGAATGAAATTATGAAATGATACATGCGCCTTACAATCCAACACTCCTTCACAAGCAATTTCAACGCCTATTTCGTAAATGCTAAAACTCTCTCACAAGCGACTCAAACGTGAAATGACAACTTATTCTAGGGTATGCATGATTAGTCAAGTGATTATTAATTTCAATTCATACAGTATATTGTCAAAGTTAAGATACCAACGTCATATCACAAGTCCTTATTCAAATCATGTAGCTCATTGCGGCAAGTTGCAGCTCCTTACCGGTGTCTCTTGATCCAAATTTAGTTATAACCCCATTTATATCACTAATCAATAATTCTAAAGAGATTACATGATATCCAAAGGTATGAGTATCAACCCGTTATGAGTTATCACCCAAACACCAAGTATGATAACTCAATTCTGAGGTGTAGGCTTGTCACGTAAAACTAAATCATCACAAAGGGGCTGGTCATCCAATTTCATTCATGCCTGGGTCGTTCGAATGGTACTCTGGCATGGAACCATCGGCAGAGTAATTTGATGGGGGTCATTCGAACAATGATCTATCATCTCCATTAGTGTTCACTGGTCACTACGGGGAGGATCGTCACCCCAGCGTAGGCCGACAGCTCGGACACGCTGTCTCATACCACCATGCTTAGCTCATGAGTCATAGTGGGATCGTATTGCACTAACGGTTATGAATGGACTCATCCACTAGGAACAGAGTATCTTAAATTCGATTTAGTTATGTCATACATTGTGAACATATATAATCAACCAGCTAGTGGATTAATTTGATTGATCTGGGAGAACCCCCATGTAACCGGTATTGAGTGCAAGCATCCCATGTAGTTTAGTTACTGTCAGTCGTCCGTGTTCAAACTGGGTCGATCGAACAAGCCTAGGGTAGTGACCTAACTTGGGCCATCCCTTGGTTCGGGTGGTTTATTGACTGACCCAACATCATATGCAATTCTAAATATCACTGAGGGTTAAAAATTTGTTAGGCAATCATGATAAGATTTCATGTGAAGCCTAAATTTAATAGCACAATCACTCAAGCATTTCATCGAACATGTAAACATCAATAACACATACAATTGCATATGCATTTCATCAAATATGTGAGCATCAATAATATAAAACAATTATATAGGCATTTGATCGAACATATAAGCATCAATAAAATAACACATTCAATCACTTAGGCATTTTATCAAACACGTGAATATCCATAAGCAAGCAATAACACATGTTGCGATCAAATCGAAATGTGAACATGTTATCATACACCAAGCTATACACAATCAACAAATCATTAACTGAGAGCATCAATGGTCGATAAATGTAATATAGAAATAATGGTCTGCACCTTTAAGAAGGAATCTCCGATTGAGCTCCTAAGGTTATGAATTTGGGGGAAAACGATTCCAACACCAATTTCAAAGTAATTAGGTGAGACTTATGCAATTTAATTTAGAAAAACTTAGGTTTGGAAGTAGGGTTCGTTTCTTACCTCTCAATCATGATTGGGATGGATTTAGTAGAGGAGAATGGTCGAGGCTAGGGCCTGGTCGAAGGGAATCCATTAAGGACACTCCAAGATATCCCTCACAAGATCTTCCTCCATCTCTCTTTGTCTCTTTCTCTTCAAGGCAAAATTCGTATGGGAAGAGGGGGTGCCCCAAATGAAGGCTTTATATAGTGCCAGAAGTGGTACAAATAGCCCTGAGGGATATGTTTTCATTATACTAACCTTATGGGAGTGCGTTTCTAACCTTTGGGCCCACTACAGGGTATAGGGGTTGATATACACCACATAATAGTTAGCCCTAATGATGATCTTGTAAGTGCTATACTTTATATCCCTGTTTGTTGTCAAATTTGTGATGCCAAAATCACTGTTATGTTATATATAACCTGCTTAAGTGAAGCTCTCTCAAGGATCAACATACATGAACAAGCTAAGCTCACATCAAGCAAAGCTCTCAAGTACAAGACTCAAGATCTTGAATGACTCAAGATCTTGAATGAAAGAACTGCTCACAAGACTCAAGCTGAAAAGAAAAAGAAAGTACAAGGCAAGACTCAAGCTGAACTCAAGACTCAAGTTGAAACTCAAGCCACTTTCATGATTGAGCTACTTCAAGGTTTAGTCTACATCAAGACTTCAAGGCTCATTCTTCATGGTCTCTTGTTTCAATGTCCATACTTCATGATTGAGGTTTGTTTGACCATAGGATGACCTTAGAAGTAGGTCATTTCGGATACATAAGTCGAATGTTATTTTACATGTGATTGGTCTGTTTCGACTAGTCCTAGGTCTGCTTCGACTAGTCCTAGACTTGCTTCGACCGGTCTAAGAAATTCCTGGATCGATCGTAAGTTTGTTACAAATTCGGATAAAACTGTTAGTCTTCGACTAGTCCTGAACTGCTCGACCTCGTAGGAACAAGAGTTTCGCATCTTCGACCGATCGTAGAATCTACGACTCGAAGTCCAACGAGTCTTTGCAGGAACGAGTCGAAGGAAACCTACGACTGGTCGTAGGTGACCTACGACAATCGTAGGAGGGCTACGACCAATCGTAGAACGGTCAAAGCAAATCCCGCCGAATTTTTCAAATATCTGATAGAGCTTCGACTAGTCGTAGAGCACTCTAGACCATCGAAGACCCGATCTTTTCACTTATAAATAGTGCACGAATCTCGAAGAAATCATCGATTTAATTATAGTATTCAAGCCAATCTTCGTCGAACTTCCGAGAGATAATTTTGTGCTCCATCTAAGCTAAGTGTGCTTATTTAATATCTTCTTTCCTTAGCTTTATTTTAATTGATTTTGTTTCGTATATTCAATCCGATTTGAAAAGAGGAATTGTTATTCCCTTTCTTTGGAATCAAAATCAATTAAGGCAAGCCCTTTTTGGTTTAATTTTAAATCATTTAGAACTAGAACCATTGTAATCGAGTACTGGACATTGAACTTGGACATTCAATCATCTTCTTTGATTTGGTTCTACCGGTCTGCTACAACGAAGAAGATTTTCAGGTATTTTACATATTGTAAATTCCTTTCTATTATTTTGGTTTCTTTCAAGATTTGCCGAAAAAATCTTGTTATTTTGGTTATCTGAGGAAAGCCAGGAAAACTCAGAAGTGGGGGTTTTTAATTGTGTAAGCCCACATACAAAGACACAATTGTAAGGGTTTTGGGTGAACCGGGAAAACCTATTTTTATTGAACGCTAATATCCCCTGTGTGAGGATATTAGGAGTGGAGTAGCTTTTGTGTGGCTGTTGTATAACAGAAGGTGAAAACACAGGAGAAACACTATAAATCCTTTGAGTTGTGGTTGATTGATTTATTCTTTTAATTGTTTTTATTCTTTTTGTGGGATGTATGTATGGTGGTGAATGTTGTAATTATTTCAAGCTTTGTGAGAATGTTGTAATAGCTTAGAATTTACTTTCTGCTATTCCTTTATAAGTTTGTTTTTCAATTTCATTTTGAAAGTTGTTCCAGCAAGGTTGCCCTGCCATTTTTATGGTGTATGGCTGTCCCTAGAACAATACATCTTTAATTACAAGTTATTTCAATTCAGTTCATATTTGTTTTTGTATTCCTCTTCGATTTGAGACTTGATACAAAGACCTTTCTAGAAATAAGGTTGTCCTACCATAAACTCTGTTTTGGTGTAAGGTTGTCCTTAGAATAACGTTTGTATCAACCTCTCAAGATCTGAATTTTGAGGTTGTTTTTCTTTCTTGCATTATTATTTAATTTGGCTATCATTTTCTTTATTATTCCGCTGTTATAAGTTTTTATTTGGCATTGTCCTATTCACCCCCTCTAGGACATATAGCTTGGCCTTTTCAAGTGGTATCGAGCCTAATAGCTCCTTTTAATTCTTGGATTTAATTCGAGCTAACGATTTAAGCTATTCGATGTCAAATTTTGATAGCCTTACATTCACTAGGACTCCAAGCTTAGATGGCTCAAACTATGCTTCTTGGAAAGCCGTAATGAGGATCTTCCTCAAATCAATGGATGAAAATGTGTGGCAAGCCACGGTACCGAATGGAATCCTCCTATCATGGAAGTTACCGGGGTTGATGGTTCAAAGTCTATGAAAACCACACCATATTACCAATGGACCACCCTTCAGAAAAGTGAGAGTAGTGCAAATGCTAAAGCACTAAATGCAATTACTTGCGCACTATCACCGGATGAGTTCAAAAGAATCATTTCTTGTGATACTGCAAAGCAAGCTTGGGATACATTAGAAATGACACACGAGGGTACTACAATTGTCAAACAATCTAAAGTCCAACACCTCACAACCAGATTTGAAGAAATTCATATGGAGGAAAATGAGATGTTTATGGACTTTTACACTAGATTGAATGACATTGTAAACTCAATGTGGGGTCTTGGCGATAAAATCCCAGAAAGTAAAGTGTGTGCAAAAATACTACGCTCACTTCCTGAACGGTTCAATTCTAAAGTAACCGCAATCCAGGAACTTCGTGATACGGATAATATGAGGGTTGAAGAACAAGTTGGTTCTCTACAAACCTACGAGTTAAACTTTAAAGCTCCTAAAGGTAAATCTATCGCGCTAAAATCTTCTAAATGTAATTCAAAAGAAAATTCGATTCAGAAGATGATATGGCTCTTTTGGCTAAAAATTTTACAAGATTTTCAAAAGCAAGAAAAGGGTTGATTTTCAAAAATCAAATGACAAAAAGAAGTTTAGACCCAAATCTCGAAAATCTTTGAAAGATAGTCAATGTTACAACTGTCTAGAATATGGGCACTTAGCAAATAGATGTCCTAAAAGGGACAAACCCAAGAAGAAGGGTATGTTGGCTACATGGGATGAATCATCCGATTCTGAAGGTTCTCCTGAATCAGAAGATTATGAAACTGAGTCGGGCAATGAGATTAAAGCTCTTATGACTCTAGCCAAATTCACATTTTCAAATAATGACTCTACAAGTGAAGAAAATCTCAATAGTGAATGTGAAAATGAAGATGATCTTCAAGATGCTTACAATGCCCTATATAAGGAAAGTTGTAAAATTGTTACAAACTTAAACTTCAAAAAGAAAAGTTTTCTAAACTCAAAAATTGTTTTGAATCGCTTGTCTTAGAAAAATCACAAATTTCAGATAATTTTGAAAAATCAAAATGCGATTTGGAATTTAAAAACTCTCAAATTGTTGATTTAAAATCTGAAATTGAGAAACTTAAAACTGAAGTTTCCTCTCTTCGAGTTTAAAGGACACATGGAAATATGCCCAAGGTAATCCAAAGTTAGAAAAATTGTTATCCGGATCAAGAAAATGTGGCGATCGATCCGGTTGGGCTATGATAAAAATCAACCTCCTAAACAAAAGTATACTCCTCCTATATTTGTTAAAGGAGAGTCCTCAAACTCAAAAGGAAAAGTACTTATCAAGATTTTTCTAAAAATTCAAAAACTTTTCAAAAACCTAGAAACAGCCATGTCAACTTTAATCAGAATCGAAATCCACTAGCTGAAAAGATAGTTGATTTACTCAAGGAGCTATTAAAATCTAACTCTATAGGTCATTCCTACAAATATACACAAAAGAAGACCAACTATGTTCCTAAACCCAAAACAGTTATGAAATGGGTTCCTAAAGTCACCTGCTTGGTTGCTCACACTGCTTTCAAAGCAACAAGTCATTCAAAGTAGTACCTAGACAGTGGATGCTCCAGGCATATGACAGGTGACAAAGCTTTATTCACCGATCTGAAAGATATGACTGATGGTTCAGTCACATTTGGTGATGGAAGCAACTGCAAGATTTTAGGCCAAGGTACGGTTCAACTTTTTAATCTTCCGGTGTTTAAAAATGTTTTATACGTTGAAGGCCTAAAGCACAACTTGCTTAGTATATCACAAATATGTGATAATAACCATAATGTTCGGTTTTCTAATCAAAGTTGTGAGATATTAAATAATAAGGGTTCTGTAATATTAACTAGACGTAGAACGTCTGAAAATTGCTATATTATTAGTGAATCCAGCTCATCTAATCAAACATGTTACATGGTCCATACAGACGAGACTGATTTATGGCACAAACGTCTTGGACATGTACATTATCGAAATTTATATCGATTGAGCAAACGAGAACTTGTAAGAGGTTTACCCAAACTTCAGAAATTAGATAAAATATGTGGTGAGTGCCAGATAGGCAAACAAACAAAGAACTCACACAAAAAGGTGAATTCAAATACCACATCAAGACCACTCGAACTTCTCCACATGGATCTGATAGGACCTACCAGAACAGAAAGTCATGGTGGGAAAAAGTATATCCTAGTAATAGTTGATGACTTTACCAGATTCACTTGGGTAGTCTTCTTAAGGGATAAATCTGAAACCCTTGAAGAAGTAAGAAAAGTTCTCAAAAGGATTCAAACTGAAAAATCCTCTCAAATCAGTAAAATTCGTAGTGATCATGGATCTGAATTTGAGAATAGCAATTTTGAGAAGTTCTGTACCGACCAAGGAATATTACATGAATTCTCTGCTCCCAAAACTCCTCAACAAAATGGAATTGTAGAAAGGAAGAATAGGGTGCTTCAAGAAATGGCTAATGTCATGTTGAATAGCATGAAGCTCTCTAAAAATCTTTGGGTCAAAGCAGTCAACACAGCTTGCTATATTATTAACCGAGTCTACACAAAAAAAGATAATAATAAGACGGCTTACGAATTGTGGTTCAATAAAAAGCCTACTGTTAAATACTTTCGAGTTTTTGGCAGCAAGTGCTATATTTTACGTGATCGTGAAAATTTGGGAAAGTTCGATACGAAGAGTGATGAAGGTATTTTTCTAGGATACTCTTTAAACAGTCGAGCTTATAGGGTCCTGAACAAAAGGACCGGTGTGATTCAAGAATCCATCAATGTTGTCATTGATGATCATTTAAACACACCAACTTCTAATTCAGATAATGATGAAGTACTAATCATTGATAAACCCGATACTTCATCAAATCAAACTGATTCTGAGTTGAGGACTGTTAAAGATCATCCAACCACACAAATTCTTGGAAACCCTCTCACCGGTGTTCGCACCCGTAGACAACTTGAGGATATATGTAATTATGTATGTTTTACATCCCAAATTGAACCATCTAACGTAAAAGAAGCGCTCACTGATGAGAACTGGATTGTTGCGATGCAAGATGAACTCAACCAATTCATAAGAAATGATGTTTGGTATCTCGTACCAAGACCTAAAGATAAACACATCATTGGAACAAAATGGATTTTCAAAAATAAGTCTGATGAACGTGGAAATATAATTAGAAACAAGGCTAGACTGGTGGTACAAGGTTATACTCAAATTGAAGGGATTGATTTCGATGAAACCTTTGCACCAGTAGCACGTCTTGAATCTATCAGACTATTTATATCCATTGCATGTTTTAAAAAGATAAAGATCTATCAGATGGATGTAAAAAGTGCTTTTCTAAATGGCGATTTACATGAAGAAGTCTATGTTGAACAGCCAATGGGATTTGAAGATTCCAAAAATATTGATCATGTGTATCGGCTTAAAAAGGCACTTTATGGATTAAAACAAGCACCTAGGGCATGGTATGAGAAACTAACGAAATTTCTTTTAACTCATAATTTTCAAATGGGATCTGTTGATAAAACTCTGTTTGTTAAAAAACAAAATGATCATATCTTAATGGTACAGATTTATGTTGATGATATCATTTATGGATCAACTTGTACTAACTTGACTACTGAGTTTGCAGATTTGATGAAATCACAGTTTGAAATGAGCATGGTTGGGGAATTGACTTATTTCCTTGGATTGCAAGTAAAGCAACAATCAAGGAATATTCATTTCTCAATCTAAGTATGCCTTGAATCTAATCAAGAGATTTGGATTTGAGAATGGCAAGAATTTCGATACTCCTATGAGTACTACCGAAACTATCAAAAGACTCTAATGGTAAACATGTTGACTCTATACTTTATCAGAGTATGATTGGTAGTTTGTTATATCTAACTGCTTTTAGTCATGATATTTCTCTTATTGTTGGTTTTTGCGCAAGATATCAATCGGATCCAAAAGAATCTCAATTGATTGCTGCGAATTATTAGATATGTCGCAAGTACTGTAAATCTCGGTCTCTGGTATCCTCATGAAACCAATGTTCAATTAGCTAGGTACTCGGATGTTGATGGTAATCTAGATGATAGAAAATCAACCGGTGGTGGTTGTTTTTATTGGAAATTGTTTAGTTTCTGGTTTAGTAAGAAACAAAATTCTATATCACTTTCAATAGCTGAAGTTGAATACATTGTAATGCATGTACACAGCTTGTCTGGATGCAACGAATGCTAAGTGATTATGGAATTAAACAGGATTCTATGTTATTACATTGTGATAATTCCAGTGCGATAAATATTTCAAAAAATCCTATTCAGCATTCTCGTACTAAGCACATTGACATTAGATTTCATTATATAAGGGAATTAGTAGAAGAAAAAGTTATATCTCTAGAATATATTCCTACCGAAGATCACCGAGCTGACATTTTCACAAAACCTCTTGATAAAAGCAGGTTCAAAAAGATGAAATTTGATCTTGGCATGTGCATTTTAAATTGATAATTTATGCCTTCTTGTATAATATTGTATATATTTGTTAGATTGTATTTCAATTTTTGTAAAAATTGCTAGTAAATTGAATTTTTGGGGTTTATACGACCAGTCGTGAGTATACACGACCAGTCGTACTACGACCGGTCGTAGATACCCACGACCAGTCGTGGAGCACGGGTTTCACTTCAAATGGTATCCATGCTATCTCAAATGGTACTCAAATTTGTTTACCTTCCTTAATCTGTCATTTCATTCTTCAGTTTCGACTCCATCCTGGTCATAGTGACATTCCATTTGCATACTTTATGACTGTATTGGCTACTCATATGTTAGTTGATATGCCTGTTGATGAAGCACCAATCCATCATCTGATCTTCAACAATACAAATATTAATAAGATGAAGTTGGATCTGCTTCCTGAACAAGGTGGTGGTGTTGATGGTGGTCCTGAAGAAGCTGGTGTTGATATTAATATGGATGATATTTTTGAGGAACTGGATTCTGACTCTGCTAATGATCCAGATTTTGTACCATCTGATGTTGATGCACGTTTGAGTGCATTAGAAGATAAAGTTGAGAATATTAATGTTAAGTTGGAGAACATGTCTATTGCTCATGATTTGCAATTCAAATACATGCGCAAATATCTTAGGCGCCTGAACAAAGGCATGCACCAACTTGATCCTTCTATTCCTGCTCCATCTTCAAGTTCTAATTCTGACTAGTTTCTATGAGACTTTTGGTATGTAATAACTTTATTACTTTGCTCTTGTTTGATTGAGTTTGAGTTGGATTCTATGTTGGATATTTGTTTTTCATGTAATATTTATGCTGGATATCTGTGATGCTATCTTGAGTATCTCTATGACTCTTGTGCTATACTCTATTTCCTCCTCATGTTTACTCTCATTCCTTTATTTAGTTCTCCTTTGTCATCTTGTGACGATTGTGAGAGGAGTAGCATTGGTTATGTTACTCAGGGGGAGTGGGGTGTCAAGAAGAATATATGTTTGATCTTGTTGAATGTTGAAACTGGTTGAATGTTAAATGTTGATTTGCATGTATTAACCAGTTGTTTTACTTTTGTTTGGTTATGTGTTTTGTCACTAATTTGACAAAGGGGGAGATTGTAAGTGCTATACTTTATATCCCTGTTTGTTGTCAAATTTGTGATGCCAAAATCACTGTTATGTTATATATAACCTGCTTAAGTGAAGCTCTCTCAAGGATCAACATACATGAACAAGCTAAGCTCACATCAAGCAAAGCTCTCAAGTACAAGACTCAAGATCTTGAATGACTCAAGATCTTGAATGAAAGAACTGCTCACAAGACTCAAGCTGAAAAGAAAAAGAAAGTACAAGGCAAGACTCAAGCTGAACTCAAGACTCAAGTTGAAACTCAAGCCACTTTCATGATTGAGCTACTTCAAGGTTTAGTCTACATCAAGACTTCAAGGCTCATTCTTCATGGTCTCTTGTTTCAATGTCCATACTTCATGATTGAGGTTTGTTTGACCATAGGATGACCTTAGAAGTAGGTCATTTCGGATACATAAGTCGAATGTTATTTTACATGTGATTGGTCTGTTCTTCGACCAGTCTTAGGTCTGCTTCGACTAGTCCTAGACTTGCTTCGACCAGTCTAAGAAAATCCTCGACCAGTCGTAAGTTTGTTACAAATTCCGGATAAAATCTGTTAGCCTTCGACTAGTCCTGGAATCTGTTCGACCAGTCGTAGGAACAGTGTTTCTGCATCTTCGACCAGTCGTAGAATCTACGACTCGAAGTCCAGCGGGTCTTTGCAGGACCTACGACCAGTCGAAGGAAACCTACGACCAGTCGTAGGTGACCTACGACCAGTCGTAGGAGGGCTACGACCAGTCGTAGAACGGTCAAAGCAAATCCCGCCGAATTTTTCAAATATCTGTTAGAGCTTCGACTAGTCGTAGAGCACTCTAGACCAGTCGAAGACCTGATCTTTTCACTTATAAATAGTGCACGAATCTCAGAAGAAATCATCGATTTAATTATAGTATTCAAGCCAATCTTCGTCGAACTTCTGAGAGATAATTTTGTGCTCCATCTAAGCTAAGTGTGCTTATTTAATATCTTCTTTCCTTAGCTTTATTTTAATTGATTTTGTTTCTGTTATTCCAATCTGATTTGAAAAGAGGAATTGTTATTCCCTTTCTTTGGAATCAAAATCAATTAAGGCAAGCCCTGTTTGGTTTAATTTAAAATCAATTAGAACTAGAACCATTGTAATCGAGTACTGGACATTGAACTTGGACATTCAATCATCTACTTTGATTTGGTTCTACCGGGCTGCTACAACGAAGAAGATATTCAGGTATTTTACATATTGTAAATTCCTTTCTATTATTTTGGTTTCTTTCAAGATTTGACATAAAAATCTTGTTATATTGGTTATCCGAGGAAAGCCAGGAAAACTCGTAAGTGGGGTTTTTTAATTGTGTAAGCCCACATACAAAGACACAATTGTAAGGGTTTTGGGTGAACTGGGAAAACCTATTCGTTAGTAAACGCTAATATCCCCTGTGTGAGGATATTAGGAGTGGAGTAGCTTTTTGTGTGGCTGTTGGATAACAGTTGGTGAACACACAGGCGAACCACTATAAATCCTTTGAGTTGTGGTTGATTGATTTATTCTTTTAATTGTTTTTATTCTTTTTGTGGGATGTATGTATGGTGGTGAATGTTGTAATTATTTCAAGCTTTGTGAGAATGTTGTAATAGCTTAGAATTTACTTTCTGCTATTCCTTTATAAGTTTGTTTTTCAATTTCATTTTGAAAGTTGTTCCAGCAAGGTTGCCCTGCCATTTTTATGGTGTATGGCTGTCCCTAGAACAATACATCTTTAATTACAAGTTATTTCAATTCAGTTCATATTTGTTTTTGTATTCCTCTTCGATTTGAGACTTGATACAAAGACCTTTCTAGAAATAAGGTTGTCCTACCATAAACTCTGTTTTGGTGTAAGGTTGTCCTTAGAATAACGTTTGTATCAACCTCTCAAGATCTGAATTTTGAGGTTGTTTTTCTTTCCTGCATTATTATTTAATTTGGCTATCATTTTCTTTATTATTCCGCTGTTATAAGTTTTTATTTGGCATTGTCCTATTCACCCCCCCTCTAGGACATATAGCTTGGCCTTTTCAGATCTACACATGGATATGATTGGCCCGCCATTCGATGCGCTAATCGACGGGTATAATTAGAAGTATGTTCGATGATCATCGATAGTCGATCGGGGCCCCGATCGTACGAATATATGCAAGGTATTAATTTAGATTGTTGCCCTAAATTTAGTTATGATCTAATGAACCAAAAACCACAACTTGAACATAGACCGAACGTAGACATGTAACTTAAGTTCTTGATTAATTTCAGAAATATTCACACATCTCATGTACTAATATGAATGTCTTTCAATTGTCTCAGGTTTAGTGGCCCACTAATGAGCAGTTTAGAACTTATTTGGATAATCATGACATTTCTGGAATGAATTGGGTATCGAGATTTCTTGTGCACAATGATTAGAATTTGAATTATGTAAGTTCATATTGTGGCCTATTCGTAACTAGTGAAAATGGCGATTCGATCATAACCACCATAAACCATGGGTTTTTAGGCTAAAAGGATAACTGGGTCAGTTTGGTTTGTTAATTAAGATATGGTTCCTACTTATTTCGACTTTTGGTAGGTCTTTATTTAAATACGGTTGTCTTAATTAGTCAGTGATAGGTCGGAAGATTTGGGCTTTATGTGAACAAATCACGAGGCTAATCCCGATGTTTAAGTGATCGGGCAGATTCGTTGGCTTCTTATGGTTGTTTAATCGAATTTACGCGGTTCTTTACTAGTACTACCCACGTATAGGCTCACCTCGAGCATTAAGGGTCAATAAGTGACAATGTACGCAGTTAAATAAAAAATTTTCGAGGATTTTTGAAAATTCAAAATAGTAAAAAATCAGGATGTTATAATCTATCTCCCTTAAAAATAATTTCATCCCCGAAATTGCCTAATATTAATATGTAGAGATATGCTAATTTCATATGCCTAAGTTTCTGATGATTTCACGTTTATATATTTGTTAGGGCGTATACTAAGTACATGAGTCTGACTTATTACAATCTACCCCCTTAAAAGTTTTCACCTTTGAGGTTTAAGAACATACATTAAAATCATTATTATTGCATTAAGTGTTTGATAACAAAATTTACTTAAGGGTGGTATATTATGCTCTTTACGATCAGGCTAATATGAAAAAATAGTTGTGGCAGGCTCAAATCCGATACGTCAATTTTCTTCCTGATTAGTATAGAAAGCTCATTGTATTCCTTCCTAATCTTGGTAGATCCTGGTCTTCTGCTCGGTCAAAGGAGTGAGTCCATTGGTAGTCGCCCAAGATTGAGAAGTGGGTCAAGCCTCGAATACCTTGTAGTTCTATATTTCTGTAATTCCATAATCCGATCATCATAATCTTTAAGGAGTATTATAATTCATTAAGAGGTTCAAGCCTCATGTTTATAAGATTGACCTTCGAGTCTCGGTCAAAGATTGTTCTCGTTTTATTTCATGTACAACTTAGTGATAAAAAAATATTTCACTGTGCCTATAGTCAATGATTATCCTAGAAAGGTTTGCAATGATTTAAAATTTTATCTGTATATTGCCATTTCGATCTTATGGGCGTGGGTTATGAGCAAATCACACTTTGATTTTTTTAATTTTGAAAGGGAACGAAGAATCGAAAGTTTTAAGATATTTCAAAGGTTTGGAGGGCTGACGGTGCTAAGAAGGGCGCGGAAAGGAAAGATGAAGAACATTGTCTCCTCAATATGGTATGAACCTTGAATCCACTAGAGAATAAGGAATTTATAATATGTTAGTGAAGGCCGCCTTGAATACAAACTTACAAAGTTTTAAACAATCAAACTCAACCCTACTCAAGAGTCGTAGTTCAACCGTAGTAAAAACTCTTGAAATAGAAAAATATGCTAAAAATAATCTAATTTAATCATACTGGATGATTTCTAGCATGATTAGAAATAATTTCTAAAAAGACAGAAAATTCTAAAACTCTAATATAAAAAAGATACGTCTAGTCTATTGGCAACTCGAAGTTGTAGAAATTTCATATTCCAACCTTTCTATTATTCATAACATCTTTGTCACTTTTAGTTACTAAATTATTTTTTATATTTTTTCTAGTAATCCATTATTAGGCTTACTTTTATTTCACAAAATTTCATTTTATTTGAAGTTTCATAAAAATTATAAAATTTTTGGAAGTACCAATTAACCAAAACCAACAATTTTCTTTATGATTCCAAAATACCTCCATTGCTTGTAACATTTTTCTTAATCCTATTTACTGAATTATTTTTAAAATTTTTATACGAAGTTATCATTAAGTTTACTCTCATTTTACAAAATTTTATTTTATTTAGTGTTGTAGAAAAAATAATAAAATGCTAAAACTAACAGCTGTCTGAAACTAATAATTTTTGAACAGTTTTTAAAACATCTTGAAATTAATTATATTTTAATTTATACCGAGATTTGAAAATGATCCGATTGGATCCATTAGGGCATTTTCCATTTTTATAGGATCTTCTATACCAGAAACAATGGTATCTCAACAGAACGACGAGTGGCACAGATAAGAGCAATATAGGCTGGGATCAAAGCCGATGATCTTAGCCTAATCAAATGCCTAGTGGCATGATCAAAGCCGTTGATCGAGTTGGAGCCTGGAGCCAAACCAGCTGAAAAACATGACGCGCTCCCCAAAAAACGTAAGCGCCCCGGACGATGGAAGAGCCAGGGGAGGCCGGGTCATTTGACGAAAATGGAAGGCTTTTTCCGAGCGGCTCATGAATTCTTGGAAAAAGAGGGAGTTCTCTTGAGCTCTTTATGGCAGCTAGTCTAGATCCATTATAAAATTAGGCTCATCAAGCTTCAATCTAACTTTTGAATCACCCTAATGGGAGTTATATTAAAGGAGATATGGAGTTTTGAAGTTGGCACAAAAACTTTTTTTAAAAAAATTCTCAAAATTTTCGACGATGGAGCCACCACGTATTGTCACTCCACAATAGAACCGCCGCCAGTCCTTGCCAGTTCGATGGTAACACCACTGCCGCCATCTGGTGGTCCAATGTTGAGGGTCAAATATTACATATTATCCCCTATTTATTACCTGATTTTATGAGCATAATAATGCTTAATGTTCTATTTTAATCATGTTTATATTGCAATGTGAATTTAAGATCTTGGATTGAAAAGGATGCTAAAAGCATGGATTTAATGCTCAAGAATCACTAAGGCAAAAGAGGGATCTTAGGAAACCAAGAACGGAGAATTCTCATGCCCAACATCCAAGGAAACCAAGTACAAAGGATGAAGAAAAGATTGGTAAGAGCACAATTAAAATAGCAGAAAAACAACCAATTTTGGTGCTACCTAAGCCAACTTCGATAGCTACCTAAAGTGCACAAACAGTCCAGCAAAAAAACAACTTAATTCGGTGCTACCTAAGCTTAATTTGGTACCACTGAAGCTAATTTCGGTAGGTACCTGAGCAATTTTGGTAGCTACCTAAGCACTCTACACACACAATTTTAGGTGTGATAAATTTCAGAAACAACTTCGGTGCTACCAAAGCCAAATTCGGTGCCACCGAAATTGCACAGAGTTGTTGTGCAGGGCCGACGCGGATTGCATAAATTAAGACATTTCGCAAGCGGTTTCTAGAAATTTCAAGTTGGTGCGTAAGAGGGGGATACACAACTATAAATAAGAATCTCTAGGACGTTCCTAGGCATCATCTAAGGTTTGATGCGTGGAGAAAAAGCGTGGAGAGTCGTCTCCAATAATATTTCTTCTTCTTCCATAGTTGTTTTTAGTTATTTTTAAGATTTTCTTAAGAGATTTTGGTTTAATCATGTTTATGGTTGGCCAAACCTCTTAGCTAGGCTAAGAGGTGAAGCTTGTAGCGTGATTGAGATGTTTACTTTGCTTTGATTCATGTCTTTGTTTGAATTTCATTGAATTTTAGTTAATTCTAAGGAATATTTTCAGTTTTTAATGGTTTGTTGTGATTCAAATTACAATAGATCTGCAATGGCTTCAAATATCTTCTTTTCTATTTGAGATTGTGGATTTGGTAAATTCTGTTATTTGCCATCGTCTCCTGGGCATGGTTGGGTGATAGAATCCCCTCTAATTCACCACAATTCTCCTTCATTGAGGCTAGATCAATGAGAAGTTTAGATATTTGATCGTCTCTTCTCTCAACTAGATAGGATAGGACTCTAATTCTAGTTGGATCTCTTAAATTAAGTAAGGTAGCATCCTGAGAACCTACAAGTGGATCCTTGGCACCCTAGTTCCCACCTTTAAATTTCTTAATTTTCTAATTAAATATCTCATAATTACTTCATTTTATTTCAGATTTAGATTCACATCTTTTTTTTTTTAATTCTACTTTTAGTTACTTTCAAAATACTCACGAGATTAGTCCCTATGGATTCGACCTCGGTCTCACTGAGATTATTACTACATCATGACCCTGCACTTGGGGTTGGTGTCATTGCCTGGCGGATTTCAATGATGGTGTCATCGAAATTTTTTACATATATATATATATATATAAATATATATATATATATATATATATATATATATATATATATATATATATATATATATAAATATATTTTTTTTACTTATTTTCTCAACTACATGTGTATGTGTGTGTATTATTTTTTTCTCTCTTTCTTTATTCATTTCATCCATTCATCATCTCTTTCTTTTTTCCATTAATTTTTTTCATTCATTTCATTTACTTCTCATTCATACATCATTCATTTATTTTATTCATTCATCATTATTCATTCTTTTTCTTTTTCTTTTTTCATTTACTCATCTCATTTCATTATTCATTCATTGTGTGTGTGTGTGTGTGTGTGTGTGTGTGTGTGTGTATGTATGTATGTATGTATGTATTTTTTTCATTCATTTTTTTCTCATTTTTTAAAACAAAATTTCTTAATTGCCACTTATTGGCATTCAGTCTCACTACCCCCTCCCTTTTTTATTCATTTATATCTCATTTTTTTAAACAAAATTTCTTAATTGCCACTCATTGGCATCAAGACTCACTACCGCCCCCCCTTTTTTTTGTAAAACTTGAACTTTACACATATTGCCCGAGTGTCTACTGAGCCTGGATCACCCATCCTACTTAGTCTTTAAACCACTACTTTACAACTTATTCCCTAGAGGGGTTTACCAAATTTACTAGTTTTAAATCAGAATAGCATGTATTCAAACACTTTGTATGCAGTAAAACTAACTATGGCGGTCTTTATGTTCATATTTTCATATTTAAGTTCGAAAGTATCACAAAATAGAGAATTTGATCCTATTGTTCATCATTTCTAAGTTTAAGTTCGAAATCGTAGCAAACCGGGATTTTGGCCCTAAGATTCATTGTATTTAATTTATTAGATTTTCTACACTAACGGGTACTCCTAAAATCAAGGAGATCCCCTACAAGACCAAACCTCTAATCCTAATTGTCTTAACCCTAGTTATTATGGTTTGTATAGTCCTCGTTCCCAAAGTCCTTGTTATCTCAATACTCCGCTCTGATACTAACCTATAACGCATCAAAAATCGGCACCTGAGTACATAAACTCCGGTCCTAAGTTTCCAGGTGTTAACTTAATAAAATGCACATGTTTCCTTATTCTAATTCATATTAAGTCCATACACGAATAATCAAAGTTGCACAATTCTGCTTAAAAGAACCAAAGCGACATAGAAATAACAAAAATCAATAAATATATGGCAAACAGTCAAAGTACAATTGAAAAGTGATATCCACCCAAATGAGGATTATACAAGCCATAATATACATACACAAGATGATTAAAGTGTAAAATTTTCATTTTACGCCTAATCCTACAAAACATAACGATGGTTGCACAAGCCGATCTAAGCTTACTCTTTTGAGGTCTCACTAGTACCTGCATTAATTATATTATTGGTTGGTGTTTTAAAATACGGTCTCATGTGGGAGTGAGTACCTATTTCAGTGGTTTTATTAGTTTTAAGTTACACATGTTATCAACCTAATCAGTGCAGATAATGATAAAACAAGAAATCAAACAATTCTTAATACTCTTGTTAAATGCACGAATAAAATTATGAAATAATGCATGCGCCTTACAATCCAACACTACCTCACAAGTGACTTTAATGCATATTTCATAAATGCTAACACTCCTTCACAAGTGACTCAAATGCCAAATTGCAACATATCCTAGAGTATGCATGATTAGCCAAGTGATTATTAATTCCAATTCATACAGCAGATTGACGACGTTAGGATACCGACGTTATATCATAAATCCTTATGTGAATCACGTGACTTATTGTAGCACGTAGCAGCTTTTCACCAGTGTCCCTTGATTATGTGTTGAAGTGGATCCTTACTTTTGCTCGGGTGGTAGACTCTTAAGAGTTTCAACACCCGGTTAAGGGTTCGAGTATCCATAGGTGGTGAAATTCCACTAGCGTGAGTGTGTGGGGTGTGTGTAAAAAAAAATGTGTTGAAGTATAAATCGCTCATGCCATCTATATTTAAAATTGCTTTAAATATTGTCAAAATTCTTAAATATCTAAAAAAATGTTGATACATAGAAGTTGTCGATATTACAATTATTTTGAAATGTCCAAAGCTAGTGTGAAATTTTGCAGGTCTTATTTAAGCAAAACTTAGACTGCAACCGTATTAAGATCGGCTTCAATGATAAACTTGGCCTGATCCAAAGTACCAGCAAGTTCTTCTTCTAAAGAGACAACAACTGTCTTGTCCTTCAGAAGTTTTGATCCCTCAAGTTCGGCTATGCTAATGTTTTTAGCAATGTCAGCATTGGCCTTGCTTAGCTTCAGTTCCTTAGTCTGCTTCTAGGCCTCAAGATTAGTAATTTGTTCATTGATGGCTGCCAGAGTTTGCTCAGAGACTTTCACCTGGTCTTGGAGTGAACTGCATTCCCTTCTATATCCAGAAATGATAGCGGAGTTCTTGGATATTTCGTCTTTAAGTAGCAGTAGCTCTTTCTAACAATGAAGTTTCTCTGGAGCAATAACTATATTACAAGGTGGCTATAGCTACCGTAGGGAAGCATAGAACCAAATTAGAGAGTTGTGAGATGCTAAGACATTAATCTTAGCCAACTTCGCAGAATTATCTAGAATTGTCAAAGCATCGTCGAGGAAAGGTCATTGCTCAGGGTCTTGAAACATGCAGGTTACAGCGAAGAGGGCATTCTTGACTAAGATAAGCTTATACGGGAGAATCTTTTCTAAAGAGAGAAGGTTTGACACTGCTGTTGTCGAATTAGAGCCCATGAAACAACTTAAAGATGGAGTGGTTGCGAGAAAAACAAAGAAAATAACAGCATGAAAAGAAATGATGTCACGACCCAAACTCGGAAACCGGGCTCACAAAATTCCCGATCGCCGAATCCGACGCTGACAGCCTCCGTAGAACCCCATTCTCGACTCCCAGTGCCCATTCGCTAGGTTCCGATCCTGGGATGCTACAAGGAGGATTTTGTACATCAGTTTGATTCGTAATAAGCATAACCAAAGGCATAACCCACAAACAACAACCAAAAACTCCATCACATTTCCACTATAATAAAAAACTTTACAAGTACAATGAGCATAAGGGAAATACAATGATGATAGACAAAAAGCTCCAAAAGATCAGCCACGCGTCCAAGCCTCATCGCTGCTGCGATCCAACGTCACCTGCACGCAACGGTCGTGCATAAGCTTATAGAAAGCTTAGAGGGTGGTGAAAGTGTATGCTCAAGGTGATAATGTAGTTATGCAGTATCAGAGTAATGCGGAACATGCTGATGAATGCTAAGAATCCCATTAGCCGTACCAAGGCCATGCGGTGCAGAGAATGATGTCGGCCATACCAAGGCCATGCAATGTGAAATGCAAGTCAAGCATACAAATCCTCATCTAAGTCCACATGTCAATACGGCTCAAATCTAGAATATCACCGGGGTCTAGTACACTCCAAGCCAGATTGCCGCCCCATCGCGCGCAATAAGGTGAGTGGAAAAGACCTCACTATCCGCCTGCCAATATCGGGCTCGGCTCGTCAATAGAGGACCCATTCCTCGAGCTGGTCAGACTCAGCCTAGCATTGCCCCCTACTCTCGGGCGGGTAAGGCCGCACCCCCCTTCCAAACGACCACGACACAGTAGAAAGCGCAACCGTCTGGTAATCGGCACTCAGCGCTCATGCATCCACTCGGTCTAGACGTTGGAGCAACCTCTTGGTACCATAAGGGTTTAGGGACTTTCACCCAGGGATATCTATCGCACCCCATGTAGAACAGTATTTTCGGTATCCAATCTTGCCAACCACGATAGTCTGTGGAAGCTACGGCCCTGATGTCGCTAGGGCGTATAGTAACCATATCACACAATGCGAATGCATGAATCACACTATTCAGTCATGCAGCAATCCTACGCGTATCGTGCGCTCATGTAGGGCAACACCCCCTGTACGGAAGCCCTTAAACAATCTGCCCAAAGGCATATGCGATGATCAGTCATTCCTCATATCAAGCATACGTATGATGCATATGGTCATGAATCATGGAACTAAACATGCTAAATATGATGGATGATAATCATAACAAAGATGGGCCTAGATGGCCTACACATTAGACGTACGGGCCTAACAATGGGCCTTAGGGAAAGTCATAATGCGGACATTTAACCACACTATACTTGCAATGTGGACGTCAAACCACCATTGTTCCCAAGGCATAGCCCGACGTAAACATCATTACATAACCCATGTTGGGGTCATACATTGCAATGGACCTTAGGTACATCCCATTGGGCCTTAATTACGTCAAATGGGCCATATCATATGGGCCTTATATTCATCAAGTGAGCCACATCATTGGGCCGCACCAATGGGCCTTATGTGCATTGCAATGGACCATGACCCGTGGGCCTTAGAGTGCATCAAATGGGCCTACTCACATGGGCCTTATGTGTATCAAATGGGCCTCGCCAATTGGGCCCCATATGCACATCAAATGGGCCTAAACCCATATGCCCCAAAACATTTTTAATGGGCCATAACCCATGGGCCTTAGAATGCATCCAATGGGCCTGCTCACATGGGCTTTACATGCATATCAAAGTGGGCCTCAATCATGGGCCGCAAGTAACTGAGGTGGGCCTCCCACCAATATTATATTAAATATGATATAATATATAATATATATATATATATATACATAATACATATGATATTATATATAATATAATATTATATATATATATGTATATATATAAATATACACACACGCACACACCACACACGCGCACACACACACACATGCACGCACCAACCCACACACGCACCCGCACACATCACAATGGGCTCCACCGTCCGCCTGGACGGTGGCTTAAAAACACACACCACTGTGGGCACCATGTTGGGCCCACCATAATGTTTATATTCCATCCAGACCGTTGAAAAGGTCGCCTGGACCCAGGTGAAGGGCAAAAACAAATTTCATGCTGATCCTAAACTTCTGTGGGCCCAAAAATGGGATTTCAATGATAGTGGTTCAATCCCACTGTTCCCTACGGTGTGGGCCACCTGAGTCTTGGATCAGCCTGATTTTTGGGGAGTGATCCACTGACGTTAGGGCCCACTGTATGAATGGATTAGATGACAAATAAACATCAATGTGGGGCCCACAGCTACAGCCGTGATTGGCTGTACGACGGCCAAGCCGTCCGTCCGCTGAAACGCGCAGGCAGCGCTGCTGCGTTACTGACACAGCAGCAGCAGCTGCTGCTGCAGTTTTTTTTTTTTTTTTTGATTTTTCTGTTTTCTCATGGATTTTACAAGTGGGGTCCACATCTTGCAAATCCACTCCGTCCAATGGCTCCCCATGCGTCACGACAGGCAAAACAAGCCCAATATTGGGCCTGTTTCAGTGTATAGAAGCAATATGGAATGTTTCAATGGTAAGCCCACTGTTTGCCATGTTATGGCCCGCCTGAAAATCTGATCGGTCCCATCTTTGGGCTCAACGCCTAAAAATGGCTTGAGACAGGAATGGATGGTGTGGATTTAACACATACATCAAGGTGGGGCCTACACAAGTGGACCACCCCAAACCTTTGGAAAAGGCTGATATTTGTGTCTTTCCAGCAACGTCCAGCGTCCCTGGACGCTGGACTTTCTATGTTGGTTGGAGGTGGGCCTTGCTTAGGTGGGCCACCAAGTGATGAGGGCATGGTACTACATATATAAGGTGGGCCCCACTTATAAATGGGCCGGATAGAATACCTACTTCATGGTGGGTCCATTCAAGTGGGCCACACAACCTTATCATCATACAATAAAATAAAATAAAATAAAATAAAATAAAAATAAAATAAAAAGGGAGAGAGATAGAGAGTGAGACCCACGTAATGGAGGGACCCCGGCACTATGGGCCGTCCCTTGCACTAAATCATACATCAAGTGGGTCCCATTACATGTGGATCCATGAAAGCGAAATCCAACGGTGGAGATCCCTTCTCCACTAAAATAAATGGTCTAGATGACCCTAAGCATATAAAGAAATAAACATCATGATGGGGTCCATGGAGAATGGCCCCATCATGGAATGATCATGATGATCCAAGTGGGCCATCGGCCACATCTTAGGGTCCAAAGTGAGATCCAAACCATTGATCGGTTGGCCTCACTTGGCCCATCTTAAAAATATCAAAATCTACCCTATCAAGGCACCCACCACTTGATCTTCTTGCTCCCTTGGCTTCCTTAGCTCCTTGTGCTACACTTTGATGGAGGAAGATGAGAAATGGATGGTTGAGATGAGAGATGAAGGGGTAGGAAAGGTGGGCCTCACAAATGCCATTTTCTCACCATGGGGGACTCATATGTATGGGACTTGCTTATGGGAGAGTATGGAATGAGAGAGAGACTTGTAAGGGAGAGAGAGAGAGAGAGAATGATGGGTGATGGAGTGATGGATGGGAGAGAGGGATGGGGGTGTAAGAACTTTATGACTTTTTTGACAAAATGTGTAAGAGGAGTTATGGGTTGTAAGAAACTTTTAACTTTTGGGGCTTGCTTGGGAAAGGGTGAAAGTTGATGTGTACTTGACATGATGGGATTGATTGATTGATGTGACACCTCGTAGAGATTCTCTCGGGATTCACACGCGCGGCGTTTCCTCGCACCGAACGCTGGCCCACAACTCCCGACCAGAGCATCGCATCAGCGCGCGAGTCGCGGCATCGGAACCGCGGCGACGACGCGGTCGCTATGGTATAAGCCCTGGGTTGAGTCGACTCAGGTTGACGGCACGAGAATCCAGGTCACGCGCAAATACCGATTAAGGGTCGAAGGTTGCCGAAATTTGACCGAGAAGACCGCGGAAGCCTATGGAACGGTACGGTCTAGGATACGGGGCTTACAAATGAAATAAGGAAGTTCTACTCAAAAGGAGAAGCTACAAATAATGAAAATTTAAAGTTATATCTATTGCTAGAGCCGGGAATGAAGAAGTCGATGAAGTTGAGGCCCTCATAATGACAGGGATAGTTGACAACTTAGCCATTGCCACGACAGGCACAATGTTAAAAGACGTCTCCCTAACTGCGGTACTCGAATCTAATGTCGTCAGAGTCATCATAATGGTAGGTTTCGATGGAAAATGGATCATACGAGTAGTTGTAGTCGGGGCAATAGAGGATATGATCGTGGCCTCATCCTTCAAGGCATGTTTCGCGTTAATGTCCGTCGTCCGAGTCGTTGTTGGAAGGACTACCATATCTTAATTAACCTCTACAATATGTGGGGAGATCAACACCTCTACCACTGCTTACTCCATTGGTATAGAAAGTTTTGCTTCTCTTGATAAGGAGACCATTATTCTGAGGAGGATTTGAGGGTCAGGCAGAGGAATGTTGATTGACGGGATAGCGAGCATCTCATGAAGAGGGGAGTAGTTGGCACTGAAAGACGTTAAGATATTAGCCATAAGCGAGTAGTTGAATTCTCCATAATCGAGAGGCTCTTTATCCACATGAGTAGTCGCTTGGTCAGTTAGGGTAGATACATTTTGCAGCATTTCCTGACCAGTAGTGGCAACTTCTTTTATGGCATTATCCTCATCGTCAATATCTACTTCTCCCTCCTCTAAGTCGCCGCCCTCAAAAGAGCTTCTCTCTTCAGCAGAACTACTACTAGAAGATGACTCTTCGTCCTCGCTCCCTTCCGATGAATCCTCCTCGATGAGTTCTTTAATGATTACTTGTTTGCCATTGCGTGAGGGACTAGCCTCACTCGCCTGTGTCCTTACTTTTGCTGGGGTAGGAAAAATACTCTGTTGATTTTGTCACACTTGAGGGGGGCATGATTGTGCTTGTAAGTGAGTCACTAGAGATGAGAAGCTTTATCGTGCTGACCTCATCAAGGGCGATATGGCTAAAGAGTCAGACATGTTTTTAGTATCTGTCTTAGCCTCCCTAGTGGGGGTATAAAGGGCGATTACAGGCGCTGTTAGAGCTGGGTCACTACCCTTTTTTTGATGGGCTTGTGGTTGTAGCTGAAGTAGATTGTTCCCCTGACCTCCTCAGTTCATCAACGAGAGTCTCATAGGCAGTCTAGCCTTCCAGAGTACTGACATGCATTGCTTGATGAATGGGTTCTTCCAAAGAGAGTTTTAGGCAAACTTGGTCGGGGGCAGGAGCATGGGCTCTCTCCACTATATAGCCGATCCCCTGATCAGGCCTATAATTCTTCAGTTTTGGAGGGGGGCACCCAAACCGGATAATTACCAAATGGATATGGCGAATGAAATAGAATTAATGGATCCACCATTGCATACAACAATAAGAGGCTTGAACTAAATGATTGTAGCATGTTAAGACGAAATGAAATTATATGCGCATGATCAAAAGTTGTTCCAGATAAGCACCTAGTTATAAGGGCCCACGTCATAACTCCTCATCACACAGGAAAGACTCTACAATCCTTTAGAAATGTTTGGTCATAGCTGAACTGGCGTGCAAATCTACTAGGGTAGTAGGGTTTATGCTAAACTACTCTCCCTCAACAGGAGGCCATTGGACCTAATGCAGATAAAGAAAATACGCTGGCTCGAAAACAATGAGTTATCATCCACAACATCTATATCCTCAAAAATATTAGAAAGTGAAAATTGGAAGAAAGCAATAGACTCTGTTTTCTCAATTTTGTCCACTATCTAGTCATAGGTTTTCTTGATCATCTTTCGCCGATGATAATGTCAGAGGGGGAGGCGGTTCAAGCTCACATATACCTTCTGAAGTTCATCGTAATTTCATAGGAAATATACACCCAGCCACTCTGCAAAGTAATGCCAGGGTGCGTAGGCTGAAGATGCTCTAACTATTGGGCTCTTGCAGCATGTGGGTACATCACCAAAAGGGCAGTACAATTAGCAGAGGACAAGAGGAGCCAAAGAGTACTTCCTGCCTTCCCCTATTGCTCCCGCGACCACGAATAAGGTTGGTCTAATGGCAACGACCCATTTCCAGTTGGTAAGCACTATAACGCTAAGCCAGTAAGCTAGAAAGGCAGCCAACTCACCGAATGTGCCATACTCAGCAGGACCCTTGATATTCCGCCTGAGGCCGTCAAGTTCCCGTGAGTGGTTTCTTGCAAAACTTTAAAACCGAAAGGAGTAATGTGGTCATTAAAAAGGTGATACGCAAAAGATCTAAGTAGAACAGAGAGAGGTAGAAGACGCACCATAAGTTTATTGTGAAATGATCGAGCCAGATAAGGTGTGGGACTTTCTAGATATCAGAAAACTTCGCCACTTCTCTGAAGAGCTCAATGATAATCTCTTAAACTTTTGGTTGGCGGTTAGTGGGTGAGAAGTGTAAAAAATCCTCGTTCATGGGCACGTATTCGTCGAAAAAGTAGCCTGTTATAGGAAGGCCGACCATCTTATGAAGGTCCCATAAAGTAATGTTAACCTCGCCGAAGGGCAAGTGAAAGGAATTGGTTGTTAAGAAAGCCCTTAAAAACGGTCATATCTTTGTAAAAATGATCAAATGTAACCTCGATCGCATTCAGGAGATCGATCTTGATTAGGGTATCCAAATGCTTTTTTATTATTGCATTGGCCCACACGATGTAATAATCGTGGGAGGACAAGTAACCGCGGGTCCAATATTCTTCAGTACCCGATAGAGAGTCCTGGGTGCAAAAGCGCTATTGCATTGTCTCGAAAAAATGAGTTAGGAAGAGGGTATGGGGTTATAGCATGGCAGTAAAAACCTCATGGGAGAAAGTTTTAAAATTCTTTGCCTTGAACCCTTATCCAACAGAAGACCCTCTAGAATTTACGGCTCTCTCATAGCCCAGTTGACTATGTAAAGAATCCTATTATGTGTCATCTAGTCTATGGGCTCACTATACATGATTGAGAGATGGTAGTGCAAATTCACTGGGATGATGACCATCTTGTTCTTAAAAGGATTGTTGAATTTGATCATCTCCTAGTGAACCTTTACGCTATCCCAGGTATTCTGCAGATAATTTTTTTTAATAAACTCCTTAATCTTCTCCTGGAATTGTTACCCTTTGTTCTTCGGTTGTTTCTTTTTCATGGAAGATGGAGGCAGAGTTGTTTCCCTGTTAGACGGTCTAGAACTGCCTGTTCGTAGATTTACGGTGGCCTTCAATAAGTTTTCCCAATCTATCTCCTGACCTTCTTGGGGAGGTCTTTCTATATCTCACATAATTATGACCTTACATATATGGGGCTAGCTAAGAGAGCTATACGGTTTGAAAAATCTATCATTGGAGGGTTTGACTCTTTGAAGAGGGAATGGTGCTTGACTGTAGTCTTAACCCTTATGCTAGGGCGAACCTCGACATGCGAAGATTGATGAGTGGGAGTTGTGTTCTTGAGAAGCGCTGGAAAGCCTCTTACTTTTAGCCATCGGGTTGAAGAAAAGTGAAAATGAAATGAAAATTTAATTGAGCCTGGATACTTAGAAAGATTTCCACCAAAGCAAATGAGTGTTGCGCGGTCACATAATGTAGGATGATTGTCTAGTCGTACACAAGTAGTTTGTTACGTGGTCGCGCAATGGAAAAGCAGATCTAGGGGATGATGGGAAGCAAAGTGAACTGAATGGAGGAAGAGCCGGCTTATATAGACGGCAGGACCTGCTAGCCTGTTGTGAGGACCTGATCGCGTAACACAATTTGCACAGTCACGCAATAGGGAAATAAAGGATTTTGTTGTGCAAAAAAAGTTCGATCCTTGCTTGGTTTTTTAAAAAGCAAAGGAGGATCGAAGGGCATTTGTTGGCGAACAAAAAAAATGCAGTTATTACAAAGAGTGCTCTATTATGTGACCCTGTAACAAAGATGAGTTGTGTGGCCACACAATTAATGAAGAAAACTAATAGATGACTGACATAGGGCAGCCTATCCAGTCTAAACAGAAGCATGTTGCTTGACCACATAATAGGAGTATGATGTGTGACAGCGCAACTGCCCTAAGTTGCACGGATTCTACAGTTCACACGTATGGAGGCCTATAAATACTCATTCCCTCTCTCATTCGAGGCATCAACAAGAAATGAGCACCAGAGAGATCAGAAAGATTTTCAAGAGTTTTTAGATCTGAGAGTTGCGGCATTCGGGTGTCCCACGGTGTGCTACGGGAAGAAATAAAGGAAAAGATGTGAGGAGCGAAAGGCCAACTTGTTGCGCGACCGTGTAACAGGAGTCCCCGACATATTATATGATATGCATCTTTGTAGATTCATTTGGGATTTGTCATCTTATGCACATATTTTATGTATATGTATGTATATTGGTATAAGGAGAGGATTTCAAACCCGCGCAAATTATTTTTTCATTGCGATAAACGTCATACAAGAAGAGATGCTGCGGAAATAGTTATTGAACTATTCTCAATTACACTAATTAAATGTACTTTGTTTCAATATTAAGTTTAATGCGATGGATGTAATAAGAATTTAGATTAATGAAATAAAATAATGATGATTGTTTATTAATTTTCCTTTTGTTATTATTGAATATGAATAATCTAATCTCTAACACATGTTTCTAGTCGAAATAAGTCTCTTACCTAAATCCACTTTGTCTATCTCACCCCTCAAACTTGTACCAATCGTGTATACACAATCTGTTTTCTCATCCAACTATCATGGACCATAGATTTGCATGCATGGTATGGAATGCATGACCTAAGATATCATATCATCATGATCTTCTTGACCACTTCATGATGTACCTTATAGTCACTACAACATATATGATGATGCTCTTACTAAAATCATGAAAGATTATAGCCCACCTTGCATACATATAGACAACATGGGACATTCATAATGTGGGATCTCTCATCATGGCCTATCCACATCACATCTCTGTAATTTAAGACCATCAATCAATAGGACAATAAACATAAAATCATCATGTGAAAAATCAAGGAAAATGGACCACTAAAACATTGTGATCTCAAGCGTCTAAAAAATCGGATCTTAAAAAGATGTGCTTGACAGGGCCAACTTTAATAGACTAGATCTCCCAATCAAGAAATCCGATTGACACAAAACAAAAAACCAGTTTAATCCTCATTTAGAGAACAGCAATTTAACCATTCTTATCCATTAGAAACATCATTGAATTTTTTAGATCAAATTATAAATCGATGGTTATTGTGGACCGGGACTGCCTTGATATCACTTTGTTGGGTTCTAGCATACAAACGCAGCAGAATATAGTAGAATACAACTCGATTATGAAACCTATCCAAAGAATTTTCATTTACAATAACATCAAATTTCTATAATATGACAATATATAAATTGTGGAGATCAAACATGCATGTGATGTGCAAGAAAGAAATGTTTGCGACGCCGATCTATTAATGCTGATCTTTTAAACTAGGGACTCTCTCCCTGATCTATCCCAGTTTCGGAGTTTCAAGATGAGAGGAAGACATATACCATCCACAAAATTGAACCACACATGAGGATAATAGAAGAGGATGGAGTGGATCTCCGCGCTCTCAAACTTTCTCTTTTTTCTTACACTCACATGTCCCATGAGATAGGGATGTTTTGGATTAGTTCTTCCTCTCCTATGGAATATAATCATATAAATAAAGAGAGGTTAGGATTTTAGGGATGCATCCGATTATCATTAAGTGTGATCAAAGCAGTTTTTACGATTAAATCAAAACTTTAACAGTTAAAAATCTTTGAAAAACTTATTAAAACATTTAGAGTGTTGGACCTATCAACAAAAAAAAAAAAAAATCACTTGATGAGTCCCTTATCTATCTATATCAAAACCATAAACATGTTCATAGGCAAACTAGTGGATCCCTTGTTGGCCCGTGTAAGAATCAACAACTCTTGATAGAAGTATCCATCTATGTTTACTTTATTGGACCCTGCATGGATCTTGTTCGAGAAGGCAAAGTCGACTAGTCAAGATCATGACCCTTACACATCCTCAGATGTTAAGATCAAGCTATCTTTCATGCATCATCAAGTTCTGATATTATGCATAAACACAGTCCAAGCAATGGGCCCTAAACTGTTGACGACTTAATTTCGATCCACCAATGTGAGTGACCAAAGGTCCGAACCTGTATCCTTTATTCATGGTATACTCGTACTCTTGTGTAGGGTAAGAGCAAGACATAAACCGACACTGAATTGGCTCCTGATAGTAAAGACTGTCTTTCCTAACGTAAGTCAGTCCCCTCACACAAGGTGATCATATATCTTTTGAACTAATGTCCATTAGCGTGTCACACCCACCTGTGACAGTAATGGTCTAACAGAATACTAAGATACATATATCACAATTCTTAGGTTAATAACCATCATGTCTAATCTCAAGTTCTCAAAAACTATTATAGAAATTACTCAATAAATTCAATAATCATAAAATTAGAGCAATACTAAATTGGTTTAATACATATTGCATATGCAATCTAGGACCCATAGTCACCATAATCAACTGCTGGGGTATGTCCAGTCATATACACACGTTGCTAATAAATTAAATTACTGAGGGTTTTCCAAGACACTGACTCCAATACATCACACGAGTAACTAAATTTAAGCCAAACACCGTTTTTGGTCCAGTTCGGTACAAATCAAAGCGAACGCCTCAGAACATGCCTTGTTTGAAAAATCAGTCATTTCCACTCATGGGGGGCCAGATGAGCATGAGTAAAGCTGACGATTAGAAAATATTAGCCGTCTCTCTCTCTCTCTCTCTCTCTATATATATATATATATGGCCCACCCATCCACCAGTCGGGACTTGTACATTTTGTGCCTTAGGGAATGGGCAGGATTTCTGACATGTGCACCACGTTGGCGCATTTTAGCAGCTTACTTCTTCGATCTGAATGGGACATAGCGTCTGTCAAATCAAGGGGAGGAAAGTAATCTCACCAGAGGCAGCATGTGGAACCATGCATGCGGAGAGATTGGATCAAATACAAACGTTTCTAGTAAAAGCTTAACATATAAATGAACTTGTGGGCTCCACCTTGATGTTTTAATGAAATCCAATTCGTCCATCACGTGTGCCCATGTCGATAGGAAACTCATGTGGGCAATTCCATTAAAAATAATGCCTAAAACTTTTAAAACAACCTTGTGTGGCCCACCTGAGTATTGGAATGGTCTGATTAATATAGTGCCCATTTTTAATTGAATGGTTTAGATGGCATGTAAAAAAACAGATGCACTGATAGTGTCAGCAGCGATGTGGCTAACAGTGCTCTCTGGGCCGCGTGATATATATTTGTTCTATCCAAGCTATCATCTATTTTTCCAGATCATTACAGAACACGGGCCCAAAAATGAGGGAGATCCAATTCTTGAGTGGACCACACCATAAGAAAACAGTGAAGATTGAAAGCCCACTATTAAAAACTCCTCAGGGATTACTGTAATGTTTATCTGTCATCCATACTATTGATTTGGTCACGCACACATGAATGAAGAGAAAACACAAATATCAGCTTAATTCAAAACTTTTATAGCCCATAAGAAGTTTTAATTATGAGTGTTCAATCACCACTGTTTCCTATAATCTGGCTCACATGAGATCTGGATCTGTCTCATTTTCGGGCTAAGATATAAAACAGTACCCAAAAAAATGGATGAATGGCCTGAATAGGATATATATATCATGATGGTCCCACATAGCAGTGTCAATAGCCACCTCGCTGTCAGTAGGCAATCACCGTCCGTAAATAAATAAATAAATATATAAATAAAATTTTAAAAAAACGGTGGGCCCACATAGAATCTGAAAGTTTTTTGGTAGTGACCTCACCAGTACCGGTGCTCCATGCCGTCCATCCATTTTCCAGCTCATTTTATGGTATGAGCCCAAAAATGAGGCTGATGAAAATCTCAGGTGGACCCACCACAGGAAACTTTGGTGATTGAACGCCCACTACTGAAACCTTCTTAAGGCTTACTGTAATGTTTATTTACCATCCAACCAGTTGGTAACGTCACAGAACTTTTATGCCCTAAAAATGTTTTCAACTACAGCCGTTCAATCACCACTATTTCCTGTGGTATGGGTCACCTGAGATTTAGATCTGCTTCATTTTTTAGCTAATGCCCCCAAAGATCTCGAAATGGATGAACGGCATAGATAAAACACATAAGTCATTGAGGGGTCGATAGCACCGATGAGTACGGACGTGGTAGTGGAGGGATCACTACCGAATTCAAGTCCGAACGTTACCTTTCGAGTTTCAACTTTGATGTGGTGGGACACCGCGTGTGGACGGCGGGAGTAGAATTTGACCGGTAGATTCAAGTGGCGCCTTTAGATGCCCCACACGCTCCCCATTCTCTCCTTGCTTTATTTGACTGTCCAAAAATAATTAAATAAATAAATAAAAGAAAAACCTGCTAACCTTTTTTGACCAAAATATTTGAGGACCGTTGAGCTGACATTAGGTGGGACCTCGTCTATTCAATCACCGCTCCCCGGTTCCACCCTTTGTGATTTGAACGGTCCACCCACGTACCTCAATTGGATAGGCCACGATATGATAATTATGCTGATTGGACCATCCTAACCACTGGTTTTCTAGTCCAACAGTCTAAATTAAAAGGATGGTCTATCCATGAGGGTACAACAGGACAAAATGATCCCAATCACAAAATAGGACCTACGAGTGTGGAAATTGTTTGAAAACATGAAAACTAGACTACACTTAAAACCGAGTTGAGATGAGTTGACTCAAAGACTCGTGCAAATTTCTGAAAAACTCTTCGACTGAGTCAGAGTCATGACCGGATCGAGTTTTCCTTGAATCTTGGTGAAATCTGATCAACTATTAAAATATTCACATTAAGATTTTTTATTTCACCCATTCAAAATGAGGCCCATGAACGCACATCAATCTGCAGGGCATTACCCCCACAAATCGGGAGCAGATTAAGTGTGCCCCGGCCTCACCCAAGATGGTGTGGCCCTTACCTTGGGTGCCACCTTGATATATGTATTTTATATCCATGCCGTCTATTTGTTTTACTACATCATTTTAGAGCATGATCTCAAAATGAAGCAAATCCAATTCTCAAGTGAACGTATTGTAGGAAACAGTGGTGATTGATCCTTTTCATAGACAATAGATATGGTGCACATTGTACACTAGGATCATCATAGAACCACAAGCATGTCACCGACCAACTACAGTGCTACGATAAGTGTGACATAACACATACAATATTCGAGATACAACCACGAGAGCACATCCATCAAGAAGAACAAATATCAACCACCATATAAGAGTACATCACTATGTCCACTGACAAAGACACCTGTCTAAAGTCACAAAATGTGCATAATGGCTAACTAATGGAGTCCAATGAGCATATAATAAAAAACCTGACTGTCCAGATTCCTTAGTTATACCCTTAAATGAAATCATCTGAGACATACAAGTGACATGGACTCTGGTGATACATACAATAATCTCATCACATAGTGCTCACATAAGATGACGTTAGAGCATATCATACATTCATCGAACACATGTATAATAGGCAAGCATGAAAACTATCTAAAAAAAATGTGAATAATCATGCATTAAATAATTATGCATCCAAAGCAGCAACTCTCATCACCACTAGTCAGCTGATGAGTAGTGAAAGCCTGGGTAGTAACATATACTTGATTGACAATATATTGTGTCTATCCTGAATTTCAACTAGTCAAGGCATCGCATGAGAATACAATATTGGTAAGTACGCATATACTCTTAGTGGAATTTCAGTGACGCTTGCACAATATCTCTCTTAAGTCTTGAATGGAATTCAAAACTTAATTTTCCTTAATATAGGATATCTAAGAGAGAGAGAGAGAGAGAGAGAGAGAGAGAGAGCATGTATATAGATGACCGCATGTGTTGGTTTATACCATGGATTTCATATACAATCAATGTGTAGGGAATTTTTACAAGCTATGTTTTACTACTTACAAAGAGTGGTTCCTCCAGCTGTCCTAAGGAAAGATGAGTTTGGACACAACAACGATTGGATAAGGGAGAGAAGTGTTTTATGGATTTCGGTATTTTAAATTCTATAAATATAATAGTGGGAGAGAGCAATCCGTGAAAGGTTAATTGGTCATTACATATGAGGGAACTAATGATGAAGTTGAGCTTAAGTCTACCCAAGCATTTGAATTGGAGGATCATATAAAATCTATGATACGAGAGATCCATCATGTCCAAATCTAATTGACTTGATCATGTACTAGGTTTGACTAATCCTTAGACTTAAGGTCAAATGGAGAATAAACACTTGGTGCTTTGACTTAACCTATGAAGTTATATTAATGGTTGACAAATGGCCCTCATCAACACAAATCAATCAATACTCCTTTTAGCCCTACGCTGCTTATCACTTCCATCTTCCGTAGACATATATTAGTTTATCTTCCTAACTTAGTTACTTTCACTTCTACCTATCTATGTTGCAGCAAGTCCCGAGCCATTAGTTTTTAGCTTAGTTTCATTACTATCCAACACATTGGTGCAACACGCAAGTAGGTTAGTAGAAATATCCACGACGTCATTGTTGGATTTCCAGATTACTGAGTTCTTACTTGGCATGTCCCTAGTCATGTCTCGTTGACCTCATGTCACGACTATCTCATACGATGGTCTAGTATTTCCACAATCGTCTTATAAACCATTCAGGTGCAGAGCACTGTCAAGACCATGCAATGGCCGTTTTTGCCAACATAGACCGCCATAAGTAATATCCTCTACTTATTTTTATTTTTTTACCATTTGCTTTTGTATTGCTTTGATTCTATTATTAATAAAATCAATGATCCAAACTTTATTTTTAATTTGTTTTTCTTTATTATTTTATTGAGAAATATAATCCAGACTATCATCGTTGAAAGAAAAGTTTTTATCTTTAAGGAAAAAATATTTTATTATGAAGGAAGAAGCCTCCCCTTGTAAAATTACTTGATCGCTATAACAATTGGTAGCTGAGAATTCAAGCCAATTTTCACATATCTGATCCTAATCCAACTAGTTTGGAGCCTTGGATCACAAGCGTTCAATTCAATTCGTATCAAACGTGGCTGACACACCTAACACATAATCTAATCGCACACGTTTAATAAAAAATGGAATCGTTTATTATACATGTGGCCACCTGTCTGAATTGAACAATGACAGCAATAGATACATCATCGTCAACAGAACAACAGGCGTGGGTGTTATGCAGACAAGCACGCCCTTTGGCATCATCTTTGCCTTTCAGGGCACCATGATGGCTACGACGGACTCTCCTTGGAGAGTTATCAGCATTGCTGAAGGCACATCGATCGATCATGTTGTCACTAGATGGACTATAGAGCATATCAATGGCCAAGATCACTCTAAACTCCACAGGGGGTCCATTTCTGTGCTGGGTGGCACACGACCTGAAGCTGGCGAACCATCTGGTTGAGGGTGGGATGGGCGATTTCATGTTTGTTCTTGCCGGTGGATGGGGTGGGTCTGGCCGTGTTGTCTACAAGATTGAATTTCACCTGTACTGACCACCCTATGCAACATCTTAGTTGGGTATGTTAATATGCTTGAGCTGTGATAGAAATGGTATTCATTTGATGTAAAAACCTTGGTCCTCTATACTGGTGGGGCCCACGTCTTAGTTATCCATACGGTTGTTCTTATTAGAAGGGCCACGAAGTGAGGTAAAAGTTCCAGTGGGATTGAAAGATGATATGCATCCCATCTTTCGGTCTTCTTTCATTCAAATGCAGACTAGACTGTTGTTGGATTTTAGTGTTATTTATTTATTTATTTATATTTAAAAAACACATCCCCACGACCCTTAGATACGTATATATACTCTTAATTTATTCAAGTGGCCCACCCCGAATTGTACGTGCCTCAAGAATCTCCCAGATTCAAATATCCCAGCCGTCCAATATGTGGGCATTTTTCCAGTGAACGCGTACTGGAATTAAATTTTGCTCTTAAACTGTATATTTTCAAAACCCAGTTCGAAGATTTAGACCTTCCATTCGACTAGATTTTTTTTGGGCTTTGGTCCATAAGATGGACGGTTCAATCACCATGGCGTGGAACCCTCTTGTGCTGTTCAAGGCCCAATGATGATCAAAATTGTGAGATCCAGACCATTCACCAGGATCTCTGGACCGTGAATTAGGCCGGCCCCACTCACCGAGATCTGGTAGGTAGCCGTGTATCGGAGGACAGCCGTGCATGAGAAAGCTGGGTGATTTACGGTCCAGAGGTGCTTGTAGAAGAAACCAAAGCACCGATTAATCGAGAAAATTGAAAACTAGTTCAATAAAAAACAATTGGGAAATCTAAGGTTGTTGTTGTTCACTGACATTTTCTTGTTGACCCATCTAAAATAGAGACTACAATTTTGGACGGTTTACTTTTCATAAGCAAGTGGACAGTTTCCGACTGCAGGCGTATGTACAGCATCGGACACGTCTTCTGTGAACCCCGACTGTGTTTCATGTATGTTTCTTATATCTACATTGTCCATCCGGTTTCGCCAAAAATGCAGCAGATCCAAATCTCAGGTGGACCACAAGTTTTGGATCAAGGTGATATTTGTGTGGTCCTTTCACCCACGTCTTTGTGACCTTATCAACTGGTTCGATGGCAAATAAACATTCCAGTAGCACTCAAGAAGTTCTTAATGGTGGACGTTCAATCACCATTGTTTCTTGTGGTGTGGTCCACTTGAGAGTTAGATCTGCTGCAATTTTTTGGACTTGTACCCTAAAATGACCCGGTGAAATGGATGGACAGTGAGGATATAAGACACATCAAGGTGGGCCCCACAGGATCCACCTAAGCTGCCCCGTACCAACATACTCTACTATAGTTAGGGGTGTGCATGAACGGAGCTAGCTCGGTTGGCTCGCTCGACTCGACTTGAAATAGCTCGGTTCGAAGCTGAGTTCGAGCAGAGAGGAGCTGATTTTTTTTTTTTTTTTTAGCCCGAAAATGAGTTCGAGCTGGCCCCAGCTCGACTCGACTTGACTCGGATCAAACCTAGCTCGAATCGAACCGGTTTGGTGACTCGGTTACTTTGGTGTTGATGTTGCTCACCGGTGTTTGATGAAATGGCTCAACAAGTGTACGATGGCAGGAAAGAGATGCTTGTAGAAGAATGGTAGCATATGGACAATGGCAGGGAGGGCAGGATATGTACCTTTACTAGCATGCGGTGCCTAGACGATGGCAGGGAAGGCAGGATATGTACCCTGACTAGCATGCAGTGCCTGGACGAAGTATGTAGAAGAAAGGTAAGATATGTACCCTGCCATTCTAGCATATCAATGAAACAAATACCCTTCTTTTCTTGATTTTTATGTTGCTTGAAAGGTGTTTGATAAAATGCTTGTAAGATCATTTCTACTGCTTTACTAAAACAGTGGGATTTCAAATATGCAGTTCATGTGTTTGTGAAAATGTTGCACAGATGAATTGGGCTCGAACTGGCCTGAGCTGCTGACTAAACCGAGTCGTGCTGGCCAGTCAGGCTCAAAGACTGAGCCGTGCCAAGTTCAAGCTGAAGTCAGTGAGTGGTCGACTGAGGCCAGCTTGACTCAGTTCGACTCGATGTGCACCCCTAACTGTAGTATCCACGGCTCTCCCTCGCCAGTCACGCGAGCCCTCGGGGTTTTCAGTTTGCACAAGTCTCCAACTGCACTACTGTTTGATAGAGGAAAGATAGCATAGCATCGCTTGCAATATCACGCCTGAAAAAATGTTGCATCCACTCCATAAGGACCCATAGCACATGTAGATCATCCAGACCGTTTAACTGGAAGGCCCCATCATTGATGTGGTCTATATCCCAGGTGACAACAATCCTCCGAGAGTTTTGAGAGGCGACCAAGGATCATTAAGAAACGGCCCACTAATATTATATATATAAAAAAATTATGACTCTGGGGACGTGGCTAATCCGTAATACGGCCCACCGGATGAGTGGTCTGGATGTTGTACATGTGTACCATCACCTACCCATTCAAATCTTACACGGGTACGGATTGTGTACAACCGGACGCCGATTGCGTCCTACCCCGCCCGTCCCTAGCCACGAACGTGGGCGGGCCCAAAGTGATGTATCTCCTTATTCAGGTCGTCCACACCTTCTCATAGATCATTTTAAGGTATGTGCATAAAAATGAGGCAGATCCAACACTCAATTGGACCACACCAAATAATAAGATTGGGTTGCATTAAATGCAAGAGTAATATGTGGTGTGGTCCACTTGAGCGTTGGTTCTGTCTCACTTTTCTGCACGTACATTAAAATGATATGAGATAAGGGATGGACAGCATGGATAAACAGATACATCACCAGCCCGCCCACAGAATGGCTAGAGGCAGGGGCGGGGAGGACGCAATCCGCATCCCTGTATCCTGGCGGGGGCTTCCGTGATGGGAGACGGATCGGATTGGCTACCCCCCGCCGCCAGCCATTGGCTGGTGGTTGGCGTGGGCCCCATCATGATGTATGTGTTTCATCCATGCCGTCCATCTTATGCTACGGAAGAAAAATTGAGGTACATATTAATCTCAAGTAGACCACATTACAGGAAATAGTGTTGAATGAATGTTAACCATTAAAAATGTTCAAGGGTCATAAAAGTTTTGGATCAAGCTCATAGGAGACGGATTGGCTACTCCCCCTGCCACCAGCCATTGGCTGGTGGTCGGCGTGGGCCCCATCATGATGTATGTGTTTCATCCATGCCGTCCATCTTATGGTACGAAAGAAAATTTGAGGTACATATTAATCTCTAGTGGACCACATTACAGGAAAGAGTGTTGAATGAATGTTAACCATTAAAAATGTTTTGGAGGGCCATAAAAGTTTTGGATCAAGCTGATATTTATTTTTTCCTTTCATCTGGGTCTTTATTGACCTAATCAACAAATTGATGTCAAATAAACAGTACAATGGGCCTTAAGAGGATTTTAATGGTGGATATCCAATCATTATTGTTTTCCTGTGGTGTGATCCACCTAAGATTTATATCCATATCATTTTTTTGTATCAATCCCTAACATGATTTGTAAAAATGGATGAATGGAATGGATGAAACACATACATCATGGTGGGGCCCCCGGAGCACCGACAACTAGCCACAGGGCTAGTGTCAAGGGGAGTAGTCAATCCGTCTCCGAGAGGGATTGACTACTCTCCCGCCACCGGCCATTGGAATGGCTGGTGGTCGGTGCTATGTGGGCCCCACCATGATGTACGTGTTTCATTCATGCCGTCCATCTATTTTTATAGATAATTTTATGGTATGAAAGAAAAATTGAGGTACATATTAATCTCAAGTGGACTACATTACATGAAGAATGAACGTTAACCATTAAAAATATTTTGGGGGCCATAAAAGTTTTGGATCAAGCTGATATTTATTTTTTCCTTTCATCTAGGTCTTTATGACCTAATCAACAGATTGGATGTCAAATAAACAATACAGTGGGCCTTAGGAGGATTTTAATGGTGGATATCCAATCATTATTATTTTCTTGTGGTGTGGTCCACCTAAGATTTATATCCCTGTCATTTTTTTGTAACAATCCCGAACATGATCTGTAAAAATGGATGAACGGAATGGATGAAACACATACATCATGGTGGGGCCCACGGAGCACCGACCACCAGCCACGGGGCTGGTGTCGGGGGAATAGTCAATCCGTATACGATGGGAGACGGATTGGCTACTCGGCTAGTGGTCAGTGCTCTGTGGGCCCCACCATGATGTATGTGTTTCATCCATGCCGTCCATCTATTTTTATAGATAATTTTATGGTATGAAAGAAAAATTGAGGTACATATTAATCTCAAGTGGACTACATTACAGGAAACCGTGTTGAATGAATGTTGACCATTAAAAATGTTTTGGGGGCCATAAAAGTTTTGGATCCAGCTGATATTTAATTTTTCCCTTCATCTAGGTCTTTATGACCTAATCAACAGATTGGATGTCAAATAAACACTACAGTGGGCCTTAGGAGGATTTTAATGGTGGATATCCAATCATTATTGTTTTCCTGTGTGGTCCACCTAAGATTTATATCCCTGTCATTTTTTTGTATCAATCCCTAACATGATCTGTAAAAATGGATGAACGGAATGGATGAAACGCATACATCATGGTGGGGCCCACGGAGCACTGACCACCAGCCACAGGGCTTGTGTAAGGGGGAGCAGTCAATCCGTCTCCTCCGTGATGTATGTATTTTATCCACGCCGAAGTCTTTGAGTGCACCACACCACAAGCAGTGGTGACAATGACGCCCACCGTGATGTTATCTGCCATCCAACCTGTTGATAAAGTCAGACCTGGATAAAGGGAAAACATAGCATCAGATTGATCCAAAACTTTTGTGGCCCCATGAGGTTTTCAATGGTAGGCCTTCCATCCCCACTGTTTTCTGTGGTGTGGTCCACTTGATTCTTAGATCTAATTTCTTTTCGAGCTCATGCCCTAAAATGATCTATCAATATGGATGGACGGCCTAGATGAAACATTATACATCTCTAGCTATCCGCATCCATCTCACACAGGTATGCTGGCCCGACACAACCTTCTTCAAAGCAGGCACCAACCTGCCATGTGGGGTACATCTGAGCCTGCATTGGGTGGGTCCTGCCATTTAGATGACCTAGCGCAAAGTAATGCAGTCCAATCAAGCTGGCCACCCGTCCATCAAATGCAGACCGTCCGCAATTTTCCCTTAAACCCCTTAAACCGCACATTGTTTTTTGAACATTGCAGCCTGTCCGTGCAGTGGACCAGACATAGTTTTGTGCTATAGGCCATTTGCATGGTGGGGCCCACCATATATGCAAGGATCAGATATCTCTTCAAAACGCCTAGATAGCATGTGGGCCACATCTAAAGGGTCATGTGGGATAGCAAACATGTCATATTACAAATAATAGTAATAACAATAAAACAAAACGGCCCAAAACAGTGTAGTGGGGGTGGCTAACAGTGAAGTGTGAACTGACAGTGAGGTTTACTAACAAGCTAACAAAAAAAAAAAAGGCCCATAAAAAATGCATGAAAAAAGCTTCTTATTTCGATATGGTTGGGAAGCCAATGTCCCAAATCCAATGGAATACAAGAAGGATTATAGCCAAAAAAGGGTTTTAAATAGCACACCAGCGAAGCTAAACTGTCCAAAGAAAAATAATAAATATTGGAGGGAAAACAAGAAACAAGAAGAAAATGCTGCTACACCGAGCTGTATGCAGCGTGACTTGTTGACACATTTCTTACCATAAAATCAACTTGCAGGCTTGTTAAGGCGAGGCCGGCTGCAGAACTTCCGGCCATTGGCTTTCACAAATGAGGCAATGCTGAAACTCACACCGACAAAAATAGCTGAAAGCAATAGATGTCGAAGGTCGTATCTAGCTGCAAAAGAAATGGCAATGGATTCAGTTCATATGCATAGATCTTCTACACACCCCTAGAAAGGATTGAGGAAGGAAAATAATGAGAAAAAGTTATTATGACTGAAATTAGAACTTTGCTCAGTGCACACGCATGTGCAATAAAGGCTATGCAGCTCGAGTACACAGCTCATGTGCCAGGAGGCACATGACACATAGGTGTGAGATATAATGCATCCATCAGGTTAGTCAGACCCTTGTACATGATTTTCCCCAAAACAAATCAGATCCAACCAGCATGTCGGCTCCAATATTGGAAATAGGTAGACAGGTCGGAAAACTTCAGCCAATTTTTTCAGAGCCATATATTTTGTTTTGCAAACTGCAGCCCAGATCAACCTGTTTCTTAGGCTAGGGCAATTGGTGAGTGGTGCCATTCTAATGGGTGGATTCGATCATGTTGGCAGTCATGCGGAAGTAAACCCAAAATTCAAACTAACAAGACAAAATCAAGCAAAAGCAAAATGCACAAAGAACACTCAAGTTTTATGTGGAAAATCACCCATGAAAAAAAAAAAATCACGGCACAAAGCGACAAACAATCCATTATGAAAACAATATTACGAGAGATGGATGAACTTATCGATCCGAATAACTCCAAATGCCTCATTGAAATCCCTAGCTGTGCTATTGAACCCTTAGGAATGTTTTAGAAAACCCTAAACCTTACCTAATCCCGATTACACCCAATATATATATTACTACAATTGGAATAGGAAACAAATTGTGCACTCATTCAGTTCTGCACGCGCCTTTGATGGTAACTTCAATGACATCAACAGCCATCAAGGACTAGTTGATGACATCAGAGCCAGCTTCGATGCCATCAAGTAGCATCCTCGAATTTTCTCGATGGGATCGAGCATCTATCAATGGCATTGACAGTTTCTTGAAATCGAGTGGTCTGTCACTCATCGACAGACTCTGTTACAAATAGATTTAAGACATTGACAACAATCTCCACCATGTCTTCAATCTTCATACTCTATTGCTCCTTTTCCACCACCATCTCTAATTGCCTTTCATCATAGCTTCATTGTCGCTTCTCGTGCACACTCTGCCTTCACTAAGCCTTCGCCAAGCCCAGAGAAGTTACATGAACCAAATTTGTAAGCATGTCAGCCAGATTCACGCTTGTGTGGATCTTCTTTAGACTTCCTTCCTTAAGCACCTGTTGGATAAAATGATGACGAACATCACTTGCTTTTCTTCACCTGTAGTAGGACATTATTTAGAAGAAAGCTTAAAATTAGCAGCATGGGGTGTGCTAACTAGTTTCACCTTGTCCATGCTGAACTTAACTAATACCTTCTTAAGGTATTCTGCCTATGATAACCCTAGCGTGCTCCTCTGTATGTCTCAGTGAATATCCATACTAAGAATCTTCTTTGCCGCCCCCAGATCTTTCATTTCAAATGTCCTTGACAATTGAGCCTTCAACGCATCGATCTTAGACATGCTATAGCTGGTGATAAGTATGTCATCTACCTTGTAATAGACACAATGATCATACTCATTCCTGGCAAATCGTTGACCCATCATGAAAGTATCAAACATTTTGTACCACTACCTAAGCGACTATTTTAGGCCGTATAATGACCTTCTTAACCTGCAAACTTTATTCTCAACCCCTTTTACTTCGAACTCTTCTGGTTGCTTCATGTAAATCTGCTTTTCCAACTCCCTATTTAGGAAAGTAGTCTTCATATCCATCGGTTCCAATTCCAAATTGTATTGGGCGCCAACACAAATCTGATAGACACATGCTTGACCACGAGCATGAAAATTTCGCTGAAGTCAACACCCTCCTTCTGCGCATACCCTATTACGACCAATCTTGCTTTATATCTACATCGCTTCTTCTTGTAAATCCACTTAAAACCAATCGATTTACGCCCCATTAGAAGCTTCATGAGCTCCTATGTCTCATTCTTGTGCAAAGAGTCCATCTCGTCATGCATGGCCACCATCCACTTGTCAGCATCAGAACCATCTAATGCTTCTTGGAAGGAAGACGGATCCCCCTCATCCATAATGAGGGTGAATGCAACATTTGAGTCATCCCTGTATGTGACTGACAATCTATAATCTCTTAACGGATTTCTTCTGAGAGGTAAGTGCTCCACCTACTCATATACCTCTATTTGTGGCTTAGCTTTAAATTGTCTCACACCTTTCACTTTCAACGTTGATCATTGTCGATTTTTTCGGTTCCTTGCGTTCTTGCAGAACAAGGAATCCTCATCAAATCTGAAGTCGCGGCTCAAAGTGATTTTCCGAGTGACTTGGTTGTACAATTTGTACCCTTTCACACCATCACCACAGCCCGCAAAGGTAAGTTTCTTCGCTCTTTAGTCTAACTTATCTCTTTCAACTAACGGTACATGGGAGTAAGCGTTGCAACCAAATACATGCAACCCTAAGTAGTCAACATGATGATCGCTCCACATATCTTCAAGAATTTTATAGTCTATCGGCTTAGACGGGGACCTATTCACCAAATAACAGGCCGTATTCATGGCTTCAACCTAATCTAGCATTACTCAACATGCATTGAGCTCTCTCCTATGGAGTCCAATTCATACGTTCCGCTACTCCATTCTGTTTAGGTGTGTGCCTCATTGTATTGTGTCTTATAATCCCATCATCTTTAAAAAACTGATTGAATTCCTTTGAAGTGAATTCACCTCCATTATCTGTCCTTAGAACTATCAGTTTCTACCATGTCTGCTCCTCAACCATTGCCTTTCACACATTTAATGTGGCAAATACATCGGATTTATTTTTCAGGAAATAAACCCACACCTTCCTGGAATAGTCATCTATGAATGAGACAAAACAATGATGACCCTCCAGTGGAAACAACAGGCAACGAGCCCCATACATCTGAATGCACATACTCAAGCACTCCTTTATATATATGCTTTCAAATTTTACAAGTTAGCCGAGATTGTTTACCATATATACAATGTTCGCATATATGAAAATCAATGCTTTTAAAGACGAGAATCAAGCTACGATCAGAAAGTACCTTCATACTGCACTCGCTCATGTATACCAGATGAGCATGCCACAAATGTACCCATGTGGACTCCACTACAAATGTTGCAACTCCACATAATATGGTATTTCCGATCAACCTGTAAAGATTGTTATTCTGCTACGCTTTCATCACCACGAGAGCTCTTATAGAAACTTAAAAAACCCGATTAAAACTAGTAAACTTGCATCTAAGTGCCTTTAGTGCCCCAAGAAAGATAAGATTCTTCCTAAGGTCAGGAATGTGTCTCGCATCCATTAGGATATGCTCCACCTCATCGAACATCTTGATGTGCACCGAATCGATACCAATCACCTTACATGCAATGTCATTGCCCATAAAAACTTGTACACCATTGTTCTTGCTGTAATTGGTGAACCAATCTCTGCAAGAAGTCATGTAGTATGAGGCTCCCGAATCTAAAATCCAGTCGTTACTTAGGTAACCAAATTTAGATGCAGTAAAGACATCACCACCATCCACATCCTCGCTAGATTGCGTTGTATTGGCCTCCTTCGTCGCATTATCAGACTTTTCTACCTTTTGAGCTTTTAGATTCCGACAATCCTTCTTCATGTGACCTATCATTCCACAATTCCAACACTTCATCTTAGATTTGGATCTAGATCAAGAATTCCAATTATCCTGTTTAGAATTCCTTCCCCTGGCAACCAATGCATTTGTAGAGGTATCATCGCAACTTTCTTTTTCAACTGCTTCTCATGAAGAGCAAAGATGACAATTTCAACATTGATGGTATCCCTACAGTGGATCAAAGTGTCTATGAGATTCTCATAAGACGATGGAAGCGAATTCAGCAGAATTAAGGCTTGATCTTCATCTCCGATTTAAATCTCCGCATTCGTCAGTTTATAGAGCAATTCACTAAAAGTGCTCATGTGTTCACAATATCAGATCTCTTTATCATCTTTAAGACTGTAGAATTGTTTCTTAAGATACAAACGATTGCCTGATGATTTCTTTATTTACAAACTGTCAAGTTTCGTCCATACCCCTGTGGCAGTCTTTTGATCAAGGACATTATAGAGTACATTGTTTGCTAGGCACAATTAGATTGAAGTTGTAGCCCCCTCTCATTGAGCTTTCCCACTCTTCATCAGTCATATATGTAGGACGCTTCGCCTTCCTAAGAAGAGTATGTTGTAATCCTCGTTGAACTAAAATGCTTCTCATCTTAACCTTCCATAGTTCAAAATTATTTCTAGCGGTGAACTTCTCCATTTCATTAACGTTGGGGCTTCACATTAGATCCTTTCGTCAACATGTTTCAGATTAGATCTCAAAGCCCCAACGTTATCTCTGATATCACTTGTTGGGGGTTGAGTGGAAGAAAACCCGAATTCAAACTAATAAGACGAAATCAAACGAAAGCAAAACGCACAGAGAACAGGCAAGTTTTTCGTGGAAAAATCCTCACGAGAAAAAACCATAGCACAAAGCGACAAGCAATCAACTATGAAATATAACAAGAGATGAATGGACTTACCGATCCGAAACCCCAAAAACCTCCTTCAAATCTCTAGCTATGCTCTTGAACCCTTAAGAACGTTTTAGGAAACCCTAACCTTACCCTAATATGCTACTTCTAGTTAATTTGAATATGCTACTTGTAGAATAATCGCATGGTCCAGTTGGAGGCCAAGGTGCACCCAAAAGCAGGTGATCAATCATACCTTTAGAGCTCTCTGATCGACAAGCACATTCAATGACTGTGTCGTCATAAGTCGGTCAACATACATAAATTGATATCAACTAAAACCACACACGCATATAGTGGAATGGTCACATTACAGCCAATGAATGGTAAGTTACCATTCACAATGTGCCAACATGTCTTCTGTACAACATCTGAGCCGTTCAAAAGGTGGGCTCCACCATGAAGATCACCAGCCATGAAAATAGGCCATTCTACTAATCAGGTGGGCATGATCATTGCTAATGCGTGTGAGCTTATCTTTTGCATCACAAACACGACACAATCAGTAAATTTGTCCATCAATCCGGATTGGACGAGCCAGAAATTGACCAACCAGAAGATTGTAATATATCCAACCGATCGCCTCAATTGAGACTCATGCTTCAGAGGCGTCGTGGACAGTCTATCAGTCCACAATTGGTTCACATGCTCATCGATACTGATCATCCAATCAATCAGCTACCTCTTAGGTATACATGCCATATACTAAAATCACCCGTTCAGTGGATCTAGCTCAATGCTGTTCTCTTAACTATCAGATTTGTGTACCTTTTAGGTGATTATTTGGATGTTTAAAATAGGAAATCAGTTCAAATTTGAAGTGTGGGCCTATCCAAGAGATGAGCCATTGATTCCATCCTTGGGAAACATGAGCACGCTCGCTGATTGTATATTGCTAAAGATAAACCAGCAAAAATGCACCGTTGAAGTTGAGAAATCCCCTAAATGTGTGTGGGTGTGTAGAGAAATGATGGTGTGCAACTAGATGCACAGTATACAGGGATGCACAATACTGATCAGTTTTCTCATCTTCATCGCTATCTTATCTTTAACAAACTGCTTTCAGAAATAAAAACTAACAATCCTTACTCCAAATCATAGATAGAAAAAAAAGAAAAAAGAAAAAAAAGAAAAAGAAAAAGAAGAAGATAAAAGTAAAAATAAAAATAAAACCCCGAAAACTCGACTCGATGTCCAACTGGGTTAAGTCAACTTGAAGAGCAACCAGGTCTTCAGTTGATTCAACTTGTTAATAAATAAATAAAATACTTTTTAACTATTTGTGAGTATCTAAAATTCTTGGAATAAGCAAAGTAGCAGCTGTTGTTATCCCTGTCATGATGTTTTCTTTCGTAGGGGAGACCATGGTTCAAGTTATGCCTCCCCCAAGCTTTTTTGTCAACAAAAAGGTTGAACCACCAGTTGATCATGGTTTTATAAACTCAGTGGCTGGCTTTGAGTCTCCACATGCCACAGTGAGTTGACCGAGTCAGCAAGATGACTCAACAAGTCTTGACCGAGACAGACTAACCATCAGGTTAACCCATTGCTTGGCTTGAAGCTCATAGAATTGAGTTGACTAGGCTGAGATTTGAGTCGCTGAGTTCCAGAACTATGGTGTGAAAAGAAGTTCACTTGTCTCAATGTATTTTGTGAAAAATGATAGCTAAAATTTACTATTGCAAAATAGACATGTTACTTTCCCTTCTAATTTGACACTGCAGCCACTACCAAGAAAAGTTTTTTGCTTAAAATTTTTTAACAGGCCATCAAGAATAGTTATGAGTGCATGACTGATCAAATTGGAAGACTAAATACTCTAGAAGAATGGAAATCAACTCACCTTGCCTCAGCGACATGGTTGCAAAAATGACCCCAGCCAGGACCATTGCTGATGCCACCGATAGTGACTACAAAAGGCAGAAGAATTTCTTGTTTCAGTCTGGTATGCTAGAAAGAAAATGTGGAGCATCTTCCAATGAATGCAGTTATCAGAAGAGATATATCACCTACCAATCACATTAATCAATCCTAATAACATGTGAATGCTTTTCTTATGACTTCTATTGATACCTCCTATCACTAGGAATTACCACAAAGTTCAGTTCAGGTTGGGTTCAAGTCCAGGCTCAACCTATTTACAAACTGGACCAAGAATTCAAACCCAAGGCCAGCCTTAACTAAGCAGGTAAAGAATCAAATGCGTATGACCCATCTACTATAGGGGGCTAGAATTTAAGCATGTGATTCAACTCAAAACAAATCATTAGGTCCAAGCCCAATCAATCAACCTGTTTGGCAGGTCTCAATTTCAGACCCATTAGTACACCATTTAAGAGGGTTGGAAATTAAAGCTTTTATTATGAATTGGTTGGATTGGGTTAGGTTGGGTCAGTCTGAGCTTGACCCTTTACTGCATGAGTCTAATTTTCCGGCCTGAACCCAACCATGACCTGTCAAATGTTGCCCACAAAGGCAACAAACCATCCAAGAAGTGGATGAGGCCAGCTGGCCCATGGGCTGACCTGACCCATTGCCAGCCCTAACTATTATCTACTTACCTCACCCTTAAGATAAACTGAAGTTCTCCAGAACCTAGTTAATATTCTCTAAATAAACCAAATTCTTCATACCAGCCACTGGACCTTGTGAAATTTCAGCTCAAAAAATCAGGCAGCACCGAACCCCTTATTTATTAGCTCTCAAATTCTTAGACTACCCAAACCTGGATTTTCTATTTCTTATTTGTCTGCCACTAGCAAATCCCATGGAAGAATTCTCTGTCTTGTTTCCCTCTTTCAACCATACTGCCCTGGACAGCTGCTGCCCGTTTGAATTTTAAGTCATTTTGCTTAAGCAACTAATGCCTCAAATAGCTTATCTTAGTTTGTACATATTCAATAGATAAGTATGTTTGGTGAACAACATACTTATCAGCCAAAATGTAGAAAAGTATGTTATGTGATGTTGGAAACCAAAGTGATTTTTAAATTTTGTCCATTAATTTCTCTCTCTCCTCTTCTACTTTTCTTTTTCAAATCTCTTCCATTAAAATCTCTTCTATTTTTTACTTATTCATGCGGGGTCCACCTTTAATATCCATCTCCATCAAATTGGGTAAACCTTTTATATGGACCGTTCATCGTGTTAGGCTCACCTTGGCTGTCTTCAATGTGAACCATCCATCATGTGGTGGACCATCCATTTTGTGAGGCCCACCTTCGATGTGGGCTATCCATCATGTGGGGCCCACTTTAGATGTTGGCTGTCCATCAGATGGGACCCACCTTTAATGTGGACCGTCCATCATGTGATGCCCTGCCTTAGATGTGGGCCATTCATCATTAGGATGTGGACTGTCCATTATTTGAGGCTCTCCTTGATGTAGGTCATCCATCATGTGGGGACCACTATCAATGTTAATTGTCCATCATGTGGGTCCCACCTTCATTGTCCACTGCTCATCACGTGGAGCCCAACTTTGATGTGAACCATCCATCGTCTGGGCCCCACCTTCAATGTGGGTTGTCCATGTGATTCATCAACAGGGGTGACCTTTGATGTGACCGCCCATTATGTGGGGCCCATCACCAATGTTAATTGTCCATCATGCGAGGCCGACTTCAATGTCCACTACCCATCACGTGGAACCCACTTTGACATGGACCGTCGATCATGTGGGGCCCACCTTCAAAGTGGGTCGTCCATGCAGAGCCCACCTCGGATGTGGGCCATTCATCCTTAGGGGCTGACCTTTGATATTGACTGTCCATTATGTGGGGGCCAGCCCACCTTAATGTGGGTCATAAATCATATGGGGCCCACCATCAATGTTAGTTGTCCATCATATGGAGCCCACCTTTGATGTGGACCGTTGATTGTGTAGGTCCCAGCTTTGATGTAGGCCGTCCACCATGCAGGGCCACCTTTGATGAGAGAGAGAGAGAGAGAGAGAGAGAGAGAGAGAGAGAGAGTAAAAAGTACAAAAGTAAAAACCATTTACTTATGGCCATAAGTTTAAACTAATAAGCTATTTTTAAGGTGTTACCAAACTATTATTAAATAAGTAGCTTGTTTGCTTCTCTCTCTCTCTCTCTCTCTCTCTCTCTCTCTCTCTCTCTATATATATATATATATATATATAAATTTTTTTTAAAGCTACTTATGGGGGTGTATCCAAACAGGCTCATTTTCTCTTTCCTTTATTTTTGTATTCTAGCTTAAGGCCAGACCGTAACTTCTCATCCTTCTCTAAAAGCGGGTGGTCCCATTCCTCCCTTAAATCAAGCTCTTGAATTTCCAAGAGGATTCCAAAGTTTATCTTTCTTCCATTGCTTGGTTTTCCCAATTGAGAAGTTTTGAGATTTGCTAGGAGCTTATACTTTGACCACCCCTCGACAACAAAAGAACCCACCACTCCAAAAGTTGAAACAAACCTTCTTCGAGCCACGTAAGCTGAAATAAAAAAGGAATTGGACCCAATCATCTTCCTTAGACACTAGGATGATTGGACAGTGATCAGAAACCAGATGCAACAATCCACATTGCTCCACCAATGGGAATTTTCCCACCCTTCCAGGCGAAATAAAATCAATTTCATCTATCAACTCATTTCTGTTGATCTACTTTGGAAAGTCTCTCATGTTTCTTGAATTGAGACTTCCATTTAATTTTTTATGGGAAATTTGTTGAGATGTGGAGCCACATCTGAGGGTTGCTCGACCAGTCGAGTGCCCTGCTCGACCAGTTGAGTGGCCCACTCGACCAGTCGAGGACTGGCTCGACTCAAAGTCCAGTGAGCATCAGGTTTTGGGTTCCGAGGTGCTCGACCGGTCGTGGCCCATGCTCGACCAGTCGAGGGTCCGCTCGACCAGTCGAGCAGCCTGCTCGACTAGTCGAGGTTACGCAGATTCGTTTCCAGATTTGATGTGGATTGCGGATTTTTGAGTCGGTTTTCGTAGAGGTGCGGAAGTGAAGTTGCCTAAACTATAAATAGGTGTCCCTAGGGCTTTTTTAGAGTATGTGAAATAATTCTAAGGTATGGTCAAAGGGTTTGATCTGTACTTCCAAGGGAGAGGTTAGTATATTGCCTTGTAATATTCGTTTTTCTTCATAGTGGAAGTTTGCATCCGTGGTTTTTTACCCTTGTTGGGGTTTTTCCACGTATATCTTGTCTTGTGGTTTGTTTGGAATGCTTTGATTTTATTTCTAGTCTATATTTCTTGTTTATCGTTTGTGGATGAGACCGGAGATTGGATCTCGATTCACTGCGTTGTTGGCGTGCTGCGCAACAACTGGTATCAGAGCCAAGTTTAGTTCTATTGGGAGCGATGACAGAAGAAGAGAATACTAGAATTAAGAAGTTTGATGGTTCAAACTTTGCCTTCTAGAAGATGCAGATAGAAGATTATCTGTATCAGAAGGACCTCTATATTCCTCTAGGAGGAAAAGAGAAGAAACCAGAAAGATGACAGATGATGAATGGTTTTTATTGGATCGGAAGGCTTTAAGAATGATCCGACTCTCTGTCTAAGAGCTTTGTCTTCAATATATCCAAGGTGAAAACCACAAAAGAATTAATGGAAGCTCTAGCCACCATGTATGAAAAACCCTCAGCATCCAACAAGGTTCATCTTATGAAACAGCTATTCAACATGAAAATGTCAGATGGTGGGAGCGTGACTGAACATCTAAACGAGTTCAGTAGAGTCACGAGCCAGTTGGAATCCGTTGACATTATTTTTTAGGATGATGTCAGGGCGTTATTGATCTTGTTATGTTTATCAGATAGTTGGGATGGTTTGGTGATTGTTGTGAGCAATTCTTCAAGGTCGACCAAACTGAAAATTGATGATGTGGCCGGTCTAATTCTCAACGAAGAATATAGAAGAAAGGCATTAGGAGTTTTAGGGGATTCAGGGAATGCTCTAAACGTTGAAGTAAGAGGAAGATCACTGAACAAAGGAGGCAATAAACACGGACGTTCCAAATCGAGGAAGAAGTCCGAAGGACCGAAAGACAAAGACGGGTGTTAACATTGCGGGAAGAAGGGGCACATGAAACGTGATTACAGGGCACTCAAGAAACAAGAAGGAAGCTCTCAAGGCGGGAATGATTCAGTGAATCTATCTGAAGATAATGACACAGAGGCGTTGATCTTGTCTCTTGATGCGAGGAATGAGTCTTGGATTATAGACTCGGGTATTTCGTTTCATGCCACTTCATGTGAAGAAGTTCTGCTTAACTATGTATCAGGCGACTTCGGGAGAGTCTACTTGAGTGATGATGAGCCGTGCAGTATTGTTGGAAAGGGAGACGTTCATGTAAATCAGAAAGACGGAACGACTTTGAAATTGAAGGATGTCAGACATGTACCAAGTTTGAAACGGAACTTGATCTCAATGGGGCAGTTGGCCGATACCGGTTATGTGACGACAGTTACTAGTAATTCCTGGAAGATCACAAAAGGTGCCTTAGTGATATCTCGAGGCAAGAAAGAAGGTACCTTATACGTGACTTCAGGATCGTATAGGTCACTCGCAGTCGCATCAACTGGAGTGAATGGGCAGTTATGGCATAAGAGATTGGGACATATGAGTGAGAAAGGGATCAAAGTGCTATTGTCAAAAGGGAAGCTACTAGGGCTGAAGTTTACTGACTTGGAATTCTGTGAGGACTGCATATATGGCAAGCAGAAGAGGGTAAGTTTCAAGAAGACAGGACGCGCTCCAAAGATGCATCTGTTAGAGCTTGTACACTGATGTGTGGGGACCGACACAGGTATTATCTCTTGGTGGCTCATATTACTTTGTTTCTTTTATTGATGATGCTAGTAGAAAACTGTGGGTCTATTTCTTAAAGCATAAATCTGATGTATTTGATGTATTTAAGAAGTGGAAAGCTATGGTAGAAAATGAGACAGGTACAACAGTAAAATGTCTCAGATCTAATAATGGGAGAGAGTACTGTGATAAGAGGCTTAATGAGTATTGTGCAGCAAATGGAATTAAACATTAGAAAACGATTCCAAGGACATAAGGTTAACGGGACCATCCTTAAGCGCGCTAGGAGCATAAGGTTACATGCAGGATTGCCCGAGACCTTTTGGGCAGATGCTATGAATACTGCCACATATCTCATTAATAGAAGTCCCTCAGCACCATTGGATGGTGGGCTACCAGAAGAAACGTGGACTGGGAAAGAAGTGAACCTTATACATCTCAAAGTGTTCGGTTGCACTTCATATGTTCACATTGATGCAGAGCACAGAAACAAGCTGGATGCGAAGTCCAGGAGGTGCACGTTTATAGGCTATGGGCAGCATGATTTTGGCTAATGGTTTTGGGATGCAGAAAACAAGAAAATCATCAGAAGGAAGGACGTAGTCTTCAATGAAAAAGTAATGCATAAGGACAATGTGTAAGAAAATAAGGCCAAGGAGAAAGAATTCGTAGAGTTGGAAGAGTTATTGGACATGGGTGTTACAGAGCCACAAGATGATCATTCACAAGAGCATTATGAGGCAGAGCCGCATACACCAGTTGTGAGGAGATCTACTTGGGAGAGGAGACCTATGGTCTGATACTCACCCTCCTTACATTATCTACTGCTGACAGATAATGGTAAACTAGAGTGTTTTAAAGAGACATTACAGTCGGATATACGGGTTAAGTGGAAGTAGTCCATGGATGATGAGATGGACTCTCTTGAGTCTAATCGTATATGGGAGCTAGTCACTCTACCCAAGGGTAAGAAAGCTCTTCATAACAAGTGATTTCACAAACTAAAGGAGGAGCACGATAGTTCGAAATAGTACAAAGCTAGATTGGTTGTAAAAGGGTTTCAACAAAAGGCAGGTATTGATTTCACTGAAATATTTTCACCGGTATTGAAAATGTCTATGATTCACATGGTCTTGAGTATAGTGGCTACAGTGGACTTACATCTACGATTCACATGGGGACCTTGAAGAAGAGATATATGCATCAGCCGACAGGATACATGGCACCGGGAAAGGAGAACAAAGTGTGCAGACTGAAGAAGAGTCTATATGGCCTAAAGCAGGCCCCGAGGCAGTGGTATAAGAAGTTCGACAGTTTCATGTCGGGAAACGGTTTTAGGAGATGTCATGCAGACCACTGTTGTTATTCGAAGAAGTTTGATACGTCGTATATCATCCTTCTTCTGTACGTTAATGATATGCTTGTGGCCAGTTCAAGCATGAAGGATATCTTAGATCTCAAAAGACAAACTGTCTAGAGAATTTACCATGAAGAATTTATGAGCTGCAAAACAAATCTTAGGCATAAGGATAGCGTGACAGGAAAAACAAGAAACTAGTTTTGTCACAGGCAGATTACATAGCCAAGGTACTTGATCGATTCAATATAGGAGCTGCTAAGCTGGTTAGCACTCCATTAGCCAACCACTTCAAGCTATCTAAGGAACAAGGGGCAAAGACACAGGAGGAACGAGACTACATGGCTAAAGTCCCATACGCGTCAGCTATTGGGAGTCTCACGCATGCTATGGTGAGCACGAGGCTAGACATTGCTCAAGTAGTGGGAGTTGTTAGCAGGTTCATGAACAACCCCAGGAAGGAACATTGGGAAGCTGTGAAGTGGATCCTCAGATACCTGGTAGGTACTAAGGATGTAGGGTTGTGTTATGGAGGATCGGAAATCAAGCTACAAGGCTATGTGGATTCAGATTTGGCATGAGATATCGACAGCAGAAGAAGCACTACAGGTTATGTTTTTTCCTCTGGATAGTACTGCAGTCAGTTGGGTCTCTCAGTTACAAAAGATAGTATCTATCAATACGAAGGAAGCAGAATATGTTGCAGTTACAAAAGCGTGCTAGGAGATGGTGTGGATGCAAGGTTTCATCGAAGAGTTGGGTAAAAAGCAAGCAGATTGCAAGCTGTACAGTGACAGTCAGAGTGCAATACACTTGGCTAAGAATTCAACCTTTTATTCAAGAACTAAGCATATTGCCATCAGATATCACTTCATATGTTCGTTATTGGAAGATGGATCGATTGCTTTGGAGAAGATTCATACATGTGAGACTCTTGCGGATATGCTGACCAAGGCGGTCACGCGGGAGAAGTTGAAGCTCTATTCAGCTTTGATTGGTCTTCAGGCTTGAAGACGGGGAGGTGATGCACTCCGGATGTAGAAGACGAAGGTTTATGGCGATGTGTCTCCAAGTGGGAGATTGTTGAAATGTGGAGCCACATCTGGGGGTCGCTCGACCAGTCAAGTGCCCTGCTCGACCGGTTGAGTGGCCCACTCGACCAGTCGAGGGCTGGCTCAACTCAAAGTCTAGCGAGCATCAAGTTTTGGATTCCGAGGTGCTCGACCAGTCATGGCCCATGCTCGACCGGTCGAGGGTCCGCTCGACCAGTCGAGGTTACACAGATTCGTTTCTGGATTTGATGCGGAATGCGAATTTTTGAGTCGGTTTTCGTAGAGGTGCGAAAGTGAAGTTGTCTAAACTATATATAGGTGTCCCTAGGGCTTTTCTAGGGTATGAGAAATAATTCTAAGGTATGGGCAAAGGGTTTTCTCTGTACTTCCAAGGGAGAGGTCAGTATATTGCCTTGTAATCTTCGTTTTTCTTCATTGTGGAAGTTTGCATCAGTGGTTTTTTTACCCTTGTTGGGATTTTTCCACATATATCTTGTCTTGTGGTTTGTTTGGAATGCTTTGATTCTGTTTCTAGTTTATATTTCTTCTTGTTTATTGTTTATGAGTGAGACCGGAGATTGGATCGGTTCACTGCGTTGTTGGCGTGCTGCGCAACAAAATTTTGATAAAATTGAAGTCACCCCCAAGCAGCATAATTCTTACCATTTGCTTCTCACACCATTTATCAAGTCCATACACAACATAAAATACCTATTTATATCCATTTGTAGCAATCCTCAACAAGACACATTGAGAATGTAGTTGTCCACCAATCTTCTTTAATCCATACATCCAAGTTCCAAATTATAATGATACCAGCCGCTGGACCAATAGCAGTAAGTGTAGTCCAATCCTTGTTTCTTCCTCCCCATAGTGAATCAATAGTTCTATACCTAGAATAGATTTTCGTTTCCTGGAAAGCAATTATCTGTACCTTCTCATACCTATAAAACTATTTAATTTGAGCTCATTTTCTGGGGCTGCCTAACCCCCTTACGTTCCACAAAAGAATTTTCATGAGAAACAATTTAAGCTTCTATTAGCCCCCTTGTCCCTTCTGCATAGCCCTTTCCCTTTGTTGTAGGTAAAGGATGAGATTTAAGTTGGACAATTCTGCTTACCCTTCAATTCTTAGATTAGCTTTGTGACAGCATGGCATGTGTCTACATTCCCATTACATTAGATAGCTCAAAGAGGGCCACAAAGTTCTCACAGCCCCCAAAAGTCTTATGAGCTTCCTGACATGATCCATGGACTCCTTAATCCACTGCATCCCCTGAAGGCCTGAACCATACCTACTTTAGAACCTGGCTCCTCTAAACCATAACTCAACCATATCCATTAAGTTCCTGTTTGATATGACTTTGGTTCTCCGATGCCAGTGATTTATACCCTCACATGGTAGATGCACCTCCACAGCACGACCTAACGAATTCTACAATAGCCTTTCATAATCTGAAGCGGTTGGACCAACAAGAGATCTTCCCCCAATAAAGAGTCCAAAATATCCACAAGAGCCAAGTATTGGGCAAGGGGCCTTGTAGCACCATGCCCGATCCAAGAAATGGAGTGGTCAATAAAAGAAAATCCTGCAGCCATCTGCAATGATGGGAGTGGAATCAGGAAAGGCAAAAGGTGAGAAACAGTCATCAACAACACAGGATAGATGCCCACCGGGGGTCCAAAAATCACATCTGTGGAAAGAATACACTCAAGCAACCCTTATGAAGCACAAATTAGGTGCACAAAGGAACCCATCACTGGCTTGAGCGACATCTTAGATGAGAGAGGGACTAATGTTGGAGAAGAGGATGAAGACTCTATCAATGCATTGCTGAAAGGACTAAATTGCCCTTAGTAAGCCCAGTAGGCACCCACTCACTAGCCACCTCAGCATAAATGATTGCCCACTCCACATGCTCACAACTAGCCTCTTCCACACAAGTTTCCTCCATATCACGTGGCCTCTTTGAAATTCAAAAAAGCAGAAGTGTGGAAATGGCACAGGGAATAGTCCTTGTCACTGCCCTGATGCCCAATAGGATTGTGATGGCTCACAAATTTTCTAAAGGGGATTGCAATACCTATGATGGAATCCTCATATCCACCCCAGCCCTCACCTCACCACTATGATCAGGTGCCCCTTCGACTCATTGAAGATATTAATAGATATTTTTGGTAACACTATTCAGATACGATACATCCTAGAATCCAAAAGATCCAATCGATAATACACGCTGATATGATGTGATATGTCGGGATCTCTACGATATTTAGTTATATCTGTGATATTTCTTACCATATCTGCAATATTTATCTTGAATCTTCGACTTAGAGAATTTAATGATATTGGTTTCTCTTAACTCTATCTTCTCTACTTCACATCTCATCTCCTTGATAGCTTTCAAACATGGAAGTGGCTTCCAATCACGAATACTATAACTCACTTATCATGTCTTCTCATAAGATTTTGTCCTTTTTTTCCTTTTAATTACATACTGATAGCTCTCTTAATACTCAGGTCTCTATTCAGCCTTCATCTTTCCTTAATTGTTTCCTATTGTTTATTGTTTCTCCCAGCGGAACATTTGATGTTCCCCAGTCCCTTTTATCTGTGGCAATTTTCTTCACAAGATCCTACTGCTACTACCTTGTAGTCTACCCTCATTACATTAATGCTCATAAGAAGATGCCACTCAAACTTGGCACAACAACACTCCTCTTTCCGCTAACTTTGTTGTATTGTTTGTATGTTATTGCTAATGTCGTATGACATTTGAATGGCATGAACTAATTTAAAATATAATTCAATCACTTATGGCTGACATCACATAATTTCATCCCCTAAAAAATGAAAGACTGTTGCGCATAGATTTTTATTTATTTATTTATTTATTTATTTTTTATAATTTTCTGAGTTTGTAATCATGTATCTTTTAACAGCTCCTTAAGTTACACGAAAAACTATCACCATTTTCCCAAAAGCTCTCCCATGTTTTGACTGTGATCCATTACGTGATGCATGTGATTTTTTTCCCAATGTTTCCCAAGATATTTCAGTATCCCAAGGGTGTGATACATAGTGCGATAGCGATCCTTCAAACGCTTCTGGATCTTGACAGGAAAACATAAATCAGCAATCCTCACATCCAATTTCTCTGACAATGGTAAAGCTTTCCCCCTTATAAATTTCAAGTGAAGAAACCTTGCTCCAGAGCAATTCACAACCATGGACCAATCCAAAATACCTCGCCAAAACACCCAGTCAACTGGAAGACATCTTGTACCTAGATCTCCAGCAGAACCCTGCTTATCTGGATCCATGTATCTTGTGAACCGAGCATTGGCCATTCAGACCACCTGCACATGGATTTGATTGGCCTGTAGATGAAAAACCACACCACCTACATCAGCACTTTAATATCAAAATTGGGATGTATCCGAAGCTCCAAGATATTTATCTCATTAACCTCGCAGCCACCTTCCAATAGCCTACACCTTAGAGACACCCATTCTGCAAGTACTGGGATTGGTGTGCCGGCCACCACTGTTGCAACCAAGCTCCACCCAATGGTGCACCAAGCCACTTGAGACAGCTCTGAAAAGACCCTTATCGAGCATATATCTTTTTCACAATCCATGCCGTTCTTTTCCCACTAGCTTCAATGATTTTATATAGCCCTACACCTTACAGATCACTCTCTAGCAAATCTTTGTTGTTTGAGTGAATTGAATCATGACACGTCACACCTCCCTCAGGTATGGCATCAACTCTGGGAAAAAAAAAACCAGCATTTCTAAAAGAGTTTGGACCTCCCGATTGTGGTAAAACTACAAACTGGGAAACCTTGTTGGCCGTACATGCACCCTCTTGAGAATTTCAGGATCATTTTTGGCCTCGTGGACCAAGATTCTACTTGCAGCAAGCCAGCTGTTGTTCATCTCTGAGATGGTTGCCTCTACTTGAGTGGTTCAATCAAGCCTAAGGAATGCAAAACCACGAATGACTGCAAATCTCTTGGACCTGAGAACGGCAACCTCCATTACCTTGTCAAATCTTGTAAAAATCCTGAAGAAGTCTATTTCCTACCATTCCCTTGAGAACTGGCTCCACATAGAGCATCAAGAAAGCCCCCTTGAATTTCTGATTGCCCCTTCTAGAGACAGCTTGATTTCCCCTTCTCATTCTTTAGGAACAAGCCTGTTTATTAATCAGAAAGTTTAAACGGATTATCCAATAGACTGAACTAAGTCTACTGGAACCGCATGATAGAACGGTAGTATTGGAACTGAACTCTCAGTGAACTTTCATTATTGTGATAGTTTGTTTGCTTTCTCGTTCTTGGTGTGGACGTCTGTCAGCTCTTATAATAGATCTTCTCATTCTCAATAACCATTAACCAAAACTTTAAATTACCATAATAAATGATGACATGATTATTACTATCAGGATTCCCTTATTTAAACAGATACATGACAAGACTGGATGCAAATGCTTGCTGCCTCAGAAGAGTTGGACATTTAACCAGAGCCATGGGATAAAAGATCACATTGATTTCCTTATTCTGTTTGCTACTTTCAGGAAACACACATTTAAGTCTGCTGTTTTATTGCCTTGTTCTTTGATTATGACTTTATGATGCAAATACTTTCAGGTTCCTGCCCCTTTCATAATAGGAAATGCTTTCATGAGCAAAGTGGGAAAAATATTTCACATGCAGCAGCCGAAAAGCACTGCAGGCTTTAAACTCGTAGTATTTCAGATTCAAGAATAAAGTGAGAATCCTACACTCCAAAAGAAGTAAAACTTTTTATCACAAAAAGGGAAACTCAGGAATTTGGTAAATTTTTGTAGGTCTAACTGTAGTGAACATAACATACCTAGCTAGAGCTTTTATCAGCAGATACACTATGAGCATTGAGAGTTTCCAATCAATTATGTTTACAACTAACATGGAGCTGTGTACTCACCACAACAGGGTCAAGACTTTCTTTTTGTGATGGAGATGTCATACCACGGTTGACGGAAACAATGTAGTGCCCATGTATGAGATCAATAGCATCCTTTTCCCAACAACAAAAACTTCTGTAAGGACTAATCTCAAAGCATCAAGCAATAGTAGAAAGATCAAAACAGTATCTGAACATCCATTTTTCAAGTCAAGTAACACAAGAAAAAAAGAGGAACTGATTGATCAGAGCATGGAGTCCAGAATTTCCATCTTTACTACAAAGAGAAGATGTAGATTAAAAATAAAAAATAAAAAATCAGCCAACACAATTCTACTTCAACATGGTTCTCAAAGATTAAGGTTTTCCAAGAGACAGGAATCAAACTTGGTTTTGGGGTGCAACTCATCCATGGACTCAAATCATTCAAACTCAATTGGAACCAGTCCATGTATCAGGGGGGCGAGTCATTTTTTTCTCCATTGACCAGAATCGATTCCCAAAGAAAGTTTACAACCACAGAAAGATATATTTACTACAAAGAGAAGATGTAGAAAAAAATCAGACAACATAATCCTATTTCCATGAGGTTTCATAGATGAAGGTCTTGCAAGAGACAAGGAATCAAACTTGATTTTGGAGTACAACTTATCCTAGGACTCAAACCATTCAAATTCAGTAGGCATCAATTCACATTTCAGCATGTGACTAATTTCCTAGTCCATCAACCGAGTTGATTCCCAATAGACCATTTATAATCACGGAAAGATATGTTTATTGAAGGTAGAAATCAATCACAAACTCTGATCCAGTCTGCATACAGAAAGTTATAAAACAAGAATTCTATTGAATAGCAGCATTTAGCTCTGTCCAGATACATGGTCCTTTTTTTCTGTTTGGAAGCAGCATTCCAGGTTAGACGTGTGAGTGTGACACAGCGTGTAATGGTGCCTGTGGGGAGGGTATTCAAAAGTGTTATGGTGCAAATGGGAAGCAAAGTAAATAGTCAACCAAAATGCTCCACCAGAGAATTTCTATGAAAAAGAAAAAGCACATTGCTGAAGTGAGGTCTATTCTTCAAAAATATAACTATTACTTAAGTGTGGGGCCTTGGTTATTTAGGGAGCTATGTTGTCTTATTTATACCAAGGTATTCTATAACAGTAATGGTAGCTGTAACGGCCACAGCCATTACCGTTGTGATACAGGTTTTAACAGCAAACACAAGTAACACAGCATAAAGTGAACTTTGAGCCATGCCCCACTAAACCTTTAAACATCATGCAATTTTCATTTAATAACATTAGTTGTGCCAACATTTTACTCCGTGTTTCTATACAACCCAGCATTTTAAATCACTTGTAGCATATAGTGTACTATTCAGCCTCATTACATTACACGATACTTCTATTTTTAAATTAAAATAATAGAAAAATATGATAAATATAAAAATAGCAAAAAAAGAAAACATATTTTGTTTTTCAAGTAAAAGAATGTTTAAAATAATATTAATAATAATAACATTAATAATAATAATAATAATAATAATAATAGAGAACAAGAAGAAGAAGAAGTTAAAGCCAACTCTCACTTATATGCAAGCTTAATCAATCACATCAACAAATTTCTAAGAAAATTACATTAGTTAATATCTAAATGGAAATATCAAACTCCAACAAAACAATAAAACATAGTCTCAAGTTCCTAATTGGTCACTAACAAATCGATAAGAAGAGATTATACATTCTCACAAGTCACAAGAATGTCAAGTACAAATCCCGCAAGGCTATAAACTGTTGGTGCACTTATTTGTGCACCTTGTTTGTCAATCACGTGAGTCGGTGTGTCAGGGAGTCGGTTGAGCCCCTGGAAGTTAAAAATCGAAGACACAAGAGGACATGAGCATCAAGGATCAAAGAACAAGTAAATAATGTGCCTTAGTGACCCTAACCTTGACCCAAAACAACCCTTGAACCTCTAGATGATCATGGCATAATAGGTAAACCTTATTTGATCATCCATTAGCCTTAAAAGCCCCACTTGAACATGCTTAGATAGGCTTTAGAGGTCTATGTGTCTGGGAGTCGGTTGAGCGAATGGAAGCTAAAGACTGAAGACATGAGGACATGAGCATCAAGGAACAAAGAACAAGCAAATGAAGTACCTTGGTGACCCTAACCTTGACCGAAAACAACCCTTGAACTTCTAGATGATCATGACATAATAGGTAAACCTTATTTGATCATCCATTAGCCTTGAAAGCCCTAATTGAACATGCTTAGATAGGCTATAGATTCCCAAGTTGTTGTTAAACCAAACTACCCAAAAACAGTAGACTCATAGGTGCCATTGATCGATCTCGATTGATCGGTCTCAAGTGATTGAACATGGCCCAAATCATCCAACAACAAATTCACTAAATGTCGGAATTATGACAATAGATCGGTGCATCGCCCAATCAATCTAATGGGAGTTCGATCGATCGAAGGCCTGGATCAACCGATCGGACCAGCCGATTTCTGCCCTTTTTTTTTTTACTGTTGGAACTTAGTTCCTATATATAAGGCATTCGATATTTGGACACTTGGATGAGTTTTTGGTGCAAATACGGGCTAGGAGTTTTTCCACTCATACCACAACCCAGACCTCTAAATCCATGAGATTCAAGTCTCCTTCTTGACCTTCATCACTCTATCACTCTAACGAGGATTCCAACCTCAATGAAGAAGAAGGGCTTCATCTCCACCATTGTTCTAGAGATTAGACTTGATGTAATAGTCAAATCCTTGTCTAAATCCTCTAAGTTATCTCAATGGAGCATCGTATACAAGGTGTTTGATCTTAGAGTTGAAGCAATGACAAGCATCAACAAAAATGATCGGGGGAGTAAAAGGGGAGTTGATTGCACAGGGGAGTATCGATCAAGCAACCCAAGAAGGCATTGTATAAGGGGCTCAATCTGATAAGTTGTTAATTGTAAGAGTCCCAACACTCCTTTCTTGTGAAGGATTAAGTATAGAGTTTGTAATCCAAACTCGCGTAGGTTCTTGTGTATGATTGTATCACCACCAATATGTGTGAGTACGTGTGCAAGTCCTTGTGTTAGCCACCAACATGGGTGTATACGTGATAAGTCCTTATATATGCCACCGACACGGGTGTGTACATTGTAAATCCTTGTGTAGGCCACTAACATGGGTGATTACGTGTGCAAGTCATTGTGTAGGCCACCGACACAGGTGAGTATGTCCTTGTGTAGGCCTCTGGCGGGAGTGTACGCTTGTATAGGTTAAGGGGCAAACCTGATTTAAAACCTCCGATAGTGAATACCGGTACACTCAAGGAGAGAGTCCGCCGGGAGTATAGCAAGGAAATTAAACCACTATACATGCGTGTTTGGAATTGTCATTTGAGCACATTTCTAATTATGCTTATGTGATTGATTAGTCGAATTATATGTTGCATGATTACATGAATGTTAGGTATTGAATAGTTAGCGCATCCCATACACCTGTACACTATCGATTATAAACTAGTTGCTTGAATTGAAATATCTTATATAGTCTATGTGATTGGACCCACGATTGGCTTGAAATCCTTAGTGTTACACTGCCTTACTTAGTTTAACTTGCCATATTAGTTTAAGTTAGGCAATTTTTTTTTGAATTGGCATAATTTTAAGCGGTCCTCCCCCCCCCCCCAAAAAAAAAAGGACTTAGCCATTCATTTCTTAGCTTTGCCTAGCTTCCACGTGTCGTGGTAGACTATTACACGCAATTTCATAAACCATGAACCACACTATAAATGATCAATCAAGTTGACTTTAAACTCTAAACTTTAGAGATCATCTTCCTCATCTAATAGATCAACACCTTCATCCTCATCCATTTTGCGACCATGCCTTTCATCATTAGCATCTCCATTTGCATCATCATTCACCTCATGTATCACAGTACCCTCATCTCTCTTCTGTTGCAGGAGTAAGAAATTATCCCATAGGACCATCTACAAATTAAACAAGGAGAGTCATTTGAATTTCTTTTGAAAAATGTATATGTAAAGCTTCATCTTGGAAGCTAAAACTAGAAGTACTCAAAAGAGTTGTAGCCTACCTTTCTTTTATTGGAGGGCGAGGGAGGATTTGGAGGGGTAGGGGATTAGAAACACTAGCTAATGGCACATTGCTACTAACTGGAACATCAAACTTTAGAATAGTGGCAACAACACTAATATCAAAATACTACGTCACTATCCTTGAGCCTAGATATATCTCTAGGAAGAGTAGGGTCTTCTTTCTCAGCAATCCACTCATCATCAAAGGCAATATATTCAAACAATATAGGGTCCACTTTAACTCTCATCTTCATACTTATTTCCCTTGACTTCATATTGTACATGACATAAACCAGGGAATTTAACTTTTGTTGCTCCTGCCTATTCGTCTTCATATGGACCTACCATATAATGATTCATGTTAAAAACTAGCTAATATAGAATATCAAAGTAAAAAAATACCACTTGACAAAAGTACTCTACTTTCTCTTATAGCCAAAAGCACTACATGTGAGACTTAAAAGTTAAAACTTGGTTTGGAAATCTCATAAGATATGGTGTTCTATCACTAATGCATGCTCACCAATCAGCTATACAAAGTAATTAAAAAATAATCAAATGCCTTCATCAAATACACAAATATTTTATATATATATATATATATATATATATATATATATATATATATATATATATATATATATATATATATATATATATATATATAATGCAAAATTGCAAACAAAAAATTATTTGGGAACGCCTCATCATTGTGTCAATCACTAATTGAAAGCCAAAATCCCCTCTTTGATATTCATATTCATTTAATCATATATTGACATCAAGGCAATCTTTCCTATCAGGGATTATTGTATCCATGCACTCCAATAACCCTACTTTTACCTCGGGGTGTGTAGAGAACTTGTCTGAATACCATAACTGAGATTTCAAATAGTACCTGGTTGCATGTAAAGGGCAATGAAACTATGGAATCCACCTTTCATCTATCCTTTTTTTCCAAATTGGAACAAGATAAATTGGTCCAAATTGAAACTATGGAATCAATCTTTCATCTATCTTCTCTTTTACATGACTACAAATTTGCAATTGAATGCAACTGTTATTCCTTTGCAAGAGTTCATTACTTCATAAATAAAAACCATAATAGGCCTCTTCTTCAATCCACTTCTCTTAAAACACTCCCGAATGGCATGGTGCTCTTTAACGCATAAGGCAACATGTGGCCAAAACTTTGGACCAAACATTATGATGGCCCTTTTACTCATTCTAGCTTTTTAGCCTAAGCACAAGACAACCACTTGTTTGATGCAAACATGGCTTGAAGGGTTGTTTTTACTTATAAAGACTTCAAAGGGTGAGGTACATAATCGCAAAGCATGTCACTATTGGCCGTAGAAGCTCAGTATTTTTTGTGAAGCTTCTCATCATGCAAAGAACAATCCCCAGCCCATAAATGAACTTGATAATTTTTCTTGCCTTTCAAGTGTCTTAGAGTACATCTTCACCTTTTTGATATCTTTCAACATTAAGTCTATGCAATGCACAACACATGGAGTCCAACATAGCATTTTTCTCTTCTCCACCAACTTCTTCCCAGCACTCACGTGACTTGGATGGTTATCTATAATAACCTGAACCACATTTTCTTCCTTGATTTTGCCCACAATGTCATAAAAAGACTTATGCCAAATTGCAATCCTTTATAGGGTCTAAAGCAACGATGGACTCATACAAAATCGTTCCAGGTAGGCTACTTAGAAATTGATGCTTCTGCTTTTCCCAACTATTTGGCATAATTGTGCACCCATATACTTTCCAAGATTCCTTGTACACTTTCATTAAAATGTCAACATTATTAACTTCCTTCTCAACTATTTAGTTCTGATCTCATGCATAGATGGTGGCTTAAAATAAGTCCAAACTTTCCAATAGCCTCACACATATCTGGAAAGTATAGGCTATTGCACAAATTGAACTACAAAACATTCCCCAAAAAAAAAACTAATCAACCTGCAAACTCTCTCTTCATTTTTTCCATGTTGAATTTATCATCACCTATCATCATTCACTACTGACAAACTAGTCCATAGGAACCCGTGCACTTACCGACAGTTGAGTTACGTACATGCATGAACTAGAACTAGAGCCAAGTACCACCAATCTCATATATATCATTATCATCACCCCCATTCTACCAGACTCAATACAATAGGCTGAACCCAGTTTCCCTATGTCACAGAACGCCTCAATTCTTTTATTATTTTATTGTCTTAATGATGCTCTTTGATACCCTTTGCCATGGTATACAAAAACAATTACATAGCGTAATGGTAACAATCATAACCGTTACGCGTTACGAGACTGTAATGGCCGTTACAGGAAAAAACTGTTTGTAATGGCCCCATAACGTCCTCAAAACAGGTTTTTCCAAAAAAAAAAAAAAAACCATAACAGCCCGTATCGTAATGGTAACGATGATGACGGTTATGGCCACTATTACCATTATGGAACACCTTGCCTTTTGCACACTCCCACTTTGGTTCTTCTATTACTCTTAGGCACAACTTCATCCCAATGTGGAATCATGCCAAGTGATACTTTAAGCGAGTCGCACCTCTCGTACACATTTATCCACAAAAATTACAAAATATAATTTCCATTAGATCTTACCTATGAATGTGGATTGTTAGCCACATATTTCCATGCAAAATCTCTCTCTTTCTCTTTGCCTTTAGACATCTTCTAATTTACTAGAAAATCATAGATTCACAAGCCCTAACAGATAACGAATAACATCTAACAAATTTACACAATTTGTGTTATTAAATGAAAAATAACAAGTAGCAAATAGATGACTAAGCATGTAATGGCTAAATATTATGCAACTAACTCATGGGCCCACAGAATGTTACAAGAGCTCAGTTGTGAGGATCGGATGTCACAAAATTAGGTCTATCTAATCATCAGTTGGGCCATAATATAGAAAACAGTCAATAACCATGCCCCACCGTATCATAGGTGCCCATATAATGGTTGGATCAACCATGGTGAACTATACGAGTACGATAAAAGCCCACAAATAGAAAACAATGGACAACCACCATAGAGAACAAGACTTCATGCATATCTAATCATCATGTGGCATGGTGGCCCAGATGATGGACTGGACAGGTTGGATGTGATGTTATACACACACCATAGCAGGCCCCATGTGATAAATGGTTGTAGAACAAGCTTCTTTTACAACGTTGCATTGAACCGGCCACCCCAAGGAAAAAAAATAAAAATAAAAAAAGTCAAAATATACCCTAAATCAATCAAAATAAAATAACAATAATTGATAGCTATTAATAGTTAGAAACATACATCTAATCTTCAAATCAACCAAAAAATGCAAGCTCCACGGTCATCTGGAAGTGAAATGGGGAAATCTTGATTTCTCCATTTTGTGGGGCTCCAATACCATTAAATTTAGCAAGAGGATCCTCTCACCATGGTAAGTCAAACCCCTAAAATTTCTTTTCAAATAGTGAATCGAATCAATGGAATTTTTGGGGCTGGAGGGGTATTTACGTTGGAACAGTAGGGATTTGGAAAGCCTTCTTTCAAAACCTTTTATTTTATAAAGGGGAGCATGATGTAGGACAATTAACTACTTGCTCTAAAAGCTCAAACTGTCAGAGTATGGCGAATTAATCCCTTTATCTCATAGCACAGGCCCCACATCGTATGGGTTAGGACCTTGCCTGAACCCCATTCATGGGCCCCAAATCACATGGGCTGCCCACCCCGAGTGTATCCCCGCATCCCATGGGCTACCCCACTCGAGCTCTGTGTGAAATGCACATTAATCACCCCCGGTAAGGAGCCTTGAACATGAGACCTCCCCCGTGGGCCCCAAATCACATGGGTCACCCACCCCAAGTATGTCCCTGCATCCCACAGGCAACCTCACTCGAGCCTGGTGTGAAAATGCCCCTGCATTAGAGCACTTGTTAGTTTTACACCATTTAAAATTGTAACGACTCTCCAGCCATACACTTGCATGTCCATGTATAGATGGTTACAGTTGTCTAATGGGTGTGCTTATAGAGATATGCTCCATACACAATAGGACCTACAATTTGGAGGGTCTGGAATGATGTACTGTGATGTTATGTGTGATGAGGATGAGTCACCACCATTTTAAAATATGTATTGAACTAATAGAGAACAAAAAAATAAAATGAAGAACTTAAAAATTCCAGTTTTTCTCCATAACTTACGCTACCTATGCTGTGTGTAGCGGAGTTGCGCTATCAATTTAATGTGTGTTTGTGTGTGTGTGTGTGTGTGTGTGTGTGTGTGTGTGTGTGAAGCAAGAGAGCCACGACACGTTAAAAAGCGCATGACAAAGACTTGTCCTGATGCCAAAATGCATACTTTGCATAACGCACAAATGATAACAAATATAAATTGACCAGGACCAGTAACCACAAGAGCTTCTGAATTATTTTCTTTTTCTTTTTTCTTATTTTAATTGATAACAAAACTTTGGATATTATTCCATATTGGATGCACAAGAAGGTCAAAGGTCACATGAAGAACATCTCTATCAATAAAAAATTCCCAGAGTATATAACTTTATCTACCATGAAGTATGAGATAGTTAACAAAAGACAAATGACTTCAAGAAAAAAAGCACAATCACTGCAAGTCATTTTTAGATTGGAGTCAAATCTATAAAATGAGAAGCTTGCGGACCTGTTTTGTTCCATCAACGAAATTGTTCTGGTAATAGCGGGACATGGCATTCCAACCATCCATCAGCAATCCAGGGATAGTCTGCTTTCCATATCTAGCAACCCAACAAAATGGAATATTCAAGATACATAAGTTTCAAAAATAAATCTTGGCATATTCTTCTCATTATGTAGACTGAGATGTTAAGTGTCCCCATGGGAATTAGAAAATTGATCCATAAAGGGTGGTAATAGTTCTTTTTTCCCTTCGCACAGTTGAAATTCACAATGACACATGAAATATAAATCCTTGAATAAGTCCCAGAAATATGCCTTCGGAGTTGCAACAATGGAAGGAAATAATGAAATAAGTGCTAAATGGTACAACCTAATAAAATAAAGCATCAAAGAAATCAGCACCCTAAATGCCAACTTGACATGCACTTGAAATGAAGACAGTTAAAGACTTCCGAAGTTCACTGCAAAACACAATTTTGCCAGAAATATTAACCACCTAACTAAGGATGAAAGATTTCCTTCTACAATACAATCATTGACATCTAATATATAAATGATCAGACATTTCATTAGCTGTTTGCAAAGCATCTTTCCTTTGCAGAATGAAAGTAATCACAGTTCTTGGTCATGGCATTGTAGTTTCAGCAATAAGCTTCAGTTTGGATTACTAGACACTTGTTAGTTGAAACACCATATATTATGCTTCGAGAAGTCACACTGACACTATTCAGAATGAATGAACACTTCACCTCTTATCTTATGGTCCATTGGTCTTGATCATATCAACTGTATGATACATCACTAAATCTAAAGCATCTAATGATGGGGGAATAGATATTCAATTACCCCAAATGTCTCGCTCAGAAAGTAACATTACTGGCCTGCAAAAATAGATGCCAACCATGCTATCTTTCTTTTCTTTTCTTTTCTTTTTTTTTTTCTTTCTTTTTTTCTTTTCCTTTTTCTTTTTCTTTTTCTTTTTTTTTTTTTTTTGAAAGATAGTGGGATTTTCTTAAAAAGGGATAAAAAAACAAAAGCAAAAGCAACAGATGCACCGAGCAAGTGACCCTCCTACATTCCAAGAAAGATAAAATTACAATCCTTCAATTTTGGGGCACAAGAAGCCCATTTAATAACCAGCAATCTAGCCCTAAGCGAAGTGCTATGAGCTGGCTTGCTAGAGTTATCAAAACATCTAGCATTCCTTTCTTCCCAAACAGCCCCACCAAATTGCCAACAAAGCCATTCTCCATAGCATTTTCTTCTCCTTTCTAAGGCACACCCCATGCTAAGTACACTAGAAGATCAACCGATTCTAGAACAACTCACGAAAGATGAATTAACGGCCCAGAATGTCTGCCCAAATCTGACCCACATAAGAGCCATGCATGAAAAGATGATCCAGAGTCTCCTCCTCTCTATTGCACAAAGAGCACATGTTAGGAATCTCCGTCACTCTTTTCTAGAGGTTGTCAATAATGAGGATTTTATTCCTTCCTACCAACCATCCAAAAGCGACAAACTTCGGAGTATTAAAACTCCAAACCAATTTGGTGACCTCCAGCTCCCCTTGACGCGAACTTCCTTGCAAGGAGTAGAAAGATTTGACTGAAAAAGTTCTGGATTTATCAATCTTCCACAAAATCAAGTCAGGATCGGAAGGGGACGGGATGCGAAGCTGAATATGATCATGAAGAGCCACAAATTCCTCAACTTGATCATCGCAAAGAGATCACCTGCAAGGAGGTTCCCAAACAACCACCCCACTGAAACTAGAGAAACAATCTGCCACCACCACTAAAGGATTTGAGGCAACACAGAATATATTAGGGAACACAACTTTCAAAGGAGAAGATCCCACCCACAAATCCTCTCAAAATCGTATCCCTTCACCATCCCCAAGGAGAATCCTACCACTTCCAAAAAAACGGCTTCACAGAAGAAACACCTTTCCATAAAGCAGATGCTCTGTAGACAGAAGAATCCCTAGTCCACCATCCTCCTTCCGAGCACCCATATTTTGGAAAAGTAGACAATTCAAATTGCTTCATTTTGGAAACAAAGCTGCAAAGTTAAGTGACAAGGATCACCATTGACGTCAAAGAGGAATTCATCCTGAATTCTGACAAGTCAATATCACCACTTGGATGTCACTTTTTTTCCTACCCCGAAATTTTTTCTTTTTTTGTATGAACAAGTGAGAAATGGGCGTAATTAAATAGAAACAAAAAGATAAGAGGCCTGAATCATGGAAGAGAGTCCTGCATCAGGTAAACAGTCCCCAAAAACTAAATATTTACAGATTCCACAATTGTTACTTGTTGGCCAATCTATTTACTGAAGAGTTTCCTTTCCTGTGAAAATGGTAAAAATGATGAAACCAAATGTGAAATAAGTTATCAAATTCTTGAACTTTGGTAGGCCCTAGAAGGTTTTAAAGATGGGCGCCCCTACTCCACTGTTTCCAGTGTTGTGGCCCACTTGAGTGTTGGATCAGCATGATTTTTGGGCTCATGTACGAATGTAGGGCTCATGTACGAATGTAAGCTGACGCAAATGATGGATGGAGTGGATGTAACACTCACCACAGTGGGCCACACAATGCTTTTCATTGCATGGGCTCCCTGCAATAACTGTTGTAGGAAATTCACGTCCAATGCTTGGGAATGGTTTAAAGGGAGTTATTTGATACTCTGGCAGCTCATAATGCTTCAAATTGTACACAACATATATCAACACAAGCTAAAGCGGTTAAATTGGGGAACTCACTTTCTCTAAGTCCTAGTCCCAAAATCTGATTTGAGTAATACTAACCTCCATTTGTGGGCACTTGTTTGTTGAAATAGGACCACTGCATATTTTTCATTCTTAACTGTCCAATAAATGACCACCAAGCTGAGAGTCAGACAATCAAACAAGTATAATTTTTGGTTCATGATAAATCTAGACAAGGACCAATAATTTGGAATTTTATTGAATTACTTATATGCCACATATGCTATTTCTAAGCAATTCTAAGAGCCTAAGTATCATCCATCACACTCTGCTAGAGTATCTACGTTCTCTGATTTAATGGGATCTGACACTTGCCATGTTAGATGCGTGACAATGAGGAGAGTTATATGATACTCGGGCCAGCATATAATGCTTGATACACAGGCATCCAGAAAATGTATGTGGCACTAACTCACATTAAACAAACTAAATTCTGGAACCCACTGTCACTAAGTCGCAGTCCCAAAATCAGATCGGTTGAACAATCCTAACCTTTGATTAATGGACACTTGTTTTTAAAATAGGACCATTGGCTATTTTTCAGTTTTAACTATCCAATAAATGTCTACCAATCCGACAGTGAGAGAATCAAACAATTTTTGGTTGATGATATATTTAAACTGGGTACTTTTAATTTGACTAACTTGTATGCCACTAACTAATTTCTGAGTGCACGTGTATCATCCATCACACTGTCAGAGTAATGGTTGCAGTACTTGCCAGCTATATACTCGACAATGGAACACAACCTCATCATCAGAAAACATCTACTAGAAGATGGAGTTTCAATATTTGGAATTTCATTGGAATAACTCAGCACTGTCATTCAAGAAAATATTTATCAAGACTAACTGTTAAATTTAGAATCCTCAGCATGTTTGCAATTGCTGCTGCAAATAACATTTACTATCTAGACTAACTGTTAAATTCAGAATCCTCAACATGTTTATCAAGACTAAACTTTAAATTCAGAATCCTCAACATGTTTACTATCACCGTGGCAAGCAATAAATTGATCAAGATAAATAAAAAAATAAAAAATGGAACTGATGGGAAAGATACCTGACCAAATCTCTTTTTAAAGCAGGCGTACCAGAGTACTGAAGGCTTATGTCATCTCCATGATTTGCCCATACTGAAAGAAATGTGAAAATATGTAAATTAAGGCTGTAGAGTTTTCTCTTGGGAAACCCTGTAAAATCTGCTTCACAGTTATAGGCTGGCATAAAATCAGATTTGACATAATGGGAACACGAACTCAAACAATTTGTCTTCAAAACCACATTTTGTAAATACTCACATATTTTAAAGCTTTCATCAAAATTTGGATGTGTGCCGATAGTTTCATCAGCTTCAAAAATCCCTATCTGTTGAAGTTGACTTTCCAGCATTTTTCTTCCGATCATGCTCTGCTGACCACAGTTAAGTATTAATAGGAGGATTTACTGCTGCATTGGACACTGGTGCTACAATAATATGTACAAGATGTGGCAACCAAATGTAGCAAATGACTACAACAATAATAGCAAACATGATACATATCAGCACCAATACTGATGCACAAAGGGATGAGCCTCTAAGCATGAAGCATAGTTACAAGGATATGCCTCTTGGTTTAAGTTGGGTTATAAACTTAATACCCAAGTTGTCAAATGAGAGAATAGAAGAGGAGGAGAAACAGCCAGTAAGAATAGAAGCAGAGGCTATAAAAAGTATCGATATCGCCGATATTATTGCTTATACCTGGAAATGTATCGTTGACTGAAAGAAACATTGGGAAAACATGGGGAAAATGGTGGAACTTCTCAATGAAACTTCAGGAGATGCTAAAATACGCATATTTGCATATTTAAGAATGAAATAATTGAAAAAAATATGCATACATAATAAATTTCCCTTTAATGGAGACCTAAAAGCATGTAATGCTGAGTCAGGGAAACATTCGGGAAACAAGGGGAGGAATTTTTCAATGACACTTCAGGAGATGCTAAAATACTCATATTTGCATATTTAAGAATCAAACAATAGCAAAAAAGACACATACTGGCATATTTAGGAATCAAATAATAATTTTCCCTTTAATGGATGCCTTAAAGCATGCATCATTAACTTTGGGAAACATGGGGGAAACAGTAGATCCACCCATCCATGCATACATAGATACAACGACACATACAACGCATGGTCCATCCATCCATCCATCCATGCATACACACAAACATATATACAAATACATTCATCCATCCATCTATCCATCCAACTAACCGTCCAATTGTCCATTCATCCATCCATGCATACATGATCCATCCATCCGTGCATGCATATGCATACATAAAAATGAGCATTTCATCATACAACCACACATTCAAAAATAAATAAAATGAAATGGAAATTATTTGTAATAAACAAATTTTCATGATATCGATAAATTGGCAATACACTAGGAACATTATCGAAATATCACCAATACAATGGTGATACAAGCAACATCTGGAATTTACACAATTGAACAAATTCGCGACATCAATACATTGGCAATACTTTAGCAATATATCAACGATATATTGCCAATACCTGGAATTTTTTGTACTAAAGAGTGTTATTGGTATTGCCAAGTTGGCGATCCGAACAATATTATCAATAATATAACTAATACTTGGAATAATGCATGTGACTAACATGTACAACAATTTTTAAAGAAAATTCGCAGGCCTTGGTACGACATTGTCCCTAGTAGTGAAGGCTAGCCAGTCCCAAGCCCAAGTAAAGGAGGGTTGATGTTAGGTTGAGCTAGTGAACCATGTATAGGCTATATTATCGATAATAACATGGATATTATTGGTATCACCAGGTCAACAATACCGAAACTGATGGTAGTTTAAAATTTTTCCAAATATTTTCTATAATTTGGCGATATTATTGATATCAACAATATTTTAAGAATAATCCCTTATAAAAGTTTCCTAGAAATTTTCCTAAAACCAAAAAATCTCCATTTTTTGGAGTTTTTATTTTAATTTTGTTCCTTGGGTGACTTCAATTACTCTTGATTTTTATTAAATCAAAGTTTGTTTGGAGAGAAATTTCGACTCAAAATGAAAACAGGCCAAAACTCAAATGTGAAGAAAAATTCTAGAGAAACCTCCTCATTTTTCTTTTTTTTTTTTTTTTCTTTTTTTTTTTTTTTTTTTTTTTTTTTTTTGTTTCCAACTATTAGCATGGATTGCAAGAAAAACACATTTGAGTGAAATTAGGGGGAAATTGGGGAAATCCTATTTTTTCCCATTTTTATATTGGAAAATATATGATTTTCACTGATAATTAACACAAATTTTATATATTAATAAGTGTTGGCCAATGTATTGATTGACTGCAAATTTCATATATTTATTTTATACTGATTTTTTTGGCAATTGATGTAGTAAATGAATCGGATTTGTCACTCACACGGTTTATGTCAAACCCTAACACCAAAAATCACATTCCAAACATACCTAATCCAAAAAAAAAAAAAAAAAAATCAATTTAGAAGAATGAAAAAAATCAATGCAAACGAATAATTAAAGTGATGCAGGACATGAAATTTAAATATGATGTGCGAGATTTCAGGCTTAAGATCACGTTACTTCAGAACCAATTACACAAATTCCATATCCCACATGAAAGTCCAAACTATTCAATTAAAGAGAATCTATGTAGGTCCAGGCCTCCACATGATAGGGCTGGATCAATAAAAATTATGAACCAAACGATACTCAAAGATAAGAAATAATCATCCACACATGCATAGTAATCAGTCCCTAATCCAAGGGAAACCCTAGGGTAAGAAAAGGGGCATAAATTTGGAGATTTGAGTAATTTAGGGTTAGGTTTAGGGATTTTGGGTGGAAGCGGAGTGAAAGAGAGGAGAGATGAACCAGAGAAGTACCGCACGCGTAAACAACAACAATGGCCCAGACGCACGTGTGTGTGATCCTAGCCGCACATGTGTGGGGCCCACTATTCAGAAAAAGGCCACCTTGGCCCTGGCTGGCTAGGGATGGACTCCAAAACCCCAAAATCTCAGTTCCATCCGATGTACGGTTTGTGCGTGGTGCTTCGCCGAAGTTTTAGCCCTCCTGTAGGGCCAGATTCTGAAATTCTACTGTGGGGAGGAGAATTGCTACAATAGGTGATTGATTCGAAGTGTAGATGATGGGGTGAGATGAAAAGAAGGGATGGTAGAAGATGGGTAGTAAAGATGGCGATGGATGGGGGCGAATCGGAATAGATATGGCTTCGCACTACGATAGTTAACCATTCAATGGGGAGGGCTTCACACCCAATTAGGCTTCACAACTCATAGAGTAGGAAAACGCAGAATTTTTATTAATCTTCAATGAATGAAAAAAAACTACAAGGGGTGCCTATTTATAAGAAAACCCTATACCCCAAAACTCGCGCCATGTGCGTAATCTATTACTTGGCGATGAAGTAAACCAAAATAAAAACTAATCAAAGAAATCTAAAGCGTCCATGATGTTCTAAATAATATTAATAAGCAAAACCTAAAATATGAAATCAATCCAACTAGTGGGCCATGATCATGAGATCCCATGATGGGCTTTTCTTGGCTATCAGGTCCACTCTCTTGAACCAAAACTTCGTCTTCTAACTAGGAGGCCCTCTCTGGACGTCGTCATCGATCCAGACCGACGGTGGGCCCCTCCTCCTTCTGGCATACGTGTGTAGGGGGCCCGGTGTGCGTGCGCGTGTGCGCAGGATGTCCCCATCACAAAGCTCCCACCAAATTGGGGGTTGTCGTCTATTGCATAGAGAATGGAAAACATCCAAAAGCCTTGGGTGACTTTTCTTTGTTGTGTTTTATATAAGGAAAACAAAAAATAAGACCTAACACTAATTTGGGTTGGTACATCAAGCATAAAGTAAGGGCTAGATGTTATAATCTCAGCCTTACAATCTTAACTTCAAGAAAAAGGACTCAGCTACCCCTATCTAGTTAGTGAAAGGTAAACAAAGAAAAATAAACCGTAATTCATCTATAAATAATGTAAATTTATAACTTGTAAATGCCATTAAAAGAACCTCTTACGAACCATAAAGTGTGCCAATGGTGCCATTATATGTGGTCCATTGATGGTTCCATGGATCTAACCCATTATGAAAGGAGTTTCCACGATCTAATCCATCCCAATACTACTCAGCAAGTATATATGCCCAATCCACCAGCATCTACTTGTCCATGTCTTCATCAACAACACATTGATGCAGGACATGAAATTTAAATATGATATGCAAAAATTTAGGCTTAGATCATGCTAATTCAGAAACAATAACATAAAAATTCCACATCCCACACAAAAGTTCAAACATTCAAGCAAGGGGAATCTATGCGGGTCCAGGCCTACACAAGCTAGGACTGGATCAGTAAAATTATGGACCAAACGATGCTCAAAGGGAAATAGAAATCATCCACACATGCACAGTAACCAGTCTCTAATCCAAGGAATTCACCAATTTCAATTCAAGGAACCCTAGGGTAAAAAAAAAAAAAAGGACAAATAAATTAAGGATAATGCAATCTAAGGTTAGGGTTAATGAAATAGGTATAAAAAGAGAGAAAATAAGAAGGAAAACCTGAACCGATGTAAGTCTACGCGTAAGGACAGCGGCAGGGCCTGGCGCACGTGTGCACGAACCTGGCCGCACGTGCGAGCGGGGTCCGATTCCCCAAATAGCCTCCTTGGCCCTGGTCGGTCAGGGGAGGTCTTCAAAACCTCCAAGTTTCGTGGTGATCCGATGTACGGTCTGCGCGCAGTGCTCCGTCGAAGTTTCGGTCCTCCTAAAGGGCCAGATTCTGAAAACTGGCTTTAGGGATAAGAACGGCTGCAAAAACTGGTGGATTCAAAACAAGAATGATTATAGAAAGTGAGAGATATGGATGGAAGAAGGTAGGGGCGGATTGGGATAGGCGTGGCTTCACACCACAGTAGTTAGCCCTTCGAAAAGGGACGGCTTCGCACCCACTTGAATTTTTCCACAACTTAAAACTCAAATAGTAGAAAAAAACACGCAGGAATTTTTTATTTCTTCAATGAATCAAAAAAAACTACAAGGGGTGCCTATTTATAAGAAAACCCTATACCCCAAAACTCGCGCCATGTGCGCAACCTATTACTTGGCGATGAAGTAAACCAAAATAAAAACCAATCAAAGAAATCTAAACTGTTCATGATGTTCTAAATAACATAAATAAGCAAAACCTAAAATATGAACTTAATTCGACTAGCAAGCCCCGATCATGAGATCCCATGATGGGCTTTACTTGACTATCGGGCCCACTTCAATGAACCAAACTCCGTCTTCTAACTAGGAGGCCCTCCCTGGACGTCACCATCGAACCAGATCGACGGTGGGGCCCTACTTCTGACGTACGTGCATAGGGGGGCGGCATGCAAGTGCGTGCGTGCGTGATGTCCTCATCAACTCTCCCCAGCGGCAAAGATTTCGCCACTGGCGAAATAAAACCGGAACTGCTCTAAGATGTCAGGATCAAGTCTCTGAAGCCCCTCCTCAGTGAGCCACATGCTATCTGAAGCTGGGTGTGACTTTCATTTAATCAGGTACTTCTGAAAACCGCTGTCCGATATTGAAATTATCTGATGGTCTAGGATATCCTCTATTTCTTCTCTGGGTGTGTGAAGGTTAGGTATGGGAGGTAGAGGCTGGGAAGAAAGGTCGGAAAGAGGCCATTGATCAAGGGATAAATCTGGAGAATCATGATGGATGGGCGAAGGGCCTGATAAAGTATCAATGGTCCCTTGAAAAGTAACTAGATCTTCCACATTGAATGTGGAACTAATTCCCATGGAAGGTGGAAGATCTACCTCATATGCATTGGGACCGTTTCGTTTTATAATTTTAAAGGGTCCAGCACTACGCGTGTGTAACTTACGAACGGCCCCCGGAGGATACTGCTCGGGCCTAATGTGGACCATCACAAAGTCCCTAATATTGAATTCTTTGAAACGTTTATGCTAGCCTGCAGAAAATTTGTAATGTTCGTTACTAGTAATGATCTTTCGCCTGATTTCTTGATGCAATGAATGGATGTGATGCGCAAAAGACTCTACAGACTCTAATGGCCTATGAGACAATGACATAAGGACAAGATCAATAGGCTTCCTAGGCTTATAACCAGTAATGACTTCAAAATGACTTAGACCTGTGGACCTATTGACAGAACTATTGAATGCAAACTCGGCTATGGGTAGTAAGGTGTCCCATGTCCTGGTATGCTCTCCCACTAAACATTTGAGCAAACTCCCTAGGCTCCCATTAACCACCTCAGTCTGACCATCGGTCTGAGGGTGGTAGGCAGAAGAAAAATTGGAGCCTAGTATTCATCATGTGACATAGTGTCTTTCAAAAGTACTCATGAATCGCATGTCTCGGTCAGACACTATGGTTTTTGGTAACCCATGCAGTTTGATGACCTCACTAAAGAACAGTTTGGCAACATGAGATGCGTCGGAAGTCTTAGAACAAGGAATGAAGTGGACCATTTTAGAAAAAGGTCCACTACAAAAAATATGGAATCGTGTTTTCAAATAGTCTTGGGAAGTCCAAGCACGAAGTCCATACTGATGACCTGCCAAGGGATGAATGAGACTGACAAAGGTATGTATAAGCCTGTATTTTGTTTCTTTTGCTTTGCCAATTGACAAGTACGACATTGCCCTATAATTTTGACCACGTCTGGCTTGAGGCTTGGCCAATGAAACCTATCCTGCACTAGGGCAATGGTCTTGTCTCGACCAAAATGACCCGCAACCCCTCCTGAATGTAACTCCCAGACAAGAAAATCGCAGAGGGAGGTGTGTGGTATGCACAAGCGGTCACTCCTAAACAAATATTCGTCCAAAATCAAGTACTCACTGCTAGCTCCTAGTGGACTCTCCAACGATGATGCACACACAACTTCGAAATCTGGACACTCAAAATACTCTTCTTTGATGCTCTCCAGGCCTGTAACTTAAACGTTCATGGTGTTGAGTAATGCGACTTGACGACTTAACGCATCAGTAGGCTTATTCTCTACACCAGCCTTGTGCTTAAGCACAAAAATGTACTCTTGAAGGAATTGAACCGACTTGGCATGCCTAGGGTTTAATTTCTTCTGAGAGTTCAGATATCTCCAGGCCTCATGATCTGAGAATAAGATGAATTCGCAATAAGTAATGACGCCAATGGCACAGTGATTGCACTACCGCACAGAATTCCTTGTCATAGGTAGAATATCTTTGTTTCATCTCATTCAGTTTCTCACTAAAAAAAGTGACCGGGTGCCTTTCCTGACCAAGTACTCATCCTATGCCGACTCATGACGTGTCATATGCGACTCCAAAAGCTTTTGAAAAATCTGGAAGTCGCGTGACTGGAGCTTTATCTCCTTGAAGGTCTTCGAGGCTACCTTCGTCTATTGAAATTCTCATTTTTTTATGCAATCCATGATGGGAACCATAATGGAACTGAAACCTCGAATGAACTGCCTATAAAAGGTGGCTAAGCTGTGAAAGCTGCGCACCCCATGAATATTGCGGGGTTCAGGCCAATTGACACATGAAACCTAAGAAGATCACACTACTAGACAAAAACACACTTCTTTAGGTTAGCATACAACTTCTCAGCCCTAAGGATCCCACAAACCTACTTCAAATGGTTGAGGTGTTATTCCTTGGTCATGCTATAAATCAAGATATCATCAAAGTATACGACCAGGAACTTCCCCATGAAGGGCTTCAACACTTGGGTCATCACACACATGAAAGTGCTTGGGGCGTTATTGTAACAACCCCAGTTCTGACGGCTAGTGGTATACGTTCGTACATACAAACAACCTTCATGGGAAAATAACGAATGCTTAGAATCACCGCAAATGATATTATAATTGTCCCTAAACCAATTAGAAACACTGAACCTTGAGGACAAGATTTTCTTTAAGGGGGGTAGATTGTAACACCCCGTAGCTTTCAATACTCGGGTGTTACTTGGTAGACCTCACTTGGTAACTCAAATCGAGTTTGCTTAGACATTCACCTTTATCCTAGCCTAAATCCGGCTGTTGCAATTAGTCTTCACCCAGGGATGAAGCCATCTACACATTAACACTCCAGATAGACCATCACATTATTAGAGAAATCTATTTTAGAATTTCAACTTCTTTGATAGGTGAATTTAACTTTCTAGTATCAATATTGAAGCATGAACCGTCAAATTCACTGCCCATTGGACCCACGACCCTCAACCTAACAATTCATATACCCGATCTCCACCATTATGTCATGTGGCCCCTAAATTTACTATGGATTTCCACTCGAAAACAAATCCTAGAACACTTGACCATTGAAGTTTAAAAATCAATCGTAGAATTCGAGGTCAGATAGTAGACTAAGACTTTACATCACCTGATTAGGCATCTAATCATCAAGATCAACCATTAGACACATCTAAAAACGCTAAAGGGCATATGCACAATTGGAAATCTATTATGAAACAATCCAACCATTCAATTCAAGATCATTCATTCACTTGAGATATACGGTCATCTAATTATAGAAATAGCAGCTAAATTTCCCTTAAATTGGATTACCAACCTTATAACTGTTAGTGATCAATACAACTAGGCCACGGGTCGACAAGTTAAAACAATTCAGCCATTACACCTTATAATTTTCCATTAAACATTAAGAGTAGTTATTAATGTAGATTACGAACCGTTGATATGCGAGATTAGGCATCTAATCATCCAATATGGACCAGGAAGCATCCTGATAATCCAAACAACCTCCAACAAAATGTTAAAGTTCAGCCTGGAGTTAATCTAACCGCTGGATCATTGTGAACTAACAAAGTAAGTCAAAAACCCACTGTTATGGCCTACCTGAGTTATGGATTTTTCCCATTTTTGGCCAGGAGTCCCAATTAGACCCATGAAGTCGAATGGACGGAATGGATTTGCACTAAACATCACTGTGGGCCCACATCCATCACATGTGTGCAACAAGAGTGGTGCACCCGAGTTGCACGAGACCATGTATTCGGTCAAAACGGGTTTGACCCGACGAAAATCAGAGAAATCAGAGATTTCTCCATCTCTCCCGCGCGACTGCAGTTCAAATGGGATACTGTTGTTTGGGCTCAATCATGGCCACCATGACGGGCCATTGCACCAATCCAAACCGTCTATCATGTTCGCGACACCGATCTGACCAAAACCCCATGAGTCCCACGCGTGGTTGACCGCATGATTATGCACAAGAACGTGCTCAAGAAGAGTTGTGCGTGCAAATGCATTCCGAAAACGGAAATCCGTTTTCTGCGCTGGCTGGCACGATCCCAGACACCCCTTCACTACGAAAAATCCCTCTAAATCAATCCTACCCATCCATTCCTAACCTTTCCTCCGTAAAGAAACCCTAGAAATTGGGATTCGAGTGCCTCTTCTCCATTTCTTGCGGTGCCAAGAGAAAACGCTCGAAACTCTTCCAAGTTCAAAACCACCATCCAAACCAACACGGAGCTTCAAAATCCCTTGCCTAGAAGCTCCATGATGCCCATTCGAACCGTCCGACAATGCTAGATGAGAGAAAGAAGCAGCGAAGGAGATTGTGCCATTGTCGATCATCGTCTTCCCATTCGAGCCGCACTGAGTCTGGAACAAGCTCGGTCCGAGTTACTGTGATTCGGGCTAAGTCCGGCGTCCCATCTGGAGTTTTCCATTAGAGAGAGCAGAGAAGGAGAAAAGAGGGAGTGAGGCGAGCACCGCACTTCACTGAGTCGTGCCGTGTTTGCAACCAGCGGGAGTTCCATCCGAATCTCATCCCCACTATCGTCCACAGTGGGAGACCGGGTATCCCAAATCGGTTACGATACGGCTGTATCGGCCGTTAGGTAACGGTAACGGTGGTTACCGTTACGCGATACGGGGTCGAAACGGGCACCTCCCCGATTTTGTGACCATAACGGCCATTACGTCCCGAAACAGCTGTTACGGCTAAAGAAAAAAAAAAAAAAAAACGTACCTTTTTTCTTTTTTCTTTCTTTTCTTCTTCTTCTCCTTCTTCTTCTTCTTCCTCTTCCTCTAGACTACTGCGGCTGCGGCTTCTTCTTCTTCTTCCCTCTCTCTCTCTCTCTCCCTCTCCCTCTCCCTCTTCTTTCCCTCTTTTTCTTTTCGATTTTCCTGTTCTTTCCCTCTTTTTTCTTTTCGTATCGGAGAAGCGGATTTGCTGGTGTACCACACACCAGCTATATAGTTGCTGCAGGTACGTGTCAAGCTAAGATGAGCGCTGACACTTCTCGAGCTCCGAGTTGTACGAACGGTTCAAAGGAGATCAAAGTTGCATGGGCTCCACAGTGATGTATTTATTATATCGACACCGTTCATCTATTTTTAGAGATCATTTCAGATCATTACCCAAAAAATGAATCATATCCAAAGATCGTCTAAACCACTCCAAAAATAATAGCGGAGATAATGATTTTCACCGTTAGACAATTCGTAGGCCCACCATAATGTTTATTTTCCATCCAATCTGTTTGTAAGGTCAAAAGGACCTGAATGAAGAGGAAAAACAAATTTCATATTGATCCAAAACTTCTGTGATCCCAAAAAGGGTTTCAACAGTAGACGTTCAATCCCCCACTGCTTTTTGTAGTGTGGTCCACTTGATAATTAGATTTGTATTATTTTTCGTGTTAAGCCTTAAGACGAGCTCGTCAAATGAATGGACGGTTTAGATATAACACATACCTCATGATCAGACCCATAGGAATTACTGACGTCAAATGAATGGACTGGGTACACAACGCGCTTTTATCGCACAAGTTCATAAATGGTACACGTGCCACGTGGGACCCACCATGATATATGTATTTTATCCATGTCGTCCATCCATTTTGCCACATCATTTTAGGTCATGATCCAAAAAATTAGTAAGATCCAAATCTCAGGTGGACCACAACATAGGAAACAGTGGTTATAGAATGCTCACCATTAAAAATTTCTGAGAGTCCACTGTAATGTTTATTTTCCATCTAACCTGTTAATAGGGTCACACTGACGTGGATGAAGGGAAAACACACATGTCAGCTTGATCTAAAACTTTTGTAGCCCCCAATAAATTTTTAATGGTGGACATTTAATTATTGTTGTTTCTTATGGTGCAGTCCACCTGAGCTTTGGATCTGCCTCATTTTTGGGCTCATGCCCTAAGATTATTTAGCAAAATGGATGGACGGTGTGGATATAACACATTCATCACGGGTGGGGCCCAAAAAACTTTGACACTCATGTGCTACACTTCACAATCCGAGTCCCACCTAATTCGGGCCCTTAAAAAATTATACACAAGACATGTATTAACTTAAAATTTACCAATTAAATTATGGACAATAATTGCTAACTCACAATGCCAAAATCAATTTGTTTGAATAGTTTTAATTGTTAATTTGTGGACACTTATTTTTTAAAATAGGGCCTTTTGATTTTTTTCATGATTCACTATCCAATAAATGTCCACCAATTCATAAGTGGGATAATGCCAATAAATTGCATGAATTTGAGGCTGATTTGGGGCATGGATTGGTCCTCCAAGTCAGCCCCAAATTGGCAGCGCCATCTACCTGAATTTAATTTCATTTTTTTAAAGAACTATTGGGAGAAATGATATCAAATTGTTAAGTATATCAATTAGATATTTAGAAAATTAAATATATGAATTTTGTAGTCAAATTCAGGTTATCTGGTTCATAAATTCATCAGACAGTCCAATACAACTTCTCACCAAAGAGTGGACCGTTACACCACCATAAACTTGTTCCAATTTATAAATGAATGCATATTTAGAATGCTTAGAATATTCCGGATTTAATCCATATTTTTTCATATTTTTTTAACAAAAATAAAAATAAAAATGCACCGTTACAGGCCGTTACACCCTCGTATCCGTATCAGTATCGGAGGGCATCGTTACACCAACCGATACCGATACGGGATACCTTGGTGGGAGAAGAAAAGCCGAAGAAGAAGAGTAAAAGAGAAGGAGAAAAAAGCAGAAGATGAGAGAGAGAGAGAGAGAGAGAGAGAGAGAGAGAGGAGAAGAGTAGATGGGACGAGTCACCAGTCGACTCGGTTCAAACCGAGCCGGGCCTTTGACTCACCATCAGATTTGGGTCTGACGTCCCCTACTGGACCAGCCAAGGCAGAAGGAAGAGATTGGAAGGAGAATGGTGGGTCGGACCGTGGCTGCTCACCAAGTTGGGTTTGGTTGATGAAAACTTCACCCGCTACCGAGTCCAGATTGAGTTCGGTTCCGGGGTCATGGCTCGGGCTGGATGGGTCCGAGTCTGGCTTAAATCCAGACCTTGTAGAAGGCCAGAGAAAAGAGAAGGAAAGAAAGATGAGGAAGAAGAAGAGATGAGGAGAGTGGTGCATCCGGTCCAAAACCGGGATCAATCCAAGTACTTCCGAGTTGACTCAATCGGGTTTACTAAGTCCGAGGGTTGGTATTGAGGGTGAGTTCATGGTTCTACCGAGTTAGGCCGAGTCGGGTTGAGTCAATGACTAGGTAAAGGATTCTCTATCCCTTATAACTTTCCAAGCTCACTTATAGGTTGGATTATGGTTGTTCCTAACCTTTTAATGGTCTGAATGTAGGATGACATGTTCCCTAAACTTGGAATCCACCTCTTTCAATCGACAAAGTTGGTTGTCCTATGAAGGATGTCCAAATTCTCAATGCAAGCCTAGCCTGGAACCTAGTTTGAGTGCACTTTTGGGTCATCTCAAATTAGTAAGGTAAAGGACCTCTAGAACCATTCATTGAAGCTTTTCATAGACAAATATATATTAAATGGCTGATTTGAATGTGGGAAGTGGATTTCTCAATTTATTTATTTTTCATATTTTAATCCATAACAGTTGGAGTACATTCGAATCCATTAAATCCTAACCATTCGTGTATGGTATTTTAGGCTAGAATGGGCATTTAGTGATCCTTAGTGATCTCTAATCAAGCAAGGAATGAATCCACATCTTAAGGTGAGGATCACCCTTCAAGCTTTTCTTCATCTTGATAGTTAGCTTGTTCATTCATCTTCATTTAGTTATCTTATTGATTGCTTCATGTGATTCATCACTCTTATTGATTTGATTTCTTGTAAATGATTGATGATTTGGAATTAAATTCAATATTTGAACATGAGATGTGATTTAAATACTTCTATTCTGATTTAAAATAAATGCTTCAAACATGCTTGCGCTATCGATATTAGACGTAATTTAATTCATTATATGTGATTACTTGATAGAATGCTTGAAGGTCCTCGAATTAGTGGCCATTGTGTCTAATAGGCTAAAAGGAATGTTTGGTGTGGAATTACCATCTCATGAATCATTTGGGCCCCTGTGGCTTTTAGGGAATAATCCCTTCTGATCGGATCATTAAATTGAACATTTGGCCCTTGCGGCTTTAATGGTTTATTTTATATAACTTTGCGGTGGTATGTTCCACTTGTTGGACTACGATTGGCTACTAGTTGCGTAGGTTACCTTTAAACACCCTATTTGTTAGCCTCGTGAGCCAGGGATGGTGGAATGAGACACTATGCTTGAGCTGTCAGCCTATGCTGGGTGACAAACCCCCCATAGTGACCTTTGAGTTTTCTTAAAATGATTGTTTAAAATTGGAATAATAATGGTTGGGCTAATCATGCATTTTCATGGCATATATTATGATCTCTTTCGGGTGGTTAGTTCTCCTTGGGCGTACCTTTGTGTACCTTTCCAGGTGACTAATTCTCCTTGGGCGATCTATATTATACAGTCTTTTCCGGGTGGTTAGTTCTCCTTGGGTATACCTTTGTGTACTTTTCTAAATGACTAATTATCCTTGGGCGATCTATATTATTTGGTCTTTTCCAGGTGGCTAGTTCTCCTTAGGCGTACCTTTCTATACTTTTTCGGGTGACTAATTTTCCTTGGGCGATTTATATTATATGGTCTTTTCCGAGTAGCTAGTTCTCCTTGGGCGTACCTTTGAGTATTTTTCCGGGTGGCTAATTATCCTTGGGTGACCTCGTTGCATAGTCTTTTTCGGGTGGCTAGTTCTCCTTGGGTGACTTTTTACCAGCTGGATATATATCCCCAGGAATGGGAGCATGTGCATACATCCATGCATTTAAACAAGATTATCTTCTGTAATTTATTTAATGAATGCGTATTTGCTGAACCTCACTTGATTTCCATGATAATCATTGTGTAATAATTGTTATAGCTGTCTATGATAACTATGCTTAATTTTCTTGATGATACGATAAATCGTGGGGGTTATACCTCACTGGATAGCCATTAACGCTATCGAACCGTATTCAGTGTGCAGGAGACGCAGAGGATGCATATGCTGGTGTTCATATGGAATGGGAGGAGCAAGATGATCTTGCGACTCTCTATTCCTGATTTTATTTGTATTTAATTTATACTGTTATGTTTGTAAAGGTTAAGACATTGGTTTGTATAAGTTTTCGGGTAACCACTTGAAATATTTGGTTTTGTATACTTGGACTCCCTCTTATACTGGATTTGCTTATACTCAGCTAGTTTATTAACTCTGATAAAAGCAAAAAAAAATGTACGTGAAATTTGGGTATTTTGAAAGGTTAACGCTCGGGTGTTTGGAACACGAGTAGTGTACTTGGGTTTCAGGAACCGGGGTGCTACAGTTAGTTAACCCAAAAGGCATAACTAGCCACTCGTATAGCCCATCCTTTGTCTTGAAGGCCATCTTCCACTCATCACCAGGGTGTACATGGATTTGGTGATAACCACTTTTAAGGTCAATTTTTGAGAAGATAGTAGCATTGGCTATCATATCCAGCATATCATCAAGACGCGGTATTACTTGACTATGATTTTGTTGATGGCTCTACTATCAACACACATCCTCCATGTGCTATCTTCTTAGGTGTAAGAAGAGCGGGCACGGCACATGGGCTCATGCTCTCTCGAATGAAACCCTTCTCTAGGAGCTCATCAATCTACCTCTTCAACTCAGCGTGCTCCTTTGGGTTCATTCTGTAATGCAGGAGGTTTGGTAGAGTCGCCCCAAGGATTAAATCAATGGCATGATGTATATCCCTCATAGGGGGAAGCTCATCCGGTAGATCCTCAAGAAAGACATCACGAAACTCATGCACTACCTGAATGGCCTCAGTGGGTAACTCTACACTAGTCTCCGGTACCCTCTCCCTAGCCACAAGGGCATATACCATCAAGTCTGCCTCCGTTTCTCGCTCAAAGTCTTGGCATTCAGAATATGGAGCGGTTTAAACTTGGACTTCGACTCCTTCAATTCTTTTGAGACACTCACACCACTCTGTGTGCTGGACTCCTTTCCAGTCATATTCTTGGGTGACAGAGGATTTAGCTTGACCTTCTTGCCCTCAAACCAGAATGTACACACATTTGAATAACCAAATATATTGACATCCCTGTCATAGAGCGACGGTCTGCCCAGAATAATATGACCAATATCCATAGGAACAACATCACACCAAAGTGTCTTTATAAGATCCAAACTGAATAGGAACAAGACATCGGTGTAACACTAGAATGGAAGTTTCATCAACCCAGGAGACTTTATAGGGTTGAGGATGGGCTTCCAACTTTAAGCCCAAATGGCTCACAGTGTTAGTTGATGCCATGTTGGCACAACTACCACTATACACAATCATCTTATAACTCTTTTCCCCACACTTTGCAAAAGTATAGAAGATCGTGCTACGGCGCCAATCGTCCGTATTCTGGCTTGAGCAAAGGCGCAACGCACAACTGCGAGGGTCGCAAACTCTTGCGGTCCCTTTTCATCATCATTAGGGGTTTCTACTGGCTCATATTCTTCCTCCTCACCATCACTCTCTAGGGGCACGACTTCTACTTGCCCATCAATAAGGAGTACTTTGATGCCCTCTCTCGTGCCGCACTGGTAGGCAAAGTGACCAAACCCCTGACACCTAAAACACCTAGTGGCCCCACTTCCACATGAACTAGACCTAGCAAATTCTTTACCCTAATCATCCTTGTACCTAGGCTGAAATTTGTTGGAAGGTTTGTTTTGGTATCCAATGTTAGGTTTAGCCCCAGAGGGATTGGCCTTAGCACTAGAATTGCAAAAGTCAAACCGCCTTCCCACAGACGCTTTGAAATATTGCTCAACATCCAACACTACTTGATACAATTGTTCAATAATGTCTATGTCTTTAGCGAGCAACTCTCTCCTAATGTCAGGATGGAGACCCGTTTTAAAATAAGCAAGGGTGAGTACGGGGTCCTCATCAACCTCGCAGCGGGTCAAGTACTCTTCGAATTTCTCAATATAGTTAGCAACAGTCATGGAACCCTGTCAAAGAGACTGCCACTCCTCAATCAACCGTAAGCGATAAGAGAAAGGGAGATACTTCTCTTTAAGCATTTCTTTCATTTCTCCCCAATGAACTATTGGGGGTTTCCTCGCTTTTTCTTTCTTTCACTCAACCGTTGCCCAAAACCTCTTTGCTTGACCCCACAAGCTTCATCTTGGCGTATCGGACTCGTCGAACATCCGATATGTCATACCACTCAAAATAGTAGTCCATATCCGTGAACCAATCTAGAAAGGCTTTAGGGTCCAAGTGGTTATCAAATGTAGGGGCATCTACTCTAACTCCCTTGAGGAGTTGCACATCTGGGTCATATTGATCATGATGTCTCTCACGAGGTAGGTGCACAAGTGTGCGCCCATGACCAACTCCTTGGCCGCCCCCATTCCTTGGTCTAACCTCCTGACCACCTGTCTGAGATTGGACATCTTCCCTAATGGTGAGGTTTGTCCAGAGGGAGGCCTCTATTTGGTCAAGGCGTTGATCTATGCGTTGTTCCAAGTGCTTACTCAAGGAATCAACCTGCTGGGTTAACTTGGCCACTACTTTTTGCAGTTACTCCATGTTTAGTGTAGGGTGCAAACCAAAACCATGACCCGTACGTGTGGGCATACACTTGCTAACGCCACCTAAGGACTTTCTATGACGACTATATGCAACTAGATAGGACTAAATGATGCTATGAGACTATGTGAGGGAAACTACGCAGTGTTACTAAAATCCAGCAACATAGTTGGCAAAATACGGGAATAGCAGAAAGTTACAGCAATGTGAATTGCTAACTCCCTGCTAACAGAAATTTCAGCAACTAATATCAGGGACTATGGGCTTCTAAACAGCTATATGTGATGAAACTGGATGCAAGAAGGACTTAAACAAACTAACCCTGAACATGTAATGTATTCCCCTATAAAAACCCTAAGCTCCAATACCAAATTTGATGCAGGGCATGAAATTTAAATATGATATTTAAGATTTTAGGCTTAGATCATACTAATTCAGAAACAATAACATAAAAATTCCACATCCCACAAACAAGTTCAAACATTCAAGCAAGAGGAATCTGTGCTGGTCCAGGTTTACACAGGCTAGGACTGGATTAGTAAAATTATGGATCAAACAATGCTCAAAGGGAAATAGAAACCATCCACACATGCGCAGTAACCAGTCTCTAATCCAAGGGATTCACCAATTTCAATTCAAGGAACCCTAGGGTTTAAAAAATAAAAAAATAAATAAATAAAATTAATTAATTAATTAAGGATAATGCAATCTAGGGTTTGGGTTTATGGAAATAGGTATAAAAAGAGAGAAAATAAGAAGGAAAACCTGAACCAATGAAAGTCCACGCGTGAGGACAGCAGCAGGGCCTGGCGCACATGTGCATGAACCTGGCCGCACGTGCGAGCGGGGCCCGATTCCCCAAACAGCCTCCTCGGCCCTGGTCGGCTAGGGGAGGTCTTCAAAACCTCCAAGTTTCATGGTGATCCGACGTACGGTCTGCGCGCAGTGCTCCACCGAAGTTTCGGTCCTCTTACAGGGCCAGATTCTGGAAACTGGCTGTAGGGATAAGAACGGCTGTAAAAATTGGTGGATTCAAAGCAAAAATGATTGTAGAAGGTGAGAGATATGGATGGAAGAAGGTAGGGGCAGATTGGGATAGGCGTGGCTTCGTACCACAGTAGTTAGCCCTTTAAAAAGGGAGGGCTTCGCACCCACTTGAATTTTTCCACAACTCAAAACTCAGAGAGTAGAAAAAAGCAAGTAGGAATTTTTTATTTCTTCAATGAATCAAAAAAACTACAAGGGGTGCCTATTTATAAGAAAACCTTATACCCCAAAACTCGCGTCATATGCGCAACCTATTACTTGGCGATGAAGTAAACCAAAGTAAAAACCAATCAAAGAAATTTAAAGCGTTCATGATGTTCTAAATAACATAAATAAGCAAAACCTAAAATATGAATTTAATTCGACTAGCGGGCCCTGATCATGAGATCCCATGATGGGCTTTACTTGACTATCAAGCCCACTTCAATGAACCAAACTCCGTCTTCTAACTAGGAGGCCCTCTCTGGACGTTGTCATCGATCCAGATCGACGGTGGGGCCCTCCTTCTGGCATACGGGCGTAGGGAGGATGGCGTGCGAGTGCGTGCGTGCGTGCGTGATGTCCCCATCACACATGGTTATGCCTTTAGAAAATAGAAAATTATTATTTATAGTTGGTTTTGTTTTTTTTTTCAATATTTTAGACTCCTACATGTGTAAATGTGTGTTCTAACATCTCCTAAAGTTTCACTGAAACATTCCACGTTTTTCCCAATGTTTCCCTCAGTCAACGAAATTTTTCTAAGTATCGGCAATAATATCAGCGATATCGATATATGTTTCCGTAACCCTGATCATTGATACATATAATGATACAGATACTCTGAACAGTAGGTGGGACGCTATTTGGCAAACTTTTGCCAAGCAATCGAGTTATGAAAATAGACACAAATAACTGGGACATGGCTATGATAATGATAATAATCACAATCAAGATGGAGTTTCCTTATTCTAGGAAAAACTGAAACCATGCAATGTTACTTTACCTGGGTGGCATTTGTACGATCCAGACAATCAATGCAGTTCGTCCTTACAACACCAAGTTGCTCCTTAACTCTCTCACCATTTGTATTCAACATAAAGTACCTAAAAGATTACGCAGAAAGTACACAAGTTACATAGAGGAAATAAGCAGTTGAATACATACATACTGAACGCCACAACACAGTTCAATCCAGCTCTACATTGATCAGCTATCTGTTGATTGAATATGTACTTTGTTTTGTTGTAAAGAGGTATTTTAGTCATTAGTTAATTACAATATTTTAGCATTTAACTTGGGGCATTTGGTGATTTTCTTGTAAACTTGAGGAAATTACTTCCTTACCTTCACGTCATCAATACAGACAACTGTCCTTCATTGTTGAAGAAGTTACCTCCATACCCTCATTATAAGAGGAATGGATGCATGTTGCCCTTCTCTTCATGGTGTGAAATTGCTTCTTTGTCTCAGGCCCCTAACGAAGCCTCGCCCACCATCATAGTTTCCACCACATGCACAAGACTCAACATATGATGTAACAACTGCCTATCGCTGTTGTCACTGTTGTCGTCAACCCCACGAAAGTTACATCCCAGATTTAAATTTGTGATGATTTCTCCATCTTCTCATGATGCTCCCACATGGATGCTAGCCCCACTCTTGTAGCCAACCTCCTTGCCTCATGTAGGTACATGCATCCACCGTACTTACATGCATCTTTCATTAAAGCACACACATGTATCGACCAAAAGATGCATGGATATGTCCACCACACTAAGATCATCCATTTATGTGCCTTAATTATTCAATGAAAGTGACCTTTCCCTAAGACTCACCTAAGCACTACACATTCTCCAATCTTAGGCCATTTGTAACAAAGAAAATCTTCTCTCACCATTCTAAGAGTACTAGTTATAGAGTTTTTCTTGTCCTAACGAGGTTTAGATACGACAATCTATCTCCTTGGTATTGAAAACTAGTGATGGACATCATTCGGTTATTGAGATCATATACAAACTCTATGAGGGTCTGAGCTCAATTAAGTCCTGGGACAGTACGCAGGAGTTCTTTTGCACCATTAAGAGGCGTAAACTGCTTTCAAAAGGAGTCAACCAAAAAATTTCAAGGTGGCTATCCCTTCATTACAGGAACTAACAACTTCAAATGAACATTAATACCCACCAGAAACTTCCAAAATATACTCAAGTAAAATCTTCCTTTGTAACTCTACAAAAGCATTGAACCAAAAACTTGAACCACATGGGAAAAGGTTTCCTTCACAGAATCCCAAATTACAACTTTCATTGGACTCAATACTTCAAACCCCAAGCCTCCTCATGAGCAAATTGTGCACAGAGGACCCTTTCCATTCTGCATCTTTTTCCTTTCACTCTCAAACGAAATAGAATCTAATGGAGCCAACAGACCCACAAAGAAAGAAAAAGAAGATGGAACCAAGGTTAGAAAGACGTATCACATCCGAAACATGGGTGTACCACCTTTCCAATTGCATCTCACAAAATCTTGGACCACCTTTGAATAATCCAAAGTCACAGAACTTGTTAGATGAATTCATACTGAAGTCCATGGTAGTGAGTCAAGTCTACCTGGAAACATGGCATGTGTGCCATGCGTCAAAGCATCTTGAAGTGTATGGCACAACAAGCTCAAGTCCAGGAATGGGGCTACTTTTGGACACAAATAAATAACTTTTACTTAATTAAACAAACTGACAAATTAAATGATTAAAAAAACACATAAAGAAAAGGGGAAATAGAAGAGAACATTCACATAGTTCCAATAAAACCAATTACTTGAAATGTGAACTAACAAATATTCAATTAACAAAATATAAAAAATCAATAATAATTATCTGAAGAAATAGTAGTGTTTAAGAGCATCACCATCTTAAAAGAACTATAGAACCCCAACAAAGGAAAAGAAAAGAAAAGAAAGAGCAAAGCTCTTCATTTTTTGTTACATGAGTCATGGAACCTGTAACAAAAAATAGCCAAACAACTAGAGTGTGACAGACAGTCCTAAGTTATGAATAGTTTCTTCAACAACAACAAAATGGAGCTAGTGTGCAGGTTAGGAATGAAATCTTCGGATTACCAGAAGAAATTTGCATAAAATTTTGAAAATAATGAAAGTAGAAATCTATGGTTTATATGTTCGGATGCCTCCCTCAAAGTGTCCAGCATATCGCACTATTCAATGACATCATTAGGAAACTGTGTCTGTACAGACTTTGAAGTGTTCCCAAGTGCCACCACCCAAAAGGTAGTAGTGTCCAAGCATCCCCAAGTGCTGGCATGGCAAAAGCCAGAATGGTAGAAGTGGCCATGTCACACTATCTAATGAACACAGAGAGAGAGAGAGAGAGAGAGAGAGAGAGAGATTTGAATACATGTCCATACATTTTTATCCATGAGACATACTATATTATGAAGTGTCGGAGTGTAGGTTCCTAAGGAAGCCATGTTTGATATCCAGTTTTAAATGCCCATACATTTTTATCCACTAGCTATACCATATTGCAAAACACATTATTCTTAAAGATAATAAAGGAAGTGTGAGTGTATAGGTTCATAAGGTAGCCTTATCTATTATTCCGTCTCTATGCCAAATGTAAGCAGAAGTCAGTGCCACCCAAAAAAATTAAAAAAAATAATAATAATAAATAAATAAAAATCAAACCTCTATTACTAACTGCCGAGGGGAAAAAAAAAACTAATTAGTTCTCGTAAGAGTTTTATTTAACATATGATAAAGCAAGGCCATGATGACGATGAAATGATTAAGGGCAAAAAAAAAAATCTTCAAATACATAAGCAGACAATGACACCGTAATGTATGCAGCACATTAACTGACAAGCACCACTGAGTTTAAATGGATTGTCAAAACCGAAAATTTCTTTGGTCTGTAAAGGATAAATAACGTACCCATTTTTCTTAAGGAAGTCTGCAATTTGGTCATAGAGGATGGAAAGGCGGTCGAAATGAATATGACCACAAATCTGATGAAAATCAAAGTGTACATATCTACATAATACAGCAGAAATTAGCCAAGTGAGAGAAGAATATGAACTTCTTTTTTAATTTAAATTAACAAGAACTATAGAAGTACCTTATATCATCACTAAAAATGTTCTGCATTGCATCTGCATACTTTTCTCTCAACCGTCCTTCACTTCCATGCTGATAAACATGATGAGAGATGGCAAAGGAATAACAGCTTAAATTCATATCATGCAAACACGAAAATATGTATGAAATAAAAAATAAAAATAAAAATAAAAAAAATCCATATCTACAGATAGCTGGCCTCTATTATAAAAACAAATGTGCCTTCTGTACAGAAATCATGCATGCACGCACATACCGTATATGCACACCCAGCATGCGCACGCGCACGCAAACACACTCTGCACACGCACACCCACTGCACACGCACGCGGACACATGCATGCGCGCGCAGACACATACACACACACACACACACACACACACACACACACACACACACACACAGATGCAGGCAAATATCTGTATGCATGTATTGAAGGATGTACATTATGGTCTGCTAGAAAACATTGTTCATGTGGGTGTTTCAACAATGAAAGATAAGTGCATTGTTCCAGATAAGTCATAAAGCAAAAGAAAACCAATATTTGAGAAACGTATTGATTTAGATATACCGTATTGACAAGGTCAACAGCTAAGACTGAACCATATCTTTTTCTCAAGTCCAAAAAGTGGCGCTCAGCTACACGAGGCTGCAACATAGAACATTCACAGCAATCAGTCTTCCTCCATGCATTATAAGAGCATCCCTATTGAACTGAACATGGCAGCTCAGGAAAAGCAACTACTAAACAAAACATCAGAAAAGTAAAAAATAATAATAATACTCACCCCCTCCTCAGGTCTCACAATCTCAAATTTAGGCTTGTAAGTCAAATCAACTATCTGCTCCCACAATACTGGAATAGACCCTCGAATCTACAAACAAAAATAGAAATCAACATGCCAAAATTTCACATAGTGCAAAATTCAGAACATTCCAGATAAACCTGTAATCAAGTGTAGAAGAACAGACAAAAAAAGATATTCGCATACAATGCTAAAATATGGTCTAGAAACCCAACCCCACCCCCCCCCCCCCCCCCCCCCCCCCCCACAAAAAAAAAAAAAGCAGGAGAACTTTTTGGAGATACAGTCTGCCAAATAACTATCCACCGCCAATCACCTTCCCTGTCTCCAACCCTTGACATAACCAATTAGGAAAGAAGGTGATACAACAACAGAAAGATAACCAATAGCAGGAGACAACTTTTTCGAGATACAGTCTGCCCAATTCCTATCCACTCCCCATCTCCAACCATTCAAGTAACCAATTAGGAAAGAAGCTGATACTACAATCCATGGGAGTTTTACTATATATGTTTACAATGAAGCAAGGAACGATGAGAAAAAGAGTGGCTGCAACTCAAGTAGCAACATGCAGAGTTGTGGGAAGGTTCGCAAAGGGCAGGAAGTCTTCAACTCTAGAATAAATCGTGCTACTCGATGATTCATCCTCGAAGAATCTTGTTTTACTTGCTTCTAAGGAGTTGGGTTATATCACTAGAAGATGAGAATGCATAGGCTTTCAAAGGCGCATGGTTCCTATACTTCTAGACCGCATCGTCAGCATCAGCACTGAATTTGCACTGCAAGATAAGTTTTTCCTACTACGCTAACAACACCACCTTTTCTGGTGGTCTGATGTGGAAGGACTTTGGGATCCAAAAAAAACATGTCAAAGGATCACAAGATAACGCAAGACGATGATGACATGTTAATCTTGCTAATATGGTCCTACATGCACCTCAAAAGGCACACATAACCAGCATGATTATCAAGACAGAATCCTAGTTTCGCCATCCAAGGATACAACACTGGTTTGATGGCACAGTCAGGTACGGTATTGTTAAAGGCTCTAGGCACACCCGAGGAGCACCTGCCCTAAAGTACCCGAAAAACATATTCATGCCCAGAGATTCCGGGTGCAATTTTATGTTTTACAAATTAAATATTTAACATTTAATTATTTAGGGGTATAAGATTTTAATTTTTTTTTGGTTAATAATCAAAGTCAATACCATTCAATTCCTCTGAACCTGAAGCCCAACATTTTCCCAAAATGCCCAATTTTAAATCTTAATTTCTCAATTTCCTAAATCCTTACCCTAAATTTTCCATTTTCTCTAAATCCCCAAATTCATCAAAATCTAAGACCATAGTTTTGATAAAATCCCTATATTTTCAATACCCTATAATCCTATTTTCAAAAATCCCCAAATTCTCTAACCTAAATTTTCCAATTACCCTCAAATCCCTGATTCACCTTGAATCTCTTTTACGACACAAAAAAAGATCAAATAGCTTTCAAGAAATCCAATGTGATGAACTTAACACCCTATTAGAAGAAAGAAATCAAGAAGATATAGAAATGAGAAAAGTTATTGAACTTTGGGGAAAGAATATCCCAAGGAAATTTGCAAAGTTGTTCAAATTGGCTTAAAAGCCCTTTCTTGTGTATTGCAGCCTTGCTGGGTGGTTCCATAACATAAATAGTCGTAGGTGCTTCAAGCACGCTTAGGCATGCCCAGGCACTAGGCGTTAGCATGCGCCTGAGGCAAACACCTCGTCCAGGTTCCAGGCAAGGCACAACAGGCCCAAAACTCCTAGGTGTGCAGGGGAATGCCTTTGAATACACTGGCCAAGTAGCCGATCAAGTTACCTTTCCAACAGGCCTAACATTGTGCAAGTTGAATAAGACTTTAGCAAGTTAAGACCCCAATACCAAGAGTCAAGGAATAAAAGTTATGACAAATTACCAATAGAATATAGGTTTATGACGAAAATAGGGATCATATAGAGAAATCAACATGTACAGCGCAAAATGATTTCAATTGAGCTACAACTTAGTACTATAATTGTGTCCAAAGTTTCTCTCAACTTATAGTGTGTGTGTGTGTGTGTGTGTGTGTGTGTGTGTGTGTGTGTGTGAGAGAGAGAGAGAGAGAGAGAGTATGGACCTCCTATGAACTGTTCACAAGAGACCTTCCATGCAAGCAAAGTGCGGATGGGCTCGGGTGGGCCAACTGTGATGTGTTTGTGAAATCCACACCAACCAACAGATGCGTTAGACCATGTTAGGCCTAAGTCCCGAAAATCAGGCTGGTCCATGATTTAGGTAGGCCATACTGATGAGGATGTGGACAACCAAATGTTGATGGACCAGGTTGATGTACTTGCAGAGGAATTTTAGGATGGATTAGAACATGGAAAGGAGCCCAAATATCTTCCATAATAGGCCAAATCTGTAGACCCATCAATGGATAACGTATTGTGGCACCCATGGTACACTTTTGGGTCCCAAAAGGATCTTTTCGTGACATTCACATTGAGTCACAATTATTTTATAAATTTTTATTTATTTTTGCTTTACTTATGTCTCACTTAAGTAGATAGGGGTATTTTAGTCATTTTCCTTTAAATAAAGAGTGTAGAGCTGAGATTATAACATCTAACCAGTGTTCAAAGTATCGGTATCGCTACAAATTTTGCTAGGGGAAATATTTATAGAGAATGTTAATGCATAGTTTTTTAATGTAAGTGCATATGCACACTTTCCTATTCTCCTGCGGTGTACCATATGCTCTGTTATAATAATATATTGTGTGTTAGGGCATGTTGAGCCTAACACAACATCTCTCCCAAAACTCTCCTCTTTCTTCTTCTTCTCTCTCACTCCTCTTTTCTTCACACTACAATCATCAAACCATTCTCTACTTGGTATTAGACAATAGATCCAGGCATTCCGCATCCAACAGGTTGAGAGGCGACACGTCACCTTGCTGACGTCAACGTTCTAAGGACGCATGGACTCCATTTGAGCTAAAAGTATAGGGGTTTGATAGATCTTGATTTTAGAAGATTTGTCATAATTTTTTCAGAATTTTTTGGACATCCTTTCTTAGTGTTTTGGGCGAAATAGAGAAATTCGAAACTCAGGCCCATCTTCCATTTTTCTTCGATCTGCCTTAAATTGGTAAGCTTTTCTTTGGTTTGTTTGCTCAAGGTGGACCGAAATCTTCCTCTCAAGCTACTCATGCAGGATTTTTTTTACCTAAGATCCATGTTTGAAAAGGTTTTAACCTCAAATGGACGTGCAGTTGGGCCATTTTTTACAAGGTTTCGTGTTATTTTGGATGATTGCTATTTGTTTGAGGTTTATCTCTTATTCCCTTGAAGGATTGAGTGAGATAGAGTTATTTGAATCAATCCTTCTTACTTGGAGTCTCCTATAGCTGACAAAGGGCCCTCATCTCTTGGCACGAGGTCTCTTGAATCCAACCCCTTGCAGATTACCTCCACTAAGTTGAATGGTGACAACTATCTTCAATGGACACAATCTGTAAAAGTGTTCTTAGGAGACCGTGAGAAGTTGTCGTATATTTTGGATGATCCTCCAAGCTCTACAAATGCTACATACAAGTCTTGGACAAAGGAAAATTATCGAATTATTGCATGGCTGTTGAATAGTAGGGATTCCTCATTTAGTGATGCAGGACAGATGATTTAATGCTATCATGCAACGTGGAGATTATGAAAGAGTCCATAAAGTAATTCAATTAACAAAAGATGCTAACCTACCAATTAATTAAGAGTAAACAATAGGAAATAAAATCTGATTTAACCTAAATCACATGCCTGCATGATAAGAAATCACATAAATCAATTAAAACTAGAACCGATGGAAGGATAGAACTTCTAATTTAGCATAGGCACGTTCCACACTCAATGGACAAATTTGTAGGTTTTATAATTATGGTTAAGAAAGGGGGAAATCTGAAATTAGGAAAATTAGGGTTCATGGGAATTGGAAATTTTGGAATTAGGGTTTTTAGAAATTGGAAAAAATAAGAAATTAAAGATCTAGGTTTAGAAGGTTGTAATGGGACGGAAAAGAGGAAGACAATAAAAGAAAAAAAAAGAATACCTTTCGAAGAAAAGAAAGGAAGAATGTAATAAGAAGAATACCTTTCGAAGATGAGAAAGGGGAATGATGTACCTTGGGGAATCCACCACCAAACAAGTTTGTACCCTTCCACAATTCAATTGGAAGGGAGGTTTTTAAAAAAAAAATACTAATAAATAAAAATTAAAATTAAAATTAAAATAAAAATAAAAAACAATGAGAAAAATTCCTTCACATAGGAGAGCTTGTCTCTTCTTTTTTTTCTTCTCAAATCTCCACTAGGGTTGGAACTCCACCCCCCATGTGCTTTTATAATTAAAAATTCGGAATTAAAATTCATCCTTATTACAACTATGCCACTCACTTAAGTAAAGTGGCCCATCATCCAAAATAAGACAACTAAAACATATATTATCAATCTCAACCATCAAATTACTCCTAAAAATAACAAAAAACATAAAGAAAGCAAGATCAGAGTCCAAAGGGCCCATATCTAAAAGATCTGGTGGCCTGATGGCCTGATCGACAAGATCCAACGGTCGGATCGACACGAAATAGAAATCCTATAACTAAAATGATCTCCCAAGCAACCCACATGCATCACCCCAATGTGGGGTCTTCCCGATGCACGTCAAATGCATGTGGGGTCTTTAAAATAGCTTGACAGGCCCCATTTGGAACTCGTCTCTCATCCATAGAAAGTTGTGCTAATGTGGGCGGTAGTCTCCATCTCTGGTACACCAGACTAGGGGGAGTATAGAGAATGTTAGTGTATAGTTTTTTAATAAAGTTTTTTAATGTAAGTGCATGTGCACATTTTCCTCCTCCTGCGGTGTACTATATACTCTATTATAATAAGATATTGTGTCAGGGCATGTTGAGCCTAACACAACATCTTTCCCAAAACTCTCCTCTTTCTCTTTTCTTCACACTACAATCATCAAACCATTCTCTACTATATCAATATCGCAAATAACCGGAAATGTGGGAAAACATTAGGGAAACATGGGGAAGCATGGTAGATTTTTTTTAGTGAAACTTTAGGAGATGCTAAAATACGCGTATTTGCATATTTAGGAGTTAAAAAAAAAAAAAAAAAAAAAGTATAAAAAGAATGCATACATAATAAGTTTTCATTTAATAGGGGGCCCAAAAAGCATGTGATGTCGTAAGAAATCATGGGGAAAACAAGTGGAAACCTGGTGGATTTTTTTAGTAAAACTTCAAGAGATGTTAAAATACACGTATTTGCATATTTACAAATAAAACAATTGTAAAAAGAACACATACATAATAAGTTTTCATTTAATGGGGGTGGGGGGGGGGGCTAAAAGCATGTCATGTCATAAGAAATTAGTTCAACCATCTCATCCAAACATCCATCAATATTTCAGAATATCAACAACATTATATTTCACTAAGAAATCATCGATAACTGGAAAGGAAATGAAAGATTGTGATCTCGATATCACCCATGTTGCGATAACGATAATCATGATATAATCAAATTGTACACTGCATATAAGAATGCGTCCATTTAAAAAAAAAAAAAATGAAATGGATTTTTTAAAAAAAACTGATTTTTTCCGATATTAATACATTGGTGATACAAGCAACGCCTGGAATTTACACGATTCAAAATATTGACGATGCATTGGCAATACAATCAATACCTAGAATTACATAGTCAAAAATATTTCTGATACATAGGTAATATCGAATTATCGATACATTGCCAATACTTGGTGATACATCACCGATACCTAGAATTTCTAATACTACTAGTGTTATTGGTATCGCTGAGCTGGAGATATGGATAATATCGGGGATAATTCAATAATATTAGGGATTCTTCGAACAATGCATCCAACCCTAGTTCATGCTTAATTTAAGGCACAAATTAGTGTTAGGGCTTCTCTTTTGTTTCCCTTTATATAAAAACTCAATAAACAAAAAATGTTCAGCAGCTTTTGGGACATTTCTCTTCTCTGCAAGCCTTGGGCATCAACCCTTATCTAGGGTTTGTGTAAGTACATGTTTTCACAAGTGAGGTGTATGATCTAGGCCATGGTGAAAGCTTAGATTGATTATTCACTAGTTATTACACTATTTTCCCTTTCTTTTCAAATGGAAGAATCTATATTCTTGGATTGGGCGAGTTTGGGTATGTTTTTGAGGGATTATGAATAAATTTGATTGAAAACAGCTTTACAATGTCAAGACAGAGAATTCAACCAACAAAAAAGGTTACACTTCCAACAGAGAACAAAATACATTCAAATCTTCCTGAAGATGCCTAGTAGCCCATTCGACTATGTCCCTTTTAACCCTCCTCACGAACCAATCCAGAGATTTGCGCTTGTTATCAAAACACCAAGCATTGCGTTCAGACCAAAGATTCCACATACCAACCATAAAGAGAAGCCGCCACACAACTACCCCTTCTTTCGCCATAAGAATGCCATGTCAAGCCCACATGAGTTGCGGAACTAATTAAGGCATGGCCCAATTGATCTCGAATAACTTGAAGATTTGGTTCCAAAGCTGACTAGCGAAAGGGCAATGAATTAGAAGATGATCTACGGATTCCGCATTGCTCATACATAAAAGACAAATGATCGAAAGAATCATCCCCCTCTTTTGAAGATTATCTAACATCAAAATCTGCTTCGTGCCCGCCAACCATGAGGACCTTTGGGAGAGCCCCATAGAATCAAAATTCGAAAGGAGGGATGTTTTCAGAAGAAATTCAAGAAGGCCATATCATATTTTTAAAGGATTTTACCAAAAAAGAACCGGATGATGATGCCGACCACACCAAGGAATCGAACAAGCCTAGAGAGGGGAAGAAATGTTGAAGACGTTGAAGCAGACATGCAAGCTCATTGCACTCTGAGTTCAAAAATCCCCTTCTACATGGAGGGCACCATGCTCCGCTCCCCGAGAGAGAGTGGCAACGACCTATAGCAATGTCCTCATGTAGGGATAGAGCAGCTAATGAAGGGAAATCCTCCTATAGAGGTCTAGGCCCACACCACGTATCCTCCCAAAACCTTTGCGATCGCTGATTTCTAGGGAGAAGGCTGATGTGGCAATAATTGGGGTGGACACCACAAGAATCACTTTCCGTACTGCTAAAGCCCAATAGAGAGATGACTTCTTAGACTCCCAACCACTTATCTTCCAGCCCATACCTATAAGCTAAAAAGTCTCTCCAGAGCCTTCCTTCTTCAACCCCGAATCTTCATTGGCACTTGCCAAGCAACACCATATTCATAGCTTCGAGATCCCTAATCCTCGCACCGCCTTTGCCTAGAGGTAAGCAAACCTCGCTCCAAGTCAGGAGATGAAGTTTATGATTTCCCTCCACCCCTTTCCATAAGAAATCCCTCCTTTGTTTATCAAGTTTCTGTAATACTGATTTTGGGCATCTAAAAAGAGATGTGAAATAAAGATGGAGATTAGAAAGGGCTGATTTGAGTATGATTTGATTGTAGAGTCTGATATAATTGTGTATAGTTGACAATTCTCATTTGTTAGCTACACCACATACCAAGGGAAACAGCCAGGAAAAGGACCCCCATTAGATATGCCATCACACTTTAGGCTTTTTGCCCAAAAATCAGGCTAATTCGTGATTCAGGTGGGCCACACCAAGAGAAATAGTTGGGAGAGGGACACCCACCATTGATCACCAAGCCCATCCCGATGTGTGTGAGAAATCGACTCCACTCATCATGTGCATTATAAAAAAATTAGGCCTTGATCCCAAAAATCAAGCTGGTCTAACCACCCCCCACCCTTAACTCATTGGACACATCCAATCCTTTGTCCTCACTTGATTTACCTATTACATGGAAAAAAGCGAACCAATCGCATACTTCCATTCCATCAGTAATTTCTATAACTTATAAATCTCCTCCTCTTGTGCATATATTTCTTCTCTTTCTTCCATTTCTATTCCTACCAAGGTTGCAGATGTCCTAGCCAATCCACACTCGAAAGTTGTTATGACGGAATGTATGAAAGCCTTGGATAAACAAAGACTTGGGATCTAGTTGACTTGCCAAAAGGAAGCATGTGGTAAGTTACAAACAAATTTCCCAGCACCCAAGGCCTAGCCACCCCACCCACGTCCTGCACCAACCAGCCCCACCTATTTCCCAACACCCACAGCCTAGCCACCCCACCTCCCCCATTAGCACAGCCATCGTTCGCAGGCAATCCCACTGGCCTTCCTCTCTGTCTGCGGCTACGACTAGCAGCTCCCTCCGCAGCAACAACCACCCAACCAGCCCCATAACCCCTCTTCCCCCACCTACAGCCCAACTGGTGCCTCCCCTAGCCCTTCCAGATGGTTCTAATACCCCTCCTCTGCCATCCCTCAATGGCAATATCTCCACCCTTCTTCTCCCATCCAGACTCCATCCTGGATCCCAACCCACCCATCTCCCGGCCCATCCAACCACCCCTCCCTGTCAGCATAGCCACATTCCCCCTACCAGCCCCAACCCTCCTTCGCTCCTCATCAATGCTACATTCAGTACCCAGGCCCATGCCGAAGATATCCAACACCTCTTCGTCCACAGCAAAATCGCATCTGCGGTATGGACCCACTTCGCCACCCTCTTCCAAATGTCGATTACCCATAACCAGTCCATCTAAGCCATTTTTCATCAATGGTCATCTGCAGCCTCAACTTCCTCTTTGCGTCGACTTCTCATAGGCTTTGCCCCACCTGTCATTGTTTGGGAAATCTGGATAGGTAGGAATGGAGCCAGATTTGAGAACAAGACGTTCAAAGCGGACGCCAATATATTCAGAATCTCTAACCAGCTCATTGAGATAGGCTCGCCTCTCCACAATATTGACCACTCCACATGGCAAGAGCTAGTCCTCAGAGGCTCTCGAGCGATCCCATCCGCCCCCCACTCCTCCATGAGTGCCTATGTTGTCAAGTGGGCTAAGCCTCCTCAGAACTGGATCAAGCTAAATGTTGATGGCTCTGCCAAGGGCAATCCTGGAGCAGGAGGTGGGGGAGACGTTTGTCGTGACCATCGGGGAAATTTGATCTTCGCCTTCCACAACCAGTTTGGTCATGTCTCCAACTTAGTGGCAGAAGCCCGTGCAATAGCTGACGGCATTCATCTGTGCAAAGTCATGGGGCTGTCCTCCATTATTGTTGAGACGAACTCCCGCATTCTATTCGACGCGGTCTCTTCCCCCTCCTCTTCTTTTGGCTGGAACCTCTGGTACTCCCTTGGCTACATACACCAGCAAACCCAAGCCCTGAACATCCGCTACTCCCATACGCTCCGCGAAGGGAACTTTGTGGCTGATGGGCTTGCTAATCTGGCTAGTAGCGGCTCCTCGGACCGTCTTTATCTCAGGCCATCAGATCTTCCCCGTCTTATTAGAGGCAACCTCGTCTTGGATAAAGCTGGCATGGGCCGGGTTCAACATCGCAAAATCAAGAAAGGAGTTGGGTAATCACCCCTTCTAGTCCACCCAGCCCCTTTCAGGCCGACGGGTTTCGGATTCCCTTCTCCAAGTTGCTAACTGCAAAGCATCCTCAGTTAAGGGATTTCCGGCTCAGACGGGGCAGCTCCTCCCCCACCTCAGTTCGGGCAACGTGCTCTGGTCTATCTGGGGGTTTTGACCATCTCAGGGAAGGTGCAATTCTGCGTGGAAATGGAGCAGTCCAAGTTCAGTAATCTGTTTTTTTGAGAATCTAGCAGGGAAGATAGGGCAATCTTTCCTCTCTGTTTTCCATTCCTTTTCTGTTTTTCTCTAATATGATAGGTGAGGCCCAATTATTTTAATGTGGAGCCCGCCCAAAATATAGCTTGTACATCGTCTGTTCCTCATCAACAAAGATCTAGGGGCATGGCCCCCCCTCTTTTGGAAAAAAAAAAAAAAGTTACGAACAGATTTACTCTGCAAAACATAAATCAGATGGATCGATCATAGGATACAAAGCCCATCTTGTGGCCAAAGGTTTCAATCACCAATATGAGATTGATTCTTAGGAGAGTTTTGCTCATGTTGATTAGTTAAAATTGGTTCTCCTCGGTGAGAGAAGAGAACGATTCATGGTGATGTTCAAGAGGAGACATATATGACACTACCACCTGGTTTCTATGCTTGGTGAGAGAAGAGAACGATTTACAAGTTGAATTAATCACTTTATGAATTGAAGTAGTCACCTCACCTGGTTTGAAAACTTCATTGCTGCCACTTCTCATATTAGGATTCCAATAGAGTATATCATATCATTTTAAATTCAGAAAATGGGACCACAATTCCACCATCACCACGGGTTTTTGTGCCGATGACAATGTCCACATTGGTGATAGTGATTGCAAGATATCTAAATGTTAAATCCTTCCTATGAATGCCTCTAATATTAAAGATCTTTGCCCTTTAAGATACTTCCTTTTTCCCTTAAAATTTTATGTTGTGAATTTTAAACAAATATCACTCAGTGTCCTTGACTTACTCCTACTCCCTCACATTGTGAACCAAGCCGTTACACATTGCGTCTAATCCTATCATTCATGGAAAAAAAAAAAAAATAGTTCACTAGGAGGCCCCATTATATTGTGTAAAACTGCAATATACCATACCAAGGGTAACTTTGTATTTTTCTTATTGATGCAAGACGGATGCATGTGGATAAATGGCGAGGTGAGATCAATAAGAAAATTAAATTAAATAATCAAAATTACAAATCACGCCAAAATCATCAAATATCTCAATAATCCAACATGAAACTATGAATAGTGTAGGACACAATTTTAAAAAAAAAAAACAAAAAAAAAACAAAAAAAACACGCCATGCATGATCATTGAATTCTAGAAATTAGGATCTTTTGGATGTAAGAACACCTAATTAATATAGGAATAAGTCTATTTCAAAAGGGAATGACTATTACTACATAGGGTTTGCTTGATTAGAATGCAAATTAGCATAGGGTTTGAGCAATTTGGGGGAAAGGTAAATTTAGGGTTTCGACGGTTAATTGGCTATAGGGAATTTTGGGGCAAGGATATTACTTGAGGGGAATTACGAATTTAAGTAGTTGGAGGTTTGGGGTTTTATGTTTATGAGAGAAATTGAGATTGTAGGGTTTAGGGATTCTGGAATTAGGGTTTTTAGAAATTGGGGATCAAGGGTTTAGGGTAGGGTTAGGGATGATGAATCAAGGGATTTTGATGAGGGAAGCAAGGGAAAATTAAGGGATTGAGAAGTTGTTCGTACAGTCAGCCTAGGGGCTCGCACATGTGGTCGTACAATCACAAGTGTGTGTCATTGGCTAGGGTTTGGTGTCCTTAATAGTTGGGTTCGGTTGGGGTTGAAGTTAAATGATGAAAAGTTGAAGAAAAAGATGATTTAGATGGTTTTAGATGGGAAGGGAAGAAGAAAGATGAAGTTTTGAGAAAATAACTCTTTTGGATAGAAAGGAGGATGATATATGGGAAGCTTCGCACCTCCATTGAATGGGGAATCTAATCACACCACACCCAAGCTCCAAATCACATAGAGTATTGTCCAAATCACATGAAGAAGAGAAAACAGAAAGTTATCTTCTTCTTTTTTAATGACATTAGGGCTCCACACGCCCCCTTCTCTTTTATTGTCTCGGAAAGAGACTTTTACAAAAAACCTCTCAAGAAAGAAATCTCATTAGAAAAAACCCTATCTCAACTAAAACATAAAATGGTTCAAAAATAATAAAATAAATAACAAAAAGTACTCAAAACAGATAAATCTAAATTATTCGTGGCTAATGGGGTGGTCCATGTTCAAGAGTGGCCCAAAGCCCATCATACGTGATCCAATGGTTTAATCGATGTGTGCACTTAATCCAATGATCCAGACTCCTCGAGAATGCAACCCACATGCATCTTCCTAGTGTAGGATCTTCAAAGATGCATCAAATGCATGTGAGGTCTTCAAAATGGTCCACTCGGCGCACTTGGGCACATGTAGTGGTCATCCATCCAGATGGAAACCAGTGATGATCTCCTCCTCTGGTAGACCCTGAATGGTGCTCTGATGTCCTCATCAACTCTCCCCAGCAAAGAAAGATCCACCCCTGACGAAATAAAACTCCAATAACGCTCCAGGATATCAGGATCGAGTCGTAGAAGCTGTCTCCGTGATCCACGTGCAGTCTGACACCAGTCTATCCTTTCACTTGACTAAGTACTTCTGATATCCATCATGTATAATGGAAACCATTTCTTCATCTAAAATATCCTTTATTTCCCCTCTTCTCGTAGGTATGGATGGTACGGGTGGTAAAGGTTGAAAAGAGGGGTCGGGAAATGGACATGGGTTAGGGAGCAGGTCATGGTTTATATAAGGGTCTGGAAATGGATCAAATGGTGAAGTAACAGAACCCTTATATCATAATAGATCTTCCAAATTAAAGGTAAAACTAATTCTAGTCAGAAGGTCTACTACATAGCATTAGGACCCAATTTCTTTAGTATTTTGTATGCTCATGCACTGCGCGCTTGCAATTTTTAACAGCTCCCTGTGGAAACCGTTTGGACCTCATATGAACCATAACAGTCACTTAATTAGAATTCCTAAAATCTGCGATGAGAATCAGCAAGTGCTCTATAATTTTCATTATTTAAATTAATTCGCTTCGTGATCTCACTATGGAAATCATGTATGTGACGTGCAAACTGATGTGCTAACCCTGAGGGCCTATGGAACATTGACATAGGTATGAGATCTATAGACTTCCTAGGTTTATACCCATGCACAACTTCAAATGAATTCATGCCTATGGACCTATTGATGGAATTGTTATATGCTAACTCAACTATAAGAAAAATGTATCCCAAGACCTTACTTGATCCCCCACAAGTCATCTGAGTAGATTTCCAAGACTTCTATTGTCGACCTCAATCTGTCTGCCTGTCTGAGGATCATAAGCTTATGAGAATTGAAGCTTTGTCCCCTTAATGTGCCATAGTGTCTTCCAAAAATATCTCATAAAGCACACATGGTGATCAGACACTATTGTCTTAGGTAGACCATGAAAGTGCACCACCTCCTCAAAAAAGAGTTTAGCAATGTTCGAGGCGTCCGATATTTTAGAGAACGGAATGAAATGGGGCATTTTAGAAAAACAATCCACAACCACAGATGGAATCATGTTTCTTAATAGTCGTCAGTAAGCCTAACATGAAATCCAGATTAATATCATGTCACGCAGCATGTGGTAGTGGCAAAGGAGTATACAATCCCATATTTTGCCTTTTCTGCTGCACCAGTTGACAAGTCCTACACTGCTCAATGGTCTTCGCTACATCTCGCTTGACACTTGGGCAATAGAATCTATCTTCCACAAGGGCAATGGTCCTGTCCCTCCCAAAATGACTACCTACTCCAACATGAAGTTCCCAAACTAGGAAATCACTAAGGGAAGTACAGGGAATGCAGAGTTTGTCACCCTTAAATAGGAAGTCATCAATGATGACAAACCCTCGACTATCTCTCGGTTGATCATTTCCCAGTGACACATGCAACTCTCCAAAATCTAGGCACATAGGATACACTCCTTTAAGTTGCTCAAACACAATCACTTCCACACTCGTACTCTGAAGTAGCGTCACACGACAACTAATGGCATCAGCAGGTTTATTCTCGACTTCAGCCTTGTGTTTAAGAACATAAGTGTATTCCTGAAGAAATAGAACCCATTTAGCATGCCTGGGCTTTAATTTCTTCTAGGAATTGAGGTAACGTAAGGCCTCATATAATGCAGGGGCATTTTCACACTGGGCTCAAGTGGGGTCGCCTGTGGGATGCAGGGGCACACTCAGGGTGGGTGACCCATGCGATTTGGGGCCCACGGGGGAGGTCTCGTGTTCGAGACTCCTTACCAGGGGTGATTAATGTGCATTTCACACCGAGCTCGAGTGGGGTAGCCCGTGGGATGCGGGGACACATTCGGGGTAGGCAGCCCATGTGATTTGGGGCCCACGAAGGGAGTTCGGCCAAGGTCCTAACCCATGATATGTAGGGCCTGGGCTATGAGATAAAGGGATTAATTCGCCATACTCTAACAGTTCAAGCTTTTAGAGTAAGTAGTTAATTGTCCTGCATCAAATTGGTATCAGAGTGTGAGGTCTCGTGTTCGAAACTCCTCACCGAGGGTGATTAATGTAAGAGCATTTTCACACTGGGCTCGAGTAGGGTCGCCTGTGGGATGGAGGGACACTTGGGGTGGGTGACCCATGCAATTTAGGGCCCATGGGGGAGGTCTCGTGTTCGAAACTCCTTACCAGGGGTGATTAATGAGCATTTCACACTGGGCTCGAGTGGGGTAGCCCGTGGGATGAGGGGACACATTCAAGGTGGGCAGCCCATATGATTTGGGGCCCACGAAGGGGGTTCGGTCGAGATCCTAACCCATGACATGTGGGGCCTGGGCTATGAGATAAAGGGATTAATTTGTCATACTCTAACAGTTCAAGCTTTTAGAGCACGTAGTTAATTGTCCTGCATCAAATTGGTATCAGAGCGGGAGCTCTCGTGTTCGAGACTCCTCACCAGGGGTGATTAACGCAGGGGCATTTTCACACTGGGCTCGAGTGGGGTTGCCTGTTGGATGCAGGGGCACACTCGGGGTGGGTGACCCATGCAATTTGGGGCCCACGGGGAAAGTCTCATGTTTGAGACTCCTTACCAGGGGTGAGTAATGCGTATTTCACACCGAGCTCGAGTGGGGTAGCCAGTGAGATGCAGGGACACACTCGAGGTGGGCGGCCCATGTGATTTGGGGCCCACGAAAGGGGTTCGGCTGAGGTCCTAACTCATGAGATGTGGGGCCTGGGCTATGAGATAAAGGGATTAATTTGCCATACTCTAACAGTTCGAGCTTTTAGAGCAAGTGGTTAATTGTCCTGCATCATCCTAATAGAACTCTTAGTCATAAGTAGAGTATTGTTGCTTTGCTTCATTCAATTTCTCACTAAAGTAAGCAAATAGGGTGTCCCTCCTAGCTAAGTACTCCACCTATACCTACCCCCAATGCGTCACAAGCAATCTCAAAGACTTTGGAATAGTCAGGAAGGCGCATGACGGCAATCTCTATCATCTGACCCTTAATTTCCTTAAACGCCCTTGACGCGGCTTTAGTCCATATGAACACCCACTTTTTTAATGCAAACTGTGATGGGGGCAAAATGAAATTGAAGCCTATCATGAACCGCCTATAGAAGGTGGTTAAGTCGTGAAATCTACGTATCTCATGAATGTTCCGCGGTTCAGACCAACTGACAATGGCTTTTACCTTCTCGAGATCCGCAAATATTCCCTCAGACGACACAACAAACCCTAAGAAGATAACTCTATTTGTCATGAAGGAACATTTCTTAAGGGTTGCATATAACTTTTCACTCCTAAGGATCCCACAAACTTATCTCAAGTGGTTGAGATGGTACTCCTTACAGGTACTATAGATGAGAAGATCGTCAAAGTATACCACTAGAAACTTCCCTATGAAAGGTCTCACTTTGGTCATCACCCTTATAAATGTGCTTGGAGCGTTGGTTAAGCCGAAGGGCATGACTAACCACTCGTAAAGCCCATCTTTTGTATTGAACGGTGTCTTCCACTCATCTCCTTAGCGTATACAGATTTGGTAATACCCACTCTTGAGAACAATCTTTGAAAAGATGGTGGCACTCGTCATCATGTTAAGCATGTCATCGAAACGCAATATAGGGAACAAATACTTGAGCAGTGATTTTGTTGATGGCTCTATTGTCCATACACATGAGTCACGTGCCATCCTTTTTAGAAGTGAGAAGGGCGGGCACAGCACACGGGCTCATGCTTTCCTGAATGAATCCTTTCCTCAGAAGCTCGTCAACTTGCTTCTTTAACTCTGCATGCTCTGTGAGATTCATTCGGAAATGCAAGAGGTTGGGTAGAGTGGACCTTAAGACAAGATCAATGGCGTGTTGTATGTCCCACATAGGTGGGAGCTCATCCGGGAGGTCATCAAGAAAAAAATCCTTGAATCCCTCCATCATCGGAATCACTTCACGTGGCAACCCTACATCAACCTGGGGTGTAACTTCCCTAGCCACAAGGGCATACACCTCGAAATCAATCTTAGTCTCTTTCTCAAATTCTTTTGCATTAATAATATGCAGAGCCTTAAATTAGGGTTTCTTCACATCCTTTAGATCACCCCTGTTGACATCTTCTTTCTTCTATGGGGTGCTCTTGGCTAGGAGAGGGTTCAAGATAATCCTCTTACCTTCATACAAAAATGAACACGTATTCGAGGGACCGAATAGTATTGCGTCCCCATCGTAAATACAATGCCTACCCAAGACGATGTCGCCGACATCCATTGGCACCACATCACATCGTAGTGTCTTTGTAAGATCCAAACTGGATAGGAATGAGACACTTTTAGGACACTAGAATGGAGGATGCGTCAACCCAAGCAACACAATATGGCTAAGGACAAGAAACGGTCATTAAACCTAGCCGAGCCATTGTGCTCATCATCATATGAATGTCGAGAACCCTCTTTGTAGCCCCCTGCTCTTTCATCTCAAATGTCCCTGATAGTTGAGACTTCAGTATGCCGATCTCAGACATGCTATGACTGACGATAAGCATGTCATCAACATACAATAGCAAGATAATGAAGCTTTCATCACTCAGTATCTTGAAATAGACATGATGAGCATACTCATTCTTGGTAAACCTCTGACTTATAATGAAAGAATCAAATTTCTTGTAGCATTGCCTACGCAACTGTTTCAGGTCGTACAATGACCTCTTCAACCTGCAAACCTTACTCTCTACCCCTTGTATTTTGAATCCTTCTGGTTGCTTCATGTAAATCTGCTCTTCCAATTCCTCATGCAGGAAAGTAGTCTTCACATCTATCTGTTCCAGTTCGAAATAATATTGGGCAACAAGCGCCAATACGAATCTGATAGATACTTGCTTCACCATAGGTGCAAAGATCTCAGTGAAGTTGACACCTCTCTGAGCATATCACTTCACTATCAACAATGCCCTATACTTATTATATTTCTTCCTGAAGATCCACTTACACCCGATCGTTTTGCGGTCGATAGGAAGCTCCACCAGCTCCCACGTCTAATTCTTGCAAGATGAGTCAATCTCATCATGCATCACCGCTTTCCACTTTTCGACATCTACGTCATCAAGTGCCTCTTGAAAGTAGACGGATCCCCCTCATCCATAATGAGGGCAAATGCAACATTCAAGTCATCTCTATGTCTCGTTGATAACCTACAATCCATTGGTGGATTCCTTCTCACAAGTGGTTGCTCCACCTGCTCTTGTACCTCTATCTGCTTCTCAGTATCAGAGCTAACGTTGGGAAGCATATCGAATATAAAGACAACGTATCTATGGCATTTAATATGAAGTTTGATGGAGAAAAGTATTCCGGGAAAAACAACTTTGAACTATAGAAGGTGAAGATGAAGAGCCTTATAGTTCAGCAAGGATTGGAAACTATGAAAAAAGAAGAGTGGAACAAGTTAGATCAAAAGGCCAATATCTCAATCCAGTTGTACTTAACGGATGAGGTCCTTTACAATGTTATATGAGAGAAAACTACAGCTGATACATGGGCAAAGTTAGAGAACATTTATGCGAGAAAGTCTCTAGAGAATCATTTGAATCTGAAGCTACAGTTGTTCAATTTGAAGATGACTGAGTGGACTAACGTTGAGACCCACATTTGTAACTTCAATAGGCTTGTTTGCAAATTGTTGGATGTGGATAAGGCAATAAAAGATGAAGATCAAGCATGTATTCTATTGAATTCTCTTCCAGAATCATATGAGTCGTTCAAGGACTCTTTGTGCACTGGTAAGACAACCATTAGCGTTGAGACCGTTATCTCAGCTCTTCAGTTGAAAGAAAGAATAGCGATGACATGGGTTCTTCTACAGATACACTGGTTACGAGGGGGAGAAATTTTGAGTAGGATAGTGGATCTCTGCGATCAAGATCCAAATCCAAGGGCAAGGGCAAGGGCAAGGGCAAGCTGAAGTGCTGGTGTTATGGCATGACAGAGCACATGAAGGAGGATTGTCAGAATCCCAAGTCTAGGAGGAGAAATCAGAGGGTTCTTCCAAAGAGGCCAACACAACGGAATCTAATCAGGAGGCAAGTGGTAGTGACGTATTGACCGCATCAAAATCCGAATATTTCGACGATGAATGGAGTTTGGATACGGGGGCTTCGTATCACATCCCCTCTTCACCAATTACAGTGAATGTGATGGTGGTCAGGTGTTTATGGGCAATGACAATATGTAGCGTGGTTCGTGTTGGATTGGTGCGCATCAAGATGTTTGATGGCATAGAGCGTATCTTGACTGATATGAGACACATTCCTGAGTTGAGGAAGAGTCTGATATCTCTAGGTGCACTCGAGGCACTTGGGTGCAAATTCAGCAAGTTCGATCGTGTCCTTAAGGTTTCAAAGGGGACACTCGTAGTCATGAAAGCACAGAGGAATGGCAACCTTTACAGGTTGATCAGAGCACTTCATTAGGTGGAGCTGCAATGTTTGTAGCGGATTCCACGTCTGCAATTATGTGGCCATTCGCGCCTAGGCCACGAGCAAGGAGTGAATTGTTCCTGATAGAGTGTGTTTCATGTGTAAGGAGTATATTGGAGCCCAAAGCTAAATCTGAGCTAAATTGTAGCACCCTGAATGGTGCCCTGATATCCTCATCATTAATGTATCGTAAATAAAAAGAAAGCTTAAGAGGGTGGATTTCTCTTTTGATAATGCCTAAATATTGCATATTTATCCCCTATTTTGGATTACTTTTATCATACAAATCAAGTTAATTGGTCCTAATTGCATGTGTTTCATGTGTAAGGAGTAAATAGGAGCCCAAAGCAAAATCTAAGCTAAAGGTGAGGATTTAAAGCCCAAATATGATCAAGAGTGAAGTGATTAAAGAATTAAGAGCTCAAGGAAAGATGATCAAGCATATTCAAGCATGTGGACCAAAGGAGATTAAGTGTAAGTCGAATGATGCTTGAAAACAACTGAAGAAACGAAGAAAAAAGAATCCTCAAATTTCAGGGCCAGAAAATTCAAAGTCTAGAAATGCAGGGCCAGAAAAGTCAGTCCAGAAAATGCAGGAAATGACCCCACAATTTTCCTGGACAATTTATGTGACCTTCAATTGATCGAAAACCAAGGCTTGATCGATCGAGAATCACCTGGATTTTACAGATTACTCGCTAGACGTTTTTGTGCATGTTCGATCAATCGATTGACCGACTTAGCTCCATCGATCGAGGATTCCTCGATGCCTCTTGATCGATCAAGTGTTTTGCTCGACAATTTTGCGGGAAATTGCGAAAGTGCAGAACTTGTTTCTAATTTTGATTGGGACTCATCCAAGATGGTGCAAAGTCGGTTCTAATGGCTATTTAAAGGGTTCTAGACTCGTTTTTAGGGAGATTTAAGCAAGGAGAGAGAGAGAGAGAGAGAGAGAGAGAGAGAGAGCAAGGGAGTTCTCCTAGTTCTTTTCTTCTTCTTCTTTCTAGTTTTCTAGTTTTTTTTTGTTTTAAAGATAGCTATGAGTAGCTAATCTCTTAGCTAAGGCTAAGGGGTGAAGCTTGTAGTTAATTACGATGTTTTTTTTTATTGATTCATAGTTTGGGATTTAATGATGGTTATTTAATTAAATAGGTTTGAATTTACTTTAAAGCTTTTGTGTTGTTCTATCTTTGATCCATTGCGAAGTCCAGTTACATTGATGCTTGGAAGTCCAATCGAAATGCTCGTTTAGAGAATGAATCAATCTATAAAATTCCTTGATCTATTATAGACTCTGGGCATAATAGATGCTTTGAATTCCCTGCAATTAATGTCCGAGTGCATCATGAGAGAATCGTTCAATTGAAATCATACATTGTTGGATGTTTGTGATTGGTTTAATTGCTCGATCTTCCAATTAGAATGGATTGGAATCCAGTTCTAATTGAGTTATAGAAGATGAATCAATGATTTAGACATTGTAATTGCTAAAAGTGGATCCCTGGATCCTTAAAGAGTTTTGTTTTTATTGTTTTTCCACCCTATCTTATTCGTTGGATTTTCTTGTATCTTAGCATAACTTTAGTTCGAGTTGTGTCTCACATTCCTTGTGGATCGACCTTGGTCTCACCAAGTTATTCATATCGCAGCTCTACACATGGGGTTGTCAACCCTTGGGTTTGATCACCTTCTCTTCGCTTTGCTTCTCTTATTACCTTCTTTTTGCATCTTATCTCCGCTAATTACCTACAGTTACCATGTATTGAGAATAAAAACTTAAGCAGCACTGTCCCTCCTTCCCTCCCTTTCCTCCCTCACTCACATAAGGAAACCACATAACTGCAATGCAGCCCCATATTTTTGTACCAGGACAAAACATCAGACGACTAGAAGTGAGGATTAAGAAAAGTTGAGATCAAACCAATAATTTATAAAATTGCCACCTTCCCACTTAAGCTATTAATCTTCAATTTCTATATCCACAAGTTTTTCATCACTAAATCCACAGCTCTCATGTCAATAACAACTCTGTATTGCTAGTTATGCACCAATCTGAAACACAAAAGTAATTAAACCTTTGCAATTCGAGACAAGGCTACAGTGATGATGATGACAAATAACCAAAAAAGATTATACACACGGCCAAGAGGAGTGATTGGAGAGAGGATTCAAAAAAGCTAGCCCCAAACAACTGGGACAAGGCTACAGTTATGATGATGAGAGAGCCAAAATAGATTATACACCGTGCATGCAATTGAAGAACTGCCCAGCAGCATGAGCATAATACAAGTATTTTCTTTTTCCTTTTTCTTTTTTATTCTTCTTCTTCTTCTTCTTCTTCTTTTTTTTTTTTGAGAGGTACATGATACAAGTACATGTTGTGCCAAACTGCCAAGGAGTCAACTGGACCCTATAGAGTCCATGGACTATTTGGTTTGTTTTTTCTACTTTTGCCTACTTTTCTATTTTGGTGAAATTTTATTCTTCAATAATAAATATAAAATAGGCCTAGAAAGGTGGAAAAAAATCATAAACAAGACAATCAGCCATCAATAGCGTCATTAAAATGTATACAAAAAGTACACAACACTACCTGTACAAAAGATGCTGTATATCCCTTTGAGTGCATAATTTGTTCAGTTTCCACAAAGTTTGCAACATAGCCATCTGGATCAGCTCCTCTTCTCCACATTCGAGTACCTTTAGTTCACAATCAGATCAGCACGATCACCAAGATCAGGACTCGGTTTATTGCATTTTTTTATAGTTAAGGTTTACTTCCGTTCTCAGAAAAAAGAAGAGAAAACAGAACAAAACATCAAATCTAAAAACCTACCCAGGTAACTCTGAGCTGCTAGGACATGGCAAGGCAATGCATCATCACAATAAATGGCAAAAAGAAATTCCATATTAAAAAAAAAAAAAAAAAAATTTGATTATTTTGTGGATGTTCAATTCAAATCTCAATCACTTGTGTAAACAAGAAAAGTTCTGCTCTAAAAAGGTATTATCATAAGGGCTAAGACAAGACCTAAAACATCAAATCTAAAAAACCTCCCTCGCTCGTGGCTTCTTTATCTCCAAGCATTCAAAAGAGATGGTCCAACCAATTGGACTATAAGTTAGGATCCAACAGCAAGTTCCAATCTTTTGTGTGAGAAATCCAATCCATCCAACAAGTTGGGCAAACCACAAGGATCACTTTTTTGCAAAACTAAGGCATCGATTGGACCACGCTTGTATTTTTTTCTATTTATCAATGGCTAGAAATTTTTGTCTAAGGTGTGGCCCACCTGATGGGTGGATACAGATGACTTTTGCACTAGATGACCCTCATTTTGAGGGTAATCTATTGGAAAGATTGGATTTCATGTGCACTTAACTAGTTGGAAGTTATTTGATAGGTGAACCGTAGTATATGGTCCAACCGATTTGAGTTGAGAACTTCCTCTCTTTACCTTATATGATGCTCTAGTGGTGTATGAAGCTTGACACACTTGCACTCAGAAATTTGTACATGTGGCATGTATTAAATCAAATTAAACCCATTAAAATGGGAGGCCCACTGTTGCTAAGTCACAATCCCATAATCGAATTGTTTGGATGATCCTTACCGTTGATTTCTGGACACTCGGTTATTGAAATAGGACCACTAGGTATTTTTTATTCTTCACTGTCTAATAAATGTCCATTGATCTGACAGTCGGATGGTGAAATTGGCTTAATTTGGAGCCAATTGTATTAGTGATATGAGTGCCATAGATTGCATGAATTTCAGGCCATTTACGGGAATTTCAATGGTCCCCCAAATTGAAGACACTATTCATCCAAATTTAATTCTAATTTTTTTTCTCAAAATTTCTGGAGTATGATGTCAAATGCTTTAGTGGAATGAGTGCCAGATTTTGGGGCATTCAAGTGGTCCCCCAAATCAGCAGCATAATTTATTCAAACGTAATTTTGATTTTCTCTTAAAACTAATTTGGGAGAATGATGTCAAATGCTTGGAGATTTGCATTACTGGATGAGTGGATGAGTGTTATAGCTTGTATGAATTTTGGGCCAATTTGGGGTCAACTTAAGCTAATCAGGTTAATAAAATCATCAGATAGACTGAGATAATATGCTTACCAACGAGTGGACCATTACACCATCATAAACATGTTAAAACCACAAAAGAATTACATATTTGGAATCCTATCAATATTCTGGATTTTCTGACATTTTTTGGAGCTTTTTCCATTTAAAAAATGACTGTTGCGGCCATTATGCGCACAGTTTCAGTGGGCACCGTTATGCCCTCCAAAACCAATACAGCACACCTTGTTACCATCTCATCATCATCTACATAGCCTTCTCCCAACTATATGGGGTCAGCTTTAAACACACTATGTCAACAAAAGTTAATATAATTTGTGATTTCAAAAAAAAAAAAAAAAACCCTTCATCATAAACCACCGTCTATAACAAGTAGTGAACACCACCAGCTCCCTATAGTTTGAAGTCGTAAACCAATTTAGCTCATTTGTACACAATGACAATGACCTAACCTAAAATCTAGCTCAGGTCCTAAGCTCGAGGCTAATCTGCCTCATGCATCTGAACAACACAAACTGTACAGCACTGACATCTGGGTTGGTGTGAAGAATTTGACAGCTACCTCAGGTCCCAACCATTAATCTAACCTGTAGAAAGGTTTTATTAAATAAACAGGTGTATGTGGGTGCTGGCAATGTCCATACTGCCTGGATATGATGTTCAAGAAATATTATACACTTCTAATATTTTGAATACATTATTGCGTTGTACGTAGATGTACTACATTTTTTTTTTTTTTTTTTGGGGGGGGGGGGGGGGGAAAAAAAAGGAACCAAATTACAAATTCCAAACAAAGGCTGCCGACTATCAATATTAGTACATAAAAGAATATGGCAACAACACTGTACAACAAGTGCATAGGCATAGACAGATACATAACCACTTAATATTTTACTCAAATAATTCATATACTAGTTAATCAGTATTTTAATGTATTTATACAAAAGCATTGGCAGATGGGACATCTTGAAGCAATGTGTCCAACGCCAACACATGAAATCATGCACAAATATAGTAAAATCAACCCCAAAAAAAAATAGATGCTTCAGATATGGAACTGCAATAGAAAGCACCATGAGGAGCAAATAATATCATAATGTAGCTATGTCCAAAACCATACTGAAATGACTACCTCATGTTGACCGAATGGATGGTGCCCAAAACTGTACTTGACGAAAGCAAGTAGAACAACAAAGGGAGAAAAAAAGAAAGAAACTCACGATACAAGAGGTTGTGATTCTAAATGTTTTTTGGTACCTGTTCTCCTTGTGCATCTCCTTGCAATCAGAGTAACATCGATGATATCTTTTCCAATTGCTGCTTGGAAGTTCTGAAAACCTGGTGAGGAGTTAAGGGATGGATCAAGGAACACTTAAACCTAGCCTTACATTAGTTGGATTGAAGCAGCAGGTAGAATTAACCTGCTTCACTTAACAGCCAACAGAAGATAAAAGTATGCAAATTTTTAGGATACTTCCTTGGACAACGGGAAGTAAGTACGGATCAAGCTGCATATATGGGTCACAATGAAAAGGTTTTAGAAGCCACTCAAGTACAAACAACACATACAGCAACACTAAAGAAAAATCATTACGCTACATCTCCAAAGCACTGGATGATCTACATGTCTCACCTTTTTCTCTATGAGCACCTCTAACATGTAATTGTTCCAGAGATACCTTGGGTCTGCCTGGAGAAAAAGCATCATTTCAAATGGTATGACAGGAAAGGAGTTGTTGACTGCAGCAGAACAATCTTTAAAACCAAGGTATTCCATAAAAACATGTTTTGGCCCCATAATGGACTGTTACAGGGCCATTACAGGACATTTTTTTTCAGTAACGGCCATTATGGCCCCATAATGCATAATGGTTACCACTGTTACTGTTGTGTAACCATTTTGTGCATAACAGTTACTACCGTTACCATTGCGTAACCATTTCGTGCATAACGGTCATCACCATTACCATTGCATAACCATTTTGGAATACCTTGATTTAAACTTTGAAAATTTACTGAAAAGGTAGAACTTGTAGAACATCTACAGAGGATGACACAAATGGCAAGTTTGTGTCATCCTGGATATGCATGTCATCTAACAGCTCATTTTGTTGATATGATTAAATGCTAGATCTTTATTTCAGAGTAACTACAAGTTCTTAAGTACCGTATTATATACTGCATGGATCCAAAAAAGCAGGTTTGAAAACCAGAATGATGATCTCAGTAAGAGTAAGTTCTCTAATAGCAAGCCACCACTCTGTCCTCTCTTTTGCTCTCCAAGTTAGCTCTTGCACTTGCTTACATTTTCCCTAAACCTCTAAACCTTGCATTCCCTTTCATCCCATCCCCCTTGGCCCCACACACCCAAACAAACAACCAAAGGCTCAGTTCTGACAAGACAACATTAAATACAAAGCCCTAACAAAGAACCACTAGAAATCTAAGTGCAAACCACACCATGCATGTTAATTCACTTATCCAAATACCTATAGCCTGCACCTTGGGGATTTTCTTGGGCACCAGAATAGCATTCTGCTAGCTGGAAAACCATGCTTCACTTCCTGTTCCTTCAGCATCTGAACCCGGGATGAGCGATAAGGGTAGTTAAGTCTCTTCTAAACACCCAAACCAGTCGGTCAACCTTCATCAGAACCAAGAAATGTGTTCGGTCTCCCTTGATCAGAACCAAGAATGAGTCACACCCCCATTAACAAGACTCACAAACTTGTCAGAGTTCGAATCCCGAGAGCAGAGAACCTAGGACCTGAGTTGTCACATCGCCTCCCTTACCAATTATCTTGGAAATTTCCAAGGAAGTCCCTCTACATGGCCTGCCATCTAATCACCTGTCAAGCTGTAACCAAGACCACCCCTATTGTGTGACCAATCAGCAAATCCCCTTTGTCAACGCTCTCAGAGTCAAAAAGCTCTTGTTGGCCGCTGCCTAGAATTTATCCCCACTCCACTAACAACACAGCTATGATAAAGCTTGCTACAAAGCTATGGACCCACTACATTGTTGGAAGGAGATCCGACCATCTCAAGCCATGGTCTCTAAAGTCCGAGGATCCAAGGTACTACAAAAATCATCTCCTCGGACAAAGGATTCTTCCTATTTAGGTTCCATGGCCCTCTTGAATGCTCTAGAATCCTTCGCATGGGGCCATTGTGGGCATGGAAAATCATGTAATCCTTGATAGACGGTCCAATAACCTGAAATAAAGGGCCTCAAAATATCCGAACTTGGGTGACATATCCAAACTTGAACCTATAGTCAGAGTTGTACATGAACCGAGTTAGCTCGGTTAACTCGCTCGACTCCACTCGAAAAGCTTAATTCGACTTAGTTCAAAACTGAGTTCGAGCCGAGTCAAGCTGATTTCTGGAGCTTGAAAAAATTTCAAGCCGAGTTCGAGCTTGTCCGAGCTCAAATTGACTCGGATAGAACCTAAACTCAAATCAAACTTGGATCAAACCAGTTCGGTGACTCGGTTATTTTGATATTGATGTTGCTCACCGAGTGTTTGATGAAATGACTCAACAAAGTGTTCTTTCGGGTGCATACATTCTCCACAGGATCGGCTGGTGGCAAGGAACGTATGGATATGAAAAAAATCACTACCAAAAAAAAAAAAAAAACATTACATGATAAAAATACCCTTTATCTTGATTTTGATGCTGCCGATTGAGTGTTTGCTGAAATTCTTGTAAATTGTTGTTGTTGTTTTACATGCTTTGAGAAATTGAAGGCGCACTCCATGTGTTTGAGAAAATGCCGCACAGGCTCGAACTCGGCACGAACTGGCCCGATCTGCTGACCGAACCGAGCCGAGCTGGCTAGTCAGGCTCAAGGACCGAGCCGAGCCGAGTTCGAGCTAGGGTGAGCTAGTGGTCGAGCCAAGTCGAGTTGTGCCAAGCTCGACTTGTGTACAGCTATACCTGTAGTTCTAGTTGAACAAAAGGTTTGAACCAGTGTTCGAAACATCAGTATTATGTTACGTATTACGCACTTGGGATACGAATACGTATTAGTTATTGCATGGGATATATCGGTTGTATTGCATAATGTATCATTGTTGTTGGAAGCATAGGGAAACATTGGGAAATTTGTCGAATTTTTCAATGAAACTTCAATGATTGTTAAAAAATACATCAATACACTTATAAATCAAAACATTACAAAAAACAAGTGCACATAATAAGATTTTCTTTGTATGGGGGTCCTTTTTTTTTTTTTTCTTTTTTGTTTACACGCACTCACACCTCACACACACTCACACCACATTGGTTTTTCACCATAATGGGTACTTGAACCGATGACCTCGTGTTGAAACTCTTGTGAGTCTACCACTAAGGCATGAATAAGGACCCAAAATCTATTCATCTATTGTCTAACTAAACTGATGCAAATATATTTAAATTCTATTCATATAATTCATAAATGTAAGAAGACGTGTGGAAACACAAGCAATTCATTCAAAAGCAAAAGAAGAATCACTAAATCAGGTTACATACAAGTTTGATTTTATGTTTGTACACAAAGATTGCAACCAATTTGCAAGAATTTAGGATTTTTTATTTTTTATTTTTCAATTTTCCGCAACTCAACCCATCTCCTCCAAATCTCAAAATTGAAGCTCCAAAAGCACGAAAAATCATGTATTTATCACAATTTGACATCGATCTAACATTATTTATAGGAAAACAAAAAAGGATCAAATATAAAAAATGCTCACCAAATCGAACATGTGGGATATATCCTACCACTTGTGTATTTCGTATTGCATGGGTGGGATACAAGATATATCGTCGGATATATCGGCCGATATCGTTGATACTTAAAAAAACTGGTTTGAACAAGCTTCAATAGGATCTATGTTGAAGTTGAATATCGATCTCCATTAAGCAACAAGATCCCCATCATTATGGATGGGGGAATCTTTGAGTAGGCAATCATCTATGACTAGAAACCACAATCTTGCTCTTCCTGTTGCACCATTACCCACACTAGGTAAAAGCTTGATCCTCTACAAAAGAACCAGAAAGCTATACTTTGAGAGAATGTATGTGTGTTTCTATGGATCTAAGTGTGGGGGTAATAGGGGTTATTATTGTTGATGTGGTGTACAGTTTTAGGTGCTCCTATGGGACACCATGTTATTTTGTTATTAGGGTTTTATTAATATGGTGCTTAGGGAAAGAGACAATTAATCTACTACAATCTTTTCTCTCCCACACATTTTCTTCTCCTTTGTCCTTTTATTTTCTTTTTTTAGTTTCCTTTCCAACAACCACAAGCAACAACCGATAGCCTTGCATCACCAGCCCCGCCAGCACCACAAGCCCCTAGTAATCCAGCCGCCCACACCAATAGTAACCGATGACCCACCAGGACAAGCAACATCAATTGACGACCCAGTTAGACCAATATTATTAGCAATAGTTTCATGTATCCCACCTATGCGATACAAAACGCACAAGTAGTGCCTAAATTTTTTTGTATTGCAGGATATATTGCAATATATCGCATGGTATCGCAAATATCACGAAATATCGCGAGGTACAATCAACGATATCTATTGATATCAACAGATATCGCATGAACGCATGAGAAGTTCAGGTCTGAGGGCAACAAACAAATTTATAATAATAATAATAATAATAATAATAATAATAATAATAATAATTAATAAATAAAAACCATCCAAATCCCTTTTTTCTTGATTGCTCTTCACTTCTAAATAGACCTATAGTGGATATCGATGCATCCTTATGAATCTCTTCGAAGAAACACACCAAATTCGAGTCGAAATCAAGATCTAAGCCGATTTGGGGTCGTTTTCAATCCGGTGAGCATTTTTTATTTCCGATCCCTTTTTTTGTAAATCAATGTCAAATGGTTACAAATTCATTATTCTTCATATTTTGCATGGAAAAATCATGGAATCAGAGCTTCGATTTTGAGATTTGGCACAGATGAGCCTAGTTGCGGAAAATTGGGAAAAATCAAATTTTCCCCAATTTCTCTCAAATCGGTTGCAACATTTGACTCCAAAGACAATCAAATATGTGTGTATAACCTGATCTAGTGGTTCTTGGTAATTTGAGGATCTTTCGGGAAAAAATATTTTTAATTGAAAATGTTAAAAATATATATTTTATCGACAGTCCACTTCGATCATCGGTCAATTGGCCCCCATTTCAGATTATTTAGGAGCATTTGATGAAATCATTATCACATGCACTATAATTTTTAGATTTCGGTAAAGATGTGCCGCTTTATGGAAATTTGGGGAAATTTTAAATTTTCCCCAATCTTTCCCAAATCGATTGTAATCTTAGTGCCCAAACATGAAATAAAAAATGTATGTACCAATGTGTTAATTCTTGGCAATATAGGGATTTTTTGAAACAAATTAATTTTATAATTAAAAAAATTAAAATTTGTTTTAAAAAATTTAAATTCCACTTCAATCAGTGATCAATTGTCCCCTGTTTTAAAGTATTTAGGAATATCTGATGAAATCATCATCACATAAACTTTAAATTTTGAAATTTGGGGAAGATGGGTTGATTTGCAAAAACTTAGGAATTTTCAAAATTTTCCCAAATTTTCTCAAATTGGAGAGAACGGGTATCAACGTTATGTTAAAGTATCTTCCTTGGTATCATTCTATTATGAACTAGGCATAGTATTGTCGATTTGTAGAGCAAGAATACTATATCTAGCCTCGTTGAGATAGAGATGGTGATTTTGAGCCACCACACAGCTCTGTGGGTCTGAGACAGCCACACACATCATTCACAAGTATATTTCTAGTTTCTACTTCTTTTTCTTTTGAATGTATTGCTTGCATTTACATAAATGTCTTCTTATATTTATAAATTATATAAATGGACTTTGAATATTCTTGTATTAGTTCGGTTAGCACATAGATTAGGACCCCATATAAAGGAAACCTATTATGCGCACTTGCTTTTTGTAATATTTTGATTTCTAAGTGTGCATTGATGTCTTGTTTGACAATCCCTGAAATTTCATTAAAAAATTCGACCAATTTCCCAACGCTTCCACATGTTTCCCAACAACAACATAGATTACGCGTAAGGATAAGTCCTTGGTAGTAGAGTGGGCTTCTGGCTTCAAATCAATTGAGGCTTGCGTGCTTCTTGCTTTGTTAGGATTGTAATTTTGCTTGTATTCTTTTCCAGCCTTTTGGCTTGCTTCTCAATAAAACCATTAATTCTACTTAAAAAATAATTTTAACAAAAAAAAAAAAAAACAGTGAACATTATGCAATACAATCAATATATCCCATGCGATAATTGATATGTATCCATATCACAAGGGTGCGATACTTTTTTTTTTTTTTTTTGAATACACAGGGTGTCCCCACCTTTTTTGAAGTGAGACTAATCCATGCAGATACATGCAATCACCCACAACCAGTGTTCGAGTTGTCGGTATCGCTACAAGTTTCACTGGCCGGAGATAAAGATATAATATCGTTATCACCGACAATATCACCGATAATCAGAAATGCAAGGAAAAAGGGGAAAACATGGAGAAAATAGTGGAATTTTTTAGTGAAACTTCAGGACATGCCTAAATACACATATTTACATATTTAGGAATGAAAAAATTGCAAAAAGAATCCATTAAATTAGAAATTCCATTTAATGAGGGCCAAAAGGCACGCGTTATTGTAAGAAATCACTCAAATAGTAACCAAAATGAGTTTATATAATACAAATGCAGCTGGCATACAATAATTAAGATATAAAAGTAAATAAACTCAAAGATGCCAAATCAATGATGGATTAGATTATCCAATCAGCGTGGTATTTGATACTCTGGTTGCGTATGACACTTGATACCTAGCATTTGAAAATGGTACATGTGACAAATTCTAACATAATCTAAACCGTGTTTTCCCTTCATCAAGATCTGTGTGACCTAATCAAGAGGTTGGATGGCAAAAAAAAAAACAAAACCATTGCAATGGCCCTATGAAGTTTTTAATGGTGGGCATTTAATCACCATTGTTTCCCTTAATATGGTCCACCTGAGATGTAGTCATGTAGATCTGTCTTATTTTGGACTCATGCCTTAAAATTATCTATCAAAATAAATGGACGACATTGATAAAATATTTATCATTGTGATGGCCCCACATAACATCAACCCATCAATCCAAGGATACAAACAAGTGACACGTGCGCACCGTATAAATCAGTACGCTTATTGTACTGAGTCAACTTTGTGGAGCCCATTGTGATTTATGTATTTTATCCACCCCATCCATCAATTTTACAAGATAATTTTAAGGCTTGATCCCAAAGATGAAGCATATCCAATGCTCAAATGGACCACACCATAGGAAACAATGTGAATTCAACATGCCTACCATTGAAAAATCATTAGGGGCCACAAAAGTTTTGGATCCATGTCATTTTTGTATTTTACCTTCATCCATCTCCGTGTGATCTTATGAACAACTTGGATGACAAATAAACACCACTGTGGACCATAGCGCCTAGGAAGGCTTCAACGGTAGGAATCATTGTCCCCACTGCCTTGGCGGTGTGGTCCACCCTAGCTTTGGATCTACTTCATTTTTGGGTTCATTACCTAAAATGATCTCGCTAATTGGATGGACCATGTGGATATAACACATACATCGTGGTGGGGTCCACAGAACTTGGTGACGTCCATTGAAGTTCGCACCCGCACACCACGCTAAAAGGAAGTGGATTGCGTACCGAGTAACTCAATAGGCTACGCATACTGAGTAAACTTTGTGGGGTCCACCGTGATTTATGTATTTTATCCACTCTGTCCATCCATTTTAATAGATAATTTTTGGGCTTGAGCCTAAAATTGAAGTATATCCAAACCTCAAGTGGAACACATAGTGGGAAACAGTGTGAATTGAACATCTATCGTTGAAAATTTCTTGGGGGCCACAGAAGTTTTGGATCAAGCTTGTATTTGTGTTTTCCCTTCATCCATGTTTGTGTGATCTTATGAATAGGTTGGATGAGAAATAAACATCACCATGGGCCTAAGAAATGTTTCAATGGTGGAAGTTATTATCCCAACTGTTTCCAATGGTATGGTCCACTTGATCTTTGGGTATGCTTAAATTTTGGTCTCAACCCCTAAAATAAGATGGAAAAACGGATGGATGGCGTGGATAGACCAGATACATTCACGGAGGGCCCAACAGAGTTTACTCAATACGATAATAGCGTACTAAGTAACTAAGTACGCAATCTGATTTACCGTAAAAACAGGACACGGATTATATACTAACCGGTTGAGTTGCGAGACTCGCTACACGTCACCAAGTTCTGTGGACCCCACTGTGATGTACATGTTGTATCCACAACGTCCATTCATTTGGAGATATTATTTTAAGGCATTAACCAGAGAACGAGGCAAATCTAAAGCTTTAGTGGACCCCACCACAGAAAATAGCGGGAAGATTGATGTACACCGTGGAAACCTTCCTAAGGCCCACCATGATGTTTTATCAAAATCCAACCAGTTCAAAAGTTAACAAAGAGATTAAAGAAGGGAAAACACAAATATCAGCTTGATCGAAAACTTTTGTGGCCATTAGAAGTTTTTAATGGTGGTGTCACTCTCCCCACTGTTTTTTGTGGTGGGGTCCACTGGAGCTTTGGATGTGACTCATTCTATGGATCTTATGCTAAAATGATCTCTCTAGATGGATGGACGGCATGGATACAAAACATACATCATGGTGGGGCCCACAGTACTTGGTGGAGTCACTTCAGTAGCAGTCTCACTACTCGACCTATCAGTAGCCAATCCGCACCCGTAAAAACCCGCCGTGAGGCCGTTTTCGAAACTAAAGAGGGTTTCGGAAGGGAACCCTCAAAACCCTAAATTTTCAAAAGAAAGTCTCTCCAAATCCCTAATCTTCAGCAGATTCTTTGTCGAAATCATCTTTAGGCTTGAAATTTTTGAGTATTCGAAGAAAAAAAGTGGAAAGTAGCGATTGGATGGCACTTACGGCACACCAATCAATCAATTGGCCCACCGCAATTTCCGTTCACCAATCGTCTTCTACAATGGGCCCTCCTCTTCTACAGGTAAGGAAATCCGCAAGTTTCCCCATTTTTTTCCTCTTTTTTTGGGGATATTTTGCGTATTTACGCAACGTCGATGTTATCGGTCCTTTTATCGTTGAAAATGGGTTGTTTGCTACAGTTAATCCGCGATTTCTTGCTAACAACTGGACTTTTCGCAAAAATTCGATAAAATCATCGAAAAATCGGCGATATTAGGAAGAGAAACGAAAAAAGGGTGTTTCGGTGTCGGAACTCCAGCGATACCGAAATTATCGGCGATAATTCGATAATATCGCTGATAATTTAAACACTACCCACAACCACGTGTATTGGGTAAAGCCAATGAGGGGAATTGAACCCTCACCTATAGGGAGCAAACCTACAGTGAAGACCATTCGCCCAAACCTCGTTGGGTAAAGCCAAGGGTGCGATACATTATGCGATAACAATACAAAAAACATTGATTATCAGCTAGCAACAAGCTAGAATACCAACGTCAACCCATCCAGATCATTTGGATTTTGCAATTAGGTATTCCTTAAGTCTTTTTCTTGGATCTAGATAGCATGTGGTAAGCTCCATGATTTGATTACTTTTCGAAGCCTTTTTTTGCATCAATTTTTGGCTTTGTAATGATCAGTTGATCTGTCAGGCAAAAAATTGATCTGTCAGGCAAAAAATTGACTGTGTACACCCATCTACACCTTACTAGAGTCTTACCTAATGGAAGATCAATCAACGTCCAGGTATTATTGGAATACATGGCTGCCATCTCTTCATCCATAGCTCTTTTCCAATTTTCATCCAACAATGTCTATTGGATTGACTTAGGAATGGGTACAACAGACAAGGTAAGGGCAAACTTACGATAATTTGTACACAAATGAGAAAAGGTAACAAATTTGAGATGGGATGAGTAAAACAAGAACGTTTACCTTCTTCGAACAGCAATGGGAAGATCATTAGTAACCTCATGAGATTTGGACAAACTAAGAACCTCAATAGGCACAGTAGTCAATTGTATGGACTAAAGAGGAATAGTTTGTAATGTCTCTTTTCTCCTTTTTTCCTGTAGTAATTCTATGTAAAATCCTTCTAAGTTGGCAGTGGCATCTCAACATCGAATTCTGAAGGAAATACATTTGGCAAGGGAGTTTCCATGGATGTGACTTCAACGGTATGCTCATCTTTAACATAAAATGGAACGTTTTCAAAGAATGTGACATCAACAGTCACAAAATGTTTCTTAAGTGTATCGGAATAACATCGATAACCCTTTTTGAGTATGAGAATATCCCAGAAAAATACACTCAATGGAACGAGGCGAAAGTTTATTGTTAACCCGACCCAAATATATAACATGTCATTCTAGAATAATCATCAAAGATAACAAAGTACCTATGGACTAATTTAAAAGGAACGTCACATTTTAACTCAATTCTAGAAGGGAAGTGGACTCTATGATATTTACTCAGCTCACATGCGTCGCACTCATAGGAAGAGAAGAAATGAGAATCTATAGATTCTAAGGAGAAGGATGTCCCAAGACACGATGCCCTTGAATTGGGAGCATACCGAATAGACGACAAGGGTACTGATGCATTAGGCTGAGCATTACCAACACCAATGACATTAGACGACATACCATCAACTAAAGTAACCAACATATTTGATAAAGCACAATTAAAGGAAGAAAAGAAACTGCAATTACCAAAGATATGGTCGAACGCCCCAGAGATGATGATCCAAGATGGGTAGGAAGATGACAAAAGGCATGCTCTACCTGATTAAGCGAAAGTGGTTGTAGAGGTGGATGCAGCATTGTTGGATGTATAGCCACTAGAAGAAGAAAGAAAACGTGCAAATTCCTCCTGTGATAGTGAAACACTGATCTGATCGCCACTAGACGAAGTAAGAGTCGTGGATATACCATCTGAAGAAGTGTCCTCAACCATAAGAACTTGGTTAGTCCTTGAGGGTTTTCGATGAAGATCCCAACAGAAAACCACCGTATGATTTGTCAAGCCACAATGAGTACAAGTACGCTCTCCTCAACCGCCATGACCGCCTCTACCTCCCCCTCTGGGAATCCATCACAACTGCCACCACAGGGAGGACCATGCCTAATGCAACCACCACAACCTCCACGAAAGCTAGAAGAACCAGATGAAGAGGCCAATGCTATTTTATCATATGCACAAACTTGAGAGTTGTCAAATTCATTTACTAGGGAGACTCTTTGAAGTCTTGCGTATACTTCTACCACTAAAGGAATGGAAACTCCTCCCAAAATTTGTTCCTTTGTTGATTAATATTCCTCGGGCAATCTAAACAAAAGTTTTACTACCTTCATATCTTCCCACTGCTTCTTCATAAGGGTGACACTTGAGGTAATGAGATGATATATGGCCAGCTCTTCTCACATTCTAGTCAGCTCTGCGAAATATTCACAAAGGGGCTTGTTCCCTTTTTGAAAGGAAAAGATTTCCTCGTACAACTGATACACTCGAAAAACATTCTATTCTGAGGAATACATCTTCCTTACAGTATCCCAAATGTCCTTTGTTATGCTTAAGAAAACCAAATCAATATATTTTGGACATCCTCACACATCCATTGCCTGTATTTTGGATTAGATCCACCGGCTTAGGATCCGTAGGAACTGATCTTTTTGCAATTTAAGAGAAACACCTCGACAGATTTGGCCTACACAAGGTAATTCTTTCCATTCAACTTCACAGAAGTTATTGATGCATTAAAGGAGGGTCCAAACATTTCCTCGAGAGATGAGAAACCAACAACTGTACTTCAAAATACATAAATAAATAAATAAACAATTGTACTTTTGGGCTCCATAGATATTCCACAATCAACTTGCTTCAAAGCCAAAAGAGAGACGATGATCCGAGAGGAGATCCACACACAACTATACTTCCACAATAAAATAACACAAAGATTGTTGACCCATTATCACCATAATCGACATCAATACCAAACCCACATCACATATGACTTAATGAGAGAGAATATTCAATCAAAAGAACTGCTTCCACATAACTCAACAATTTTAAACAAACGATTTTAACATCGCCTTATGAGAAAGCAGCAAGCCTTTATAATTCGACAAGGCATGCACACTTCTTTTCATGAGAGTTTCCTTCTACTCAAGGAACAACACAGAAAACAACATGTTTTCTGCACAAATGGATGGGGAAACGCAATCCCCTTTACAGTCTGATCAGCCCCTGACATGTTGGAAGGCCCCTCAAGAAAAAAGACCCAACAACTTAGATTAGATCGGGAGGAATTAAGGAGTATTAGATCGGGAGGAATTAAGGAGTCCAAACCACTTCTAGGATGGCTCTGATACCATGTAAATTGGTATAGAAAAGAGAAGTAGAAGAAAAGATGAAAAGGAGAAACATGAGAGAAGAAACTTGAGAAAGGGGAATTAAGAGCTAGGGCTCATATTCGCACATTTCTCTTATATTATTATATAAATGGATGAAATGACAAAAGTTCCCTTGAGTAAATAAAAGCAAAAATACCAAAAATACCCCTTATACAAAAACTAATGTCCCTAAAACATCCCAAGACTAAGTGGGCCATAGGCCCATAGCCACTACCGTTAACAGTAACATCATGGGAGATGGTGTGATTTATGATGATCAAAAGACCCTCATTTTTGTGGAGTCGAGCCAACAAGACCACCACCGTTGGTTGATGATCACTACTACGAAGCTGGATTGAAATAATTTTAAAATGGTCTCAGTGCCAAGATGTTTATTAGAAGTATAAAGTTGTGTTACATCACTGGCAGTAAGAATGAAGAAGCTACAGATGATCCATCCCATTATGATTGGGAAAGTGTAAACCAGATATTATGTCCTAGCTCCTCCAATCCATGCAGCCTAGTATTAGCCTTGGTTATTGGTAAAATTTGTGAAGGAGATGCAAGACATGGTTGCAAGGATGTATAATCACAATGATGATCTAGCGCCTTATATGTCTTTGAAAGAATATTTTGCGGCACTTCAGCATAAGTGGGAAGAGCTCGACCATTGTCAGTTAATTGCCTCCACTCCAGTAACAAGAACGAGGTAGCTATAGATAATTATGTCCAGGCTCCTTCAATCTATGCAGCTCAAAATCAATCGTGGTTTATTGTTTTTAAGAACACGAAGGATATGCAGGATATGGTATCAAGGACATTCTCAATCTAGTGATCTAGCACATACATATTAGCTGCACTACAAGATCACTAATATGCAACTAAGAGAGTCGTATGTGGAGGACTATTCCGCGTCACCTCAACAGAAGTGGGAAGAGCTCGACCACTGTCAATCGATTGCCTCCAGTCCAGAAGAACTCAGGAAACAAGTGGATCCGAGAATTACCAACTCAAACTTAGAGCAACAATGCGTGCAAGTACTGGGTGGAGAACATTTTCATCCTAGAGTCTGTGTATGATTATATGAGAGGAGAGGCCAGTTGCCAGGTTACATCTGGTGGACAGGCCTAAATGATCCCAAGGAGATTTGCTCTTCTTGTTGGATCCAAATTATCCAAGGGCCACGCAAAGGAAAAGGACGACCATGATCCTTTCCTAGAACCACCAATAAAAATAAACTCTGTTGCACTCATTATAGCAGACATCAGCATGTACAAGAGCATGTTGGAACCTTCATCCTCACTTGCATCCTATGTTTGCAGTGAATAACATTGGGGTTGAGGGCCACGTTTTGAAAACAGATTATGTATAGGCTTTTACATAATCGTATCAATCATCCGGATTATGTGTTACAATGTAGAACTGGTCGGTAAAAATAAATAAATAAATAAAAGGGTCATAATGCCCCCATATCAGTACCATAATGCATGAGCATCAACATTAAGCTTATAAGACCCCTTTCATTGTCAAAATTCCACCTTTTTCACCTATTTTATCAACAACAACAACAACAACAAAATAAATATTTTTTTTTTTTAAAAAAAAAAGAGAAAAATTCCACCATATGGTTGCCTAAATACAAGATCGAAGGTGGGGAGTTGAGTGAGGATCAAAAGTCCAAAGCAGTTTTAGACCATTTTGGGAGAAATCAAAATTTTCAATAAACCTTTTCCTTTCACTTATTGTTTTTGTTATATTCAAACATAATAGAGCTGATCTACCAAATCATGCTTGATCTGTCTGATTGGGGCCTATTTCCTTAATTTTCACTAATCAAGGTTTGTAGGAAGAAGTTGAATATTAATTGTGCTACATTCATCCGAATTTATCTTCGAGTGTTTTTTCTCAAATTTCTTGAGAGGGAATGGCATATCCATATCAAGGATATGCACTAGTGGCATGAATCCCACAGATAAATGCTAAGTTGTTTTCAAGCCGTTCAAGTGTACCCAAATCAGGCCTGCACTATTCAGTCTAATTCTTTTCAATTATTTCCTCAAATTTCTCGAGGGAAATGGCGTACATAGATTAGGTATATGCATTAGTGGGATGACTCCCACATATTACACATTTTTTGGCCATTTTTGGGTTGTTCAAAGTTAACCCAAATTGGGTTGGGCCATAGCCAGCATATAATTCTTTCTGGTGGTGACTAGTGGTGAGTGTTATTCACTTAGTATTAACAATTTATTACTCATTTGCATTGACATTACTTTATCAATTAATCTGTTTACCATGCATTACACTTGTGACTTGTAGTTTATGAAATTAAGTCATCCTTACTCATAATAGGACTTATTATGTATTGATATTGGATATTTAGAATATTACATAAATGGATTTTTAGAGTCAATTGAGTACCTAGAACATTCATGGTCTGAATGGACTGTAGGTGAGATAAGCATGAAGGGAAGTTGCAACAGAATTTGGGTGCAGGAGCATGGAAGCTTTGCTTCAAATGTTAGCATGTGTAATAAACCTAAAAAGAGGAAAAACTCCTTCACAAGCAGTCTCCATAGTTGCGTTCTGGAAACTAGAGCTAAAGGATTTTTCTTCCTCAAATCATTCTTACAAGGTGATCAATGGAGGACCTGCCTATGCCAACTACTCTTGCAGTCCAACAGGAAAATCTCCTTAGAAAGCGCATTATCTCCATGGTGGCATTCTGAAAAAATGAGCTGAAAGATCTTTCTACCTCCATTCTTACAAGATAATCAATGGATAACTTGCCTGTGCCAACTACTCTTGCAGCCCAACAGGAAGAATGTGGCTCATCTCAGGCCCCAACATCAACATCCTACTTTCTGGTAACCAATTTATCCACCGCTTAGTCACTAAAAGTTCCATAGACATCACCTCTCGACAATTTACAAAGCGAGCATCGCTAATCATGAATCTCCACTCAAAATCTTTTATTAATGGGCATTGGCTTGTCATGAGCAATTCTGACATGGTTAGATTTCATTACGGAAAGGTCAGAAAGGCTGGGAGAAATCCCTGACGACCATTGCTATCTAAGAGTTCAATAGTTGGATTTTTCAAAGCAATCTTATGGATCTTCACTCATTTATATCCACCTATCCTGTTGTAACCACTATGTTGGGATCAACAGATTTCCTGCAAGCTTGATAAAGCCCTTGTTAACTAGGATATCCAAGCATTCCCTATCACCACACGAGGTTTTTGGGCCCCCCAGCTTTCAAATCACTCTACGATGATCAGTAAGCTCGGTAAGGAACCCACCAAAGGTCCGAGACCATTCAAATTTAACAATCTTGGGGTCAAACAGGAAAATTTTAAAGAGATCATCAAATTGGCTGGCTGTCGAGGTTTCTAGCAACCCCAACTTACATTCAAAAATTGAATGCTATTGAGAAAGCAATTAAAAGAGTGGAATCGCCTTCCTGTTGGTTGCACTTCACAAATCCAAAAGTGGAATTGCCTTACTGTTGGTAACAATTCTTCAGGAACCCAAACTGCTACATAGGATATCATTGCTATCCAGACCGGCATTCAACAATCTCCTACTAACATTCACCTCCATGCTGAGAGGTCTAAGGCTAAACAAAAGCTTCATGATGCAATCTACAATGAAGGGCTCCAAAAAATATCTAGCTCGAATTGGCTTAACTTGCATGATCAGAATTCCAGATCCTATGCCTCCTCTCCAGGCATTCCAGGAACATCTCCGGTTCGTCTATAGCCCTAATGGCAACCACCAAGAAGATCCAACAGCCATCGCTAGCACCTGATTAATCACTTCTGCAAAATGTTGGCCTCCTTGAAGCTCTCGGCCAAAGCTTTTCTTACATCTTCAAGCCAATCATGAATCTCTCCAAAACTCAGGCCAACTGGTTATCTAGAGATGTTTCCAGACGGGAACTTGATTATGTAATTTAGTTAGTGGACCTTGAAAAGCTGCCTAGCCAATATGGATTTAACATCTACTTCTTCAAGACTTGTCGGGAGATGATTGATGATTCTATAGAGCCATTACAATTTTTTTCTGTTGTGGAAAGATGCTGGTGAGACCAATTCCACCTTCATAACTCCCATCCCCAAATGGATTTCCCCTCTTCCTTAGCATTAGGGCACCATTTCCATTAACTTCCTTTTGCAAATCATGTCTAAGGTACTGACTAACTGCCTCAAGAGCGTCATTAGAGATTTGATTAGACAAGTATTTGCCCTTAATCCAAAGAGAAACATAACTAAAAGCATCCCACTTTCTCTTTATTTAATCCACAATTATCAGGATGGGTACTGAACCGGATGAGCATGGTGTGCCGTAAAGGCCGTTACGTAAAAGTAACGGTCACGTTACGGGGTCGTAACGGTCGTAATAGCCGTTATGGAAAAAATGAACTGTAATTGCCGTTAACGGCACATTACGTCCCCTATAAAGGCTATAATAGCCCCGTAATGGTCTATTACGAGACAGACACAGGTTTTTCATACTTTTTAATCAACATTACGGGGTAGATACAGGTTTTTCCGGGGGTTTTCAATAAATAAATAAAAATAATAAGAAAAAGAGATCGTAAGTAACAGTCGTTATGCCCCGTATCGTAAAGGTAACAATGGTGGCCGTTACATCCACCATTACCATTACGGAACACCTTGCGGATGAGTATTAAAGTTGATCTTGCAAGGTCTTCAACCATATAAGTTGGAATGTTGTTCTTTTTGGCCTTTAAGCCATGGGATTCAACGATTTTTCGATCCAGTGGATATGGGCCTGCTTCTTTGCCCCCAAGTTCCAACTCCCCATTAAATGATCACCCAAAGGATACTTTGCTAGCTCAAGAGTATTACAGCAGAGAGACCCAATCTCTCCCTACCTATTCATAATTACCATATAAATGTTCTCTAATCTGCTAGAAGGTGAATTCCGAAAAGGAAACTTTAATACCCATTATAAACCGATACTCATGTTTCACACCTCGTATTTACAGATGACCTGATTATCTTCCCCAAAGTCCTTGCCCCCACGATCTCTATTCTTAGGAGGATTTTGCAACCTTCGAAGCTAAAAGATGGTGGAAATTTTCCCTCAGTTCCACTAGCAAACAAATTCACCAACACTAACCTAGCCTAGACTAGCATGATATAATTTGGTCTGAATGAAAAGTTCAAAGACAGTCAATCATTGCATCGCTGGCTCTCTTGCACAAGGCTTATTATGATGGAATAATCTCCCATGGCCAAACAGTGTAAGCAATCCACTTTCTATCTAACTATGACAGAATCTCGTCTGATCACCTCTTCTTCAAGTTCTCCTTCTCCTCCTGGATGTAGTTAACTATTCTTCATAAGATTTCCACACATCGGTCTTCTATTCTTTACGAGTGTACTTTTATTGTCACCCACTTCAAAGGTTTGGATGCTTCTGCAACTTTATTGAAACTTGCCTTTGGAAACTTCATTTTACAGAATCTGGAAGGAGAGAAATCAGCATAAGTTTTTCGAGGCAAGCACATATTTATCATCCTTAAACTAATTTGCAAGAAGTCCACAGTAGATTCTCTCATACATACTTAAAAGTCAAACCCCAACAGACCCTTCTCCTTTTGGGACTCGAGTTCAGGGAGACCATGTTCACTTGCCAATTTTGTCATTCAGATTTACTCCTAGGAAAAGCATATCACTGGATAGGCTAAAGTCAACACCAGTGGACCAAATCAACACCGGTGGACCAATCTCACCTTCAGGAGGCCAGCTTCAGCAGAATTGTTCCGTAACTCTAAAGGTGATCCACTCCTTGCCTTTGCTACCTAGCCAACCACTCCAGTATCCTTCTCACAAAGTTGTTATCCGTCAGGGATGCTCTGAAATTGCGATATAAATGAACAGTGGCAGATTATGTATCAAATCCAACTCCCAGACCATAGTTCAAATTCTTAGCAAGGAAATTGATTGCCCATGGCCAATGTTCGAAGTATCGGCATTGCTACAAGTTTCGCTGGCCAAGGATATGGAAATAATATCGATATCGCCGATAACCGGAAATGCATGGAAACATGGGGAAAACGGTGGAATTTTTAGCAAAACTTCAGGAGATGTTAAAATGTTTTATATATATATATATATATATATATATATATATATATATATATATATATATATATATATATATATAAAATCAAAAAGAATGCATACATAACAAGTTTCCATTTAAAGGGGCCTCAAAAGCATGTGTTGTTGTAAGAAATTAGTCAAACCATCCCATCTAGCCTATTTAACCATCCAATCTTCCATCCAAACATCCATCGATATTGCAAAATATCAACAACACATATTTCACACTGGCGAGAATGTAACAGAGCTGTTGACTGGATTGAGAAAACTCAGCTCTACCTTTCAAGCTCCAACCTTCTTTGAACCTATCCCTTCTTTGCATTGTTGATGAATATCAGAAAGGTTTCTTGTACAACAGGCTATAATCATTTCCCTTTTGTTTAGCAACTAGTAGGGGTATGCCTAACACTAGCTGTGCTCCTCATCTTTATCCCAACTAATTGGGGTTAGCTACATGAGTCCAGTTTCGCCATTTCACTCTATCAAGAGCCAAAACTTCAATTAGATTCCTTACAACCTCCGCCCATGTCCTTTTGGGCCTTTCCCTTGCCATTTTATAGCCTTCAACTTGCACCAACTCACTCCTAACTGCCGCAATTCTCAGTCTCTATTGCACACAACCAAACTGTCTAAGTCAATTTTTCCTCATCTTATTACCAATTGTTGTTGATCCTAAGTTCTCTCGAATGAATTCATTTCTAATTCTATCCTTCCTCATCTTACCACTCATCCATCTCAACATCCTCATTTCAGCTGCACGCACCCAATCAACATGTTGTTCCTCAACTACTCAACATTGTCTAATAAAACATGGCTGGTCTTATAGCTATCCTATAAAATTTCCCCTTTAGTGTGAGTGATACACGACGATCACATAAAACTCCCGATGCACATCTCCACTTCTTCCATTCAGCTTGAATTCTATGGGCAACATCCTTCTCAGTCTCTCCACTCATGAATTATTGAGCCAAGATATTGAAAGTGATCATTTTGGGAAACTTCTTGATCAATGATCTTAACTAATTCCTCATCTCCACTCCAACTATTACTAAAATTGCACTCTATATGCTCTGTTGTTGTCCGACTAATGTTAAACCCTTTATATTCCAAAGCACCGCTACATAATTCTAACTTCTGAGTTTACGCCCTCCCTCATCGTGGCAATCAAAACTATCATTTATAAACATTATAGGCCATGGGATCTCTTCCTACAAATGCCTCGTTAACTTGTCCATAACCAATGCAAAAAGGTATGTGCTCAATAACCACCCCTGGGGCAAGCCTACAGTAATTGAGAACTCACCTGTCTCTCCACTAGTGGTCCTCAAATTTGTTACTGCTCCCCATACATACCCTCTAGTCATGTCAATATATCCTCTCAAAACCCCCTTTTTTCCAACAACAGCCAAATTAACTCTCTAGGGACCCAACTATATGCTTTTGTTAGGTTAATAAAGACCACAATATGCTTTCGTTAGGTTAACAAAGACCTTGTTAACTTGTCCATAACCAATGCAAAAGGGTATGGTGATGCAGGACACATGATTTAATGCTAGCATGCAACGTGGAGATTATGAAAGAGTCCATAAAGTAACCAATTGATTAAGAGTAAACAATAGGAAATAAAATCTGATTCAACCTAAATCACATGCCCGCATGCCAAGAAATCATATAAATCAATTAAAACTAGGACCAATGGAATGATAAAACTTCCAATTTAGTATAGGCACGTTCCACACTCAAGGGAATGACTAATGAGTTTTGTGATTAGGGTTAGGAAGGGAAAAATATGAAATATGGAGAATTAGAGTTCCTGAGAATTGGGAATTTTGGAATTAGGATTTTTAGAAATTTGGGAAAATAAGAAATTGAAGATCTAGGGTTTAGAAGGTTGTAATGAAAGGGAAAAGAAGAAGACAAGAGAAGAAGAGAATACCTTTCAAAGAGGAGAGAAGAAAGATGTAAGACGAAGAATACCTTTTGAAGAAGAGGAAGAGGAATGGTGTACCTTCGAATCCATCACCAAACAAGCTTCTACCCTTCCACAATTTAATTGGAAGGGAGGAGGGTTTTTTTTAATTTTAAAAAAAAAAACCTAGAAAATAAGGAGAAAAATTCCTTCACACAAGAGAGCTCCACTCTTCTTTTTTTTTCTTCTTAATAACACCACTAGGGTTGGAACTCCACCCCCTTTGTGCTTTTATAATTACAAATTCAGAATTAAATCCAGCATAATTACAACTATGCCACTCACTTAAGTGAAGTGGCCCATTATCCAAAATAAGAAAACCAAAACATATATTATCAATCTCAACCATCAAATAACTCTTAAAAATACCAAAAATCATAAAAAAAGCAAGATCAGAATCCAAGGGGCCCAAATCTAAAAGATCTAGTGGCCTGATGGCCTGATCGATAAGATCCAACGGTCGGATCGACACGAAATAGAAATCCTATCACTAAAATAGTCTCCTAAGCATTTCACATGCATCATCCCAAGGTGGGGTCTTCCTGATGCACGTCCAATGCATGTGGGTCTTCAAAATGGCCCGACAGGCCCTATCTGTAACTCGTCTCCCATCCACAAAGAAAGTTGCACTGATATGGGTAATCGTCTTCGTCTCTAGTACACTCGAGTAGGTCCTCTGATGTCCCCATCAATTCCCCTCAGCTGAGGAGATTTCGCCTCTAGCGAAATAAAGCTGCAATGATGCTCGGGGAGATCTGGGTCTCATCGCTAAAGCTCTGCTTCTGTGATCCACGTACTGTCTGATTTTGGTCTGCCCTTCCACTTGACAAGGTACTCCTGGTAACGGCCATGTCGTGTGGAAATCACTTCTTCATCTAAGATATCCTCATCTCCTCTATTCTCATAGGTATGGATGGTACGGATGGTAGAGGTTGATAAAAGGGGTTTGGTAATGGCCATGGGTTTTGGGACTTGTCTAGGGCATCATCATTTAAGTCCATGTGAGGGTTAGGGGAATGTCCATGAAACAGTACAAAATCTTCCACATTAAATGTGGAACTGATACCCATGATAGGTAGAAGAGCTATTAAGTAAGCATTCGAACCCAGTCTTTTCAAGATTTTATATGATCCAACGCTATGGGCTTGTAATCTTTCTATAGTTCTCCGTGGAAACCTTTTTGGACATATTTTAATCATGACTTCATCACCCATAACAAACTCTTTAATCCTATGGTGTGAGTCAGCAATCATTTTGTAGGTTTCATTACTCATATTGATTCTTTTTCCAATCTCCACATTCAAGTCATGCGTATGTTGTGTAGATGCATGTCCAGACTTTGAAGGCCCATGGAACACAGACATGGGTATGCAATCTATAGGGTCATAGGCTCATCTACTTGTCTTTCCAAATCCACTTCCTCCCCAGTACTCATTTGATCGTGATGAAGGTTTGGTAGAGTCAATGCATGAATGTCCCACATGGGTGTAAACTTGTCTGGTATGCCCTTTGGAATAACAACATTAGACTCCTCCAATACCGGACTCACCTCAGATGGTAACTCTACACTACCCTCAAGTGTAACCTCAGGTGGAATCTCCAGAATAATCTTAGGTGTGACCTCACTTGCCACGTGCGCATACAGCGCCAAATCAGTTTGTCTCTCTTTCAGACTCTTTGGCATTAACTATAGGAAGAGACTCAAGATAGAGTTTCATCACATCTTCAGGACCACATGTCTTGACGTCCTCCTTTTTAGGGATGCTTTTAGGCGAAAGAGACTTCAAGACAATCCTTTTGCCTCCATACAAAAACAAACACGTATTCGAGCGACCAAATAGTGTTGTGTCCATGTCATACAACCAAGGCCTGCCTAAAATGATGTGACCTATATCCATAGGCAAAACATCACACCACAACGTGTCCGTATAGGAACAAAACTAGATGGGAATAGGACAATGCTGAAAAACTAGAATTGAAGATGCATCAACTCATGAGACTCAATAGGGTTGAGGGTGAGGAACGACTAGCATACCTAAGCGGTCCACGGTGCGAGCAAATACCGCATTGATACAACTGCCACTATCAATGATCACCTTGCAATTTTTGCCACCACACTTGGCATAAGTGTAGAAAATTGAATCCCTGCGCCAATCATCACTTTCTACAATTTGGCTTAAGGTGCGGCTAATAATTGCAAGTGGTACAGTCTCAACTTGATCCCTGACTTGCGATTGGACATCTTCCCGAGTGTTGAGGTTTGCCTGAAGGGAGGCTTCAAACCGACTGACACGCACATTGATCACGGTCAATTGGGTTGTGCTGGTCCTATTGTGCGCTTAAATAGCCGTCAGACAGTTGTTGATAGCGTTAAGGGCCTCGTCAATCTGCTCTAGATTCATAGTGGGATGTAGGCCAAAACCACATCCTGAACGAGTGGGCATACACAGACACTCTAAAGAAAACCCTAGGTCCTAGGACAATGTGATGACAATGATAGTACTAACCTAGAGATCACGCTAGACACACTAACCAGAAAATTCAGCAAGTCGCTATCATCAAATCTTATGTTGAAAAAATTTAGTAGGATAATAATCTGACAGTGCCAAACTGAAAATTCAGCAAAAGTGTAATCTGAAAATTACAAACTGAAAATTCAGCAATGTGACAACTTGAGATTACTATGCTGAAATTTCAGCAATGGTATAAGGGGAAACGCTAGCTGAAAATTCAGCAATAGGATACTCCAACAAAAATTCAGCAATATGATCCTATATGTAATGAATGCTCTACTAACCCTACATGTGACTCTTAACCTAGATGCAACACAAAAATCCTATGCTAAACCTATGTCTCTGATACCAAATTTGATGCAGGACACATGATTTAATGCTAGCACGCAACGTGGAGATTTGATGCAGGACACATGATTTAATGCTAGCATACAACGTGGAGATTATGAAAGTCTATAAAGTAATTCAATTAACAAAAGATGCTAACCTACCAATTGATTAAGAATAAACAATAGGAAATAAAATCTAATTTAACTTAAATCACATGCCCGCATGCTAAGAAATCACATAAATCAATTAAAACTAGGACCGATGAAAGGATTGAACTTCCAATTTAGCATAGACACATTCCATACTCAAGGGAATGACTAGTAGGTTTTATGATTAGGGTTAGGAAGGGAAAAAAATGAAATATGGAGAATTAGGGTTCCTGGGAATTGGGGATTTTGGAATTAGAGTTTTTAGAAATTGTGGAGTTCTTCAAAAGGTTCCTGAGAATTGGGGATTTTGGATTCGAATGATGTACCTTCGAATCCACCACCAAACAAGCTTCTAGCCTTCCACAATTTAATTGGAATGGAGGTTTTTTTTTTTAATAAAAAAATCCTAGAAAATAAGGAGAAAAATTCCTTCACACAAAAGAGCTCCACTATTCTTCTTCTTTTTTTTCTTCTTAATAACACCACTAGAGTTAGAACTCCACCCCCTTTGTGCTTTTATAATTAAAAATTCAGAATTAAATCCAGCATAATTACAACTATGCTACTCACTTAAGTGAAGTGGCCCATTATCCAAAATAAGAAAACTAAAACATATATTATCAATCTCAACCATCAAATAACTCCTAAAAATACCAAAAACTATAAAGAAAGCAAGATCACAGTCCAAGGGGCCTAGATCTAAAAGATCTGGTAGCCTAATAGCCTAATCGACAGTCAAATCAACACGAAATAGAAATCTTATCACTAAAATAGTCTCCTAAGCATCCCACATGCATCATCCTAAGGTGGGGTCTTCCTGATGCATGTCCAATGCATGTGGGGTCTTCAAAATGGCCCGGCGGGCCCTATCTGGAGCTCATCTCCCATCGACAAAGAAAGTTGTGCTGATGTGGGTGATCATCTTCATCTCTTGTACACTCGAGTAGGTCCTCTAATATCCCCATCATATGGGCTCAATAACCACCCTAGGGGCAAGCCTACAGTAATTGGGAACTCACCTATCTCTCCACTAGTGGTCCCCACATTTGCTACCGCTCCTCATACATACCCTCTAGCCATGTCAATATATCCTCTCAAAACCCATTTTTTTCCAACAACAGCCAATTTAACTCTCTAGTGACCCTACCATATGCTTTCATTAGGTTGATAAAGACCATGTGAGATCCTCCTCTCCCTACATTTCTCCATCAATTGTCTAAGTAGGAAGATAGCTTCCGTGGTAGACCTCCCCGATATGAAACCAAACTGATTTTCAGATATATCATCTCATGCCTTAATCTTTACTCAATTATTCTCTCCCATAGTTTCATAAAATGGCTCACCATTTTATCCAATGATAGTTAGTGCAACTCTGTCTCCTTTATTTTTATAAATATGTAGCATGGTGCTTTTCCTCCATTCATCTAGCATTTTCTTTGATCTTAGAATCTTGTTGAACAACTATGACAACCAAAATAACCCGGTATCTCCCATGCACTTCCAAACCTCTATGAGGGCCTTTCCTATTTTCATCTTTCTCAAAGATTCTTCCATTTCCAATATCCTAATCCTACGAAAGTATCTATAGTCACATGCATAGTTATATCCATCTCATGCCTTAGTCTTTACTCAATTATTCTCTCCCATAGTTTCATAAACTGGCTCATCCATTAACCCAGTATCTCCCATGCACTTCCAAACCTCTATGAGGGCATTTCATGTTTTCATCTTTCTCAAAGCTTCTTCCATTTCCAATATCCTAATCCTACGAAAGTATCTATAGTTTCTGACGCCATTTGAGTTTATGGTTCCTTCTATCCTCCCCATGCTTTCAACGTAGTTGTCATTTAACAAGTTTTGAAAACAGCTCTTCACATTGCATTGATCTCATTATCCTTGACTAGTACCCTCCAGTCATCTCTATTAATGCATCTAACATGATCTAGGTCCCTACTCTTCCTCTTTCTCATTTTTGCAAGTTTGAAGACATCTTTCTCACCTTCCCTTATCCCCAATCTATTGTAAAGATCACCACAAGCCTTAAGCTTAGCCTCACTCATGACTTTCTTAGCAATCATTTTGCATTTCTACATTGCTCAAAATTTTAATCATTTCTTGTCCCTTGTGAGGCTTTGGAACATAAATATTTCTTGTTAAAAATGTTAGCTATTTCCTAATTCCCCAAAAACCCTTAACAATTGAAAATCCACCATCCTTGGTCCCCATGACCAACTCTGAAACAGTGGCAAAATTACTAGAATCAAGAAAGAAAGTGTTGGTGTTAATGATTAGTGACAATCAATTGCCACATGTTACCAAGTTTTGGAGTAACCTTTATATCAAACATCTACAGGAACCTTGCAGGTGCACTTGTGAAGCACAAAGCCAGTAATTAAGAAAGGATATAAACAATATAAGCTGCAGATAAAAAGGGATCTCCAAACTAGAGATAAGAACTACATCTCTTAAATACACTTCAAAGAACAACTACATTTCTTACATTTTAAAGAACAATATTCAATCAAGTCAACATTCAAGAAAAAACTTACCTGTCTCCAAAGAGGAAGCAACTTTGACTCATTGCCCAAGTCATGTAACCGTTGAGCACTGTAGCAGACAATGACATCAAAAGGCATAGATCATCAAATATTTTGGTATAAATGTGAGTAAAGAACAAAAAGAAAAAGAAAAGAAACAAAAGAAGAGGAAATGAGGTGAAGAAAAGCACAAAAGAATTTCAGAACAGCGACTCAGTGGTACTAAACAGGACTCAACTGTCATTCAAGGCTTCTTTCATTTGTATGACTGAAAGATAGGATTTTTTTTTTTTTTCTTATTTCTTTTTTTGGAGCCAAATAGCTTTACAAGGTTAATGTCAAGTAGGCAAAAACATTCAAACTGCTACCGAACTACCAAAAAGAATGAATCTTGTTTTGAATCTTCATTAAGCTAGGTCATTCCTTAGAAGTGATGCACCACAATTTGTATCTCAGTTGTGGTGGAAAGTGAACAAGAGTAATCCAGGGCATTCCCCAGAAGCAATAGCTCCCATTTTCTAAACCCAATTGCGGCAAAAAGTCTGGAAAGGTGTGCAATAGGGTTTCCTAAAAGCAACAACATTGCAAAGATGCCCCACTACTGTAGAAAGTGCTCAAGATTTTCACACCAAACTGGACGAGTGTGGGTGAAGAAGCAAATCCATGTGAGGAAAAATTCACTCACCACATGCAATGTGAGAACATTGCCAAGTTATGAAGTTGGTGGATAGAAGGAAAGGAAGGGTTAATATTAAAATGCTTTCAGGAGACAAAGTGGAAAGGAGCAAAAGCAAAAGAGATTAGAGATTGCTACAAATTGTTGTATATGAGAGAGGATAATACTAACATCAGGGTAGGGATAGTTAATACGAAAAAACTTGGAAGGATAGAATATTGGGGGTTAAGAGAATGGGCAATAGAAATAAGCCAATTAAAGTAATTTTGGTCGAGGAGATAATAAATATCATTAGCGTAAATGCATCTTGGATAGGACGGGAAATAAGTAAGAAAGATGATTTTAGCAAGCATTAGATACACAAGGACTTTTATAGAGGAAAATGGTATTACAAGTCAAGACTTAAACAGACGTGAAGGATAGCGGAGGGTATGAAAGGTACATGGGGAAAATGGGCTCAGGAAAGAAATGAGTCAAATAGGGCAATGAAGAAATGACTCCACACCTCTCTCTCAAGGGTAAACAATGGAATAAGTGATCGACGGTTTCATCGTCTTCCTGGCAAGCGAAGCAAGTGTTGGGAAGTGCCAAAGTGCAAAATTCTTTTTCTTTGGATTGTCCACCTTAAAATTTTGCAAGCAGTAGCCAACCAAGCAAAAGCTTCAATACTTAATGATATACCATTCCCCCACACTTTTTTTTCTTTTTTCTTTTTTTGAAGATTGAAATTTATTATAGGGAGCAAAAGCAACCCAAACAAACGAAAACAAAACAGAAATACACAAAACCAGGCAAAGCAAGAAGAAAGCAAAAGAACCAAGAAGAAGAAGAAGAAGAAGAAGAAGAAAAACTAGGAAACATTATACAACTCAAATAGGGCCACCCAAAGAGGCCCACAAACTAGACAACATAAACAGACTCCACTGAGCCACAAGGGAAAACAGCAGCCAAGCTAACCCCGCAGATTCCCCCGCACATTTGCACAATGGTAAAGAAGAAAAATATCTATTCATCACTCCTATCCAGATCTTATGATCCGATAGCTTGGGATCAATAAACAAATCGTTTAAAACACCCAAAAAGCGAATTTTCTTCATCTTTATAATTTCATGAAAGGTAAGACTCCACACTAAGATGCCCCTAATATATATCCATAATAGCCTTTTAAAGAATATTTTGCTGGCAAAGAAAATGCCATAAAAGGATACAATTAGGATGGCAATGTTTATGGTTGAAAGACCTGAAAAGAAGATGACAAGAAGACTGAAAAGGGCCCAGATTCAGGCAATGAGAAGGGATAATGGAGCAACTTCTCTTACAAAGGACAGCAGCATTTGCATTGTTTGGTGAAACGCGATTTGCAAAACCAATCCCGAATCGCTAGGCCAAGATTTTGATGATGGTGGTGATGATGAAAGAAAATGCCATATTGGTAGAGGAGAAGCACCATAATACTTGTTTATAGGAACAAGGGGGATGTGCCAAGTTGCACCACCATCAAAGGACGAAACTTATGAATACTATGAAGCTCCAGGAGAAGGTAGTCGAACAAATATTAAGAACAAAAATAAGGATGACCTCAGAAAATCGATTTGGCTTCACGTTAGGAAGATTAAAATTAAAGCTATTTTCTACATAGACAATTGATGGGAATGTACCGACATAAAAGGGAGAATCTACATATGAATTTTATAGATCTATAGAAGCATATGATACAGTACCTAGAGAATTTATGTGGTAAGTGATTATGAGGAAGGGTCCCATGAGGATAAAAATGACATTCTAAAGACATATACAAGGGGGCCACTACAAAGTGAGAACAGCCAGTGGTCAGATTGGTAAGTACCTAGGCATAGTTTTCATCAAGGGTCAGCATCACACCCCAACCTTTCTGCCTTCACTATAGATGAATAAACCTCCAACATTCAAGATAACATCCAATGATATATGTTGTTTGCTAATGTGGTGTTCGTCAACAAGACAAGTGTTTTAAATAGCGAATAGTGTATGTAGCATAGCATTCACCCCTCTAAAGCGAGAGTGTAAGCCATGTAGCGTGTAGTGTATGCTACACACTACTTCTAGATTGCTAATTAAGATTGCACTTGGTTCATGAAATTTCATGATAATTGGTGCAGCCAAATGCGGCCTAAAACAAAAAGAAAAATAGGGCAAACCATAAGTATAAACATAAAGAAACAGCAATAGAACTGATTTACTACCATTATTTATATTATTTTACTAAATTCATTAAAAAGATTAACTAATTTTTATTGAAAATATAAAAATGTAACAAATCATTGAAAACATTAATTGGTTTGATTTTTTTAGTGAAAAATAACTTGCAGTATAAGCAAACCAGTGTTTAGAGTATGCAACATAGCGTGTCTATGTATGTAGTGTAGACTACACACAACTAAAACTATTTTCATGAACTACATAGAGTGAAGACTACACTACCTAGGTAGTGTAAGCCACATGCTACGAAGCTTAAGCAATTCAAAACGTCAGGTGAGACTAGAAAGAAAGCAAAATACTAAATTGAATGTTTGGAGGAAGGCTCTAGAATATAGATAATGCAAAGCTAGATCCAAAGAACTAGTTATGTACCAGTCTTTTTAATTTTTTTCTTGAATGGAGTAATGTACCAGAGTTGCAGCACAAGAAACAACCATGGATCAAAGCTAGACAACCCAATTAGTTGGAATAAGTCTTAGACGTTGATGATGTGTCTATGTTTATGGCCATGAAGCCATACTTACAAAACTAAAATACAGAGTTTTGTATTATACCCAACAAGTATTTCTAGTTATAGGTAAACCTGGTTCTAAAATCAAAAACAGAAAGAATAAATAAAGAATCCTAATTAACCATTGAGATTAGCCACCAGACAAAAGTATGGGCTGTATACATGTGTATACGCTTGCAAATACCCATATAGTTGTCTATATTGCTGTTTCTATACAACCGTATGGTAGTTTCCAGTATACTCCTGCGTATACACTTTAATTTCATAATAAACTGATTAGAACCACACGTGATCAGGTAGGGTCCCCCCGTGGGCCAAACCACATGTAGGTTGGGGATTGGTGGCGGCATCACAAGCAGCTTAAAAATAGCAGAACCAATACCCTTTTTATGGTGGTGATGATTTTATTAAACCGAACAAAAAAATAAAAAGGGTACAAGACAAGACCGATATTAAAAAAGAAAGAAATGATGATGAGAAATCATGCGGACACAAGCTGGCCTTAGGCATCTACCCAATGAGCAACGAGATTCTCATCAATCATCACCAGTCTTTTGTTTTTCTTTATGATGGATAATCAATAATTTCATTAAAAAATATTTTTTAAAAAAACTACAAAAACTCCAAAGGACTACAAAGCTCATGTGAAGAGAGAGGAACTACCAGAAGAAGAAGAAGAATAGTCCAATTGACTCCACATGCCCCCTCACCAATCCTATCGGCCTAAACACAATCCATCATATACAATAAAGCCCAATAGCCCAAATAGTCCAGCGAAATGATCATTTAACACTCCCCCCCAAGCTGGATCATAGATATCATACATGTCTAGCTTAGATATAAGTTTTTCGAACTAAGACTTCCCAAATGATTTGGTGAATAAATCTCCAACCCGATTACGTGATAAAATATACAAAGTGTAGATTTCCTTCTGAAAGATCTTATCTCGAATGAAGTAGCAATCAATCTCTAAATGCTCCAATTCTTCAAGAAGCGATTTAAGCCAAACAAGTTCACAAGTTGTGTGCCATTAATCTATATTCCACCCCAAGCCCTCAGCACTTGACCATTCTTCTTTTTACTTTTTCAGGTAATCACATTGCTACCAAGGAAGGTGCAATAACCTATAGTCGACTGTCTATCATATCTCTACCATGCATAATCTGCATATGAATAACCAACTATCTAGAGATGACCATGAAATCTATACAAGATACATTTCCCAAGTGTACAATTCAAGTACCTACGAATTCTCATGACTGAAAATAAATGTGGCTCTTAGATTTTGCATAAACTAACTATGTCGACTGAAATGGGAATGCCTGGTGTAATGACAATCAAATAGATGAGCTTGCCAACGAGTCTTCTATACATGTCAAGATCTGCCAATAACTCTCCTTCTTCAAGCTCAAGTTTGAGACAAGGATCCATCAGTATATCTGCAAGCTTGACATGTAGCACACATGTCTCTTGCAATAAGTCACAAACATATTTCCTTTGACATAGATTTATTCCAACTTTAGATTTTGCCACTTCAATGCCCAGAAAATATCAAAGAAGACAGAAATCTTTGATTTGAAATTGAGATTGAAAATACGACTCAGTTTCTTAATACCCTCCAAGTCATCACCCATCATTATAATGTCATCCACATACATAATGAGTACAATATAGCCAAATGTAGTATGCTTTGAGAAAACGAAGTGATCTACTTTACTTATCTTCAATCCATACGATAACACCATGATGTTGAACTTCTCAAACCAGGCTCTTGGCGACTACTTCAATCAATATATAGATTTATGCAATTCTACATGCATAAATACATTCTTTACATCTAGTTGAAAGAAGTGCCAACCACGATTTGCAGCTATTGATACAAAAACCCAAACCGAATTGAACTTGGCCACCGGCGAAGAAGTATTTAGAAAATCTAGAGTGTAACCCTTGGCAAGTAACCTAGCTTGGTAATGATCAATTGATCCATCAAGTAAAAGTTTTACTGTGTAAACCCATCTACACTTAACTAGTAGCATGCAGCTCACGCTTAACAATCTAGAAGTAGCAAGTAGTTTACGTTTAACAATGATACATGGGAATACACTCAACAGTCTAGAAGTAGCATGTAACTCACACTTCACATTATGTAGCTTATACCTCATGCTTCAAAGGAGTGGACACTATGGTACATACTATTCGCTATTTTTTTAAAGGTAACACTAATAGGGATTGAGCCCTGGATCACTCACACACACTTACAATGTCTCTAACAGCTCATCTAATGAGCAGAAGACCATGATATTCGCTATTTAAAACACCGCTTGGACCTAAGGATAAATTCTACAACAGGCACGAAACATTACAAAGGGGATTACCTTGGAATTGGAGTGGGCCCCAGCCCAAGACACCAACAAGTAAATTCTTTTAGCCAGAATGCCTACAAAGCAGGATTTACTTTAACAAACTCTCTGATTTCTCTCAAGCCAGAGAGACCATAACACAGCAAAAAGAGCCATCTTCTAAAGAATCAGGCCATTTGGACCACATGCTGCAGCAGCCCAGCATTCAAAAAGCTTCAGGATAGAAGAAGGGAAGGCCCACACCATACCAAACTTAGAGAACATAGCAACCCAAATCTCCCTTGAATACAAGAAATGCCAGAATAGACATTCACAAACTCCTCTCACCGAAGCAAAGCACACACCTATTCACTAAGTCTATTCCCCTATTTCTTAGGTGGTTGATGATAAGGATATCCGCAAAAGAGGCTGTTCAAGCAAAAGCCCTCACTTTCATCGGAAGTGGAGCCTTCCATATCTTCAGGAATGCTGGGGAACTGAACCTGAAAATTCCAATCAGTAAGGGCACACCAAAGAACACAGGCCATTTGAGTTGAGAGACGGGATTCGTTTGTCATGCCTCTCACTCAGAATACAAGCCCATTCCAACATTGCAGGGAGCCAAGTTTCCAATTTTCCCCTCTTTGAGGTTACAACGAAATCTAGGACACCATATGACCTTACCAACCCCATTCAATCACTTTATTCTTTGCTATCTGGAATGTTACCATTGGCAACTTTGATCTCTTGTTGAAAATCTTGTTGTTGCTTTCCAGATAAATACCCCACCTAAAGTTAGCCTCCATAAGACCTTTTTTTGCCCTTGCAAACTCTATCCCAAGCTTGAAAATTCATGCAATCATTTTACGCATCACCCTAGACATCTCAAACAACTCCATAAAGCCCCTCCATACGCCCATCATGCCACAATGAATAAAGAAGCAGTCCACAGATTCACCATTGCTCAAACAAATTATGCATCCTGTAGTGATTATCTTCCTGTTTCTAAGGTGGTCTGTAAAGAAGGCTTTGTCTTTACCAATCAACCACCCAACTACAACTCTAGTCAGCCCCTAGTATGACCATAACTTGGAAGTAGGAGCTTTTGTTCGGTTTCCCACACTATTGCACGAAGCATGAAATGAAGCAGCAATATATTTGGATGCGGAAGCAGGGAAGCATCTGTTTCAAAATGTAAACAAGTCTAAATAGGAAAGTAGTGGATCTAAAGTGGGTCCGGCATCTAGTTAGAAGGATCCTACATCTAAGTCCTGCACCAAGAAAGAGTACTTGGAATGCAGCTTTAGTAAGAACAGCTATATAGGTGTGGCTTTAGTTGAAATCAAAGGTCAAGAGAATCCTCAAAAGAGATTTGGATCTATTACTCAAAAGAATGGGGAGATTGATTATGATGTTTTGATAGAATGTACATAAATATAAGACCAGCCATGCTTTATGCGACAGAATGTTGAGCAGCTAAGGAGCAACATGTTCATAGGATGAGTGTTAGGGGTGCACATCGAACCGGTAGAACTGTGTAACCGGACCGGAACCGTTGGATCAGTCCGGTTTGGTCTGGTTTTAGATAGCACCAGTTCCGGTTCCGGTTCCAAATTTTCGAGAACCGTTGGATATGGATCAGTTCCGGTTTAGGGCCTGTAAAACCGAACCGAACCGAACCGTGGCCCAAACCATTGATCCGAACCTTTACTTTAAAACCAAAAAAAAAAAAAAAAAAAAAAAAAACAACCCTAAATATCTAATCTCTCTAGCCCGACTGCTGGGTGTTGCCACCCCTGCCCTCTCTCTCTCTCTCTCAACATTGGCAGAAAATAAAATGTTGTGAATACAACAAGTTCACATGCATCCAATGTTTATTGGATATCGAATGAAATGAGGCTAATGCTCTTGATTCAGTATCAGCAGACATATGTTGAATTGAAGAAAAAGGTGGATTTGTAGTTGTTGAAGAAGTCCAACTTGAAGAAGGTCTATTTGATTTTGTAGCTTCTCTTTTGCTCTATAATACTAGGTTTGGTTTTTATGATGTATTGATGAGGTTTGTAATTGTTGGGGTCAAACGAGAGTTTGAAAGTCTTGATAATGCTTGCAAAGATCTGAGGGTGAAAAATGAGGGCTTGAAGAAACTGTAGATAACCCATCTCTTCATTTCCTCCGTTGGTTTTTTTTGTTTCTGTCATGCTTGAAGAACCGTGGAACCGAACCGTTTTTCACGGTCCGATTCCGGTTCGGTTCTAGGGTGCTAAGGGTCCAGTTCCGGTTCCAAAAATTGTAGAACTGTTAGGAATGGTTCGGTTCCGGTTTCACCCCGGAACCGGACCGAATCGACCCGTGTGCACCCCTAATGAGTGTAGCTAAAATGAGGATATAGAAATGGATGAGTAGCAAAACAACGAAGGATATAATTAGAAATGAATGCATTTAAGGGAACTCAGAGTAGCACCAATAGGTAATAAGATAACGGAAAGTAGACTTAGATGGTTTGCTCATTGTGCAAAGGAGACCAAGAACTATACTGGTTAGGAGTGAGTTGGTGCAAGCTAAAGGCTCGAAAAAGACAAGGGGAAGGTCCAAAAGGAAGTGGGTGGAGGTTGTAAGAAAAGACATGATGACCTACGGTCTAACTGAAGTTATGGTCCTATATAGGGTGGAATGGAGGAACAGGATTCATGTAGCCGACCCTAATTAGTCCGAACAAGGCTTAGATGATTATGATGATGATGACATGGGCAACAATATCCCTTAGAGAATTATGGATACGAAAGGTGCATTTGTCTTTTGAGGCACTTTGTATTCATTAAATTAAATATTGTATTTGAAAACCTTGCAAATTGGTGAGTTGTTTACTGGTAGAGGTGGGCACCGAGTCGAGTCGGACCGGATTGGGTCCAACTCGACTCGATCCGAACTTTTCAAGTGACCGACCCAAACTCAATCCGATTCGGGACCGAGTCCGGGTCAGCTGACTCAATCCGATCTGATGCACTGTTGGCCTGACCTGAACTGAGTCTGACTCCGTCAGGGAAATCGAGTCGGATCGGGTTGGGTACGGTTCGGATCGGATTGGGTCTATGGGTCAAACTATCAAGTGTGTGTTATATCCAAACCGTCCATACATTTGGAGAGCATGTCTTAAGGCTTGAGCCGAAAAATAAGACAGATCTAAAGATCAGTTGGACCACACTGTAAAAAACAGTGGTGGATTGAACGTTTACCATTGAAACCCTTTTGGAGATCACGGAATGTTTGGATCAATATGAAATTTGTTTTTCCTCTTCATCCATGTATTTTTAACCTTATTAACAGATCAGATGGAAAATAAACGGTATGGTGAGCCCTACGAATTTTTTAACGGTGAAAATCATTATCCTCGCTGTTATTTTTGGTGTGGTCCATTTGAGCTTTCGATATGATTCATTTTTTTTTTCTAATGCTCTAAAACGATCTCGAAAAATGGATAAACAGTATGGATATAACATCATTGTGGGGCCCATGTAACTTTGATCTCATTTGAGCCATTTGTACAACTCGGAGCTCAAGGCACGTTTGTGCTCATCTTCGCACGACACGTATCTACACCAACTGTACAGCTGGTGTGTGATACACGCAATCAGATTGCGTATTGAGTTACTCAATACACTCTTATTGTACTAAGTAAACTCTGTTGGGCCCACCGTGAATGCATGTGGTTTATCCACACAGTCCATTCGTTTTTCCAGATCATTTTAGGGGTTGAACCCGAAATTGATGCATATCCAGAGCTCAAGTGGACCATACCACAGGAAAAAATAAAAGTATTGATTTCCACCGTTGAAAACTTTATAAGGCCCAATGATGTTTATTTGTCATCCAACCTATTCATAAGATCAAAAATACATGGATGAAGAGTAAAAACAAATATCAACTTGATCTAAAACTTCTTTGGCCCCCAATAATTTTTCAATGGTAGATGTTCAATTCACACTGTTTCCAGTGGTGTGCCCCACTTTAGGATTGGATACACTCCATTTTTGGGATAAAGCCATAAAATTATCTATTAAAAGAGATGGACAGAGTGGATAAATTGAATGAATGATAGTTGGGCCCACAGAGTTTACTCAGTAAGCAATCCGCTTCCGCGTTACTCTAGCCCATCCGAACTAGGTTTCAAGGTACCTGCCCAATGCATGCTTCATCAATGCTCCGCCCACTAGTCAATGCCCTCACCGCCTCACGTCACCTTTGTTTTTGAAAAGGTTTAACCCCAGCCCTTTATTTCTCAAAGGTTTAAAGATGCAAACATCCAACGGCTCTATTTTAACTTCATATGACCTGACCAGATCGGATCAGATCGGATCCTGGATCGGATTAGTCCGGATTGGTCACTGATCCGAACTCGATCTGATGTACGGTCGGATCTGAGTGGGCCTACTCGATCCAACCCAATCCTGGCCTTCGGTTCGAATTTGATCAGGTCGGATTCTGCCCAGCTCTATTTACAGGTTATTGTTTACTTAGGCTTTGTGCATCTTTTACAAGGCAGCAAACATTCCCAAATAATATGAAAAATAACAACTTCAATGATGAAGGGAAAACTCTTAGTGGCTAGTCAAAGAGACGTGCAACGGCATGAATGTAGCACATAGCATAACTAGTTACTGTTGATGCTGATCACATGACTGGTGAAAGCCCTTTCATCTGCAATCGAAAGGGATTAATACGAAGGAAATCAATGCCAAACCAGGAAAACAGCATTCACCTTAGTGTTAGATTGACATCATAAGAGAAGTAAAGACCAGAAGCTCTCTCTGCAGCATTTAGGAGCACAGAAAACTCAGTCTCCAGCTTTTTCTGTCAAAAGGAAACGTAAATAATTGAGTTCAAAATAACTGGCATGCCATGAGAGCAACTGAATAATATAAGTACACCCTTTTGACCTGTTCTGCTGAAGAACTTCTCAGAGATTGGTTGCACGGCAAAATCTGTAAGGATGAAGCTCTGAAGATAGGATGCCCCAAATAAGAGCCAACACATTCGCGTTCCGTTATGACTACTACATATGCCCCTACCATATAGAAAAGAAAAGGAATAAGACTGAAGTAACTTGAAAAGTGCAACTCCAATGTGACAACAATCAGTATGAAGTGTGGTTTGGCCCCTCAGCAAACTCTGCAGCATTGAAAAGAGTCCAACTGTAAAATATGAGACATGCAAGGTGGCCGGTAAACAATTGGAAGTGATACCAAATAAAGAAGAATCAAAATGCCACATTTTTTACCTTCGGTGGAAAAAATAAAAAGCACATATCAAACATATCAACGGGTCTTTCTAACCCCCACTCTAAAGTTGACTTGAGCATGGTGTTTACTTTTGACAGACAAAAAGAAAAAAAGAAAAGAAAAGAAAAATCTATTCAAGTTTGCAATCAGCATGGTGCATTCACTTCGAACCAGACAAATCACAAAGGAAAACTGATCACTTTAACCCACCTGCATCCAATTTATATAGGGCAGTAAATTTGGAACTGTCTCAAGTTCAAAAATGTTTATCAATTCGGCTGTCCATGATGAAAATAATACAGACAAATAGCAAGTTTTTCCATTCTAATTACCCTGGTTGACAATTAAAGAAGCCCATCCAGAGATCTGTGTGCAAGCCAAGGTTCTTACGTACACATGAATGTGTATATCTAAGTGAATGAAATGAGGTGCAAGTTCTGGATGCCTGAGAGATGGTGACTTATGAAACAAAAGCCTTTGCATGCAAGGACAGACCACAAGGAAGATGGCTCCTGTAGAACAATAACAACGAGCTCTGTTGAGTGACAGATTTGCCTTCTTCTCATTTTCCCTCATAGCTGCAATAAGGAGAATGGGATTGAGAAGTTATTACTGTGTGAGTGTGATCTCACAATTCCTTCAGTATAGCATTTTGGAAGGGAGAAAGGGTCCACAGGCACCCAACACACAGATTGGCCCCATGGACCAACATATGAATGTCAAACAACAGCAGAAATGTTGGAAAGAAGTTTTTTTTTTTTTTTTGGACAATTTCATTGTCCTTTACTTTTTGTAACAGCTTTAACACTATATGCAGAACCAGTGTGGTATTCAAACCTGTGGTCGTAATAACACAGCATAGATGTAGAGTGCAAAAAGCATAGGAAAGGTGTAAAGCACGATAATGTCCAAAGAAGATGGACGAAACATGATCCTACTCAACTATCTTGTAAATAGTATTTGTTAAAGTCCCTTGATATACATTGATATGCCATCCTCTAACGGCTCAAGCTATGGTTATTTGAGACGGTATCAGAGCAAAAGGCCTTGTGTTCGAATCCCGGGAGCAGCAAATATGCCTCCCTCCCACGAGGGGCCCGTTGTTTATGGTTTGAGTGAGTGTCACTCCACCCTTGCCCAATATGTTCCCCTGCGGAGTTCCACCCCGCACGTGCAGGGGAGTGTTAATGTCCCTTGATATGCATTGATATGCCATCATCTAATGGCTCAAGCTTTTAGACAGTGGTTGTTTGACAGTATATGTCCAAATAATGTTTACCAAAGCAATATATGCATCCAACACAGAATATTTGTATTCAAAATTGAAGGGATCTTTGGAGAATTGGGTGAAAAGAACTGAGTTAGCACACAAGACAAATATAACTATGTGACAAAAAGTCAAATATTAATGATCTTAGGTGAATAAATCTCTCATTGCATAACATAAAATGCACAATGGTGGACCTGTAGTTGGATGACAAAATGTACCATGAGATACGACTCTCTAGACGACAAGGACAGAGTTTAACACATCCCAACCCAATACTCTGGACTTGTGATATCATGAATTTTTATATATTTATTTCATTTATTGGTATTTTATTTATGTACTTAAATTATTTATTTATTTATCATTTCGTGTTATTATTTTACTTGAGTGTACTCTCATAGGTATGTTCTCATTCATCTCGAAAATACTCACACTCACACTTTTCACTTCACTACACAAAAATGCACAACAGCACAAGTGTGCACTTTCACATCTTGCATGCCTCCTTCCACATGTTTTTGTCCATGTGCACATATACATGTTTACACACCCACTCCTTACCTCTCCACGCACCAAAATTCTCACCATGACACTTCACCAAACCTCTTTCATGATTGTTCTCTTAACCCTAAAATGCCAAGCCCAAACACCATCTACAATTAACCATTCACATGTCCACACTAGATAATGTGGTATACATACTTGACAAGTTGTTTTCTACCAAAACTCATGGGCTAGCACAAGTGGTTTAAGAAGTCTTAGAGAGGGATAGAGGTCTAGATTTGAAACCCATGTTGCAAATAATTTTGTACAACTCATTTTGAAATATTTAAATTAAATTTTAAATTTGAATTTGGATAGAGTTTTTGGGGTGGGAGAGAGATTTTGGGGTGGACAGGCTTGAGATAGGGAGGACAGGTACCCCGACAACCTACCCAAGGATGCATGTTTGCGTTAGCACCACCAGACACTGAAGTTGAAGGAAACGTCTTGGAAGGTACTTTAATTATTTTCTCATCAGCTAAGAGTATTGTTTGATTCAGGAGCTACATACTCCTTCATTTCTTCTACTTTTGTACGTATGTTGAGATTAGGAACGGATGCCTTGGATGAGGAGTTAGTAGTTGGTACACCTCTAGGCAAATCTGTGTCATTAGATTAAGTATGTAAAGCATGCCCCATAATGATCAAAGATGTGGAGATGATAGCTAACCTCATAGTGTTAGAGATGCGGGAGTTTGATGTCATTCTGGGGATGGATTGGTTAGCTTCCTTTCACCCCCAACCTAGACTATTTTAAGAAGACAGTCACTTTTTCCATTCCCACGGGACTGCGATTCTAGTTTCGTGGGAAGCAAAAGGAGAATCCATTGGAGAGCATATTCGCCTTGTCAAAGGTCGAACCTCAGGAGTTGGTTATTGATCAAATTCCAGTGGTGAAGGATTATCCAGACATTTTAGGAGATTCCAGGTTTACAGCCTAGGAGAGACGTCGATTTCGACATTGACCTTATGCTCAGGACCACACCAATTTTGTTGGCTCCATATCGCATGACCCCAGTGGAGTTGAAGGAACTGAAGGATCAAATAGAACAATAGCTTGAGCAGGGACTCATCTGATCCAATGTATCGCCATGGGGAGTGTCAGTCCTATTTGCGAAGAAGAAAAACGAATCTGTAAGGCCGTGCATCAACTATTGACAATTGAACAAATTGGCTATTAAGAATAAATACCCTTTACCCATTATTGATGATCTGTTCGATGAGTTGAGAGGAGCTCGTTTCTTTTCAAAAATAGATTTGTGGTCAGGTTATCACCAGCTTCAAATCAAGGAAGAAGACATACCCAAGGCGGCTTTTAAGATTCAGTATGGCCATTACGAGTTCTTAGTGCCATTTGGCCTAACCAATGCACCAGCAACTTTCATGGACTTGATGAACAAGATCTTAAGCCCTACTTAGACCAGTTCATTGTAGTGTTTATCCACAATATAGATGCAGGACCAATGTATGAAACCAAATAATGTGTAAGATCAATCAGCAAAATTAAATTAATTAATAAAAATCATAAATCATGATAATATCACAACAAATCTCAAGATTCTAAGAGGAATTCATGCATATTTTAGGCCTAAGTTGTCAAACATCGTCCTACATGGTCATTAAATACGAAAAAATTAGATTCGAATGGATGTAAGGATATCCAAATAGCATAGGGTTAGGTCTATTGTAAAGGGGAAGGTCTAATACTACCTAGGGTTTGCTAGATTTGGGTGTAGGTGAGGCTAGGGTTAGGGAAATTTTGGGAAAAGGGTGAAATTTGGGTGAAATTGGGGAACTAGATAAAGGGATTAAAGGATTTAGGTATTAATAGGGGGGAATTAGGGTTTTGGATGTGGGAAAATTAGGGATTTTGGGTTAATTGAAGGAATTGGAGATTTAAGGTTTGGGAATTTGGGGAAATTTGGAGATTTGGGGTTTTAGCGTTACGTTCAGGATTTTGAACAATGATGGGGTTTTGAAGGAAGGATCAAAAGATGCAAGGGGGAAGAAAAGGTGGGTTGTACGGACCATCCATGGGGCTCGCTTGTGTGTTCGTACAGTCACACATGTGGGGCCCGAATGGGTAAGGTTTGGCCCGTGGTAAAAGGGTTTGATGGGAAAGGGTAATGGGGAAAAGAGGAAGATGTTTGGAAGAGTTTTGAGTGGCTTGAGGTGAAGAGAAGATGAGATTTCTACAAAATACCTCGAATGAAGAAGAACAAATCATTGGTTGATAACTGGAAGCCTCGCACTCCCATAAGTGAAGATGGGCATTGCACCTATCTTCGTTCCAAATAGCACGAAGGAGAAGAAACAAAGAAGTTTTGTTGTTTTTTTAAAAATCCACCATTAGAGAGAGCTCACCCGTGCAGCCACCCCACATATAGTTTCAAGAACTTTTAAATTTTACAATATAGTCCCTACTTCTTGTGTTTCAAGCAACCCATATGCATCTTCCCAGTGTGGGGTCTTCTAGATGCTCGTACATGTACTACGGGGTCTTCAACACAAATACTCACCTAGCCATAAAGAGACTAAGGCTCGCCACGTCCTTTGATACGTGCGTAAAGGCGTGTGTGATGTGATGTCCGCATCAACTCTCCTCGGTTGAGAAGAGTTCACCTCTGGCAAACTAAAACTTTTGTAATGCTCAAGGATGTTCGGGTCCAAAGTCTACAGTTCTACCTCTGTAATCCACATGCTATCTGTAACTGGTCTATTCTTCCACTTGACGAGGAATTTATGAAATCCCACATGGCGAGTGGAAACCGCTTGCACATCTAGTATGTCTTCAACTTGTTTGCTTCGAGCAGACAAAGAGGGTAAGGGTGGCAAAAGCTAAGATGATGGGTCAGGTAGAAGCCATAGGTTAGGAACTAGATCATGGTCTATGCGAAGGTCTAAAAAGGGATCGAAAGGCGAAGTAACAGGACTCTTATATCATACTAGATCTTCCACATTAGAAGTAGTGCTAATTCCCATAGAAGGTGGAAGGTCTACTACATATGCATTAGAACCCAATTTTCTCAATGTTTAATATGGTCCTGCGCTACGCGCTTGGAACTTCTTGACAGCTCCTTGTGGAAACTGTCCAGGCCTCATACGAACCAAGACATAATCGCCTACTTGGAATTCCTGGAATCTACAATGAGAATCAGCAAGCATTTTTTTATTTTTCATTACTTAAATTAATCTACTTCCTGATCTCACTATGCAACTCATGTATGTGACATGCAAACTCATGTGCCGACTCTGATGGCCTATGGGACACAAACATAGGTACGAGATCTACAAGTTTCCCATGTTTGTACCCATGCATAACCTCAAATGGACTCATGCCTATGAACATATTAATGGAACTGTTATATGCTAATTCGACTATAGGAAAAATGGTATTCCAAGTTCTAACATGAACCCACAAGGCATCTAAGCAAATTTCCAAGACTCCTATTGATGACCTCAGTCTGACCGTCTGTCTAAGGATGATAGGCATATGAAAATAGAAGCCTTGTCCCCATCGTGTGCCATAGTGTCTTCCAAAAATAGCTCATAAAACGTACATCACAATCAGACACCATGGTCTTTGGTAGACCATATAAACGTACCACCTCCCCAAAGTAAAATTCTATGATATTGAAAGCATCCGACGTTTTTTAGTATGGGGAATGAAATTGGCCATTTTGGAAAAATGGCCCACAACCACAGAGATAGAATCATGTATCTTAATAGCCTTTGGTAAGCCCAACACGAAATTCATACTGATATCCTACCATAGTGCATGTAGCACTGACAAAGGCGTATACAATCTAGTATTTTGTTTTCTCTGCTTCGCCAGTTGACAAGTCCTGCATTGCCCAACAATCTCGGCTACATTTCGCTTGAGACTTGGCCAATAGAACCTATCCTTTACAAGGGCAAGGGTCTTGTCCCTCCCCAAATGACCAGCTACACCTTCAGCATTAAGTTCCCAAACTAGGAAATCATTGAGGGAAGTACGGGGAATGTAGAATCTGTCACCTTTAAATAGAAAATCATCGATGGTGACAAACCCACGGTTGTCGCTTGACTAGCCATCTCGTAGTGGCGCGTACAACTCACCAAAGTCTGGGCATATATGATACTCTCATTTCAACTGCTCAAACCTAGTCACTCTATCATCTTCCTTTTCTCTTCCTTTCTATCCAAAAAGAGGTGATTTCCCAAAAACTCCATCTATCTTCTTCCCTTCATATCCAAAACCATCTAAATCATCTTTTTCTTCAGCTTTTTATTATCCAACTTCAACCACAACCAAAATCAATCATTGAAGACCACGTGTAATCGTACAGCCGCATGTGCGAGCTCCTAGGCCGACCGTACAAACAGCCCCTCAATCCCTTGATTTCCCTTGCTTCCGCCATCAAAACCCTTTAATTCCCTATCCTTAACTCTACCGATAAACCCTAACCCTAGATTCTCTAATTCCGTAATTTTCCCAAATTTCCAAACCCTAAATATCTAATTTCCTTAATTGACCCAAAATCACTAACTTCCCTTCATCCAAAACCTTAATTCCCCTTTACCAATACCTAAATCCATCAATCCCCCTAACCAATTCACCCAATTTAGCCATAATTTCATCTTTTCCCCAAATTCTAAAAAACCTTAATTCCAAAATCTCCAATTCCCATGAATCTTAATTTTCCAAAATTCAGATTTTCCCCTTCCTAAGCCTATTCATAGAACCTACAAGTCAGTCCCTTGAGTGTGGAACGTGCCTATGCTAAATTGGAAGTTTTATCCTTCCATCGGGCCTGGTTTTAATTGATTTATGTGATTTCTTAGCATGTAGGCATGTGATTTAGGTTAAATCATATTTTATTTCCTATTGTTTACTCTTAATTGCGTGGTGGGTTAGCATCTTTGGTTAATTGAATTACTTTATGGACTCTTTCATAATTTACACGTTGCATGCTAGCAATAAATCATGTGTCCCGCATCAGCTATCATGTCTAACATATAATCATGAAGCGATATGGGAAACCAGTACTTGACCATGATCTTATTGATGGCTCTATTGTCCACACACATGCGCCACATGCGTCTTTCTTTAGGCGTAAGGATCGTTGGCACGGCGCAACAACTTAACTCTCCTTAATGAAACCCTTCATAAAGAGCTCATCAACTTGCTTCTTCAACTCCTCGTGCTCTGTAGGGTTCATTCAATAATGAGAAAGGTTTAGTAGAGTCACCCCAGGGATAAGATCAATAGCATGTTAGATGCCCCTCATGGGTGGAAGCTCATCTGGTAAGTCCTCTGGGAATACATTGTGAAACTCATCCAAAATCGAAATCACCTTAGGAGGTCCCTCTACACTAACCACAGGTGTAACTTCTCCAGCCACTAAGCCGTACACCATCGAATCCACCCAGCCTCTCTCTCAAACTCATTGGCATTTATAAGATAGAGAGACTTAGGTTGAGATTTCCTCATATCCCTTGGGTTACTTGACTTCCCCTCAACTTTCTTCTCTGCATTGCTTTTTGGTGGGAGAGGAACTAAAGTGATTTTCTTGCCCTGATGCATGAATGAGCACACATTCGAGTGGCCATATATTGTCACATCGCAATCAAATAACCAAGGCCTCCCCAAAATGATGTGTCCAATAACCATGGGCAAAACGTTACACCATAGCGAGTCTGAATAGGATCCGAAATGAACAGGCACGAGACATCCCAGGTGATGGGCATGGAAGATGCGTCAACCCACGAAACTTTAAAGGGTTGAGGGTGAGGTTCAGGTTTCAAATCCAAACGAGATAAAGTGCCAATGGAGACCACATTTGTACAGCTACAATAATCAATGATCACCTTGCAATTCTTTTCCCCACGTTTTTCATAGGTGTAAAAAATCTAGTCCAACGACAGTCATCAGTCTACTTAACATTGGTCAAGGCACACCTAACTAGTGCAAGTGGTGGTCTCATCTTCCTCTACCTCCTCGTCACTAGCACCAGTGACATTGGGCTGATAAACTTCTTCTTCATAGTTGCCTTGTTTGTCTCCCTCTTTCTCTCCTTCGTCAATCACTAGGGCCTTGTTCCTCTCTTTCAAGGGTCATTGATGCGCAAAGTGACCAAATCCTTGGCAATTGAAGCGTCATGTTGGCTCACCTCCCTTAGAGCTAGCACTTGCTATTCACTTTCCTTTAACATCTCTAAGGTTGGATTAAGAACCAACTTGGGGCTTGGATTGACTCTCCACGTTAGACTTAATCCCTCAAATAATTGTCTTAACACTTGAATCCCGAAAGTCAAATCGCCACCCAACTGGTGCTTTGAGATAGTGCTCAATGTCTTGCACTACTTGGTACATGTGCTCCAAGGTGACATGTCACGAGAATAAAGCTCTCATTGGATCTCAAATCGGAGGCCCGTCCTGCATCTGGACAGTGTAATCATTGAGTCCTCCTCAACATCACATCGCATAATGTATTCCTCAGACACAGTCATGGATCCCTGGCGCAAGGCCTGCCACTGGTCTAAGAGCCTCTGGTGGTAAGAGAGAGGAAGATACTTTTCTTTAAGAACTTCTTTCATCTCAACCCAGTGCACAACTAGGGGTTCTCCACTCCTCTCAATCTTACGCTCAATGTTGGTCCAAAAAAGTTTGGCCTGGCCCACCAGCTTCATCTTGGCAAATCTCACTCGATGGGCATCAAACATATCATACTACTCAAAATAGTGGTCCATGTCTGCCACCAAATACACCTTGACCAAGACCATGTCCTCGCCCATCAACTTGATCCCCAGCTTAAGATTAAACATCTTCCCTTATGTCAGGGTTCGCTTGAAGAGAGGCCTCAAGCTAATTAACACGCGCATTGGTCGTGGTTATTTGGGTCACAGTGGTCCTATTGTGCGCTTCAATGGTCGTCAGACGGTTGTTAATAGCATTAAGGGCCTCAACAACTGTTTTTATATTCGTAGTGGGATGTAGGCCAAAACCACGTCTAGAACGAGTGAGCATACACAAGGAGACTCTGAAAGGGAAACCTAGATCCTGGGGTAATGTTATGATGAAGATACAACCAACCTACAGATCAAACTGGACACACTAGAGACTAATCTGAAAATTCAGCAAGCCACTAACCTGAAATACTACGCTGAAAACTCAGCAGGATAGCAATATGAGAGTACCAAGCTGAAAATTCAGCGAGAGTAATCTGAAAATTACAAACTGAAAATTCAGCAAGGGGACAACCTGAGATTACTACGCCGAAAATTCAGCAATGGTAATGTGGAGAACGCTAGCTGAAAATTCAGAAATGGGCCATTCCAAACTAGAAACAAAATTCAGCAAGATGAATCTAGATTCTATATGCAATGTATGCTCTAACAACCCTAGATGTAACTCTAACCTATGTGCAACACAAAAATCCTCTGCTAAACCCATCTCTAATACCAAATTTGATGTAGGACAAATGTATGAAACCAAATAATGTACGAGATCAATCAGCAAAATCAAATTAATTAATAAAAATCACAAATCATGCTAATATCACCATAAATCTCAAGATTCTAAGAGGAATTCATGCATAGCTTAAGCCTAAGTTGTCAAACATTGTCCTATGTGGTCTTTAAATATCAAAAAATTAAAATCTAATGGATTTAAGGACACCCAAATAGCATAGGGTTAGGTCTATTGTAAAGGGGGAGGTCTAATACTATCTAGGGTTTGCTAGATTTGGGTGTAGGTGAGGTTAGGGAAATTTGGGAGAAATGGGGGTTAAATTGGGGAATTGGATAAAGGGATTAAAGGATTTAGGTATTTTGGGGGGGGGGGGGGGGGAGGTATTGGAGTTCTAGGGTTTGGAAATTTGGGGAAATTGGGAGATTTGGGGTTTTAGGGTTACGGTCAGGATTTTGAACAAGGGATGATAGGGTTTTGAAGCAAGGATCAAAAGATGCAAGGGGGAAGAAAAGGTAGGTCGTACAAACTAGTCATGGGGCTCGCTCGTGTGGTCGTATGATCACACGTGTGGGGCCCGGACGGGAAAGGTTTGACCCGCGGTAAAAGGGTTTGATGGGAAAGGGTAATGGGGAAAAGGAGAAGATGTTTGGAAGAGTTTTAAATGGCTTGGGGTGTAGAGAAGATGAGATTTCTACAAAATACCTCCAAGGAAGAAGAACGAATCAATGGTTGATAACTGGAAGCCTCACACTCCCGTGATTGAAGATGGCCATCGCACTGATCTTTGTTCCAAATCACATGAAGAAGAAGAAACAAAGAAGCTTTGTTGTTTTTTTTTCTTTTTTTTTTTGTGAAAAATCGACCATGTCCATTCATTCCACCCCATATAGTCTCAAGAACTTTTAAAAAGTACAATATAGTCCCCATTTAATGTGTTTTAACCAAAATAACCCTAATCTAAGGGGGGGAAAAAAACATATAAAACCTCTCATAAAAGTTAAAAAAAAAAAAAACAAACAAACAAACAAAAGACAAACTCAAGCTGAAAATAACTTCTAAAACAATCATATATATGTGTGTGTGTGTGTGTGTGTGTGTCCTCTAATTAAAGATGATCTACGATCTACAGTTCGATCATGTACTCCATGCAATCCAACAGTCCGATCGTCGCGTCCATCAAATCTAACGGTCTAAATCACCCCCTTACGCAACCCATTTGCATCTTACTAGTGTGGGGTCTTTCAAATGCTCATACATGTACTACAGGGTCTTCAACACGGATACTCACCTAGCCACAGAGAGACTGGGGCCCGCCTCCTCTAATACGTGCATAATGGCGTGCATGATGTGATGTCTACAACAAATACCCTTGTTTATTCAAAGACCCAGGAGGAGCATAAGAAACATCTCGGGATTACCTTGCAAACTATTAGGGAAAAGCAGCTTTATACTAAGTTGCAGAAATGCTATTTCTAGAAAGATCAAGTGAAATTTCTAGGCCATGTTGCAACTAAAGGAGTATCTGTGGATACAACGAAGGTAGAGGCAGTATTGAAGTGGAAGCAACCCACTAGTGCGACCAAGATCCAAGTTTCCTTTGACTGGCAGACTATTACAAATGATTCATAAAGGATTTTCCCATATTACCGCCTCATTAACTCGACTAACTCGGAAAGGCGTGAAGTTTATAAGGAGTGAAGCTTGTGAGAAGGCATTCTCGAAATTAAAGAACCAGTTGACAATAGCACTAGTTCTTATTATTCTTGTCAGTGCAGAAAGTTGTGGTTTACAGTGACACATCGTATGGAGGTTTGGGTCATGTACTTATGCAACAGGGAAGGTAGTGGCGTATGCATCAAGACAATTGAAGACCCATGAGCAAAATTATCCTGCACATGCCTTGGAGCTAGCCGCGATCATTTTTGCATTAAAAATTTTGAGGCATTACTTGTATGGGGAGACGTTTGAACTTTATTCGGATCACAAAAGCTTGAAATATCTATTTGATCTGAAGGAGGGTCCTTACTCATGCCTCGGTAGACTCACAAGAGTTTCAACACGAGGTCAAAGGTTCGAGTACCCATTGTGGTGAAATCCCACAATGGTGTGAGTGTGTGGGTGTGTATGGAGTGTGAGTGCGTTTTGCGTGTAAAAATAAAAAATAAAATTAAAATTAAAATTTTAAATTTTAAATTTAAAAATAAAAAAAATAAAAAAAAAAATCTCTATTTGATCTGAAGAAACTTAATATGCAGCAGCGCAAGTGGTTGAAATTTTTAAAGGAATACAACTTTTCACTCAAATATCATCTAGGGAAAGCGAATGTAGTAGCAAATGCACTGACTAGAAAGACTCGAGGACCTATGGCACACCTTGTGGTGCAAGTGCAGAATGTTAGAGGTGGTGAAAGATTATCATGTCCAGTTAATGCCGCGGGCTACTAAAGTTCACCTGTGTAACCTAGCAATTTAGCCTACTTCGGTTAGTAGATCTTCCGTGCATGTTTCTTAATTTGCTTTCTTCTAGTTTCAAGGTTAGAATTATTTTTATGTTTGGGTTTTCTCTTTTATTAGGTGCGTCGAGTTATAGAAGCCTGGGAGAGCGACGAATGTAATGCTGGGGCATTTTCACACTTAGCTCGAGTGGGGTGGCCTGTGAGATGCAAGGGCACACACGGGATTGGTGGCCCGTGTAACCCATGTGATTTGGGGCCCGTGTGAGGCTGGTGACTCATGTAAGGCCAAACACATAGATTTGGGGGCCATGAGAGGCAGAACCCATGGATTTGGGGCCCACGAGGAGGGTTCGGCTGAGGACCTAACCCATGGATTTGGGGCCTGAGCTATAAGATCAAGAGATTAATTTGCCATGTTCTATCAGTTCAAGCTTTTAGAGCAAGTGGTTAATTGTCATGCATCAAATTGGTATCAAAGTGGGAGGTCTCGTGTTCGAGACTCCTCACCAGGGGTGATTAATGTGAGGGCATTTTCACATCGGGCTCGAGTGGGGTGGCCTTTGGGATGCGGGGGCACAATGGGGGTGGGCGGCCCACGAAACCCATGTGATTTGAGGCCCGTGTGAGGCAGGTGGCTCGTGTGAGACGGAACCCATGGATTCTTATTGGAAGGTTAAGAGTGATGGTGGAATTCGATTCCAAGATAAATTATGTGTATCGGACATGGTTGAGTTGAAGACATTTTGGACGAAGCCCATCAGTCCAAGTTTACAATTCATCACGGGAGCACAAAGATGTGTCGTGATGTCCGTAGACAACATTGGTGGAACAATATGGAGGGAAATCATAGAGCATGCGTCTAGATGCCTTACATCTCAACAGGTGAAAACGAAACATCAAAAATCGTCAAGATTATCTCCATGGATTTTGTTATGGGATTCCCAAAGACGCAGCATAAGTGTGATGCAATTTGGGTTATCGCGGATAGATAACAAAGTCTGCACTTTCTCCCTATTTATGTTACTCATTCATTAGACAAATTGTGTAAGATTTGTATTAAGTTGTGAGATTACACGCAGTGCCACCATTTACTGTATCCAACCGAGATTCCAGATTCATGTCGCGATTTTGGAAGAGCTTTCAGAAGGCATCAGGGACTACGCTTGATTTTAGCACAGCTTTTCATCCTCAGTCAAATGGTCAAACATAACAAGTAAATCAGAATCTTGAGGACATGCTCTGATTATGTGTTTTAGATTTTAAGGGCAGTTAGGATGATCACTTCTCGTTGATTGAATTAGCATATAATAATAGCTACCAAGCGAGCATATGCATGGCACGGTACAAAGCCTTACATGGAAGACCTTGTAAATCGCTAACTTGTTGGACATAAGTTGGAGAAAAACGCATGCTTGGACCTGCAATAGTACAAAAGACATCATGGAAGACCCTGTATATTGTTGTGTTGTTGGACAGAAATTGGAGAAAAGAGCATGCTTAGACCTAAAATAGTACAAAAGACATCTGAGAAGGTTAACATCATCAAAGACCAATTGCACATTGCACAGAACTGCTAGAAGAGCTATGCTGACAATCGAAGAAGAGATTTAGAGTTTTTCCATGGAGATTGTGTATTTCTAAAAGTTTCACCAATAAAAGTTCCCCCCCCAAGATACATTGGGTCATTCGAGATACTGGAAAGAGTTCGAGTGGTGGTGTATCGACTCAACTTGCCACCTCAATTATCAAGAATTCACGGTATTTTCCATGTATCTGTGTTAAGGAAGTATGAGAGGGATGCATCGCATGTGATAGATTGGCAACCGTTAGAATAACCGATTTGCCTTCTTCTCATTTTCCCTCCTAACTGCAATAAGGAGAATGTGATTGTGAAGTAATTACTGTGTAGGTGTGTTCTAACAATTCCTTCAGTATAGCATTTCAGAAGGGAGAAAGGGGCCAAGGGCACCCAACCCATAGCTTGGTCCCATGGACCAACATATGGATGTCAAACAACAGCAGATACGTCGAAAAGAAGATTTTCTTTCACGATTTCATCGTCCTTTACTTTTTATAACAGCTTTACCATTATATACAAACCCAATGTGGCATTCAAACCTATGGTCAAGACAGCGTACATGCAGAGCACAAAAAGCATAGGAAAGGTGCAAAGCGCAATAATGTCCAAAGAAGATGGACGAAACATGATGCTACTCAGCTATCTTGTAAATATTATTTGTCCAAACAATATTTACCAAAGCAATATATGCAACAAAGCATATTTGTTTTCAAAATTGAAGGGATCTTTGGAGAATTGGATGAAAAAAACTGAGTTAGCACACAAAACAAATATAACTACGCGACAAGAAGTCAAATCTCAAATGTCAATGAACTTAGGTGAATAAATCTCTACGTTGCACAAAAAAGGCACATTGTCGAACCAGAAGTTAGAAGACGAAATGTACCATGAGATAAGACTCTCTAGCCGACAAGGACACAGTTTAACACATCCCACCCCAGTAATATGGACTTGTAATATCCTAAATTTTTATATATTTATTTCATTTATGGGTATTTTATTTATGTATTTAAATTATTTATTTATTATTTTGTGTTTTATTATTTTTCTTAGTGTACTCGTTCTTTTCTTTTCTTTTCTTTTTTTGATGACGCCAGGGTGTCTCTGCCCCATTTTGAGGCGAGACTATTCCCTATGGATGCACGCAAACACCAGCAACCACGTGCATCGGGTAATGCCGAGGAGGAGAATCGAACCCACGTTTGTGGGGAGCAAAGCCACAACACTACCCATTCACCCAAACCCCGTCGGGTTTTCTTCGTGTACTCTCATGGTTATATTCTCATTCATCTAGAAAATACTCACATCCACACTTTCACTTCACTACACCCGAATGCACAAGTGTATACTTTCACATCTTACACACCTTCCACACGTTTTTGTGCACATGCACATATACATGTTTACACGCCCACTCCTTACCTTCGCACGAACCAAAATGCTCACAATGACACTTCACTAAACCTCATTCATGATGTTTCACTTAACCCTAAAATGCCTAGCCCAAACACCATCTACACTTAACCATTCACACATCCACACTAGGTAGTGTGATATGCATACTTAACAAGTTGTTTTCTACCAAAACTCATGGGCTAACACATGTGGTTTGAGAAGTCCTAGAGGGGAATAGAGGTCGAGGGTTCGAAGCCCCTTGTTGCAAATAGTTTTGTGCAATTCATTTTGAAACTTTTAAAATTCCTCTTTTGCTAAATACAAAGAGTGAGGACATCCATGGGAGTTTAAAAGAGAGAAGAGGAGCTCAAATCCATCCACACCCGTTTTTTTCTTAAGGTGGGTTCTCCTACTTGTTTGTTTCCTTTTTCTTTCTTTACGATTTTATATGATACGATGATCAATGGGACTGTCAGATGGTAACCCATTCGGATGGCCAGATCCGGGTATCTAGTGTGTAGATCGGACAATTTGGATCGATCTATGTTTAAAGGAAATCTGTCATCTCATTCGAGTCACAAATAACCTCAGATACGGACCAATCCGATGTCCAGCGATCCATTTTAGGGACCACACAATCGTGTATAAAACCTCTAGATGTGAAGCACATCAATGTTCAACGGTGGATCTCAGATCAGATCCTACAATTGATCCAACTGATGTTTGAATCGGAACCCTACATGCTGTCTTGTCTAAAATTGGCAACTAGACCTTGTTGAATGGCTGAGATCTGGTGGGTCTAGAGATCTCGAACCAATCTCAAATTTTTTACACAATTAGTAGATTGTTAAGGAATATGTGTACCAAATTTGAGACCATTCCGATCAGTACAACCCCCGCAATCTCATCCTCCAATCCGGACCATCCATGTTATCCAGTGCAAAGAAACAGTACAGGGGTACCTTCCCGAACAGTTCGATTTCAACAAGCCTAATGGCGCCGAGTCGATCTCAAATTTTAACACATAATGGTAGCCTTAAACGTCTATGAATTTATAAATTTGGAGGTCGATCAGATATCAGGAAGTGCTTGAGTTGAGCTCATCACCACAATCTGGACCATCTGTGTTGTCCAGTACAGAGATCAGTGCAGGTACCTTCCTGAAAGGTTCAATTCGACAAGTCTAACGGCGTTGGATCGATCTTAAATTTTAACACATGATAGTAGCCTTAAAGGTCTACAAACATATAAAGTTTGAGGTCGATCGGATATCAGGAAATACTCAAGATCATAATCTAGACCAGCCGTGTTGTCTAGTGCAGAGAAATAGTACAGGTACCTTTCTGAATGATTCGATTTCGACAAGTCGAATGTTGTCAGATCAATCCCAATTTCTTACACCTGATAGTACACTCAGAGACCTACACTCATACAGAATTCCAAGTCAATCAGACTCCAGGAAGTGTCCGAATCTGGGGTTGTAATCTGGACCATACGCATTGTCCAGTGTGCAGATTTCCTTAGTAACAACTGAGTTGTAGCGAGCTTTTAGTCCACTGATCGAACTCAGAAAGAGATGAAACTTGCTGATGTCAGTGGTCATATGATTGACATCAATCTAGACCATTTGATTGTTGACCAATGGACGAGATTGATCATCCAACGATGCACCACATGACTATCTTGTTTTGTATTTGCATGATCCGTGTTCTACCATCTAATCTAGACCACTGGAATCCAGCAAGTTATAAATTAATTTAAGAATTTAAGATCCTATGGTTGTATCTTAAATTTGGACCGTTAGATCTCCCGTTACATACTCTGGATGTAGACCATCAGTAGAACCAATGGTTTTCATACATCGAACGGTTGGATGGTCTAATGATTAAGTGCAGAATGCCCATAAAAATCATTGGATTAATCTTTGATTTAATTTCTGATTATTCTCCTACAATAAGGATAATTTGAACGAAGATTTAGCATTGCAGGGGTCTTTAATTCATGATTTATAATATGATGTTATGTGTGTGTTTGTGTGTGTATAACTCCAGAAAGTTTTATGAGTTTGGATTTGAATTGATATATGATTCGTATTGTTTCACATCAATTGGAACTTAATGATGCATAATTATTTTGGAATTCATATTGCATACATGAGACTATATGACCGTTGAACACCAGTTATCAGGTACTCTGCCCTGTATTTGTTTCAAAATTTGGATCAGGTACTCTGCCCTAGATTTGTTCCAAAAATTGGTAATAATAAAATTGGCATATGAGAGTGTCGCCCAACAGTAGTTAAAATGGCCCTGATGCAACTGTTTGAAAATTGCAATTATAAGATGATCCTATTCTTGCATTCTGAATTGACTACCTCCATTACATGCAAAGGGAAAGTTTTGTTGTTTTAATCGATATATACCTATACATACATGTTAGTTTTCAAACTTGTAAGGTGAACTTTACTGGACTTGTGGTTTGCTCACCCTTATGGGATAACATTTCAGATATTGGTTATATTGAGGAACAAGAGCCGGAAGATGACGAATACCCCGAAGATCAGCTGTTTATCACTTTATGAATTTATTTATTTTGGAGAGAGAGATGTATTAGGGTTTAGTTTCATTTAATTATGTTGGGAGTGAACCAAATACTTTTATTTTGGATTTATGTTGGAATTCATTTTAGTTAGTGATTAGTTAATGCTTTGATTATTTTTAAGTTTGTCGTGGGAATGATTAATTAGACGTGCTTAATATGGTTCATATAATAACTCGCACCTTGGAATTTGGGACTAGAGTTCATACTTGGGTTCTAAATTTTGGGGGCATGAAAGGACTCATTCAAGTATTAGATTAAAGATGATGCCGTTGCAGTTGTGCTGCATGCACGAAAGGAGGTATTAGGCATTAGGGTTGTCAACAAGCCCAGGCCGGCACATCAGGCTTTGGGACCAGCCCACCAAAAGCCGGGCATGTGTTTGTTAACAGACCTGCAGGCCAGGCATGACCATCCTATAATTTCTACCATTTTACTGAACTGCCCATCTAGAAGTTGTTTGTGCGCAAGACCCTAAAGGACTTGGGTAGAGCCTTCAATATGAATTTTTAGCTATACAAGATTTTGAAGTTGATGCTAATTTGCTAGTAAGTGGCTGGGATGATGATGACGACAATAAAAAGTGCCTCTTAGTTGCACAAACCTTCTACCTAGGTGCCACTTCCACTCTGAATCTGGCTCGTGCTTGCGCTCCACTTCCTCTTCCTAGGTTTCTATACTTGCAAACTTTTTTTTGAAACAGATGCTACCCTGCTTTTGCATCGGAATCTATTGCCACTTCCCTTCATGTTTTGTGCGACTAAATGCCCTTCTCTACATTATAAGCCCACCTGATGTTTATATTAATGTGAACTTAGAAAGGGATCTCTCAAAAAAAAAAAAAGGAAAAGAAATATTGGTTGTTTTATGAATAAGGATACTTGAGTGAAAATGAGAAGAAAAAAAAAAAAAAAAACAAAGAATAAAATGTGGCCAACAAAGAATAAATGCGGCCAACAAATTTCAAAAGAGGGAACGAATTCTCAACACGTAGCACCACAAACTCTACCACACTAGTGTTTTTTACCCCTCCCCTCCTTTTCTCGTCTTTTAAGATTAACTCTACCCCGTATTGCTAGGCACACTCATCAAAAATGAATGATGAAGGGAAAAACAATTTTTTTTTATCCTTGAAGATGGGCCTTCAGAATTCCAAAACTAAATGTAGATGTAAATTACAATGAGACAGCCCAAATCATTCCTTTCTAACGTGTTTTTAGGACTCGGACTCAAATCAGATCTTGATCCAATTCACCATTACAAGTCAAACCCGACTCAGGCAAGTCAGGCTGATTCAGCCCTGAATCAGGCGAGTTGCAAATCAACTCAAGGTCGAACAAGACAGGTCTAGGCACCAAGTCTTTTAACCATGCTTTCTAATAATGTAACACAATAATGAGAAAAAACCCTAATCGTCCATTTCTATTGTTGTGAAACAATCTTGGGCTTGGGCCTATTAATTTCATCAGGCTCAAGCCTTGTATGGTAGACCCATTAGCAGGCTCAAGCCCAAGGTCAGGCCTAGGGTAGTAGGCTGGCAATAGGCTTGGGCATGGGATAGCACGCCTGTAGCAGGCTCGGAAATAGTATTGTATTCTATTGTTCCAAAACCAGGCCCAGCCCTGAGCTGGTCCACAGATAGCTCTACTAGAGAAATGTGAGCAATAAAGTAATGCATGCACCAACATATTTATGACCAATCAAGTCAGCAGCCATTAACATTGGAAGTACCCAAAAGCATCTTTTCAGCAAAAGAAGGCATAAAGTGTCTTCCTTAATGTATGGGCAGTCTATCCTAACCATAGTTTCTGCTCTTTCTACTTTTAATTAGGTAGCAATGTATCAGAAAATGAAAAAGGTTGAACATCTCTATGATAAACATGAAGGAAGAGATATTTCAGGTTCATGACAGAAGTATGCTTACCTGCTACAAGTTTCAGCATTCCAATCACACCAAATACAGTTCGTATCTTTGGAGCCCGAACAAAGCTCGCATGTGGAAGGTCCTCTATAAAAAAGAAACAAAAGAAACAACTATGAAACCACATTCTGCTCAACAAAAATACATAAAATGAAAAACAAAATATTCATTATCTGGATTTGCATTAATGAGATACAAGTGCAAGTAACTAACCAATCAGGTTCAATGACCCATCCACACGACTGATAGCTAAATAGGAATCAAAAGTTCCATCCGTCGGCTCGATGATATACTGATCTGGCAATTCCCATAGTCGCATTCTTGTGTAAAGCTTTTGCTCGGAAATGGTCTTCTCCTCCATCAGAACTGAAAACCTGCTTGCTGAATAAGCAATGAAAGTAGTCAAAAACCAACCAAGAGAGATGATTAAATCCCTAAAGAATAATTGAATGCATTGTTTTAACAAAATTACTCAAATATAAACAAAAGAACCAAAAAGATGAATGTTTTGAGAAAGAAAGAAAAAGATTAGTTACATTAAAAATCAGAAATAAATAAAATCAAATAAAGGAATTAGAATAGAAATATGCCTTCATAAAAATTAAAAAAATAAACATAAGAAAAAACATAAAGCTGACACCAATTAGTTGGGAAAAGGCTTAGATGATGATGATGATGATGATGATAAAATTAAACATAAAGGAAAAAGGTAAAAGGTTATCTATCACACATTGCTTCTAAGCAAGAGAATGGTGAAGATCCATCAAATCCAGGCAAAAGAAGGGTTCAAAAGCTAAAGCATACATAAGATGAAGCCAAAATCTCTACTACATATAATGTGAGTAGCACTTGACCAATTTTACCCCTGCTTAGTCATGGAGAGGCGTAAACTTTTGAAAAATGGGATGTCTGACCCGTCAATCGAGGGCATTTTTATCCTTTGAACTCTTTAATATGAGTTTGATACTAATCAACTTGTTGATTGTAATCAATGTTTTGAATAGCGCCCGTAGCGTAGCAGTAGCGCCCGCAGCGTAGCGTGGCTACAACACTGCATAGCATACAACATTAGCAAATAGTATAAATCCCATGTAGCATACGCTACAGGGGTCGTAGCGTGCATATCATATGTAGGGCACGCATAGCGTATGTAGCTATGCTACACCTTTTTTTAATAAATGGTAATTATATTTTGTATTTTTTAAAGGTAATTATATTTTGTATTTTGTCCATAATACTCTCAGCCTATGGGATTTTAATTTCTTTTCATACTTATGACTTGTGGTTTCAATTAGACATAATTAATTATAGTTTGCTTAAAAAGTTGCCGATGTGATAATAATTTTATTTGGTTTATGTATGCGAAGTGGCTTTTGATAAATGATGATTAATAATTTGTTTGAACATGCTTATACTTGAAAAAATGAATCATCTTTTAGGCATTTATATTTTTTTCTTAGTATTTATCATATTCGTTCTATTTTTAAATTAAAAAATAGAAGTGATAATAATTTGATTTGGTTTATGTATGCAAATTGGCTTTTGATAAATGATGATTAATAATTTGTTTAAACATGCTTATACTTGAAATTTTGAATCATCTTTTAAGCATTTATATTTTTTTCTTACTATTTATCATATTTTTTCTATTTTTATATTAAAAAATAGAAGTATCGTGTAGCTTACACCGCATGCTACAAAGGGTTGAACACTACGCAACACACTACCGCTATTTAAAACACTGATTGTAATCAACTACGTAATAGGCTATTAGATGGCGCTTGATTGTAATCAAACTATGTAATAATCTATTACATTGTGCCTGTGGGAGTTTTATGCTCTCACTGCCGATCCCCTACTCGAATAAAAGAGGATTGCATCAGGTTGGCAGCCGGCGTCAAACTTATGCCATAACTTCCAACATGAATTTGAATAATATGCCATTCCAAACGATAGAGTGCAATGATGTAAAAGGATTCATGTAGCCGACCCCAATTACTTGCATTAATGATGATGATGATGATGATGAACTCTTTCATAAAAGTAGCTAACTCCGACATTTCCTCCTCTTTGTGTAGCCCACACAAATGGTATTATTAGAGAGCCTGCTTAGCAAAAACTGAGGAATGATCCAACTCTGCCAGCTCAGAAAAGGAAGATTTAGCCAAAAATGTCCATGAAGCATTCTACTTCCCTCTTCTGGAATCATCCTCATTTGGCACCAAGACAACAACTTGCAAGAACCTAATAGCAGCTAAAACTCTTCCATTCTTCTAAATGAGATACACAAACCAATCTATCTCCAAGCCTTTTATAGAAAATCACCAACCAATGAATTCCAATTCATTGATACCAAATACAACCTAGGGAATTTATCTGCAAGCCGACTTTTGCCAAGCCATGGATCTTCCCAAAAGCGTATTTTATCGCCTTTGTTAACAACAAAGATAAATTCTTGAAGCAACAGCTTAGGATCCCCAAATGATATGATGTCTTTCCACACTTTGGAGCTTGGGAATCTATTTGATAAGCTGGGATCCCCACCATTCTTAGTTGCCCCATATTTCTTGCTTACCACTCTTCTCCAAAGCCCATGCTTTTCAAAGCCAAACCTCCACCATTTGCATAGAAGACTTTGATTCCTCCTTATCCTACTAATGCCCAAGCCCCCTTCTTTTTCCAACATTTCGAAATCACTCCATTTAACCAAATCAAATTTCCTATTATCACTCAAGAAGCAGATTTGTGCAAAAACTTAGGGGAGAAAATTCACAAGGTCTACCCACCCAATTTAGAGTATAGATCGAAAACTGATGTCTAGAGAACTGAGAATCAATTCAATTCTCCCAAGTGGGAGAAATTGGGTAAAAATAAAAGGCTTGAAACAACAAAAATCTGTATACCACATCAGCAGAGACAGCAAAAAACATTCAACCAAAAAATAATAATAATAATAAGTATACATATCAACTCAATGCAGAAGATATATGTTCATGAGTCTCATATAAGATAATCAAAATCATCTGTGAATTCCTCTATAATGCACTGCTGTCAGGGAAAAAAAAAATATCAATCCAATCCAAATTACAAACGAGAACCCCTGCAAATTAATGAAGACTAGCTCATTTCATCAAATCTGAATACTGCATTTAGATTTAGCCTAGCTTTCTAAGAATATCTTGCGGAGGATGTTTCCTGTCCTAGATCAAGGACCATACAAGTGGCCCATCAGATGGGCCTACCAAGCAGGATCCAACAAAAACCGCACCAAATGGACAACGGTAATTTTGTGATGGATAGCCAATAAACAGATAGAAAAGAAAACTCAGAGACATTCCCATCCGAACAGTCAAAAGTCTTCCGATCATACAGGATAGTCTGACACACGCACGAGTCTTATCAACGGAATCCTCGGTAGTGTGGTCCACATGATCTCAAGTCTGGCCGGCTTAAAACATGAAATTACTAAAAATTAAAAACCAATTCAAAGTTTCAAACTACCAAAAGCAGAAAGGAGGGAAATTATATTCCAAAATATCAACAACAAAAAACCCTAGTCTCTTCAGATTTCCGTACCTCACAAACGATATCTCAATCACCCACAACATCAATCCGAGCATCGAAAATCAAAAGAAATCGCAATTCATGGATTGAAACCGGGAAGAGAGAGAGAGAGAGAGAGAGAGAGAGAGAGAGAGAGAGAGAGAGAGAAAGAGAGAATGCCTTTCGTAAGGAGAGGGGGATCAGAGCAGCTACTGTGGAATTTCGAGAGAGAACGAAGGCTACGAAGGCGAGAAAGCCGTTGGAGAGTAGAAATGTAAATAGGAGAGTCGAGAATGGTGGATCTGATGGGGATGATTCTTCTTAAACTCCGGTTTGGGCGGAACGACTGTCCTACTGCGCATGTTAGCCCCAACGACAGCATGTAACTGCACTACAGTGGTCGGCTTTTATAAAATCAAAATTAAAAATTAAAAACAGAATGGAGAGTTTCGAAGTTATTTGATACTCCACCCAGAGAGCAGGAAGCACCTGCGGAGTTTCTGCCGCTGATGAGGTTGATGGTGCTTGAGGTTCTGCAGGAGATGGTGTTGTCACAGATGTCCTGCTGCCTCACGCACTGGGCCACTGGAACGATGGAGCAACTGAAACTAGCTCATCAACCCAAACGAACGAGGATTAGCTGTGGCCCCGGATCCAGCCACATGGGTGTGACCCGAACCGTGGGGCCCACCTCGATGTATGCATTGTATATCCCCGCCGTTCATCTGTTTTGGCAGCTCATTTTAAAGTAAGGTACAAATACCAGGTGGACCACAGGATTGAATTCCCACCGTTAAAAACCTTACTTAGGAACACATAAGTTTTGGATTAAGCTGCTCTTTTTTTCTCTCGGCCAGGTCTGTGTGACTTATGATGGAGTGAATGGTAAATAAACATTATGGTGGACCCTATGAAGTTTTTAAAGTGAGTGTTCAATAACCACTGTTTCCTAAGTGTCGCCCACCCGAGATTCTTATCTCTTCATTTTATTTTATTTTTTGAACCACGCCATCTGGAGTCACAGCCAATCCGCATTCAAATCAAACCGAGTGAACAGTGGGACGTGGATTAGCTGCGACCCATATCCAGCTAGGTGGATGGGATCCTGACTGTGGGGCCCACCTCAATGTATGCATTATATATCCAGGCTGTCCATCCATTTCGCCAACTTATTTTAGAGTATGGTCCAAAAAATAAAGTAGATAAAAATCTCAAGCGGACCACACTACACGCGATAGAGGTCATTAAATGCCCACCATTAAAAACCTTCTATGGTCGACCAAAATGTTTATATGCCATCCAATTTTATTAACAAGGTCAAATGAAAGGAAAACACAAATAGCAGCTTGACCCGAGAAGCAATGGTGGGAATTCAATGCTTCATTTTTTAGAACATGCCACAAAACAAGTTGGCAAAAAAGATGGATGGTGTGAATATATGGATACACAATGCAAACATCGAGATGGGCCCCATGATCAGGGGTCCCACCCATCTGGCTGGATCTGTGTCACGGTAATTATGTTCGTTAACCGTGATGTTCATTATTGCTTAAGTATCAAAATCAGATTGGTTGAACAATCCTGACTCTTTACTCGTGGACACTTGTTTATTGAATTTGTACTATTAGATATTTTTCATCTTTAAGTCCACCAATTCGATAGTAATTTTAATTCTTGGCTTATTATACATCTAAACCAGCATGCATAGCTTAGACAATTTAATTTGACTTAACTTCTATTCCAACTATGCAATTTCTAAATAGTTTTTAATTAGTTCTATATCATCCATTACTTTGCCAGAGTATAGAGTTCTTTTTGATACTCTGGCATAGTGTGATGGATGGTACGCGCCACTGAGAAATTAAGTAAAAACCACATACGATTGCCACATATAAGTAATTCAAATTAACTTTTAGAAATTGTGGGTCCCAATTTAGATGTATTATGAATCAAAAGATCAAACTTAAATATTTGATCATTTCATTGGATTGTTGGACATTTATTGGATGATTAAAAATGAAAAAGCCTTATTTTTAAGAAGTATCCGTGAATCAAATATTAAAATTGTTCAACCAATTCGATTTGGGAATTGTAGCTTAAAAGCCGTAGATTCCACGATTTAGTTTTTTTTTATATGCTATAGGACTTCTTTTTTTTTGGCTTTACTATTAGGCATTATGTTTATGTTATTTTAGAGGCCACATGCTAAAAATATTGTTGTGTGTATTTGATTGAGAATGACGATAATATATAGAAGTATTTACATGTGTCCTAGCATGCGCGCAAACTAATGAAATGCCGTTAATACGTACAAATGATAGACGAAATCCTACTTGTTCCTCGATGATATCTTTTGCCCTATATCCTTTGGTAACACATCACATGTTAAAAGTAAAATGGCTCATAGCCATACACATGTTTACATGTGAGACATTATGACGAAGGATATGTAGCCTTCACACGAGTGGCACATGTGGTCAAAGTATCGTGATCAACAAGCTTATAAAAACCCGTCGAGATAAGAAGTCTATCTCAATCAGGATATTATGGCATAAAAAATTTCATTAAGGAAGGTATTGCATGGGTTCTAAAGGTGTATGTATGGGTTATGAAGGAGTTACGCGGATTTTGAAAGAATTGTGCGGGTTATAAAGGAGTTATGTGGGTTATGAGGGAGTTGTGCAGGTTCTAAAGGTATTACATGGGTCATGAAGTTGTTGCGCAATCACACAACAAGGCAGTGTTATGTGGCCACGCAACATGGCTATGCGCGGCCGCACAAATGAAAGTTACGCAACAACGTAATAATTTTAATTCAAGAATGCTTTGTGCGACCATGCAACAATATTGAATTGTGTGAAAATAGAGTTTCACACGTGTAAATGCCTATAAATACCACAGAGTTGAGGAAGAAAGTGAAAGGATAAGTGCAAGAATTGAGCATGTTGCGTGACCGCACAATAGGGCTACCTTACACAATAGTGCAACAGGGTTACCTTGTGCGAGTGCGCAATAGTGGTCCTATACAAATCATTCAACAAAGTCATTGTTGGACGCATAATGAAGATTATGGATTATTAATTAAAGTCTTTTAGCTTGCGTATCAACACGAAGCCAGTGTTTTTAACCCACACAACTCTTCTGTCATTTCGATGGACATTCTATAAGGCCGAAATGCTACCAAAATTACTATTCTTAATTGTCACCTAAAATTATACAGTTAACTATATCCTATTTTAGAAGGGCAATGTAAGGAATGTAATAATAATCTAGATTAATAAAATATTGGATGGCGAGCATTATTTCATTTGATCTTTCCTGGTTATGTTAGAATATATATATATATATATTCAAATCTCCGTAACAAAATAAAACAACATTTTATCCTACATAAAATGATGACGCTACTAGGGATCGAACACAGAATCTCTGGTTGGAATATTTATGCCTGATAATAATATTAGAACAATTAGAAAATGTTCGTCACCAAAAGGTGCCACGAAGGCGCCGAAATGGTGACTCTTGACAGGAAGATTCCTCCATTTATCTCTAAAACAAGTGGCAATTTGAATTAATCAGTATTGCTAATGGTGAGTTGTTTTAATGTTAGGTACCATATATTATGTAATCGTAATTGCTTCTCTTCCTACTAATGTGATTATTTACTTCACGCCAAATGGGTTTGTCGTAGCTTACCTAGGCAAAGATGATATGTCACCAAAGAAGATACTGAAGAAAATAGAGCCAACTACAATATAAAGGGAATAACCACGAGCAATGGCGGGAATGATTTCTGCTTTACATGCGGTGCAAAAAGATGATGAGGAATGGACAAAGTAACATGCGAGATAAGAAAAGCTTGATCTCCTTCCACGAAAATCTTGGTCCTGTTGAGTATGATAAGTGGACCGATCATGCGAAATACCGCAAGGCACAATTCCACCTTAGCTCTACCTTCACTTTACCCGGGAAGGACTGAAATGCCCTTCACCTCACAAGATTTCCCCTTACTGTTGATTATGACGATAAAAACATCCACCATAATTTCACTAAAGAGTTCAAAAGGATAAAGGGAAAGCCAACGTAATGAGCGAACCTTCGGCTTAGATACCCCCAGCAATGGATTCGGTGCAAGCTTCTGCATCAAGAACATCATGATCTGAGTCGGCTAGCTCCCCCAAGATGGCGATGCACTAGTTTTGGGTCGAGCAGCGGCTCATTTTCCTTGATGTCATCAATGACAGTGTATTCATCTTCTCTTTCAGTATCAGGCCAACCAATGAGCAAAAGAACCAACAATCTTTATGGTGGGCACTAATCAAATTAATACGCTTTCACCAAATGGGCGCTTAGCTAAGATGTGAAATTACATGGATTAGGATACCACAACTATGTGCGAAAGCTTGGCAGAGCTAAAAAATGATGACTATATCCTGAAGGGGGTGATTAAGACAAAAAAAATAAAAAAAATAAAAAATTATCCCTTTAAATCTAATTACCTACTTAAGCTAGAATGCAAATTAAACTAAGCATGATAATTAACTCTAAGACTTCCAAGCCATTAGAGGGTTCAATCACATAGACTATAAAAGATGTAACACTTAGCAACTAGCCCATTGCAAGATAGTGTACATGTGTGTAATGACCCGAAAAATTTCGTGCTAAGACCCGAGTACTACCTCTATTTTCCTTAGAAGCTATTTGTGGGTTAATTAGCGCTAAACTCGATTGCTTGTGAAATTAGCATCAATCACTTTAAATTTAATCTGCAGGACTCAAAACTTGTAGAATCGTTAGCGCTATGTTATTCTAAAATCTGGGATTCAACGTTAAATCTAGTTGCTCTTGGAAATTTTTAGAAGCTTTGGATTGGACCTGGACCGCATGTCGAAAGTCTGATAGCGATTATCTTAGACAATTATGGTCACCATGTTGGACTTGACCATTACCTCAAAAATCAAGTCCAAATGATGTCCTAGGTCGATTTGATTGAGTCCGGAGTAAAGAGTGTGAGAATGGTGAGAAATTAAATATGATTTTATGAAATCTGAGTCGTGTCACTTGCGCGACGATTTTAAGCAATCTGACCGTTGGATTCTGACCCAATTTCACCCTCGGATTAGGGAAGATGGCCCAGGCATGTCATAATGCTTATGGACCTGATCGAGTTTCGGTAACCGTTGAATTGAGTGTGGTCCGCCATGGCTGATCTGTAAATTCGATCGGTATGAAAACTCAGCCTGACCTAGATCCATGGTCAGTGAGCTTAAGTCCGACCGCACATGGAGTAAGGACCACCGGAAGTGTTCCTTTGGATCGAGAGAGGCCTGATTTGGTTATAACCTAAGTATACCTTGGCCCTGGGGCTATTTTCATCAATGTTAGGCCTATATATAGACCTTAAAACCCTCACTCTCTTTTCCATACGAATTTCCTAACCCTAGCTAAGAAAGAGAGAGAAAGTGAAAGAGAAGTTGGTGAATCATTTGAGATTCTTTCCTGTTACTCTACATCCTTAAACCATCATTTTTGAATCGTTATCCTGGCGATTCTAAGTTCCTTCTTGGGTAAGTTAATCTAACCTTAATTTGTTTTAGAGCTTAGAATAGTCTATGTGTTGTTGTAGCTCATTTCTATTCTTGCCTTAGGTTATCTTGTCGCCGTTGACGAAGACATATCGTCTGAATCAGTTCGGTGTTCTTTTTCTGGTTTAAGGTGCGGACTATATTCGTATAGGTTATAGTTTTCAAGGCTTTTAATGTCAGATAATGGTTTATTGTTGTTATGGATGAAATTTCACATGCCAAATGCTATGTTTATCTTGCGTTCCTGATATGTATGTGTTATATTGAGATTTGTGTATTCTATGTGTATGTAGGAAGTATCGTATACGTATAAAATACGAACATGTGTTTGTCATGATTATTTGTCGTGTACTTGTGCTAGTTGCATGTGTGTCAACTCCTTGGCAAAAGGAATTGTCCAAATGCGTGTATTCTAACATACGTCACGTATTTGAACTATGTAGTCTAAGTGTTTGTAGAAATGTTTGAATGGGCTAATGTATAACACATTATCCTATTAGCGTGCATTGAGAAGAGATTCTCAACTCTCCTATTTGGTGTGTATGATTTCTTACATTCAATTTACATTCCTTGTTCTTTAAGTTCAATCACTACTTATGTTGAAATCCATGTTAAGTGATATTCTTCAAATGCTCACATACTACATGATTTGAATTATTGTTCCATTATTGTTCTAAATTGTATATATATATCTGTTGTAATGGAATGTGTTTGGGACTATGAGATAGTCCAGAAAATCGGTAATCGGCCTTAAGTTCATAGCTGAGGTTGCTTTCGCCACGAAAGACGTGATTTGATGAACCCGAGTCGTATTAGAGTTGTCGGCAGTGGTTTGGCCACACGAAGTGTTTCCGTACTTTATGTCGTTCAACCCAACGTGCGCTCGTGCTAGTCGAGTTCGTCAAGTAACCCAACTGTCCGATGTATGTTAACCATGTATGGATGTTATTGCTTGAATCTAGGGTACCAAACTTACCGATGAAATCCCGTTAACCGTTGTACCTTGATCCGCTAAGACTCATGAGCCGGACATGGTGGTATGGGACACCGTGGTCGAGCTGTCAGCCTACGCTGGGGTGACGAGCCTCCCCGTAGTGACCAGTGAGCACACCAAACTCGTGAGCCGATTATGGTGGTATGTGACACTATATTCGTGCTGTCGGCCTACATTGATTGGTGACGAGCCCTTTGTAGTAACCTCGAGCATATCTGGATACTACATTAGGGCGACGAGCCTTAGAGTAGTAACGAAGGTATGATAGGCCTGCATTGATTGGTGACGAGCCCTTTGCAGCGACCTAAAACCATATGATCGTATGAGATGCCTAGGACTGATGACCCTAGAATGGATCACTGTGTGGAAATTGATATGAGGAAGGTACCTTAGCTTCCCAATCCTGCTGTATGAAAAGGACTAATAACAACTTGTAATCATATTCATGCACCGCATTTGCATGTGCGTGGTAGTCGTGGGCACTGTGGGAGGATGTCATGCATAACGTGAGATGAAGATGCAAAGGGAGTAAGGTGAGGGCATGCATCATTCTACATACATCCTTGCACTAACAAGAGTAATTAGGACATGTTTGATTGTTCTGCTTTATCATTACCGCTTGACTGAATTGATAACATGTTAACTTTTGCGATATTGTTCCATTGAGTTGATCACTCATTCCCACGTTCTGGGACGGTGTTTAAACACCAACCAGACTCTATCTTAGATGCAGATATTGATGCGACCCCTGAGGTAGAGCAGAAGTTTGAGTATGATGAGGCCGCATTTTCTTTTATACAGTTCTCAGGCAGGTTCTTGTGAGCCATGTGTGTGAGAATTTTGGGTTTTCTTTTGGAATAAATAATGTCATTTGATGCTTGTATTTTTGATAGCAACACTTGTAAGTATGACCTGACATGTATATGTATTTCAGGGACTTGCACATGTACACTTATGTTTCTTTAAGTCTTCCGCTTGCGTCCTTCACTTATCCCTGAATTATGTTTGCAGTTTGGCTTAATCTATTCCATGTTTTATGTACTCATACAGACAACATACATCCATCATTAAATATGTTGCATAAGTGATGTTTTGAAACTCGGGAGCTGAGTTATGCTCAACCCCCGAATTTCAGGGCGTTACAATGTGTGTGTGAGATATACTAACAATCAATTCCTAGCATTCACCCGATCATGCATACATATAATTAAATATTTATCACAAAAGCATAATTAAATAAGTTCTCAAATGACAATATCAAACACAAGCATGTATAATGGTTCGTTTTGCATACTCCACTCATGGCAAATGCACTTTCCCATGAGTGTATTGCATTTCACTATCGAAGGTTTTTAATTAGGTTTACCTCTAACCTTTATAACGCTGCACGTACAAGGACCCTAATGTACACTCCCGCCGAAAGCCCCCGTAAGAGACTTTAGTTGGTTTTCTACAAGCTAACTATAATGCCTTGAAAATCGGGGGTCGAGTAGAAACCCAACTCTCAAGTTCTAACACATCACTTATGCAACATATTTAATGATGGCTGTATGTTGTCTATATTAGTACATAAAACATGAGTGAGATTAAGCCAAAACAGCAAAACATAATCTAGGGACAATTGTAGTACGCAAGCAGAAGACTAAAATAAATATTTATTACTTTATAAATCAGTATAGGTCCCCAAAGTATGTATGCATTGCCAGGTCAATAATTACAAGTATTGTTTCAAAATACTATTTTTTTTTAAAAAAATGTGATAGCACAAGTATGACCCTGAAGCCCCGTCGATCAGAGCGGTCTATATAAACCCGCCTGAATACTGCATATATAAGAAAGCATCCTCATCGTCTGCGAAGTCCGTCTCTGCCTCATCAGTCGGGTCTCCATCTATAACTAAGACAGAGTCTAGTTGGTGTTTAAAGCACTGTCCTGTAACGTGGGAGTGAGTGATCAACTTAGTGGAACAATAAAGTAAAGGTTAACATGTTCTTAATTCAGTCAAGCAGTAATGATAAAACAATACAATCAAACATCCCTAAGTACTCTTATTAATGCAAGAATGGTATTTATAAATGATGCATGCCCTCGCCTGCACTCCCTCTGCGATCTTCATCTAACGGTCATGCATGTCAGTCACTTCCTTGTGCTCTCTACTCAACATCAAACGGCACATGCAGTGCGGTGCATGAGCGTGATTACCAATTTCTTATTAGTCCTTTTCATATAGTAGGATTGGGAAGCCAAGGTACCTCCCTTATATCAATTCCCAAACGATGATCCATTCTAGGGTCGTCAATCCTAGTAAATCTCATACGATGTTACGGTTCTAGGTCGCTATAAAGGGCTCGTCACTTTATCAGTGTAGGCTTAGTTTGTACTCTTGTTGCTACGGAAAGGCTCGTCGCCTCTATGCAGTCTTAGTATACGCTCAAGGTCACTACAAAGGGCTCGTCACCTTATCAGTGTAGGCCGATAGCTCGAATACAGTGTCTCATACCACCATATTTGGCTCACGAGGCTATGTTGCTCACTAGACACTGCGGGGAGGCTCGTCACCCCAGCGTAGGCCGACAGCTCGACCACAGTGTCCCATACCACCATGCCCGGCTCATGAGTCTTAGCGGATCAAGGTACCAAGGTTAAAGGGCTTTTCACTGATGAGTTTGGTACCTTAGATTCAAGCAGTAGCGTCCATACATGGTGAACATATATCGGGTCAATCGGGTTACTTGATGTGCTCGACCGGTACGAACGCACATCGAATTAACCGACATGAAGTGCACGAGCACTCCGTGTGGCCTAACCACTGTCGACAACTGAAGTACGGCTCGGACCCATCGAACACGTCTTGTGGGGTGAAAACAACCTCAGCCACCCAATCAGGGTCTGTTACCAATTGCCTGGACTATATCGTAGTCCCAAACATATCCAATTCCAACAAGTATTCGCATGAAATAGTCAAAGCAGTAATAAACACATAATTCCAATCCTACAACCATTTGAGCATGTTATGAAGTACAACATACACAGGATTTCACACATGCGCATTTCATAAGTAAAACAGACAATATAATATAAGTTGCATAAAGGAAATCATACACATAGTCAAGGTAGTTGAGAATCTTATCTCAACACTCATATAAAGTACCTGATGCCAAGTACTTGCTCATTCAGACATTTTTACGAACACTTACGCTACACCTTTTTAACATACACAATGTATGTTGGCCATAACATATACTGGGGTAAATCCTTTCGCCAAGGAGTTGTTACCCATACAACTAGTATAAACACACGACAATTAATCATGGCAAACACACTTTCAAATTCCATACGTATACGATCCTATCTACAAATACATGGAATACACTAAACTCTATATAGTTCATGTATATCTAAAACGCGGAACAAACATCGCATTTGGCATGTGAAATAACACCCACATCAGTAATAAACCATTAACCGACATTGAAAGCCTTGAAAACTATAACCTATACGTTTATAGTCCGTACCTTATGCCGGTAAACGTATAACGGATTCATTTTAGACACTTAGCCTTTGTCAACGGCGGATTGGTAATCTACAGTATGAAATAGGTTAGCTATTCCATTACTTACAATGTTTAAAACCCTATAATAGGTTAGGGTTAGGTTTTCTTACCTAAGAACAGAATTAGAATCGCCCGTATAGCGATACAGATAGGGTGGCTAAGTGCATGGAGCAACGGGATCAAATCCCAGGATGAATCTCCAACTCTCACTCTCACTTTCTCTCTTTTTCCTTTCCTTTTCCTTTTCTCTCTTCCTTAGGGTTTAAAAATTCGTATGAAATATTAGAGAGAGGGTTTAAGGCCCTTATATAGGCTCAGGTCTGATGGAAATGGCCCCAGGGCCAAAGTATACTTACGTTATATCCAAAGGGCGTTTGTTTCAGCCCAACGGAGCACTTCTGGTGGCCCCTTTTCTGCGTACGGTCGGACTTAAGCTCCCTGACATTGGATCTAGGTCAGGCTGAGTTTTCGCTCCAATCAGGTTTACAGATCGACCGTGGCGGACCAGTTTCAGTTCAACGGTCACGGTCACTCGATCAGGGCCACAAGTACATTGCCATGTATGGGACATTTCCCCTGATCCAAGGGTGTATTTGGGTCAGATTCTGACAGTCTGAATCCTTATATTCGGCCCGCCAGTGACACGACTCAGATTACTTAAATTCGGATTTTATTTCTAAAGATATTCACGTTTCTCACACACTTTGCTCCAGGCTTAAGTTGTGTATTTCTAGACACAATTAGGACTTGATTTCTGAGGGGGTTGTTAAGTCCAGTAATGCGGTCATAGCCGTATGGTTTCGGGGTACTCGGACTTTCGACGTGCGGTCCAGGTCCGATACGGAGTTTCAGTGTGCTCCCGAGAGCAAACGGGATTAAGGATAGATTCTAGATTTCAGGGTAATGTAGCGTCAATAATACTGCACAGTTTGGGTCTTGCAGATCATATTTAAAGTGATTAGTGCTAATTTCACAAGTACTCTAGTTTAACACTTGCTAATACTAGCCTAATTTCTAAAGGATTTGGTCCTGGGTGATTTCTGCCTGAGGTGGTACTCAGGTCCTTGTACGAATTTTTTCGAGACGTTACACTAACCAACAACCTCAGTCCTAATATAAGGACCTACGTTTACTCCTGCCGGAGGCTCCCTTTGAGACTAACATGTACACACGCGTGTCCGATGGCCTACATAAGGACTTTGATTTAGGTCTTATACAAGAGCCAATGTTTTACATAAGAACCTAGTTGAGTTTGACAATTCAAACTCTTACACTCAATCCTACATAAGAAAAGAGTGTATACGAACTCTTATACGTGACAATTTACTTGTCGAATTGAGCCCCTTTTGCAGCGCCTTCTTGGGTTAATTGATCAATGTTCTTACGTGCATCAATTAGCTCCCATTTTTTCCCCCGATCATGATGCCAATACTTTGCCAAGGCTTTAGCTCCAAGATCAAATACCTTGTATGTGTTTCTCTGATGCGGTGACCAAGGTGATGGGAGGTTGGATAGAATCTTCTACAACTAATAGGAAGTTGTAAAGCTTAGGAGATTCTACTTGATGGGTCTTCTAGAGGATTTAGACAATGATATGACTATAGATTTTAAGTCTAATCTCTAAAAAATGGTGGAGTTCAAGTACATCTTCAAGGTAGAGGTTGGAATCCCCATTAGAGTGTTGATCTCAAGAAAGATGACTTAGAACTCATTGTATTAGATGGTTAGGATGAGGGATATGATTATAAAATCACCTAAGTTTCTATTGGATTAAAAGTCCTTCAGATTGCCTAAAGATCGGATATTCTATATAAAGGAATCGAGTTCCAATTGTCATAAAATGGGCATAAACGACTAACCTTTGACTAGTCAACCCAAGGCTTCAATTGGTCAAAAGGTCCTTCGACCCATCGAACTGAGGTTCCGACCTGTCAAAATTTTTAGTGCACATGGTATTTTTCGTTGTCTAGTTTTTGCTACTTTCGATCTATCGATCATCATTTTCGACCGATCGAAGTTGACCTTTGACCTGTAGACCAGAGGCTTCGACCTGAAGAAATATTATGTGGCACATGATTTTTTTTACTGTCCAGTTTTTATCACTTTCGACCTAACAACTCTCACTTTTGACTTGTCGAACTTGACTTTCAACCTATCAAAATGATCCATTTATGGATTAAAAATTTTCAGTATCATTTGTTTTCTTTCTGTCCTAAATTTGACCTTTTCAACCTCTAAAGCCAATTTTAGGATAATCGATTTAGACTCTTATGCCTAAGGGATGATCAACAAAGCTTACTAATAGGGTTATGGATTAGCTAGAGGTTAAAAATTATTATTTTGGATCAAGTGTTAGGGTCACCAATGTAAGACCCGTAGCCCAATTAATCGACCGTACGCTTCAATTTCGGCATCAACATGTCCTAGGCGGACTGGATAGGTGAGTTTTTATCGTGACCTTATTTTAGTACTGCAATGACCTGAGACTTGTACATAGCGACCACGCGGGCACTGTGTGACACCCCGGTTTTCATAACTTGAGTATACTACTCGTTTTTCAAAAATCTGAGTATTGACCTTTAAAGATAGCCCAATTTCACGTATATTTTTTTCTTTCTTTTTAGAATTAGTAGTTCAACAGAAGAGAAACAAATCAAGCATAAAGGAAAGTTTATATACACATTCAAAACATACGAGCAACTACCCATAAGGCTTATACAAACCAATATATCAATACTAATATATATATGAAATAAATAATTTTTCATATAAAGAGAATAAAATGCAGTCATGCTTGAACTGCAAGATCACACAACTTCTCTTGGGGCAAATACAGCCACACATTCTTGACATATATACCATGCTCCTCATCAATCTGAACATGAGTATTGTTTAAACCACATGTATGGTTATATATTCAAAGAATGAGTGACCAGATAAGTGTGAATTCTCTTCAAGATTACACACCACTGCATTAGTTAAGTATAGTTTAAATAAGCAGAAATAGCAGTTCACATTGTACAAAACATTCGAGAAATCTTATTTAAATGTATCAATGCATACAGATGCTCACAGACCTAGGGATGTACATCCAGTTGGCAAAAAGTCATCCAAGGAGGACTAGCCACCCAAAAAAGACCATGAAACGATGACACCCATGGTGAACTAATCTCCCGGAAAAGTATTCTAAGATATGCCCAAGGAGAACTAGACACCCAAAAAATTCCATGCAAAAAGGACAACCCATCGTTGGTCGAATTTATGGAACAATAACTTAGGATCACCAGATAAAGTACTCTATGGTACAACTCATTGTGACCCAAGATGCCCCATGTCTTACATCGGCCACCCGGTAAAGTCCACACACCATGAATGCATGATTAGCCCAATTGTTATTATTCAAATTACATGTAGCCAATTTAAGAAAGCTCAAAGGTTACTATGGGAGGCTTGTCACTCAGTATAGGTGGAAAACTCGGACATAGTGTCCCATATCACCATCCCCGACTCATGAGACTCCAACACTAGGATATTTAATGGTAACATCCTCAACTAGTGTCCAATCGTAGTTCAACAAGTGAAACTTATCCATCAAAGCCACATAGGGCGATATTCCATCAAAGCCACATGGGTAAATATTCAATCAAAGCCACAAAGAGCAAACATTCAATAAAGCCACATAGACAAAAGTTCATTCAAGGATGCGATAAAAGGAATTATCTCCAAAAAGCCACATAAGCATAAATCAATCTAGGAGATGATAAGTTCATGGAAAAAATTCCATTTAATCCAATATACAAAATGGCCACCAGTTCGAGGGTCCATTGTAATCCCAATCAATCAAGTTAAATCCCAATTCTGGATATAATATGTAAGTAGAATTTTTCCACCAATCAATGTGGCAATTCAAGATTCATAAACAATCCACAAGTAGTAGAAGATATTCATGTGTGGCATAAAAGTGTTTATACAAGATAAATGTTGAGCATATGATTTGAGGATAAATTCCAATAATTAACACAAGTAAACATGAAATAAGACTATCAATTATTAGTTCAAATTAAAAGAAAAACTATCACTTAAGCTAACATGAAAGCGAGAATCGCCTATAATGTCGTTAGGCAGTGCATGCGCCCTTATAAACAAATACTTAAGCTTGCACGATTGGTAGGTTGGGTGGAACTTGATGTCGATATGATCCTGTCTTAAGAGACTCAATTGGTTGGTCCACACATGATCATAATCCGATAGTTCGATCAACTCTCTAAAATTAACAGACTCAATGAAACTCATTGAGTCAACTCGGTGAAGAAACTCAAACTCCATATGCTAATGTTACTTGACTAAACTTGTTTGAACTTGGCTGAACTCAGTTGAACTTGAACCGAGTCAACCAAGTAGTCTCCAAATTGATATTGACTCGATGATTCAACGAGTCAATCGACTTAACGATGACTTCTTCTTCTTCTCTCTTTCTTCCTTTCTTCTTCTTTATTCTCTCTTTTTCTTCTCCCTCAACCCACCTCTAGTAGGGACAATGAAACCCAAAGAACTCGATTGAACTCGCCACAATTTAGCGAGCCAATGACTTTTCTCGATTTTGGACTAAGTCAACTCAATAACTTGACTCTCTACTTACTCTTCTTCTTCTTCTTCTCCTTCTTCTCCGTTGCTCTCTTTCTCTATAGATAGACCAATAAAGAAATCCGGATCTAACCGGATTCTAATACAATGCGACTCAGTGAGTCAACTCGGCCCTGAGTTGACTAGACTAATGGCTCTCTCTCTCTCTCTCTCACTCTTCCTCTCTTCTTCTTCTTCTTCCTTTCTGTTTAGCAAGGCTTTTAAACCAAACTCGACCCGGCTCAATCTCAACGAGTTAAATCCTCTTGACTCGGCAACAACTAGAACCAGCGAGTCACGAACTCGACTCAATGGTAGTCGAACTCAGCTGCGGGTAAGAGGTGATGACTAAATGCAGCTAGACTCGGCACCCCCCAAACTCAATAGACTCGGACCAAATTACTTGAACAAGTTTCAACTCGAACTCGGCCTTAGTGCGAGACTCAGTCCAGACCCAGCAGACTCGAATCAATCACCTAAAATAATGCTCTCTCTCATCTTCTTCTTCCTTCTTTCTATCTTCTTCTCAGCCTTCCCTCTTTCTTCTCTCTCTCAGTTAGGAAGACCATGAGATGCTAGACTCGCCCTAAACTCACAGCGACTCAAATTGAGTTGACTCGACTTATTGTGGCACCAGAAATGGTGCACGCTCCTTCTTTCTGATTTTCTTTCCATTTTTGCAAAGGGCTGCCCTAAAAGGTAGCATTTTATAGGTCATTCTAATCCAATTATAGAGGGTTCGACGCAACTAATTGTTGGATTAGTTAAGCTCAATGATAACCCCACAATTTCATCACAATCACCATCAGTTACATGATTCTCCCATTGCATGGCTCAAATCTAACATCGTAGATGAATTTCTAACACTATGGCCCATCAAATGGACGACCCTGATTAGGAAATGGGGATGAACACAAGATGGTGTGATTTTTAGCCATGCGGAGAAGATGATGCAACCATTAATGGTGGATCATCAACAAATGGTTATTCTTTTGATCTACTTTGCATGGATGGTGTGGCTTTAACCAGAGAACACTTTGGGACTCACCTTTCGTAGAGGTTTATACAAAAGTTTGGTGGGTTTTGAGATATTTTGGCATGGATGATTTTCTCGCAACAAGGAGATCTTGTGCAAGATCCCCCTATTGATGCGAATTTAGCCGCTGGTTGCCCTAAGTTTAAGGTCTAGGATGCCCTTGAAAGGTTTCTAGAAGAGAGGGAGCAATCGTGATTGTGCCACATCACTGTAACGAGAAGATTCCTCTGGTGAACTCTCTCCCGCAATGCGGAGATCTTAGCATAGCTTGGGCTTAAGAGGCCGAGATTGCCCCACATTGGAGGGTAAAGATGAGTGGAAGCAGGCTGCCTCAGATTGCAAGGTTGATGGTTAAACAGTCATGATTTTTGTTTTTGAAGCGAGCTGCACGCACCATCGATTGCACAATAATTCATGTGCATGCATACACGCGTAAACGTGTAAAGATTTGTGGGGTTTGGTCAAAATCCACCCCCCTTTAAGATGAATGGTTTGGATCATCCAAACACGACCGAAGAGTGGGCCATTATTCAAGTAGAACGGAACCGTCTGTTTAAATTGGGTTCGCAGTGGGAAAGGAGGAAGAGGAAATTCCTCTTCGGACACGGGTCTTCAGGTCAAACTCAGTTTGACCGAGCTCTTTAGTCGCGAGTGCACACTCATTTGTGTACACATGGGCCTAATGTGGGGTACATTGCGATGCTCTATGACATCCACTCTGTCCATCGGATACTATGGGTCCAATCAGGACCCCTAGCTAACAATCAGGTAGATCCAAAGCGCAAGTGGGTCACATCAAGTGAAACATGGTCTTTAAGTGTTAATTTTTGTCGATCTGATGGTCCAATTTCTCCTAAGGTTTATCAACACTAATCCAACGGGTTCTAGGGTTCACTAGATTAATCTAATTATACTTTAACGATTGTTATGATCGTTAAATGATATTTGTTTATGAATGAGCCACAAAAAGGGTTTTAAGATTTTATACATTGACCCTGAATAATCCAATGATCAGATTGATTCACTGTCAATAATCAATGGTCTAAAAGTTTGATTTCACAAGTTAACGATTGGATCTTGTTAAACCTATAAGTCAAAGGTTTTATAAGGCTCCTTGGGGTCTCTAGGGCTATTAAAGTGAAGATTTACGGTCCATCTCACCACTCCGACGGCTGGATAGCTCAATTTATGGTTGAAGAGTACACATGATTTAAGTTAAAGTGTAGGTGAACAGGTAACTAGACTCATTTAAGAGTTTTTCCCACTGTAAATCTCACCTTTTACTCACTGGCTTTTCTGAGCCATCCAAATTTTACCTTCTCAAATAAAACCAATGCCTTTTCTTGGGTGATAATACCCCTACAATACAAACCCAATTTTTGAAATCTTCTCTCCTTCCATCTTTATAATAGAATACCCCACCATGAAAAACTTATTTTCTAGAATCCTCTCTCCTCTTCACACCAGAATACCCTACTACCGAAAACCCATTTTGTAGAATATTCTCTCATCTTCAAACTGCAATACCTTCCTACCTAAAACCTAATTTTTTAAAATCTTCTCTCTTCTTCATATAAGAATACCATTCTACCAAATTGTTACTTCTTTTTCTGCATTTTATTTTATCAACAAAGGACAAAAATGGTGCTTCCATCGTAGAAACGACGCACTTTAGGTATATTTGAACAAATTGCCCTAAACCCTAAACTGAAAAAAATTTGCACTTGCGATGCTCAATCAATTTCAAGAAGTACTCATTCAATTTCATGTGAAGCTTGGTCAATTTCATGTGAGGCTCGGTCAATTTCATGTGAAGCTCGATCAATTTTCATGTTACATCGAACCTAAATGTAACATAAGACTACTTACCTTCTCTTTGGCATCTCTTGCATTTACAAGTATTACTCAATTGCTTTGGTATGCATTGGATCCCCTCTTTCAAGGTCACCTTCCTTGCCTCTTTGAAATTCCATAGCTCTGGTACGACATATCGTCCACTGGAATTTTATTCATTCATATCCATGTAAGCTCTAGTTGTATACTTGAAAACTTTAACGCCTCATGTAACACCCCGTACTTTTCAGTACTCAAGTGTTACCATGCAACCTAATTTGGTATAATACAAACCTAGGTTAAGCAAATGTTCACGTTCATTCTAGCCTAAATCCAACCAGTAAGAGGATCTTCATTTGTAGATCGAGCCATCTAGCCCTCTAAGCATAGGACCAGTGGTTAGATCTCTACTTATAGGGTCTTTAGGGCACGTAAAACTAGTGAGGAGAGTGTTTGAAACACTTGTGTTTTTGGATCTTAGAATTTGACTGTTGTAATTATAGATTAATTACAGGATTCGAGGTAGATCATTCGATTTAGGCCTCACATCATGTAATGATGGATCTGATCGTTAAAACTAGTCATTAAATCCATCTAAGTTACTCTTAGACAGTCGATGAACTGTTCTGAGATAATTCATCCGTTCAAACCCATGATCGTCCATTCAATTGAAAAGTCTAGACCATTAATTGTAGAAATAACTGTTGGATTTGCCCTAAATCGGGTTACAAACTAGTGGGCATGTTGGTGATTAGATCTAGAATAATCTGACCATCAGGTGATCAGGAATCACAATATGAACCCAAGAATAAATGTTACATGGCCCATCTGTACAAGATAACATCAATTTAAAATAGAGAGAGTGGCCTTGGGTGGCCCACAAGTTAGATGAGTGGCGTGGATTTCATGATTGGACCATATAACATCGCCAGGTCAATAAAGATCCACAATTAAAGTCTGAGATTTTAAAACTATGGCCCACTTAAACCTTGGATCAGTCTGATCACTGGTCCGACGTCCCAAATGAGACCTCCAAAGAGAATGGACGATGTGGATTTCATCAAAACGGTATGTGGACCCCACAATACACAAGAGGTGTAGCTTGGTGCATGTGCACCATTAGTGCATTGGACTAAGGACTCAGTCAAGACAGGTTTGACCCGACGTTTAGAAGAGGAAACTCCTTCCTCTCCTTTCGTTCACTGCCAGAAAAACGAGCAACGACCGTTTGATTGATCCGTGGGCCACCATGATCACCCAACCAGGGGATCCTAGTGGGGATGTGGGTCCTAAGTAAAACCCACCTAACTCTGTACTTTGGAGCATGTGTGCATGCACACGATTCTAGGTGCAAACAAGTCCTACAAGCACATGTTTCCAAAAATGAAAACTGTTGCACCGCCAGCTTGGCAATCCGTGTGCGTGGAAATCCCTTGATCTCGTCCCTTCATTTGTAAGCAATCCCAACCATCCGTTCCTACTTATTCCTCTCACTAATAAACCTTAGAGATGTGTATTCAAGCGCATCTCCAACCCTTGCAAAGAGACTCGAGAAACCAACCATTCCCTTCTTCCATCAAAACCACCGGCTTAATCTCCTCCAAGCCTTGAAGATACTCGTCTGTAAGCTCTCAAGGGTCCTCACAGACTTCCTGCAAGAGTTAGATTGGAGGGAAATGCAGTGATGGTGAAAATGCCATTAACAGCCACCATCTTCTTCACCGCCGTGACAACCCGTGTCGAGTCGTTGCAGCACGTTATCTGAGCTGAGACCGAGTCCAGAGCTCCATGAAGCTCTAAAGGGAGAAGAAAGAAATAAAAAAAGAAGAAGAGTGAGAGAGAGAGAGGGAGGTTCACTCGGTTAGGAAATCGAGTTAGGGAGCCGACTCGTCACTGCCTCGCTGGTGCGAACCGCTAGTCGAGCTTGGTCCAGCAATCTCATTGGACATGCTGGAAGTAATGGGAGACGCTGATGATATCTCTGTAGATCTTTGGGCTTTTCATTTTCTTTTCTCGATCCAACGGTTAGGATCTAATAGAAAAGATTTAAAGAATTCAGAATAAGAGCATTTTTCTCGAACGAGAAGAAGAGTCTGTATCGGTTAGTCCCTAACGTATTCGTTATTCTTGATGCTTTAATGGTTTGGATCTGATGATCTTACCGGGTACGAGCAATTTGAGTCAGAAGCATTGATTTTTCATGCCTTAAACTTGTGAGTTCGTCTTTAATGGCCTGGCTTTGGTGAATCCGACCAACATCCATTAGGATAGAGTTGAAGCTGGGCTAGGACAGTCCAGCCCAGCCTAATTTGGGCCATGTACTGGGCTAAAATTAGCCTTGGAACTGGGCCGAAATCAGCCTTAGAACTGGGTTAAAATCAGCCCAAGTCTAGGCCAAAAAAATAAATCAGCCCAGCCACACAGCAGGCATGTGCTAAGCCCAGCCGCACAGTGGGCCTATGCTAAGCCAGCCACACAGTGGGCCTGGACTAAGCCCAGCCTCAGTTTGGGCCCAATTTACATAGGTTTGAGCCCAGTTTCATGGGTTGGGTAAATCCCATTAAGCCCACCTAGTTGTGGTAACCAAGAAACATGGAGGCACGAGCCTTGTTATCCCTGTATGGAAAAAAAAGGATTGGATCGGGCCTGGGTAGCTAGGAGTCGTCAAATCATCTGTTAAACTTCGGTTAGTAACCTCTTATTGGGAATGCCCCCATGTGTGTAATCAGGTGACGTTGAATCTTTGGTTGATCACTGAAAGAAAGAACTACGTAAGGGGATCCAACTTGGAAGGTGATGATTTCTTCCCCTTGAGCTTTCTATTTTCCCATTAGCTTAAGTGATATTTTTTATTTTAATTTCGATTTATATTTGATATCTTCATCTTATAATCACATGTGTTTAATGTTGGGATTGAATTGTTAGATTACATGCTTAATATTTGTCTTGCATATTTTCTTGTGCTTATGGATTACTTGTGGATTGCTTATGGAACTTAAACTGGTACATCAATGAGAAACCTCTACTTATAAATATACACCTATACTTGGGATGTAACTCAACTGGTTGTGATTGTAATGGACCTTCAACTTAGTAGTTGTTGAATGGTAGTTCAAATTGAATATTGATGTGGGCTTGCCATCTAGGGGTTGCTGTGTCTAAGTAGTTTTTAAGGATGGTCTTTTATCGCATAGTTTTTTATACTTGCCCCATGTGGCTTAGTTTTAATATTCGCCCTATGTGACTTTATTTTGGTACTTTCTCTATATAGGTTCAACGTTTTATTTTTGTGCAACCATGTGATGGCAAGACCCATATAGTTTCCATTAAACATCCTAAGATGGAAAAACCTCATGACCTGAGGATGGTGGTCATGGGACTATGCCCGAGTTGTCGGCCTACGTTGGGCGATGAGCCCCCCGCAGTGACCTTTGAGTTTATTTAAATTGGCTAGTTGTAATTAGAATAATAATGGTTTGACTAATCATACACTCATAGTATATTGGTTATGACGGGTGGCTAATTCTGGATGTTGTAGCACGTGCCCTTAGGCTTAGTGGGGTATCGTTTCGCTAGCTCCTAGACCATTGATTATTGACCTACGTATGTGATATGTATAATGACTTGGTCACTATGCTGTACGAGATATGCTATGTTGGTGACCAATCTTATGCATGGGTGGCGAGCCCAAGTTCAACTGGATGAGCATCCCCAGGTCGACGTGCATTCACACATCCATGCATTGAAATGACTGCATCATGTACTATTTTAAATACCTTGTTGTTTTTAACTATGCTTACCTAATGCAGCGGTGTGTAATCTTGTGGGGAATTCACATTGAGCTAACCACTCATTCATCGAATATATAATCGTAGAAGTAGCACAAGTGAACCCAGTTGATATTCATGTTCATATTAATGAGGAGCAGGGTGCAATTGTTAAGGATGTATGATTGTATTGTTAAGAGTTGCTACGTGATTTTACGGCTCAAGATTTGTTATAACATATTTTGTTTCACATGCGATGTTATCTCATTTTGTAATTGTAATTATTGGGACATTGGTTTGTATAAATCATTATGGGCCCATAAAATTTTAATGTAAGTGCAAATTTTTCTTTATGTTGATTTGTCCATCTTTCGCTATGTTGCCAACTTTGAAATAAAAAAATAATAATAATAATATACGTGAATTTTGCTCTCTAAAGGTTAACACTCGGGTTTTTGGGAAATGAGTCATATACTCGGGTTTTGAAAACACGGGGTGTTACACCCCCACTTATTCTTTAGTTCCTTTATATTTACATCATCCTCATTATTATTTCAGTGTTCTCGGTCATCTATTATTCAACTGAGTTGTATCTTATGTTATACTTCTATTGTTTAACGATTCTTTAAGAATATGTCCTTGTGTTTGTTTTCAAATAATGGCTACGAGAATCATCATATGCTCTTATGGTGAAGAGTTAGTATGTGAAAGCAATCGATACACGTACAATGGTGGAAAGTCGAAAAGTATTACTGTTAGTGTTGAGACTATATATGAGGAGCTTGTATTTAAAACGTGCATGATTGTTAAGAGTACACCAACGAATTATGATATTAGGATGAAAGTATTGTACCCTTGCTCAAACTAATCAATTCCTCCAACTGAAATTGAAGACGACGAAGATGTGAGAGTGTTCTTGGCAGCACAGTTGGAGCATTTAGATAAATTCATCCCTTTAATCATTGATATAGCGCAACGCATTAATGAGACAATACACGAAAACCCTGTGGGTGAGGAACATGGCGTGAAATTTGAATATATGGCATCACCTTTACAAGTGGGACTAAATAACACTCCACTGCTTAAGCCGCTACAAACATCAAACTTTGTGACTAGTCAAGTGAGTTGGGTAGGTGACCTTAACCTTAAATATGAATACATGACACCACATTTATCTACAACAGTATATTTACCTTCATCATCCACCACCAAATCTGTACGTGTAAGCAACATTCTGTTGCCCGAGCTTGCTGGAACATCAAACTTCATCATCGGTCAAGTTAATGTGCCTTTCGAAGTTGCTGCATTCACCAATGCAGATCTGCATGGATATTCGGATTCATTGGACGAGCCGATTGATATAACTATTGGCCAAACGTTTAAGGATAAGAGCTGGTGCCAGTATGTTTTGAGCTAATTTGCAATTTGTAAAAAGACAAGATTTCTTTTTACTGACCATGACAAGAGCCAATGAAAAATATCGTCCAAATTTAGGAAGCATTGTGTGAGAATTAAACCCCCACGAAAGACGAGGTTAGCTAGAAGACCAAAAAGGGAAGAATTCTTTCATGTGGAGAGGAACGAAAAACAATAAAGTGTGTAATATGCAAACAAACAGGGCATAATCATTGAAGGTGCAAGTTTCCAATACCTGAGTAATAATGTAATTTCTAATTTATTTTGTGTTTGAATGATTTACGTTGTAATGTATTTTAAGTTTTGATGTAATATGCTGAATGACTTAATTCGAAAATGTCTGTATATTTTGTTTAAATTGTGGAGTTACTACTACAATTGAGACTTTGAAAGATTGAATGGGAATACTGACGTTAAAGATTGAATTCTCTCTTTCGATAAGCCGTGCATGCCAATTTATTGGTCAATTTCATCATATTAACGGTCATTTACAATGAGGCGCCAACTCTACCCTAGGGTTGTTGTTGACCATTTACTCATACCGAGCAACTTGTTCATTTGCAATGAGGCGCTGACTCTACCCTAGGGTTGTTGTTGACCATTCACTCATACCGGGCAACTTGTTCATCTCATTTGTATACAATCTAATCTTCATCCCATCAAACTGCTCATTTATAATAATTAGCATGAGTTACTGCAAAAATGCAAATATCGGTGATGCGATGACTCAAGCCGAGGGTTTTTGCTGACCATTCACTCATATCGAGCAACTTGTTCATTTACAGTAATGCACCGACTCTACCCTAGGGTTGCTTCTAACCATTCACTCATATTGAGCAACTTGTTATCTTATCTGCATACAATCTAATCTTTATCCCATAAAACTGCTCATCTATAATTTAATTAGCATGAGTTATTGCAAAAGTGCAAATATTAGTGATGCGCCAACTCAACCCTAGGGTTGCTGCTGACCATTCATTCATATCAAGCAACTTGTTCATTTGCAATAATGCGCCGAATCTACCCTATGGTTGCTCCTAACCATTCACTCATATTGATCAACTTGTTCATCTGATCTGCATACAATCTAATCTTTATCTCATAAAACTGCTCATCTATAATTTACTTAGCATGATTTATTGCAAAAGTGCAAATATCAGTGATGCGCCAACTCAACCCTAGGGTTGCTGCTGACCATTCTCTCATACCGAGCAACTTGTTCATTTGCAGTGGTGCACCGACTCTACCTTAGGGTTGCTCCTGACCATTCACTAATACTAAGAAAATTGTTCATGTCATTTGTATACAATCTAATTTTCGTCGCATAAAATTGCTCATTTATAATTTTATTAGCATGAGTTATTGCAAAAGTGCAAATATCCGTCTTAATCTCATAATTCACTATCTAGTAGAGTACCATCGATGGGAGGAAAACATCCTCCTCTCGCCCTATTTGGTAGAGAAGCTCTATTATGTAGGTCAAGAGTTCAGTCATGTTTCTACCCCTCAGGTACACATTGAATGTGAAGATATGGTGAAGAATCCTATAATCCGCTGTCATTTTAAAAGCCAATAGGCTTCCATTCGGCCTTTAATCGACTAGCCTCCCGCACAAGTATCGTGTCCGCTGTTGTCGATTCTGGAAAACTTTCATATTTTCTTCATTTATCTGCACCGTACCTCGCGGTATTTCGAGCACCTCCGAGAGTATATCAACGTTGACATAGATGACGCATGTGCCCAAAAAAATGTCAATCAATTTCATGTACTGTTTGATCAATTTTATCAAGTGTTCAGTCAATTTCATGAAGAATTCAGTCAATTTCAAGAAGTACTCTTTCAATTTCAGGAAGTACTCGTTCAATTTCAGGAAGTACTCATTTAATTTCATGTGATGCTTGTTCAATTTCATGTGAGGCTTGGTCAATTTCACGTTAAGCTTGGTCAATTTCATGAAGTGCTCAATCAATTTCATGTGAAGCTTGGTCAATTTTCCATGACATCGAACCTAAATGTAACATGGGACTACTTACCTTCTCTTTGGCATCTCTTGTGTTTACGAGTATTATTCTATTGCTTTGGTATACATTAGATTCCATCTTTCAACTCAAACTTAAAAACTTTGAACCTATGATCCCCGTCCTCATGCGCATGCATCATGTGATTCCCTACCTTTAGTTTCTTTATATCCACGGATGACTCGAAAGAGGGAATGATGTATGGGTTTAAGAATTATAGGATCTCTGGCTCGAGCCTTTCCATAGTATACTCAAAGTGACAGTATACTTAAAGTCAACTCCACATCGCTACATAACACACCCGTGAGAGGGGTTACCCCCATTAAAATATTCATAATCATTTATTGGTCCCTCTATGATGTAGTTCACAAATTCAGCCCATCCATTGTGTGTGTCCCACTTAAATGAGGAGTCAGACCAAGTTTCAGCTGTATCCAAAACTCATGTGGGCCCCACTTGAGTTTCTGTATAAGGCTGACTGATGTTGAGAAATAAAATACAAGTCATTCTCTTGTATTATGTTCTGGAAGTAAAAGAAAGATTGGCCCGAAGCTTTCAGGGTTAAGGGAACAAAAAATAAGGAATCATCGAATAGTTTGTATCCAAAAGCTAATATTAACATCTTCTATCGTGATTAACTACATGGGTTTAAAGTTTTCAAGTTTGAGTTGAGAAGAATGTCAGGGCAGCCTAATCAAGCTAAAACTTAATATTTATAGTAAAAATAAAAAAATAAAATGGACTATTAACCATTAATCTAATGGAATCTCACAGATATGCTAGGTTAGTTGGCTAAATCATCTTCTTCGACCCTAAAAATCGTATATGATATGTCGAAAAACTCATTCTAGTTTGCAAGATACAATTGTTTTAAGGTTCTAATAGTCCTAATCACTTCTGCCTTCAATCAACCCTTCTTTGGTCCATCTTTGCCATGAAAGTGTCGGCAACCCACCTCTAATCGTCCCCATGTTGCTGGAAAAGAATGAAAAGAGGGACCCGGTCGACCCCGAGTCACTAAAAAGGGGTACCTAGTCGACTCTATCATGACCTGGTCGACCCGGGGTCGCTAAAACGGGGGATCCAATCGACCCTGGGCCGCTGGACAAGGTGACCCGGTCAACCGAGTCAGGACCCGATTGACCCGGGACCTTTGGTTAGCAACAATTAGTTATGGACAATTGTGGATAGATTCAATCCACTGACTTCAAATTTTTGTATCTATTTTTTTACAACTTCGATTAAGGTGATTCAAAAGCAAGATTGAACCTTGGTTACTCTAGTTTTATACAAAAATAATTAAAAAAATAAAAATAAAACTCAAAGTAGGTTACTTTTAGGACATTTTGGAAACTATATAAAAAACAATTAGTTTCAGGCAGCTGGCACTTGTAGAATTTTAATAAAAAATTTTGAAATTCTAAGTGAAATGAAAATTTAAGGGGCTAAATTATACATGATGATGAATTATCAAAAAAATTATAAAAATAAATTAGTGACTAAAAATGCCAAAAATGTTACCAGTAATAGACCTGTCTATGAAATAGACCAACATAAGACTACTTACCTTGTCCTTGTCATCTCTTGTGTTTATGAGTATTATTAAATTGCTTTTGTATACAAACCTTCCTTTCATCAAAGCTATATTGTTGAGCTCAAGTTATAACCAAAGTATAGACCACTGAACTCTCCAATTCCAAAGACTTCAGTGTGCAATTCATGAGAGTCGGCTCCTCATTGCAAATGAACAAGTTGCTCGGTATGAGTGAATGGTCAGCAGGACACCTAGGGTAGAGTCGGTGCCTCATTGCAAATGAACAAGTTGCTCGGTATGAATGAATGTGTCACGCCCCAAACCCGGAAATCAGATTCATAGGAATCCCGATCGCCGAATCTGCTACCGACAGCCTCCGTAGTACCCCATTCTCGGCTCCTAGCATTCATACGTCAGATTTCGATCATGGGATCCTACAAGGAGGATTTTTTTATATATACGTTTAACTCATAATAAGCATAACCACATGTATACCCAAATCATAAAGGTAACATCATCATCACATATCCACTAATATAATCATTTGAATACAATGCTGAAAGGAAAATACATCAATCGAAAGTCAAGATCCAGAAGACCGCTGCACGCTCCAAGCTCAACATTGCTGCAACCTATCATCATCTGTACGCATCTATCGTGCATAAGCTTATAAAAAGCTTAAAGGGTGGTGTAGGTGGGTGCACAGGGTAAGTGCCAAGTATTCAATACAATGCCATCATCATACAATGCCAGAAATACTAGTAATCCATAAATCATACATTATCTGAATAAGCAGAAAGATTGACAAGATCATGAATTATCAAAGTAAGCAGAAATACTGACAAGATCATGAATCATAAGATAACGGAGTAAGCAATATAGAATAACTATGCAAATAAGGAGTCGTAAAGAGCCAGGTATCAGATGCCGAGGATGCGATGCAATATACAATTCCTGATGAGTCCATGAATAACGTCAGCTGTATCTAGACCATATAAATGTAGAAACGCAATAACCCAAAATGCCATATGCGGTGTGTATGGAATGACCATGCTGGAGTGTGAGGTCGAGATGATAGTACGTAGTATCGCAGGGTATGGGTTCATCACAAGGGACTTCTATCCAAACCAGTCCCATGCCTAAATTTAGATAGTCAGACTCAATGTGGTAAACTTCTAATCTCAGGTTAGTCGCGCGCCCCAACCGAAATCCTGGCCATTGCGAAGGCACATGTAACAAATAGTTGCGCACCACCAACTCGAGTGGATAGTGAATGAATGAATACATGAATGAGTATGCAACTCCTACTCACTAAATCCACATATCAGTACAGTTCATCTCTAGGATCATCACCGGGGTTTAATACACTCCAAATGGCACTGCCGCTCTCCTAGCCACGCAGTCCAAGTGAGGGTAAGAAACCTCACTATCTGCCTGGCCAATAGTCTGCCAATACCTATCCGGCACGTCGATAGCGGACCCATTCATGAGCTAGTCAAACTCAGCCTAGTATTGCCCCCTACCCTCGGGCGGGTAAGGCCACACCCCCTTCCAACTGACCACGACACAGTGGGAGACGCTGCCTCCTGGTATTCGACACTCGGGGGCTCATGTATCCATTCAGTCTCGATGTTGGGGCGTCTCCTGGCTGCGGAGGTTTATGGATTTTCACCCAGGGACATCTATGGCACCATATGCTAGAACCAAATATTTTCAGTGTCCTATTTGGCTATCCACGATATGCCTGTGGAGGCTACGACCCTAATGTCGCTAGGGCATACAGTAATCATAATGCGAGATGCATGAGTCATACAATCCGGTCATGCATCAATCTTGCGCATACCGCGTGCTCATGTAAGATAACCTCCACCTATCAGGGAGTCTCATAACAACATGCTCAATGACATATGCAATGATCAACCACATCTCATAACAAACATGCAGATGATGCGTATGGGCATTTATCATGATGCTATGCTGTCACATACTCATAACCAGTATCAACAACCGACATCGACAATCGACCTCTACAATATGGACATTTATCCAACATTGACCCCAAGGAATGGCCCACATAGAGCCAAACATATAATGGGCCCACGGTCTCATTCAAAGGCCTGATATACAACAGAGTGGGCCTTACTTAAGGGACACATATACACAACAGGCGGCCCCTGCTCATGGGCCTCAAATACATGACATGTGGCCCTACACATGGGTCTCGAATACATCGAATGGGCCATGCATCATGGGCCATGAATACATCACAATGGGCCTTTGTCATGGGCCTAACATACATTATAATGGGCTCTATAGCCTGCTCCTCAAATGCATCCTAATGGGCCTCATCGCATAGGCCTCATATACATCATATTAGGCCTTAAACACGGCCTGAATGCACATCATAACGGTCCTCAAATATGGGCCGCATATACATTGCATTGGGCCTCAACAATCGACCTCAATATTCGGCCTCAATACTCGAAATCGACACTCGGGATCGGCCTTGAAAATTGGTACTGATGATCAACATGTATAAATAAGGCGGGATCCATGGATGGATAATTAATCAACAATAATGTAAAGATCGGCTCTCGGCCGTGGTTATACCAATCCGATAGCACGGAGCCATCTGTCTATAGCAAACGGGGCCCACTTATTTAGGTTAACCCACGAAGAGAATGGCCTAACAAGGCCTAAGGGAAGGTCACAATGAGGACATCTAACCGTCATTACCCATCAATGTGGACATCTAACCAACATTGCTCCTAAGAAGTGACCTACATAGGGCCAAACATATAGTGGACCCATGGCCTCACATACAATCACAATGGGCCTCATTTACGTCACATCGGCCTTGTCATGTAGGCCAACATACATCACTTTGGGCCTCATACAAGGGCTACATACACATCACTATAGGCCGCATCACATGGTCCCAATACACGCCACGGTGAGCTGCATCTCCTAGCCTAATGCATGTCACGGTGGGCCGCATCTCATGGGCCTAATACACATCATGATGGGCCTTATCGCATGGGCCTTGAATACATCACAATGGGCCACGACATATGGGCTGAAAATACATCTCAGTGGGCCGCAACACATGAGTCTCATACACATCAAATGGGCCGCACTATATAGGCCCCATATACATCAAATGGGCCGCATCTCATGGTCTCCAATGGGCCAATATACATCAAGCGTGCCGCATCATATGGATCTAGAATACAACTCAATGGGCCATGCCAAAAAGGGTCACAAATACATAATAGGCAGACCCTGCACATGGGCCTAATATATATAACAGGTGGGCTCTGCACATGGGCCTCATCATATCAAGTTGGGCCGCATCAATGGGCCGCACCAATGGGTCTCATAACATCAAGTGGGCCGTGTTAATGGGCCACACCAATTGGCCTCATATACAACAAATGGGCCTTAAATATACATTACAGGTGGGCCCTATCACATGGCCGGGTGGTGTGGATGAATCACATCCATCAAGGTGAGACCGGCAGAAGGACGGCGTGGACATAAAATACATACATCATGGTGGAGTCCTCATCACCGTCCAAACACGTCCAGCACTGTCCAGATCATCTGGACGGTGTGGATGAACAAATACATCATGGTATGGTCTACCGTCCAGATCACTGGACGGTGGAAATAAGACATAAATATCCCAGTGGGTCACACCGTCCCACACAGTGGACGGTGTGGAATAAACCCATACCTTACATGGTAGACCCCACATGTGTGGTCCTCACACGTGTGGATGGATGGGTACAACACATAGCTCGAGCAGGGACCCACAGAGCTTGCTGCGTCCAAGCAGCAGCTATAACTGTTGATGTGGGGCCCACCGTTTGGAGGGTGTTGATGAAATACACATAGCATGGTGGAGTCTACACGTGTGGATCTCTTTAAAAAGCAATGCATATATATATATATATATATATATATATATATATATATATATATATATATATATATATATATATATATATATATATAAAATATAGTATAATATTATAATCTATAACAGGTGTGAGGTATACCACGTCCCACCATCCAGGAATTGGACGGTGAGGATGCAACACATACATCATGGTAGAGAACACATCACTGACGTCTTCAACGACTACAGATGCTGATGGATGGTTGGACCTTGCATAACAACAAGTGGGGCCCACGGCTACATAGCACATACATCACATGTGGGCTCCATAGATAGATGGTACTTGATAAGGCACATGCATCTCGGTGCACGTGTACAATGTGTAGGGTGGGTCCCACCTGCTGGCAAAACAGGCAGACGGTCTAGATCAAAATACATCAAAGGTGGGTTATATGAATGGACAGATCGGATATAACAAGTACATCTAGGTGGGTCCCACATGGGGCCCAACACTCACGTGCATATACATATATGTATATCATATATATATATATATTATATTTATTTATATTTATTATTTTTTTTAAAAATGGTCTAGTCCAGGACCCTGTCCTTAGATAGTGTAAACATGCATACAAGGTGGGTTGCCACCGTCCAGGAGATCTGGATGGTGCAGATATGATAAATACATCAATGTGGGTCCCACCTACCCACACGTGTCACAGGTGTGGGTGGGCTCATGATTCAAAACGGGTGGATGGTGAGTGCAAAACACCTACGTCAGGGTAGGATCCACGGAACTTGCTGACGCAAGTGGAGAAGAGATGGGCGGTGGGGGGGGGGGGGGGGGGGTTTCCTCATACATCAGGTGGGTCCCACGTGGGGTCTACCACCACATTTATTTTCCATCCCAACTATACATAAGGTCACAGGGACTCAGATAAAAGGAAAAACGAATTTCATAATGATCCAGATTGTCCATGACAACCCCAAAGGATTTCAATGGCAGACATTCTATCCCACTGTTTCTAATGATGTGGGCCGCCTGAGCCACATATAAGGCTGATTTTCAGGGAGGCCCACTGCCCTAAGGGGCCCACCCAAATGCACGGTGTTGATGAAACGACACACATGATGGTGGGGCCCACAGCAGGGACCCACATCCCTGCCCGTTCACGTCCAGCGCAGCACGCCTTGCGTGTGCGTCCTGAGGTCTGCCAGCAGCAGAGGCTGCCACTTGCATTTTTATTTTATTTTATTTTATTAAAAATGTGTTTTTCTGAGGTTTTTCATATGTGAGGCCTGCATTAGGGGAATCCGACCCAACCATTGGTCGCTATGGCTCAAGACAAGCCAAACAAGCCCAGTATTCAATATATTTTGGGGTACAAAAACCTTAGAGTGTATTTTAACGGTGAAAACCATCATTTTCCATGCTATAGCCCGCCAGAAAGTGAAATTAGCTCCATTTTTCGGCTCAACGCCTAAAATGAGCTGGGGAACAGAATGGACGGCTGGATTAGAAACATATCTCAAGGTGGGGCCTGCATGAGCGGCCCACCCAACCGCCCCCCCCCTTTTTTTTGCTTTAGGACATTAATACACCCACTGTCAGCTCACACTTCACGGTTGCAGCGTCCACCGTCCCGGTTGCTCAAAACATACATTTAAGGTGGGCCTCACCCACAAACATGCTGTCCAGGTGGGCCACCCAAATGGTTGGATGATGTGGGTAATACACACATCAAAGTGAGGTCCATTTGATGAACGATTTGGACATCTCACAACCCATTAGATGGGCCACACAATCACATCTTCACACACAAAAAAAATGAAAAGGAGAGGGAGAGAGAGAGAAAAGCACCCACCAATCGGCCTTCTTCTTGGACTTTCTTCTTCCATCAATGCATCCTAGAGATCCAAAGGGTGCAATTCAACAGTCGAGATTGATTTCGGAGGGTGGAGATGAGAGTTAGAAAGGTGGGCCACACTAGCTCCTCTCATGGAGCCATGGACGTTGGGTGCTCCATGGGGTTTTGTTTAAAAATAGAGAGAGAAAATGAGAGGGAGAGAGGGGTGATGGGAGAGGAGTGATGTAAGGGTGTACTTGGGTAAGGGATAGAGTTGACTTTTAAGGGTTGCTTTTGTACTTAGGGATGGGATAGATTAATGGGTGTACTTTGATAAGTGAAGTAAATGATGTGATGGATTTTCTAGGGATTGCAACGTGGCATTTTTTCTCGAACTGAACGCGGGCCCACATCTCCTAGCCTGGGTACCGGCTCGACGGCGCTGTTGCAATGATATAAGTCTCGGGTCGAGCCGACTCAGACCGACAAGATCTGGCTCAGGATCGCGCGCAGACGCCGTTTACAGATCGCCAGTCACCGAAATTCGACCGGGAGGACCGCAAAGGCATACGGAACGGTACGGACTAGGATATGGGTCTTACAGAATGGTCAGCAGGACACCTAGGGTAGAGTCGGCGCTTCATTGCAAATGAACAATTTGCTCGGTATGAGTGAATGGTCAGCAGGACACCTAAGGTCGAATCAACGCCTCATTATAAATGAAAAAGTTGCTCGATATGAGTGGGAGAGTGAGTGAGAAAGAACATACCCCGTGGAAGTAGCAAATAAAAAATTCAAGTGAAGAAGGATGATTATCCGGACTACCAATCATGTAGTCTGCATGGATTTGATCATTTATTTCGTAGTGAAGTGGCATCAACAAGTATGTGGGTCCCACCATGATGTATGTTTTGTATCCACACCGTCCATCCATTTGGAGAGATCATTTTAGGGTATTAGCCAATGAATAAGTCAGATATAAAGCTCGAGTGGGACCCACCACAGAAAACAAAGGAGAGAGTGACGTCCACCATTAAAAACTTGTAAGGGTCACAAAAGTTTTCGATCAATCCGATATTTATGTTTTTCCTTATTTATGTCTGTGTTAACTTATGAACAAGTTGGATCTCAAACAAACATCATGCGGACCTTAGGAAATAGTGGGCATCACTCTCTCCAAAGTTTTTTGTGGTGGGGTCCACTTGAGCTTTGGATCTGACTTATTCTTTGGCTAATGCCCTAAACTGATCTTTCAAAATGGATGGATAGTGTGGATACATAGCATACATCATGTTGGGACCCACATAACTTGGTGACGTCACTTCAATAGCGAGTATCACTACTCAAAGTAAGATCGGGATGCCTCAGAATTCTTCTCAACTCAGACTTGACTGAGAACGTCATGAAAATTGACCGAGCACTTCATGAAATTGACTGAGCACTTCGTATGTAATAAACTAGTAGTGACGAACCCAGGTGGATCAAAGGACACAGGCGTGGGGGCGTCGCGTCTTTTTTGGCTTCAGTGATTCGGATAAGACCAATGACAACAATGGAAGTACTCCAGCTTCATGAAATTGTCTAAGCATCACATGAAATTGACTAAGCATCACATGATATTGGACACAGATTAGCTGCTAACAAGTTGAGTAGCGAGATTCGTTACTAAAGTGATGTCACCAAGTTATGTGGGTCCCACCATGATGTGTGTTTTGTATCCACACTGTCCATCTATTTGGAGAGATCATTTTAGGGCATTAGCTAAGGAAGTTAGATCTAAAGCTCGAGTGGACGCCACCGAGCATTACATGAAATTGACTGAGCACAACATGAAATTGTCTAAGCTTTACATGAAATTGATTGAGCTTTACATGAAATTGACCAAGCATTACATGAAATTTACCGAGTAATACAAGAAATTGACCGATCACTATATGAAAATGGCTGAGCATTACATGACATTGATAGAGCACAACATGAAATTGTCCAAGCACTACATGAAATTGACTAAGCATTACATGAATTGACAGAGGAATACTTGAAATTGACTGAGCAATTCATGAAAATGACCGATCACTACACAAAATTCACCGAACACTTTTTGAAATTAACCGAGTACTTCTTGAAATTGACTGAGTACTTCATGAAATTGACCAAGTAATACATGAAATTGATTGAGCATTACATGAAATTGACCGAGTACTATATGAAATTGACCAAGCACTACATGAAATTGACAATATGATGAAATTAATCGACAAATCACTGAAATTGACTGAGAACTTCCAATGCGTGGCTTTTTGAAAGAGAGATTTCAATCTTCAATGTCGGTATTCCCATTTAATCTTTCAAAGTCTCAATTGTAGTAGTAGCTCTGCAATTTAAACAAAATCATTCAAACACAAAATATAGAGACGTTTTTGAATTAAATCATTTACAATCTTATTACTTCAAAACATAAAATACATTACAACATAAATCATTCAAACACAAAATAAATTACAAAGTACATTATTCCTCGGGTATTGGAAACTTGTACCTCCAACGATTATACCCTGTTTATTTTCTTCTTCTGCACTTTATTGTTTTCCATTCTTCTCCACGTGAAAGAATTCTTATCTTTTTCGATCTTTTAACGAACCTCTTTTGCCGTTGGGATCTAATTCTCGCATAATACTCCTTGGATTCGAGCGATATTTTCCATTGGCTCTTGTCACATACTGGGTACATGGATTTGTTATATATGATCTAGTAATTTTGCACAGTGTAGAATGGGTAGTAATATGAGTAATGAAGAAGACTATTTTTTTTTACACACGCACACACACCCCTGCACTCATGTCGTAGTGGGCTTTCACCACCTATGGATACTCGAACCCTTGACCGAGTGTTGAAACTCCCGAGAGTCTACCACTGGAGCAAGAGGAAGGATCCGAGTAATGAAGAAGACTATAGTTTGTATATGTTGAAAGTACATGTAAACAAGGGAACCTCTTGACGTCAAAACTGCGACATGTACAGAAAAGTTCATTGAACTTAAATGTATCATTTTAATTTCTCACAACATAGTACTTATCACGAGAAATTGCATGACAATGGACATCTCGCGCCTTCAGTACAAGATCCTTTAAGTGTTCTTAGACCCATGGTGTTAACGGCCCCACAAATGATGATCCAAATTCTCTTCTCTTGTAGAATATATCTTGAATATTAAATATTATCGCCTCTATCAATATAGTTACGGGGTATTCTCATGCTTTTTTAAAGAGAGCATTAACACACTCAGATATGTTTGTAGTGACCAAGTTGAATATTTTTCCTAGAAATTGCGAAGATGCTCATCTTTTGTACCCTATTTCTCTTAACCATGAATGTACTGGGGGTTGGCCATTTCAATATCATGCATGAACTTTTCGAACGTAGCTTTCCTGTAGGTCTTCACAGCCCGCCAATAGTACATTTCCAATGACTTGTCTTTAAATATGTCCATCAACTTTCTATATATGTGGTAGACGTAGTAGCCATGGATTGCATGTTGGAAGACTTTGGGAACTGCTTGCATTAAACCTTTATGTCGGTCTGATATAATCACAAGACCCAGAAGAGCCCCTAACGCACAGTTGAGGTGGGTAAGGAACCAATTTCAACTGCTGATGTTTTTTGATTCCCCAAGGCCAAAAGCAACCGAAAAAATATGATTGTCGCCATCTAAGGCTATAGTAATGAATAAAACACATTGTATTTACCTTTTAAGTGCGTCCTGTCAATGGCCAATACCCTTCACATAGAATTATAAAAACTTCAAACGCATTGTTTGAGTGCAACAAAATATCTCTCGAACCAGCTCGTTTGTGGGTTAACAAGCATGACAGTCACCGTCCCCTGGTTGACCCTCCTCAACTCATGTAAATACATTGGGATTCATTATAAGAGTCCTCATAAGACCCCATTACGCGATTGATTATGAGCTCCTTAGCGTGCCATGCCTTCTTATAACTAATAAGAATGTTATATTTCTCTTACATGACGAAGATAATATCACTCGGCCTTAACCCTAGGCAATGCTTAATACGGCTAACAACCAGCTCATAGGCTAACTTACTGCTTGCTTGCCAGTGATCGTTCTTCATCCGTGACATGCTACACATGTGTTTGAACTTATAAGTCCATATCTTGAATATCCCCACATCATTCGCCCTAGATGCATGAACCCTTCATTCACATTTATCTTCGGAATATACCACAGGGAATCTCTTCGATGATGAGTACAAGACCCTGTATTGGAAGTTTTTGCGAATTGTAAATTGGCTCAAAACATACTGGCACCGACTCTTGTCCTTAAATGTTTGCCCAACAGTTATATCAATCGGCTCGTCCAATGAATCTGAATATTCCGACAAATCTGCATTGGTGAATGCAACATCTTTGAAAGGCATGTTAACTTGACCAGTGATGAAGTTTAATGTTCCAGCAAGCTCGGGCAGCAAATTGTCGCTTACACGTATAGATTTGGTGGTGGATGATGAAAGCAAATCTGCTCTTGTAGATAAAGGTGGTGCCATGTATTCATATTTAAGGTTAAGGTCATCTGCCCAGATCACTTGACTAATCACAAAGTTTGATGTTTGAAGCAGCTTGAGCAGTAGAGTGTTGCTTAGTCCCACTTGTAAAGGTGATGCCATATATTCCAATTTCACGCCATGTTCCTCACCCACAAGGTCTTCGTATATTGTCTCATTAATGTGTTGCACTGTCTCGATGATTAAAGGGATGAATTTGTCTGAATGCTTCAACTGTGCTGCTAAGAACACTCTCACATCTTTGTCTTCTTCGATTTCAGTTGGAGGGATTCATTGGTTTGAGCAAGGATACAATACTTTCATCCTAATATCACAATCCGTTGGTGTAATCTTAATAATCATGTACATTTTATATACAAACTCCTCATATGTAGTCTCAACACCAATAACAATATTTTTCGACTTTCCACCATTGTACGTGTATCGATTGTTTTTACATACTAACTCCCCATCATAAGAGCATACGATGATTCTCGTAGCTATTATCTGAAAACAAACACAATGACATATTCTCAATGAATCGTTAAATAATAGAAGCATACCATAAGATACAACTCGGTTGAATAATAGATGATTGAGAACACATTGAAATAATAGATGAGGATGATGTAAATATAGAGGAACTAAAGAATAAGTAGGGCATTAAAGTTTTCAAGTATACAACTAGAGCTTACATGAATATGAATGAATATAATTCTAGTGGACGATATGTCATACCAGAGCTATGGAATTTCAAAGAGGCGACAAAGGCGACCTTGAAAGAGGGGATTAATGCATACCAAAGCAATTGAGTAATACTCGTAAACGCAAGAGATGCCAAAGAGAAGGTAAGTAGTCCCATATTACATTTAGGTTTGATGTCATGGAAAATTGATCGAGCTTCACATGAAATTGACCGAGCATCACATGAAATTGACTCAGCCTCACATGAAATTGACTGAGTACTCAGTTAATTGTCATCGACTTCTTGGTGATTTCAGCAAGTTCTAGTTAAAATTTTGTGAGGTCTTCGTCAATTTCGAGCAAGCATTGGTTAAATTTGACTGAGTACTCTCGGTGAATTACTAGTTAAATTTTCACATGTAGTCAGTGAATTGTCATTGATTGTAATAAAAATATATTTATGAGATTTTTCTCATTGTAAACTTGACCTTTAACCCACCAGCTTTTTAAAACATCCTTACATCCCATAGCTGCCGTACCAGTGAAAGCCAAGTTGAATTCTTCGGAGTGAAATAAGATGTAGAACCTTTTGAAAGATTGCAGAAAACCCTTATGGAGATGACCTAAAGTATTTGAAGTGTATAAATGCAATCAATTTGAAGGAATGAACATAATCCTGAGCAAGATGATAAAGGACAGATGTAGAATGATAATATCTGGAGATTCAATGGAGATTTTAGTAAGAAAAATGATGAAAAGAATGTGCGTTCATACATTTTGGGCTATAAGGGAGTGAAAGGAATATAACTCATAAAGCAAAGGCATTTTTGTCTATAAATAGTGTGTCCATACAGAATTGGTTTAGTTTGGGAAAGTAAAGTTTGGGAGCATTTAGAAAAGCTGGTGGGTAAAAGGTGAGATTTACAGTGGGAAAAAACTCCTAATTTAACATCCTACACTTGTATATACTAAGTATTCATGATAACACCCAAGTGTTGAAAAGTATGGGGTGTTACACACTTTTATTCCAACATCGTGAGGTACACCCTATTGTGATAGCCCATGTAAAAGATGCTTATGTGCACACAAATCGAGGTAGGCTACGATACGTACGTGTGGCATGGGGTTCACCTAGAGAATCTAGCAAGGAATCTCTGAAAGTAACATTTCCTAGAACCCCAAATTGTCTTCACACCATCACGTATGCCCTCACAACCACCCTTTACCTAATGACCAAAAAACCCTACCAAAGTACCCTACAGTCCCTACCCATGCCCAAAATACCCCTTGTTGATACAGAAATCTGGTTAGCCCTCCTTGGACTCGCAGACCTACACAAGGGACAGACAAGGAAGACCCTGGCTCATGCAGGGGACCCTCCGATGCCTAAGTCAGAAAGGAATCTGGGTCTAGTTGAATATTGAGGGTTTAGGGCTAGGGATTGTGCATACCTCTCCCTTCTGGGGACCATCTTATTTATAGGTGGGAAGAGGTGGCGACATAGGGTGTGATCATCCCTGTTTTGGTGGGGACAGAATCCTAGTAGGATTCTGAGTTTACGCCCGGTGGGGATCCTTCTGGATCTTCGGCATGGAGGACTGTGTTGGAGATAGTTTTCGTGATCTCCAGCACGGATTGCGGGTCGATTGGATGTCAGTTAGTTCGAGCTTGGCCAAATGTTGGGGTCGGGTGTAACTTAGTCGTTGAGGTCGAGCTTGGTCAAACATTGGGGTTGAGTTCGGCCTGATGCTGGGGGATCGAGCTTCTCAGTTGGGCTCTGTCCTACCGAGGTCGGGCTTGGCTTGAAGCTAGGAGATGGAGCTTCTTGCTTGGTCGGTCAAGAGGTGAGTGTTGGACTGTTGGGTCGCACCTCTTGCTGTTAGTGTTCGACCTGGCTTATCGATGGTAGGTCAGCGTATTTTCCCCATAACACCCCTACTCACATCCCTCTCTCCCCATTTGTCAACATAACTCATCCCACTCTCCCCTCAAAGGCATGAGAGCCCATACCCTTGCCATTTCTAAGCCACTACTCTCCACTTTCTTTCCATGTCCCCATCCTACCTTTCTTTCTTTTCCCTCTTCCCTCTCCATCTTAAAATTTGTACCACAAAGCCCCAAATCTCTCCTATTTTCGCTATTTTTTGTAGCAAGAGAGAGTGAGAAGAAAAGAGATTAGAAAAAAGAAAGTGAGATTAGAGATATTAGAGGGAGAGATTAGGGAAAGATCAAGAGAGAGAAAGAAAGAAAGATTAGAAAGAAATTTGAGTAAGAGGGATAGATTGGAGAGATGATTTGAGAGATAAGAGAGAGATTGAGAGGGGATTATATATATATAGATAGATAGAGAGAGAGAGAGAGAGAGAGAGAGAGAGAGAGAGAGAGAGAGAGAGAGAGAGAGAGAGAGCTTAGGGAGTAGGGGAGCTTGGTGGACCACCCGATCGTTGATCTGGCCCAATCTGAGCGTCCATCATTATAGTGAGTGCTAAGGAGGACAAAGTCTCCCATTTTTCTTATTTTTCTTTCTTTTGTGGGCTCACAAGGGTTGGATTCACATTTTCATATGGTTGATGTGGTTAGATTCCTATGGTGGACCCCATAGTGGCGAGGGCCCACCCAACTACTGGATCCCATCTTTATTTCTTCTCTCTCCCTCTCTTCTTCCTTTCTTTCCCTTTTTGTTGGACTGTAGTAAGGTCCACAAGTGGGCCACACTATTGGAGAACGTGCCCCACACATTATCACAGCATGGGCCACCTTGTATGGCCTACCATGTTATCTACTTGACATTCAACTTGTTCATGCGATCACATGGATTTAGATGAAAAAAAGTACCTGTCAGGTTGATCCAAAGCTTTTTGGGCCCACCTCGTGATGGCCAAACCCAGGGCTCAAATGAAAAAAAAGGGAGGAGGAGAAGTCCACCGACGTTCTCATGTGACTGTTCAGTGTCTAGACGCCACCCCAAAGGGACATAGGAGTGGGCCCCACTCGTGGGACCCACCATGATGTATATGCTTCATCCACGCTGTCCATTCACTTTTCCAACTCATTTTAGGTTATAGACGCAGAAATGAAGCTAATAAAGATCTCTGGTGGACCACACCATAGAAAATAGTGGTGTCAATGACACCCACTGTCGAAACGTTTTAAGGCCCACTGTGATGTTTTTATGCATCCAAATCTTCCAAGTCAGGGCTTATTTATCCCCTCATGAGCTAGCCAATCCGATAGACGTATCGGATTATTCATGTGAACCCCACCTAGATGGAAAAAAAAAAGATTAAGATTTTTTTAAAAAATAACTCACGCTAGCATAGCAGGGCTGCTGCCCATCGTTCGTGCTTGGTGGAAGCCCTCCTTGGCATGATATGGGGTCCCACTCCTGAGGCTCACTTTGATGCGTGTATTCAATCCATGCTGTCCATATATTTTTCCATATCATTTCAGGCCTTGAGCCTAAAAATAAAGCCGATCTATATCTCAGGTGGACCACACTGCAGGGAACAGCCGGGCTGAGGACCACCGTGTCCCAGACGCTGTTGTTCCCAGTGTGCGGACGTTCGAACGATTGGGGGTCACGATGACCCCACTATTGGGTCCCGCTGTGGGTCCCACATTAATGTATTTGTGTATCCATGCTAGCCATCTGCCTTGGCAGCCCATGGATAGTATGGGGCCCATTTTGGGTGGGCCCCACCCAGAAAACAGTAGTGATTGGATGCTTACCGTTTAAAACTTCTGAGAGCTCATTAACATGTTTAAATGCTATCCTACCTTTGTGTTTATATTCTACATAGGCCATCCCAAGTGGGACCTGCCTTGAGTTATATATTTTACCCATGCCATAAACTTGATTTCTGGACCATTTTCATGTATGGGCCGCACAAGGTGCTGGTTCAAGTCTAATGTGGGCCACGCCACATGGACCTCTATATTACTGGTAGGCCTGTCATTCCGGTCCCACTCTCTGCATATACTAGGCCAATGTCTTACTCAGATTACATGAGTCAATTACATTATTCCTGGACATATAGTTTTGTAGGTCATGACTGAGCTGCACCCGAATTATAACAATATTAATTTAAGCTTCTGTAACAAGTTTAGCTTAGTTTGGAGCTCTTTCAAGCTCTTACTCTAAAATAACAACATCGACTTTCTTTTTTTACTTAGCTCCGATTCTTCAAGCTCCACGATATTCATATTCTCAGCTAAATTTGCTTGGACTATGCCTAACTTTTGCTCTTCTGACTATCTCAAAGCTTGTAAGATCAATTTCTATATTCTTAGTTGACTCAAGACGCTTCACTTCGAGTAGCAAAACCCAACAAGAGAGTAGCAAAACCCAACAAGAGAATTATGTAGTTGAGAGACAGTCACCTTAGTAAGTTTCGTGGTATTGTTCATCATATCTAAAGCCTCGCAAAGTTGGGACCATTGCTCTTGGTCCTTAAGCATACAAGCTACTCTTGTTAAGGTATACTTTAGTAAAATAAGCTTATATGGAGGCAAATTTTCTAGGAAAAGAGCATTAGAATCTGAGACTATGGGGCTCATTGACCGAAGGTAACATGATATAAGTACACGATATGATATGAGGAATTACAGTAAAAGATAGAAAAAGAAATTTGAGGATTTGTAATTATACCTACTGATAATGTCATTAATGGAGGATGAATATGTATAATGGAAGGACCAACAATGCTGAGGGCACATAATGATCAGGAATTTTGGCTTGGGTAGTAGTGCCAAAAGTAGGCTACCTGATAGTGGCGCTTGAATCCATGGTCCTCAGTAGTAGTTGTATTAAGATAAGGAATGCTAACAGGAGTAAAAGAAGGAGCAACAAATACGTCCTCAGTTGGAATATGCTTTGTATCATCTTCAGGTATTTCAATGAGGGAAGGTGTCATCTCTATATTCCGATCGACCTCCATGCTCCTAGGGGTGGATAAAGGTTGGATATGAGAGATTAGCGCTTCTGCCACATTTCCAACAGGCACAAATACCTCTGCTTCCTGTGAAGAAGAAATTTCCATTATTATTGGAAGTGTATGATGAGCTGGGAGAGGAATCATAATGCGAGGAAGATCATAGTGGATGTAGCCTAGCAAAACAAAATGTATTCCAGTGTGCACCATCCGTATTTGCTTCCATATAAGGGCCCAATTGTATAGGCCAACTCCATAACTTCCCATTATCTGAGTAACCGCATCACGGGTTTTAATATTGTTTGGTCAAACCAAAACTGACATGCGAACCTATTCGGGTAGTAAGGTTCGTGACAAAACTCGTTACCTTCTCTTAAAACACAGTTGATGATTGGAGACTAATAAAACAATATGGACTTTGTGCTCTCGTTCTTATTCACAACCTAGTTGGGACGCTTGCAATGTTTTGCCACATCTCTGAAGGCCCGGTATAAAGAATAGAGCATTCGAGATCCAATAAGTACTTTCCTTAAGCCATTATTTAGCTATTGTGCAATAGAAAGTTGATGCAACTTTGATTCCATCTTTGAATAAATCAAAGAGGATTAAGGGGGTATATGTTATGGCATAAAAAATTCATTAAGGAAGGTATTGCGCGGGTTTTGAAGGAGATGTGCTAGTTTTGAAGAGTTGTATAGGTTCTGAAGGAGTTGTGCGAGTTCTGAAGGTGTTGCACAAGTTTTAAAGTTATTGCATGGGTTTAGAAGGAATTGCACGGGTTCTAAAGGAGTTGTGTGGATTCTAAAAGTGTTGTGCAAGTTCTGAAGGTGTTGTACGAATTCTGAAGTTGCTGTGTGACCACACAACAAAGCAGTGTTACACGATCGCACAAAAAGTAGTGTTGTATGGACGCACAAAGGAAAGTTGCACAATCGCGTAATAATTTTAATATAAAGATGTTTTGTGCGACTGTGCAATAATATTAAGTTGTATGAAAATAAAGTTTCACACATGCAGATGCCTATAAATACTTCATCCTTCCTCTCATTTATATATATGGAATTGTAGACAGATTGAGTTTGAACTGATGGATAGACAACCAAACCCCAATACTAAACCCTTACCCTAGAGGCCTAAACACAAGGAACCCTAGTCCTAAACCCCAAACTCAGGCCATTCAACCTAGTTAGCTTATGTCATGCCCCAAACTCGAAAACCGGGCTCGCAAAATTTTCGATTGCCGAATCCGGCGCTGACAGCCTTCGCAGTACCCCATTCTCGGCTCCCGGCACTCATATACCAGGTTCCAATCCTGGGATACCATAAGGAGGATTTTCAATATGAATTTATTTCATAACAAGCATAACCATAAGCATAACCCATGAATAATAACTAGAACACCATCACAAAATTCACCACAATAAAAAAACTTTAGAGTACAATGCGCATAAAGGAAAAAATAATGATAATATCAGAACTCCAATAGCTCGACTGCACATTCCTGCTCCTGCTTAGCTACGATTGTGTCCTGGCGTCACCTGCACGCATCTATCATGCATAAGCTTATAAAGAGCTTAGAGGGTGGTGAAAGTGTGTGCGCAAGGTAGCAATGCAAGTATAAAATATCAGAGTAATGTGGAAACATGCTGATAAGTTATGAATGCTAACAGCCATGCCAAGGTGATGTAAGGCATGAATGCTATCGGTCACACCAAAGCCAAACGATGCAAGGCCTACATAGCCAATGTCATGTGCAAGATGCAGGTCAAGCATACCAATCCACATATCAATCCAGCTCATCTCTGGAGCATCATATATTAGTACAGTTCTTTCTGGATAATCACCGTGGTCTAATACACTATACACCACATTGCCGTCTTACATTGGACGCACAATCATGCAAGCGGAAGAGACATCACTATTCGCCTATCCAGTATTTAGCTAATATCTATCTGACATATCGTTAGCGGACCCATTTATGGGCTGGTCATACTCAACCTAGCAATTGCCCCTACCCTTCAATGGGTAAGGCCACACCCCCTTCCAATTGACCACGACATAGTGGGAGACACAACCTCCTGGTATTCGGCTCTCATGCGCTTATACATCTACTCGGTCTAGGCATTGGAGCATCCTCCATAGTACCATAAGGGTTTGGAGACTTTCACCCTGTGACATCCTTCACGCCCCCGTGTTTAACAAGAATTTTTGGTATCCAATCCTGTCATCCACGTTATATCTGTGGAGGCTACAACCCTGATGTCGCAAGGGCGTACAATAACTATAATCACACAATGGAAGATGCATGAATCACATAGTCCAATCATGCATCAATCCTGCGCATACCATGCGCTCATGTGGGACAACTCTGCCTATCAGGGAGTCTCATCAACAACTTGCCCAATGACATATGCAATGGTCAATCACATCTCATAACAAGCATGCAGATGATGCGTATGGGCATGTATCATAATGCTATGCTATCACATACTCATAATCGGTATCGATAATCGGCCTATATAAAAGGCGGGGTCCATAGAAGGGCAGCTGATCCAAACCATAACATAAAGATCGGTCCTCAATTGTTGATATACCAAATATGATAGCACGGATCCCTCCGTCTACGGTGATGATAAACTCTCCTCATATCAAGGTTGGGCCTAGGTGGCCTACCTATAATCTTAAGGATTCGGAACAGGCTTCCTTCACTATACTATTATATGGCCCACTAAATGCCCTAGGGGGGCCCAAATGAGTCTTAGATGGACTCCAAGATTAAAAAGAAATAACCTTACAAGCAACCAATGGGGGCCCAACATCTTGGGTTAGCCCAATGTGAATAGATAGGTCATGCACATATCAATGGGCCCCAGTGATTTGGGTCAACCCACTAGAGAAGGATGAGAATAGGCCTAATAATGGCCAAAGGGAAGGTCATAATGTGGACATTTAACCATCATTGCCCATTAATGTGGACATTTAACCAACATTGCTCCCAAGGAGTGGCCCACGTAGAGCCAAACATATAGTGGGCCCATGGCCTCACATAAGGGCCTAATACACATCCCGTTGGGCCTCGCACAAAGGCCTCATATACATCACATTGGGCCTCACCAAATGGGCCTTTCATACATCATAATGGGCCTCATCATATGGGCCATATATACATCACATCGGGCCTTATCATATGGTCCTCATATGCATCATATCGGGCCTCATCATACAGGCCTCTCATACATCACATTGGGCTTCATCATATGGGCCTCTCATTCATCACATCGGGCATCATCTAAGGCCACAAGCACATCACAATGGGCCTCACCAAATGGGCCACAAAAACATCACAATGGGCCTCACCAAATGGGCCACAAAAACATCACAATGGGCCTCACCAAATGAGCCACAAAAAACATCACAATGGGCCTCACCAAATGGGCCACAAATACATCATAGTGGGCCTTATGGGGCGGCCCATAATCCAGCAAAATAGATGGGCCACATGTACAACATATACCTCAAGGTGGGCCTGCAAGATGGGCCTTAAATACATTACATTGGGCCTCATCAATGGGCCATAAATACATCACATTGGGCCTCATCAATGGGCCATAAATACATCATATTGGGCCTCATCAATGGGTCATAAATACATCATATGTGGGGTCCACAAGCTGGACGGCGCTGATAAAACACGTACATCATGCGGGGGCCACGAGGATGGACGATGTGAATATACACCACATCACAAGTTGGGCTCCACCCGTCCGAAAATCAGATGGACGGCGTGGTTGAAAACACATACATCATGTGGTGAGACCTACTATCCAGCGATCTGGACGGTGTAGATAACACCCGTACATCATGGTTGGCCCTGTCCAGAGATGGACGGTGTGAAAATACAATACATACATCAACAGTGGGGTCCCACGTTCCCATCCTTGGACGGACGAACGGTTGGGATCAAACACATATATCATGGTGCGTCCCACAGCATCGTCCAGGGACGGATAGTGTAGATACAAAATACATACATCTAGGTGGCCCCACCCCTCACACGTGCAGCACGTGTGGGGTGGGCCCCACGTCCAAAACAGATGGATGACTTAAATATAAAACACATATATTGAGGTGGTCCCACTGTCTAGTCCCCTGGATAGACGACTCGGATATACAATACATTCATGCAAGGTGGGCCCCACCCCCATATGTGCAGCACGTGTGGGGTGGGCCCTACATCCAGAAAAAAATGGATGGATGGTATGGACGGTCTGATATAATACATGCCTCATGATCAGACCCAGAACTGCTGACGTCAATACAACAGCTATAGCTGCTGGCCGTCCAGCAGATGGACGAGCCAGCTGATATTTACATTTTCTCTTCATCTGTACTTGTCCAGATGGATTGGCCAGTAGGCCTGCTGCTGGATGGTCTAACAAGGTGGGTCTAACACATGGACGACATGGATCTAATGCATGCATCATTAGGTGGGCCATCATACATCATCACCATAAAAAAATGAAATGAGAAGGAGGGAGGGAGGGCCCGATCTGTAGCTATCCAAAGGCCTACACATGGCTAGGATCTGTGATGTGGGCCCGATCTGTAGCTGCATGGGTGGCCATAATCGGCCTGATCATGCCATCCCAACCGTCCATTCCCAGGGAGAGGCATGCTCTCCCATTTTCAAAAATGGCCAACCAGTGGCCAACTAATGGCCTGCATAAGAAAAAGCAAAAGGCAACATTCCCCTTCTAAGAAGGGGGTGTTGGTGCATTTCTAGCCACTCCTTGGGCCACACGCAGTAATCCTAGCCCTTCGTTGAAGATAGTACGAGATAAGAAAGGAGGGCATCTCATCTCATGAGAAAATGAAGAAAATCAGACATTCTCATGAGATGATATGAAACTAACATTTGGGGTCCAAAAAGTGGGCCCCACACTAATCAAAGGTCCCATCTGGTCTGCTCAAATAGACCAGATCATGTTGAAATACGTAGAGTAGTAATCTGCCATTAAAGGGCAAATCATCTTCCCTAATAACCCACTAGAATCTGATCACGAGATGGGCCACACCACACCTGAAAACTTACTTTTCTGATAGATCAGAACGTCAGCATTCATCTTAGCATATGGATGGGCCTCATGCGTGGCCACTTTGAAATCACGACCATCGCTTATGAATCTCTTTTTCTAACCATTGGAGGCTCTCTCCCATTGTTATAAGAAGAGCATTGTGCCCTTGGGATTCGCACTAGAAAGGGTGAAAGGTGAAAGGAGAGAGAGAAAGGAAAGAGAGAGAGAGAGAGAGAGAGAGAGAGAGAGAGAGAGAGAGAGAGAGAAGGGGGGGGTGAGCTGAGTCCATGAGTCGACTCAGCTTGTCTGTGGGTCGACTCGGTTGAGGGAGAGAAGGTGAGAGCCGTGTCCACCTCCTAAAGCCCGAAAATACTAGGTAATAGCCTACCCTTTAGCTGCACCTAGCTGTTAGAGTGGTAATCGGCAAAGCAAGGTCCGGTCTAGCCTTCACAATGGCTATGTCTTGGGCCGAAGCTAGCCTTCATCCTAGCTGAGTTAGGAACTAAAGCCAGCCTATGCCACAGCTATGTTTTGGGCCAAACGGCTGGCTATAATCTATGGGAAAGGCAGCCTTGGATCAGGCCAAACAAATGATAATGTTTCGGGCTGAAACCCCATAAAAGAGAAGCTTTGCTTTAAGCTGGAACCAAGCCAAACAATGGTCATAGTTCGGGTTGAAACCAAGCCAATCAATGGTTGTATTTTAGACCATGACAGAGACCAGGAAGCAGCTTGGTCCCAGACCAAAAATAGGCCAGGAAATGCCTGTGTTTCGGGCTAGAACCATGGCAGAAAGTGAGCATCCGTCTAGGCTCTAAGGTTAACTAGAATCATGCTGAGGACGGCCTGCAAATAGACATTGATTTGGACTAAGATCAGGCCTCAAGCAGGCCTTGGTTCGGGTCGGAATGCGAGCCTCGCATGGGCAAGGATGAGGACCAGTAAAGCACCTCCATATGGGCCTTGAACCAGCCCCACTGGTGGGTCATAAATGGGCCACGATAGGGACCAAAATTAACCCTCAAACAAGGCTGAGATTTGAACCAGAAGCAGGCCTTAAATGGGGCTCTGCAATAAGCTGGAACTGGGTTTCATTTGGGCCAAAACCAAGTTAAATACTGACTGAGTTTTGGGCCTCTAGTCTGGCCACAACAGGCTGCATGTTGGGCCATAAATGTCCCAGCAAATGGGCCCTGTTTCTAACCAAAAATAGGTCAGGTCTGGGCCTTGATTTCCAATTAAAGTTAGGTTGGGGAGTTGTGCTGAAATCAGGCCCAATCTGGACCGTGAATGGGGCTGCAGGCGGTGGACCGCACGCCGGCATCAAATGGACTTCACGCTGATATCCAGTGGGCCTAACCATTCACTCAGTGGGCCACGACCGTTGGGCTTCACTGGTTAATGTTGTGGGCCACACAACTGGGCCAAGCCAAAAGGCTCAGCCTCAGCTATGGGCTGCTCAAAAGCAACAGTCATATGGGCCGCACCATACTGGTGGGCCGCACCAAACATTCAGGTGGGCCGCACTTCACAAACAAGCGGACCGCACCAAACAGTCAAGTGGGCCGCATCATACAGTTGGGTAGGCCACCTTTAGGGCCATCAAGATGGGCCATATCAGGCCCAGATTAAGCCCACTCATTGGACCAAGTGTTATTAGGCTTGACTCCCTTGATGAAAGACCAGACCACCTTAATTATGGGTCTTTTAACCTTCCACTGATCCTTATGCATTAAAACCTTAGAACTTATTGTCTAATGCAAGAAAATTTCTCTAGGGGACTATTTGAGAGGCGTGGAGCCGCTAACTGCTCGTAGAAATTCGCATCAAGGGGCGCACTACGACTTTTCTGGTGATGATTTTCTTCCCCTTGAGCTTTCCATCTCTAAACTGGATTAGGGATAGTATTTTATTATAGCTGCAAATGATATTTAAAAAAAAAGGGATAATCATTTGATTTGCTTGCTAGAACATATATATGCTTTATAATCCATTTATACATTGGCTAGTTACGATTTATATATCTTAGAAGTGACTAAATCATTAGCTTACTTATACACACGTCATGGGAATGATGGTATAAATTATTTACTTCACCATATGTATTAGAAATGATTAACCCACCTGATTAGTTTACTTAGGATTTAGCAGGATTCTTGATTAACTGAATATCTTAAAACTAATCAAGATATGTGATTTACATGCCTTGAATTTATTAAAGCGCTCGATTAGTCTGCTTGGACACGTGTTAAAGATTTATTGGCTAATTACTCAGGTATATGAGTCGTTTGATTTGCTACTGAGATGCATGCTTAGGAACTGATATGTTTTGACTCTTGTATTATAGGTATACTTGAACATTGAATCATGCTTGAATCTCCATATGATTGAAATAGTTGTAAGTCACATATCATCTGAAATCTCTCTAGGGGAAATTCTATTTCAAGAGAGTCCGTACTTAGGGTGTAATGGAACGAATTGTGATAGGGATAGGCCCTCAACATGGAGGTTATGGTCAGTGGTAGTTGACTCATGGAATTTACCATCTATGGTGTGATTTCACCTGCCAGACTATGGAATGGCCCCTTTAAACACTTGTTATTACCTTTGTTTAGTCACGATTGAATCGTACGCACTGTCTCACTTTAACCATCGTATTTAATGTTTTCAACATTTCATTCCTAGTCGGCATATGATGGTAATCCCCATGCATGGAAAATTGATTGGCCACGTGTTGATGGGGCAGACTCATGGGCCAGGGATGGTGGTCATGGGACACTATACCCGAACCGTCGGCTTACGCTGGTGACAAGCCCCCGTAGTGACCTTGAGCTTATTTAAATTGGCTGATTGTAACTGGACTAATAATGGTTTAGCTAATCATGCATACATAGCATACCGACCATAGTGGAGAGTTTGGCACTACGCACATGCTATGTACTTTCGCTGGTGACCGACCATATTAAAGAGTCTAGCACTATGCATCTACTATGTACTTTTGCTAGTGACCGGCCATATTGATGAGTTTGGTACTGTGCACGTACTATGTACTTTCGCTGGTGACCGGCCACTTTGCTTAAGTGACGAGCCCAATGTCTGCATGGATGAGCATCCCCGGGGCAATGATTGCATTCACGCATCCATGCATATAACAAGACTACATTTGCCATGTTTTGGCTGCCTAGATGTTTTTATGCTATTTCTTATCTAAGGCGGTGGTGTGTAATCTTGAGGAAAAATCACACTGAGCTGGCCACTCATTCATCAATGTTCAACCGTACAGAGGATGCAGGTACAGGGGTCGATGGATACGCAGTGAACCCGGAGGTGGTAGTAGTGGAGGAAGAGCTCTATGATGAGAAGCTGCAATAGGAGGCGGCCACGTATTTTAGATTAAATTAGTAGATTATTTGCTTATGTTTATTTCAGTACACTATGAGGATTGAGGTTTTGTATATGGGCCCCAGCTGAGTGGCCCAAGATATTGTTTTTAGTTGGGTTACATTTATATTATGCTTAGTTCCATTGATCACACTTTGATTTGATTTGATTATCTTGTTGATTATCGGTTAACAACCGGGTTTTCGAAAACGAGTTGTAAACTCGGGTCTCGCAAAATCGGGGCATTACATCCACCCTTGTGTATGCTCCTTGAGACCTTTCCAAACCCTAGAAGATGCTTTGGAGCATCCTATAGAGTCCTATTTATAGTTGTGGATCTCCAACTTTCGCACTGAATTGGAAAAATCTAGAAACCACCTCAAATTTACGCACTCTGCGCAGTTTTCTAAAATAGGCTCGAAGTTTAAACCGCCTCAAATTTACGCACTCTGCGCAGTTTTCTAAAATAGAGTCGGAGTTTCAGAATATGCTTTTTCAGGGCAATTTCTGGATTATGTTTGTTTTCAGGACAATTTCAAGATTCCTTTTCTTCACTTCAAATATTTGATTCTCTTAATTCCTCACTTTATTTTCTTAAATCTTTAGCATGTGAATTATTCATTAATGATTTCTAAATCTCCAAATCTTTATTTAGTAATCTTTTGAGTATAAATTTTCCTTTTGGCAACAATTTCATATTAAGCTCTCGAAATTACCTCGCACATGAAAACATACATAATTAAATTGATTACGCACTATCATGTTTATAAAACCAAGGTATAAATAGGGAAAAATATACAATATTTCACACTTAATATTCATGCAGAGATTGTTTGCGACATCCAATCCCGGAAGTGATATAATACACATTATGAATTACTTATATCGATTTGTGCATCACTATCCAAAATTCATGGAATTACGCGTCGACCAAGAGGGTCACTACCCAAAGTGCATTACGTCCACGATAAAATATATGAACCATTAGATATGAGACCTATAACACATCGCTTGCATCAATAGAGAAATAAGTTGAACCATAAGGGTTTTGAAATTTCAAGACACATTCCGAAGCTATAAAGGGAGGTAGCATATGGCTAACCTAATAAAGGAGAAAAGTAGCATTAAGTTATCTCAATATAGAGTGGAAGCAGGCATCGCTCTCAAAATTGGCAAAGGTCAAGGCTTGTATCCATCACCTTACATAAATTTACAAAAATCACGCATAATTAAAATCATACCTTAACCATAATTCTCAAAAGAATAAATAATTCATAGCGCTCCATCAATCAATTTCATGAAAAATCATAGTAATATAAAAGTATGTAAAAATAAGATAAATCGTATCAACTCAAATTAGTGTAAGCTTAAAAGAATCCCTCACCTTAGCCTTAGATTAACCTTAGGTATATCTCGATGTAGGAAAGCTTCTACATGAATCACGACATCGCTTGAGCAAGAGGGGGACATCATACATGTGGAGAAGGAAGAGGATAATAGGTGTTTAGGCTTCTCTCCCTCTCTCTTTCTCTTTCTCTTTCTCTCTTACATTGGGAGGTGGTGTGTGAGTTGAGAAGGGAACACACACTCCTTTTATAAAGGAGTGGGCGTGTGAGAGGGGGTGTGTTTAACATTCCACTTAGATTGGGTTTCTCCAATTTGACTTTTTCTGGCAATCTTTCTTTAAATCTAATTTATCCAGTATGTCGAGGTTATCGAATAGAGCCAAGGTATATGATTTTCTTAGTGATTCAAAATTTAGATTGGCCTATCTTAAAAATTCCCCTAACGGGTGCCAAAATGAACTTGATCTCAATTAACGGTCCACACTTAATGATCAGGGCCCAATTTTGAAAAAAATGTGTAGTCAGGATAGGCAAATGGTTGGACAAAAGTTGGTGGTTAATCAATGGTGGAAAAGGTATAAATCCAAAATTTCACCTTTTGCACTAAACTAAAGGAATTTGAGTCAAGGCGGTCATCATTCAACGGTATAGGATCATAGATCATGGTCTAAATTTTGTATGATATTGTAGTCATATGAGGCCAAAGTATGGTTCAAATTTGAGTTGCAATTGATGGTGTAAAGTGGGTCAATCGGAAGCTTTAGATTTAGAAAAAGTTGGTAAGCCTAAAATGATAACTTCGCGAGTAAGGAAAAAAACCTACTAATGTGGGGTTCTCATATTTCATACTTGGTCTATATGATAGAAAATTCAAGTCATTCATACAAAGGGAAATATCCTACTACGACTACCCACAAGCTTTCTTCACTTGATAGATACCAAAATCAACGGTTAATGGGCTGATTTGTTAATTGAGCCACTTTTATAATGATCTAAAGGCTAAAATTGGACGTGCATGGTTAATTTATGATAAAAATAGGTATGGTATAAAATTTTACATGAAACGGATCATAGGAACCATGTGATCTAAAATTCAAGGGTATAGGTTAATGGCATTAAGTATTTACGATTTTGCCATCTTTTGTTTCTCCAACTTCCACCGTCTGTAACATTGGACTATACGATCCAAATGCATTGAAATTTCACAAACATTCTTTATTTTTCATTCTCTTTCCATCGCCTCATTTTAGGCATTGATCGCTTATAGATGACTACGATGCCTTTTTAATGGGCTATACCGTCCCAAGGTCTAAATCAATGCTTTCATATATCTAATAGAGAAGTTAGCTAGTAGTTGTGGCATATACCTTATGATCTTCGAACTGAGCTATTCATTCTGATATTTAGGCGGCCCATTTGGCGGATCCAAATATGATGGACAGTCAGATGACATGTTAAAAATAAGAAAACTCCATGGTTAGTACTCTGATCATATATGTAGGTGGTTCTATTGTCGATTTTGTAAACGGATGAAGATTTTTGGAGTGATCAAGAGGTAGAACATGTATACTGTTAGATTCAAGTGACTTATTCAAATGTGTAAGTTTCTCAAATTATAGTTCTGATGGTGGGTTAAGCATATTCATAGGTGGTGAACAAGATAAACAGATCAGAATCTCAATTTAATATATGTACGAGCGGATGTATATATCAAGTAGTTAGTTTACTATGATTAGGTGGTCCAAACTCAAATTGAACGGTCAAATATCTTTACCTATTGGTGGATAGTTGACTGAACGGTTGGTTATGATGGACAAGTGGAAATACTTGGACATATGATGATCTTGTCTTAAAATCAACAGTTGAATGACTTGATCTATGGATGGAGATCACTTTCAATGATCATATTCATGTTGGAGAATAGATGTAAGGTTAGGATAGCTAATTTGGTATCGTACACATGTACATACTAAGCTAAACTTCTTGGTGACACTCGAGAACTTTCAATACTTGGGTATTGAAAAGTTCAAGGTGTTACAGCAAGACACTCCCGCACTCTAAAATACCCTAAGTTTGGTTTTCTTCCTTTCCATATCTTATATGGAAAGATCTTGGTTTTCTTAGACAGAATCTTATTTTAGACATGATACGTTGCTAGTAGTGCTTCTCCCCAAAAACTAAATGGCAACTTTGCTTGTAGTAGCATTGAGTTGATCATTGCAACTAAAGTTCTATTTTTTCTCTTGGCCATACCATTTTACTATGGTGTGTAAGCTGTTGTGCACTAGTGAACTATGCTATATATTTCACAATAGCTAGAAAGTTCATTGGATAAGTATTCTCCTCCTCGGTCACTATGGAGAATCTTTATCTTCCTATCCAATTCATTTTCTACTTTGGATCTGTAGATCTTAAATGCATAAATGCCTTATCTTTAAATTTTAATAGGTACACATACACATATCTAGAGCAATCGTCTATGAATGTTATGAAGTACATTTTGCTTCCTCACATAAGAATGTCATTTTAGTCATATTTGTCAATGTGCACTAGGTCCAACATTTTAAATGATCTCTCAATATTATGGAACAGTTTCTTAGTCATCTTCGACCGCATGCACACTTCACATTTATCGTTCTTACTTTCAATATATGAGATTAGGCTATTCTTAATCATGAGTCTTATGTTACTATAGCCTACATGTGCTAATTTACTATACCACAAGGATACCAATTCAACCATATAAACAGAAGAATTATCTTCATCCAACAAAAACTTAATCATCCCATTACAAGCATACCTTTAGCAACAAAATTTTCATTCTTAGACAAAACCAACTTTCCAGATTCAGACACAACCCTGATCCCTGGTTTATCCAGAAGTTCCCTTGAAATTAAGATTCTCCTTAGGTTTGAGACATGCAACACATTGGTCAAGATTACCTTCTTTTCATAGGTAAATACAAGTTCCATGGTTCTTTGCTAATGACTTTCAATCCTCATTTGAACATCTTGACCGCTGGTCACGTCTTCATAGGTTTTGAGGGCAGATTTGTTGTATTATACATAGATGTGGCACCTGTATCATACCACCAATTGGAGACTTTCCTTTTAACCATGTTCACTTTCATGACTATTGCGACGATGTCATTGTCTATTGTTTTAGCCTGTTTCTTAGACTTCTTGCAGTCTCCATAGACTTGGGCAAAGTGTCCGGTCTTCCCATAGATATAACAAGGACCCTTGGGTTTTCTGTTCCTTCTTTTTTTTTTTTTTTTAAATTTCCTTGATCCTTATTGGGTTTTAGGGATTCATTCTTCTTATGGTTATTGCTCTGGGATGGCCTTTTTACTATATTCACCTTGGATAAGGATGCACCATTGGTATCATCTTTCTTATCTCGGTTGTAAGATTCTTTCTCAATTCAGAGATGCTTTTGAATTTGTTCCAAGGTCAATTCTTCATATTTATGCATTAGTTTCTTCCTGTAATATATTTAGCTTAGAGACAGCTTAGCTATTATACCCCCAACTTGGAAGGATTCAGGGATGTCTATTTTTAAGGCCTTTATTTTATTAATGATCAATTACAATTCTTGGATCTGTGCTAGTAGAGGCTTATTATTTACCATCGTGAAATTGAAGTACCTGGCAATTAAGAATTTCTTCATTCCCTCTTCTCCAGCCTTGTACTTGAATTCCAAATTGTTCCAAATTTCTTTTGTTGAAGATGTTCCATTGTACAAGTCATATAGATAGCAAATTGGGCATTTAGGATGTGACCACAACACAGTAACTCATCTTCTTGATGCTTGGTTCTGACATCGATTTGTTTTGCAATATCATTATCAGTTGCCACTAGAAGTGGTTGCAGGTTCGGGTCTAGGATGTAGAAGATCTTCAAGGTAGTGAAAATGAATTTCAGCTTATCTTGTTATGTAGAACGGGTCGCGGACAGTTTCATGGCTAAGATGGATCAGAAGAGGCCCGGTCGACGACAGAAGTGATCCGAACCGTCAGACCTTAGATCGGGCATATATTGCAATTCAGAATGAGTCATCGGGCGTAAAATATATGATTTTGGGGTAGAATGAACTACTTTAGCCACCTAACCCGCTACACCAGGTTGCGCAAGTCGAATTTGCGAAATACCCCGGATTGACGGTCATTTCCCTATTTTAATTTCTTTTTTACTATAAATAATAAGTTTTAGTTTGATTATAACTCTTCATCCGTTGGCCTTTTAGGAGTTGTGTCCAATGTGAAAGGAACTTAGAATAATTAGGAGAATAGCTTGGTGAAGCCAAATAGGACACTTACTATTTTTGGCCGAAAACCTTGTGTACTAGTAGACATCACGACCATATATAAATAGTAAGTTTACTATTTATAGTAAGTTGCGATTTCTAGGAGTTTTAGTTGTAGTTTGCTTCTGATTTCTCTCTCATTGCTTGGAACCCCTATTTAAAGGGTTGTGAACTCGTTTATTTCAATCATCAATTAATTTCGAATTTTATAGAATTTATTTTCTATTTTTCTTACTTTCTTTCTTGTGGATTCGAGAAGTCTTTGTGAGGATTCCAGAGAAGTTTCGTAGATTCGGAACAATTATCCCCTCGAGGAAGATGGTGCTCGACCTCACGTCTTTCCCTGCATCATCTTGGCACCTGGTGAAGCTTGTGCCGTCGAACCGGTCTAGCTTAATAAGGTCCTAGTTCATCAACTTGATTGACGCAACACTTTCGGCATCCATGAGAATTGTGTTTTAAGATGGTTGAAAAAAATATTTGAAATAAAGAATTTGGATATCGAAAAATTAAATAAGAAAAATTATTTTGAATTAGACTGAAGCACGTATTAGATACGCTATCTTTAAAGCGTAATTCGCCTCCTCTCCTCTCATATTAGAGATTGTTGATGAGTTACTAGCGAATTGCTTCCAGGATACAACCAGCCTTGTTTGGTCCTGCATGCATCAATCATGAAGGGACCACCTTAGGAACTCGGTTAATGCAAGACTATCTCTGGCAAACTCAGTAAGTAATCGGACTTACAACTCAGTGAGTTCGAGAACTCTATAAGTTACTAACTTGTTAAAGAAAAAAGAGAGATCTATTCTTGTAGAGAAGATTGATTGGATTTCTGGTGATTGATCTAGACTTGATAGGTTCGGTTTATATAGATGAGATGAGTAGATCGTTGCACCTAAGGTCATTAATGATTATAATGTTACAAAAACGTTTTTGACCGTTGGCTCATTAATCCAAAAGTTTCATACTATTTGATCATTAATCCATACGTTTTAGATCATTGGATTAATGATCTAACCATTTGGATCACTAAATGGTTGTTTATTTTCAAACTGTTGACATTAATCAATGTCAGTTTCTAGTTGTTCTCTGCAACGGATGAATCTGATCATTTTATAGAAACTATATAAGCTAGCTTTTGTCTTGCGATGTATTGCATTTCGTCATGAAGTGCAAAGTGTGCCACTAGCGCCTATATAGCCACTCTGTCCACGCCCTCGGCACTGGAACAATGCAACCCAATCTCTCTATTCGTCTCTTCCAAGTAAACTCACCACAATAAAGTTTATAACCCACAATGCACCCTCTTTCTCTTGTTTCTTATTTCTAAAATCAAGTTGAGACTTCGACACTTTGTCAATTTTACGGCATTCGACCTTAGGCTTCGAAGTACTTGGCCTCAGGGGAGGGTGGTGTACTCAAATCTGGCCCTGGTGCTCTATGAGTAGTGTTGGCGCACATTCAAGGAGGTGCAGCACACCTCGATAATGTGGCAGCGTCAGCGGCAGGGTAGGCACCCTCTTTTCTTATCATGCTACGTTGTATTAATAAGGCCTTTGATACTTGGTCACTTGGCTCCATGTAGGGTCCGGACTCGGGTAGTTCTAGGACTTGGTTATCTTCATGGGGGTAAACAGACATACCGACTCATAGTACTGGTGTATTACACAGGTGACGTTGACGCACCGACATCTGATGCCCATGCACTTGCCTAAGGTGCTAGTGCACTCAATCAGAATGCTGGCGCACTGGGTTGAAGTGTCCACGCACTTGCCCGCAAATGTGTATATACCCAGGTAGTTGAATTCGGGCAATAGTTCCTTTAGGCTTCTTCAGGATTTGGTGGAATTTTCCTGCCATCCTTCTTTCATTTAATTTGAACATGCTATGTATTCTCCTCATTTATTACTAGCATTTAGCCGTTCCTCTTTGTATTGTGCTGACTATATGCTCCTTTTCCCGTGAGCATTTTCCCTTAATAGGGAGTAATGGCAAAGTCCCAGCAGACTACAAGGCTGTGTCAGCAACTTGCGGTGGAATCGAGTCTGGCTGATGCCCATGACCCCGCAAGGCATGTAATTGGGAAGGATAAAGAGAGGTGGAATCGAGTCCGACTGATGCCTTTGAAAGGCATGTAACTGGGAAGGATAAAGAGAGGTAGAATCGAGTCTGACTGATGCCCCCACAAGGCATGTAACTGGGAAGGATAAAGAGACTATAATGTAGGATAATTAGTTACTTGCTCTAAAAGTTCGAACTAATAGAGCATTGCAAATTAATCCTTTTATCTCATAGCCCAAGACTCACATCACATGGATTAGGACCTCAGCCAAACCCCTCTCGTGAGCCCCAAATCACATGAGTACCGCCTCACACGAGCCACCCATCTCACATAGACTGCCCACCCCAAGTGTGTCCCTGTATCCCACGGGCAACCTCACTCGAGCCCGGTGTGAAAATGCCCATGCATTAGACTGTCATTGTCCTAGAAGGGTCAGTAAGAGAGGAAGGTGAAGTTACACACTTACAACTAAGCCAGCCTGTGGTTGAGGCGCAGTATGAGGGTCCTGCCCCTAGGCCACATCTAGAGACACCAAGAAGAGAGTCCATTTGGCAATGCCCTTTGTCGAAGAGGCAGCAGACAAAAAAAAAAAAAAAAAACAACTCTGTTACATGAAATGCCCAACGCGTTCTGGGTGCGTGAGCTAGTACTGAGACTTCCGTCACTCCCGGTGATGATTTCATAACGACTCCTGAATGTGGACAGTCTGCTGTACGGGGTACAGATGTAAGCACACCGGATGTAGGTATGAGTAATACTCAGGTAATCGAGTTGACGGGCATCACACCAGAGGGCCTAGTGACCTGCTTACATTTAAATCTCTCAAAATTAACCCAAGGAAAGTGCAAGCAATGTTGTCGAATCGCATATGCGATCGCATTTTTTTAGAAACAAAAAAAAAAAAAAAAAAAAAGGAAAAAATAAATAAATAAATAAAATAAAATTTTATATATATATATATCCAAAAAAATGTAAAAAAAATATATAAGAAATTGAGAAGAACTTTTCTAAGTTAATAGATAACTAATTTTACATATTTAAAATACATTTGCGAGAGATAAAATCAATTAAACATCAAGTCATCCACATTTAACAATATAGTTAACAAGTAACAACAAAATCAACAAGCTATTTATTTATTATGGTAGAAAATCAACAAGCTATCTTCCTTGAAACTTAAAAGTGCTTGAATCTTGATCTTCCAACTTCCAAGAGAGAGAGTGAGAGAGAGAGAGAGATCACTTGGAAGTAGGAAATACAAGAGAGAGGGAGATAAAGACCACTTGTAAATAAGAAATATAAGAGAAAAATAGAGTAAGAGAGTTTGGAGTGAGAATATTGCAAATGGAGGAGATTTGAAAGCCTTTTTATAGGCAAAATGTTTTTTTTTTTTTTTTTTGGCAAAAAAAATAAATAATAAATAAAATTCAATGTGTCATAGCCAATATGCGATTGCATATGCTACATGCGATCGCATAGTTTTGCATATGCAACATATGCAACATATGCCATCGCATATGTGCCAGATCGCATAAGCGATCTGCATATGGATATGCGCATATGCAATCATATGCGCATATGCGATTGCATATGCACATATGCGATCGCACATGACAACAATGAGTGCAAGCATTCATTTTAAACACCAAGATTTTTTTTTTTTCCTAAGTCATGGTTTCTAATTCTCCAACACCTCCCATTTGGGAGGCAGTAATCATCAAAATGACAACTAGAACCCCATATCAGTAGAAGTTATCATGGACTGAATCAGAAATAGATAATACAAATCCCACAAGCAATTTGCAAAACTTCGCCGCATGATGATAGAATTGTTTTTCTTCTAATCACAGTATCTATAAAACAGATAACTAGATTTCATATATTGGTTTCTTTTATTTATCATTATTTTATCAACACTTAAGCTAAAACACACCCAAATGAGGTAAAAAGCCGGATAAAAGATCACCTTCTTCATCAATCCACATTTCGTTGAAAATCATTGATCTTCAACAGAGAACTCAAACAGCATGGTATGCTTATACTTCTCGCCTGGTTGCACCACAACAGATGGGAAGTTCGGCTGATTTATGGCATTTGGGAATCCCTGAGTTTCCAAACAGAGCCCTGCATGCTTTCCATAAACAGCTCTACCTTTACCAACCACACCATTGACGTAGTTTCCAGTGTAAAACTGAACACCAGGTGCATTGGTCCATATATTCAAGACCCTCGAGCTCAACCGGTCCTTCACTTTGGCCGCGTGCTTCAAGCCCAATTTCTCTTCCCCGCAATCAAGCACGTAGTTGTGATCGTACCCGCCAGGGACCTCACTGATCCTGCTACCAATCTTTTTCTCAGCTGTGAAGTCAAAGGGGGTACCTTTAACTGGCATGATTTCGCCTGTCGGAACTGTATACTGATCAACAGGTGTTACATGAGATGCCCATATCTGGACTAAATGCTCGAGGACATTTCCGGAGTGGTGTCCTGCTAAATTCCAGTAGGTGTGTTGGGCTAAGCTAATTGGAGTGGCCTTGTTCTCAGGCACGGCTTCCATGTCAAGTCTCATTGTCGTCTTTGCAGTGAGAGTGTAAGTTGCAGTTACAGTAACATCTCCAGGGTAACCTGGTTTTGATGAATCAATCCATGGAAACAAAGTCACTTAATTTTCCAGGAATTACAAGTTCTTCCATCATGTGGAGCCCATGGTTGGCTAGCTAGACTGCCTATTTCATGTGCTGTGGCCCTTTCTTTGCTAACTGTACGTGCTTCTGTATTTTCTTCGTAAATGTGGATTTTTAGGCCACTGGTCGAAGGGTTAGGATCTCCCTATATGAAATTTGGCCATAGTATCAATAGTCTAAATCTTCAAACCTTGGGCTCCACCTTTATAGTAAAGAAAGCATCATAGAATTGTGTGTTGAGGCTCAGGACCAAATAGTTACTCTTTTCTCCTGAGGCAAGTGAGAAGCAAGTGAAGATTTACCTTCTTCACCATCACGACTGTGATATTTGAAGGTGATTGATGGCATTTCACCATCTTTCCGTTCCACAACTTCCCATATCACTTTGTCAAAACCCTTGTGCCCACCTGAAAGAGAAGAAGAAATAAGAAGGATTAACCATAATGGGGACAATGGAAAATGGGATGCCAGAGCTCTTCATTTCAAAAAATCCAATCCAATTTGAAAGGCCAGGACTAGATGCTAATTTGATAAGGATGATAATTGGTACAGAAGGAACAACCTTGTTTTTAGGAAGGATCAAAGTGCTGCTGTTTCTGATGTTAGTTATAGGATTCCTGGGCTTCTTCAGTAAGATGTCCCTGATTCCTCTACAATACAGGGGCCTGTCTGTACACACCATCAAAATGGGGTTCTTAGGCAAAATTCCCATTTCGAACCGAAACGAGGGTTTTGCAGTAATTTGGACACCATTCTGCAAACATCATTTCGATCCCCCACTCCTCGAAACAGGCGCTAAAAAGCCCACTCGTAGAAAGCCAATCCGATTGACTTTCGAAAAAGTGACTTTTGTGGGAAGCCCCCTTTCTAAGAACTATGTTGATGGTGAGTCCAAACAGGCCCTAAGCACATGACACTTTTTCTGTCTGTGCATTTCTTAAGTGGAAAATCATCCACCATACACATGGGAATTAGGATAATTTACATCTAGCAAGGTTGCCCAAATCATGGGTGCCACTGAGGAATGATCTAATAGTAACACTGATCAGAACAAATGATCCTAATCATCAAGGTGGCGGCCATCAAATGCACGTTTATAAGGAGAATGGTCATAGATCCAAATTCAATGGTTAGATGGGATCAGCATAATTTTTGGGCTATGCTCCTCCAACATTTGGGCAGTCTGGATTGACTAATGTGTATGCCAATGTACATTGGATGCTTTGCCAGCGTTAAAGAAATGGTGGAGAAAAGGCAGTGCTTATAGTAGCCTAGCCTGTTAAACATTTAAGCATGAATGAATAAAACTAAAGTGGTCCTTGCCAATTCATGAAAATAAATAATTCGCAATTTCCGACTACATGGGCAGACTATTTTATGGATTTAATCCAGAAGCCCATTATTGTTTTTTTTTTTTTCCCCCATTTTTCCTTTTCTAACTGAAAGTTTGTGTGAGAGAGAGAGAGAGAGAGAGAGAGAGAGAGAGAGAGAGAGAGAGAGAGAGAGAGAGAGAGAGATGTTTGACATCCCCCCCTCTTGCTTTTTATTAAGTTACAAAACCAAATATACTGAAAATACCGCTCACTTTATAGACTACAATATAAAGAAAATAAAATATGAGTAACAAGAGGAACTAAATGATAGAACCAAAGGATTAGGTGGGCCATATGATCATATGGCCCATATTAGTCGGCTTTAACACCACCTCAAGTTGGAGCATAGATGTTATTGATGCCTAGCTTAGAAAAGATATGCTCAGACTGATTGTGACCAAGAGCTTTAATGAACACATCCACAATCTGATCTATAGACTTGACATTCGATGTAGAAATTTCACCATTGTTAACTTTTTCACAAATAAAGTGACTATCAACTTCAATATGTTTCATTCTCTCATGAAAAACTAGGTTGTTTGTAATATTAGTTGTTGGCTACTTATTACAAGACAACTGCATTGGCAAAGTTACAACAAAACCCATCTCTTACAACAACATCTTTACCCATACAAGCACACGTGGTATTTGCCATGACCCTATATTCTGCTTTTGTACTAGATCTTGCTACTATGCTTTAATTCTTACTCTTTCACATGACTAAATTTCCTTCTATAAATGTATAATATCCAGCTGTACAAGACAACTATATTGGCAAAGTTACAACAAAACTCATCTCTTACAACAACTGTTTTACCCATACAAGCTCACATGTGGTATGTGCCATGACCGTATATTCTGCTTCTATATTAGATCTTGCTACTACGCTTTATTTCTTAGTTCTTACTCTTCCATGTGACTAAATTTCCTCCTATAAATGTACAATATCCAGCTGTAAACCACCTATCAGACAGAGAACTTACCCAATCAGCATCAGAATACATGGTAACCTGAAAATAAGGTTATCTCTTATATAAGATTCCTTGAGTTACCTTAAGATACCACAAAATCTGGACAAATCCATTGAAATGTGGAATTCTAGGAAAACTGATGAACTGACTAACCAGATTAACAACATACAATATGTCAAGTCTAGTAATAGTCAAGTAAATAAGTTTCCCAACCAATTTTTTGTACCTTCCTGGGTCTTCACCTATCCTTGGTGTATCGGCAAGCTTAGCAAAAAAAAAAAAACCGATTCTGTAAGTCCAAGGTATACTTTTGTTGTGATAGATTAATCCCTTTGGTCTTGCAACCTCTATCCTTAGGAAATACCGACGATGACTTAAATCTTTTATCAATTTTTTGTTGTTGAAGGTATTGCTTAAGTTCTTCAATTCATTTATTGTCATTGCCTGTGACCACAATATCATCCACATACACAATCAACCCAGACGCACACCGCCATATGAAGACTGAATGATTAGCCTAACTCCTTTGTAACCCATAGGCTAACACAACCTTATTGAACTTGTTAAACCATACTTGTGGCAATTGCTTCAGCCCATATATCATCTTATGAAGCTTACACACTTTATCTTACTCTTAAACAACAAACTCAGGTGGTTGCTCCATATAGTCTTCTTCTGTGAGATATCCATGAAGAAAGGTGCTTTCAAAGTCAAGTTGGAATAATGACTAGTCATGGTTAGAAGCAACTAAGAGATTAACACGGCTGGAATTAAGCTTAGCAACTAGAAAGCACGTCATAGTGTAGTCAACTCCAAGAGTTTTGAGTGTATCCCTTTGCAATTAATCAAGCTTTCAATCTTTTGACTATTCCATTGAGCTGAAACTTAATGATATATACCCACTTGCATCCAACAACACACTTGCCAACTAAAAGATGACTCATCTCTTCTTCCAAAACCTCCTTCCACTCCTCATGAGACAAGGCTTCTTAATATGACTTGGGAATAGAATGGGAGGAAAGAGCCAATGCAAACTTGTGAAATCTAGGAGACAAATATGGAAATAAGATGTTCGGTAAAAGAATGTCCACCTTTCCTCTGTGCAATAGGAAGATCATTAGAACAATAAGGTACATGATCTAAAAGCTCAGAAGAAGATGTGGTGGATGGCATGCCATGGACAACTTCACACTCCCTTCTTCCGTCATGAGTAGGTTCAATTTCAAGATGAGACTAACCCATGGAAGAGAGTGGCTGTATAAAATGGACCTCTACAAGAAGAGGCACTTGCACCGTAGATGAGGATTGAGGATCTTCCATTGCAAGTGTTTTACCCTAATTCGACTTCTATAAAGAATATTTATACCCCATCCACAGAAATATCCAAAACACCCTATTTGGTCGGATTGGGTCTCATACAATTCAGGTTGGGGACGCTGCGCTTGAACCCCCACCAGGTGCAAAGTACCCAAACTCCACACAGGCAGCAAGCCCCCCATTCCCCCAATTGGGGCTTTATATATAACTTCTCCTGCACTACTCAGCAGAATACAAACATCTATCGCAACATCCATGTTTCCAGTTTGACACAGAATGACAATTGTGGATAGTGATCTATCTGTGGGAACCACAAGATGAAGGGTCCAAACTAAACTCCATGTGCCATATGTGCAATTTGAGTAAAACACAGTGGATAATGAAATTTGTGCCATTCTGGTTAGATTTCTCATTAAGTTTAAAGAGGACCCTTCAAATAGTATTGTCATGAAATTAGATGATAATGCTTTAAGAATTGCAGGACACTGTACTTACCAAGGTTAGATATCATTCGAACATATCACCATAAGATATCACCATATGAATTTACCACAATACCTTCATATTACCTTCCAATATGACCATGTTATGATGTTGAATTCCATAAACATTATCCATGGATGGATGTATCTATGGATACATTTGATACTATAAATTTGTATCAGAACTTATTAGTGATAGAAACGGTACTTTTAGACATATCACAATGCATATCTTTGTATCCCATCAGCAGAAGAATTTATCGCAATAAATTTCTGATTGAATTTACATTCTGAAATTTGAACCTTGTCCTTACCATGGAGACTGTTGGGCGGGTTATTGATGGGCAAAGAATACTCCTTCCCTTTGAGTGTGAACTTCCCCTCTTTGATTCTATTTGCAACGCGACCAACAATGCAGCCAAAGTAAGGTGCAGCTCCTTTCTGAAAAACAGAGTGAAGGGAAAGAAATGCATAGATCATGAGTATGCATGACTACAAAGACATTTTAACAACATATAGTGCTTAAGGCCCCAACGTGTTACAGTGTAACATTACAACAGTGTTCACATATAACGGCCATTTTAGAGTTTCTTCTTTTACGGCCTAAAATGACCATTTATTTAATTTTTTCCATAAAAACAATCATTTCAGTTGAACTGATTTTCCATGTTTCTCATTTTAGTTTGTGTGGACATTTCAAACAGTTTTTTTTTTTGTCTTTTTTCTTTTCTAAACACATCAATGCTAGTCTTCAATTTATAATAGTTGTGAGGGTCATGTAAAAGTAAGGACCGTGCTAGCATACCTTGAATAGGTAGATTAGCTTAGCGGTGAACGAGCACAATGTGAGAAAACGACTTTATGGAGAAGGGCAAGATGTATAGCTATCAGATAATCTAAATTGCCGATGCCATTGAGGAGGAGCATATATCTAAAATCACATTGATAAATCAAGCCCAATCATGCAATTGATGTGTACCTAATTGATGGTTAAAAGCAAAATAGAAAGTGATCCAAATTTAAAGGAGAAAATCAAATGGTTAATAGTATCTTCTGTTCTCCTTGCAATTTTCGGCTATGATCCATTCACACTTGTTTAGTGAAAGTTACTCTTTCATGATTTCACCTTGCTCCAACTTTAAGACCTTAACTACAATTTACCAATAAATGATAAAAATGTCTTCAATTTTCTCTAAGTCGATTCACATATAAAAATCAAAACAAGTGTCAACAGCTTAATAACCATACAAGATAGAATTTTGACTGCGCATGTATTTATTTCTAAGTAAACTCTAATTTTTATGGTAGAATCTCAAAAATCAGAGATATCTCAAGTGGGTGTTTAGGATTGAATGGCCATTTAATGCAAAATCTCATTTCAATTGATTATTCAAAACCATTGATTCCAATCAAATCTGCCCCAAGAAAAAACATCAAAATAAATTATTTAAAAAAAAAAAAAAACCATATCTAGCTAGGAGGAATCATATCATAAGCATGCATTCATCCACCATTAGCACGTCATACAAGAACCTCGATCGAGGTTGTCCAAATCAGCGGACCCACCATGGTGATGCACAGTTTTGTTAAATACGACTGCATATTCGCATATGCGAATTCCCATATGCACATCACATATGCGATTGCATTGCATATGCAATGTATGCAATCGCATATCTGCCAACTGTTGGCACATTATTTTATTTGTTTATTTTTTATTTTTGCAAAAAATCAAACTTTCGTAAGTAGTGTAACTTGTAACTATAAGTTGTGTAAGTATATTGTTGAATGTAACTTAGTGTTAGTGTAACTAAGTTGTAAATTGTAACTTGTAAGTAGCAGTTAGTGTTATAATGTATAAATAATGAACATTAAGATGTAACTTCAAAATTGTATTTGTACAATAACTAGCATATTGATTGTTTTGTGACTTAACTATATTGTTGAATGTTGAATTTGATGTACTTCATTCATTTCTCTAACAAGTCACAAACTAATTTTATACGTGTAAAATTACTATATTAGTTATCTATTGACTTAGGGAAGCTTCTCCTAAGTTCTTATATTTTTCTACATTTTTTTTTTTCAATTTTTCTCCTTGTTTTCTTTGAACTGCATATGGGGTTTGACAACATTGGTGATGCATGTCCCAGAAGCATACTGATTGACAGTCTTAAGGGCTCAGATTATTCCATAGACAATTAGTGTTATTTTCAAACATCCATTTCATAGAGACCGGTCAGATGGCTGTACATCTGGATGTGTTATGACTGCATGGGCAATTAACCAAAACAAGATCACCCAACAATGATAACGTTAGGGCCATGCACCATCCATTGTATGGTGCAAATTTTGAATATTCTGATGTGAGAGTTCGTGCATGTGGGGCCCATAGTTCGATGATTCACGTGATTTGCCCAATGTACACCAATGCTAATGAGGGATTCCCCCAAAATTCACATTGATGCATCAACACCTATAATTTCTGAAATTTGATCATCTGGATTGAATCGCATGCATGCCAAACGCACAGTGCGTATGCGCACGTGTATGATCCATCATACTCCTCCAGAGCATGGTTCCTGCTAGAATCAATCAAAATTCAAAACCCAAATGAGATCTTTTTTCTAAACAAGACTGACCAGATAAGGTTCGAGCGTGTCGAATCCAAGAACGACGTCCGCAAGATTTCCTGAAACGGCACAAAAACAGAAAGAAAGTGAGAGAAATTCACATCAACACCACCATTTATATCTCCGTGATAGTTCAACACCGCTTCTTAAGTTGTGGTGTCGCCTCGACTGCTGCGTAATAAGCCAACCGCGCCCATTCATATCATGTGCCCCATCCATCTTCGGTGGCGCACATAACCCATAATTCATCGAACGATCTAAGCACTGAATCTGGATCCTTGAGAAAAATTTATTCTCAGCCGTCCATCCGAAAAAGCCGCCAATGGATTGGTTAGGGTCATTCGATCAGTGGAATTTTCAGCCTACGTTCCATCGACTGTGGCCACTATTACTTGGACGGCCTGGATGAACGTGAATGTATACCACGTGTACGGGGGATGAGACATCATCATTTAAAAAACAGACGATAGAGGGCATACCGTTGGCATCAGGGACATGGAGGGAAGTAATGGTGGCGCCCCAGTTGCTGATCTTCACCACCATGCTTCCATTGCTGAGTTCAAACAGCTCTGCTTGCTGCGACTCCGCCATTGAAGAGAGAGAGAGAGAGAGAGAGAGAGAGAGAGAGATTTTGCAGAGGTTTTTTAATAGAATACGGTTTTGTCGGGATGTGGATAGTATTTTCGAATGAGACACACGTCGGACTGACGTTAATTTTTTTTTGTTCGGTCTTCAGAGGTTTGCCGCATTTGAGCCGATTTGGTGAGACCCCAAAATGACCCAAGACGCTGCGTTCCTTACCGTTGGCCCCACGTTTATGCATGTAACGCCGTTCGTCCGTTTTTTTTTTTTTTTTTCCAGATTATTTTAGGTCATTACCCTAAAAATAAATCAGATCCAATTACCACGTAGACCATATCACAAATATCTTCGGATATGTTCAGCTAAGATACGGGACAAATCAGTGTTGCAATTTTCTCCCGAGATTCCTGATTGAGATCTAGGGTAGGTCTCTTCAATGAGATCTGAACAGTTGAAACCAGTTGAAATATATAGTAGGATACCGAGGTCGAGAGTCCGAAGTGACTCACATAGCCATCCCGAGGAAGAATCTTCTGACTTAGATTCTTCAATGAGTCGTGGTCGAGTTTTCCCTTGGCATCGAGCAGATTACCGACTTACCGACCTGCCTTTGGGAGTCGTGTCTAAGCACTGAGACTGAGCTCCTTTCCTTAGTAGAATATAGATTAAATCGGAGATAACTATCCTATTTGTCTTACTGTACCAGGCAGAGTTTCCTTGAGTGTAGCGACTCGGAGTCTTGTCTAGTACATGGTCGTACCTCGGCGGCCCTAAGAGATGTTCCGAGCAACAGCTCGAAAATGAATGGGACCATAGAAGGGATCGACATATGATGGAAGTGGAGATATTTTATCTTCTGATGGCCGATCTTGAGGAGTAGGCCATTTTCCTAAGTAGTGGATTAATGGTTTCTAGCCATTGAGGACCTCGGTTGCCACTGCCGCTAGCTAATCACACGTAAAGCACGAGTGTCTAAGTTGTCCTCTTCTCCTTATCCAGTCCATTTTTACTTATAACAGTAACCCCCTACTTCCAAGCTTGCGTAGTAAGCTCGGGAAGTAAGTTGGTTTAGTGAGCTCGGACTTTCTCGTGCGTGGGTGTCGAGCCTACTCATCATTAATGCAAAATAAATGGGCATGCGCTTGTTATTAATGCTGAATAAGGCGGTGTGTGCAAGAATCGGAGGCGGATCTGCAATCATGATACGGCACGATCGAGGTAATGTGTGTCGGCTCGAGGTCACGTGCGTTGATAGGGGCGCCTGTTCGACTCCTGACTTATGGGGCGCAGACACATGACATCTCCTAGGAAGTCAGGTTGCCTGCCGAGTGGGAAGGCTCCACGTGGCCAAGCGCGGGCATCGAGGGGCCGTTTTGGCTGCCGCATTAAATGCGGGCAGTCATTGCCATACGGTCGAATTCCCTATAAACGAGGGATGCCCTAGCAGCGTAAGGGGCATTTGCTTTCACTGCTCCTCTTTGTTATTGCTGCCTACCGGAGTTGGCGATTTCTAGTAAGTCGGAACCCTGTCTCTCCGGCCTTTCTTCACATCTTCTCCGACCTTCTTCCTTCCTTCTCTCTTTTATCTGTTTTGCTGCTCCCATTTTCCAGTAAAAAAATGTCAGATTCTTCTAACACCTGGGATGAACCCACTACATTCCAGGGTGATTCGGAGTCGGGGGACTATGATTGGCTTAGGCCGACCCGCCATCACCGATCATGATGATATGCGACAGGGAGATTGCGCCCATTTAAAGGGCAAGGGCTATGGCTCAATCTTTTGCTGAGCAGCCTGCGAGAGTCGAGGTGGGGTCAACTCTAGGAAGGGAAGAGGGGACCCTATCTTCCTTAAAGTGAAGACCAACCTAGTTGGGTCGAGCTTGAAGGAGTCTGACTTGGTGCAAATCAGGTCAATGTACCACATATCAAACTTAGTGGTACTTTAAGCTCCCACACTTGGCGAACTTCCAAGTGAACCTAGGGAGGGTAAGGTGGTAATATTTCTGGTCGCCCTCCAGTGCGGCTTGAGGCTTCTCTCCCCTGCATCGTTAGGAAGGTCGTCTCTCATCTGAAGCCGACCCTTGACTAGATAATCCCAAATTCCTAGAGGGCTCTAGTGGGGGCCTTTGTCTCGTGGTTTTGGCTCAGACAGCCTGACCTGACTGCGAATGAATTCCTTCACATGTACCAGGTGAATGCCAACCCTCTCCACGATGGTTGGTATTATTTTTCGTCCCGACCAAAGACAGACAAGGGCATAATTAAAGATATCGCGACCTCCAATAAGAATTGGAAGAAAAAATGGTTTTGGGCACTGGGAGTGGGAAGCTCCGGCAACTGCTAAGCTACGATTTCAGGTTCTAACCCGCTTCGTCCACACAGATTGGGCACATTCAGACTGTTGTTTTCCCCTTCTTTTCCTTTTTTTTTTACATTCTTATTTTGCTCCAAGCTGTTGTGGTCTTTGACAGTTCCGTCCAAGTATCCAACCTTAGTGACAGAATTGGAGAGTAACCAGATCGAGCAAGTGGAGGCTTTGGCAAGGTCGTAGAAGCTGTTGATTACTCCTGAACTCCTCTACCGGTCAGGTCTTGCCCCTTCCATGCTAGGTATATTTAGTTGATTTCTTTAAGAGTTCGGAAGTTGTCATTTCTTTTGCCATTGATCACTTGCTTTTTCTGTATAGAGATGGCTGACCAAACTCCTTCCTCCAAACGAGCTCGGGTTCCCTTTGACGCCGAGCTGGCTCAGAGGAAATCTTCAAGGACGAGAGCAATCGTCCCTCCCACTAAGGCGGCGGGAGGGAAGTCAAGATCGGGCTCAGACAAGCCCACGAGAAGGCAATTGAGCTCGGCTGCTGGCGAGGGGAGCGCCTCGGCTCCTCCCGACACCACCATCACAAACCCACCGTCAGCCTCAGAGGCTGTCGATGCGGGTCAATAGGAGGCTGTCTCGGTGAGAGAGGTCGCCCTTGTTACTACCTCATCCCTCTAAGGCTTAGGCGGAGCTGACCTCCAAGATCCAGGTGGCTAGTTCATCTGGTCGGCAAAGAGGTGGGGCCCGGGGGGTTTGGCTCCTCTTACACGGTATGTCTCCTACTGTGGATAGCTTGGCATGTCTCTAATGCCGAGATTGCTGAGGCGATGGCTATCGAACCAGTCGAAGACATGGGCCAGGTGGCCGCTTTTTTATATAAGATATAACTCTATCCTTTCCTTGTAGTTGCTTTCATACTTGACTCTTTTTTTCTGACGTGAATCTCTTTTTAGTTTGACCATGTGGTCCTGAACGCTCGTCGTGCAATAATACACGTCGAGAAGGAGTGTGAGGATGTAGAAGTGAGCCTCACAAGCAAAGTTGTTGAGGTCGACCAGCTTCGATCTGCCTTGCAGAAGTTTGGGGAGGAGCATGTGGCTTTCAAGGCTCAAACTGTGAGGCCGGTATCCTAATCCATACTGTTCCCTAGCCTTTTGTGATCCTCATCGTCGAATTCCGACGACCTACAATATGTAGACAGCATTTGCGCGCGACCCTAAGTCGCATTCCGTAAATTTGAATCGACTCGACCCGAGACTTGTACCCTAGCGACCGCACCGTCGTTATGGTTCTAACGCCGCGACTTGCGCATCGATGCAATACTTAGGCCAGGAGTTGTGGGCGCGTGTTTATTTCTAGGAAAATGCCATGCGTTGCGAATTCCAAGAGAATCTCTACCATACATAATCAATCAATCACTAGTCAAGTACACAACCCATCCCTCTCTTACACAAGCCATCCCCAAAGTCAACTCTCTCTCTCCACCCATCCCTTTCTTACACTCACCCATCCCTTTCTCTCTCTCTCTCTCACACACACACCCATCTCTCTCTTACACCACCATCCCTCTCTCCCATCCATCACTGCATCCCATCTCATTCTCCTCCATTTTCAAGCTTCCATGAGAGAAAAGATCTAAGGAGAGAATAACCAAGTGTGGTCCACTTCCTACCCCCTCATCTCACCATCCAAACCTTCAAACTTCATCATCCACCTTTAAAGAAGAAGCTTAGGAGCTAAGGAGTCCAATGAGCTAAAGAAGAAGACAATCGGTGGGTGTTCATAGAACTAGACAGTGATTTTGATTTAGGGCCCACATGATTTGAGACCTATCTTGATGTATGTATTTTAATCCTTGGAGGGCTCATAGTGGCGGAGCCCTCCATCACACAATTCTCCATCTCTCTCTCTCTCTCTCTCTCTCTCTCTCTCTTTCTCTCCCTATCTCTCTCTTTCCCATCTTGTGGCCCACCATGATGCATCCGATCCACACCATCCATGTGTTGGGCTCCACCTTGCTGCCTGTCCGTTAGGACAGGCCTGGATGAAGGACATCACAAATATCAGTTTGATGCAATACATGGGGCCACCTTAATGGCACGTGGCTCACACCCATTTGGGAGTCCACCGTGATGCATGCGTTTCATCCATGCTGCCCACCGTCCAGGCCTTAGACGGTGGGGTCAGTCGTGATGTACGTGTTTTATCCACCGTCCACGTAGACATGTGGATCCCAACAGCTAAAGCTGATGTATTGATGTCAGCAAGTGGGCTTGATCATGAGGGATGTGTTATATCCCAACCGTCCATGTGGACGGTGGGAACAGTCAGCAACATAGCTACTGTATCACGTCAGCAAGTTTTTTGGGCCACCATGACGTACGTGTTTCTCTAAGCCGTCCATCTGTTTAGACGTGGGGCCCACCCCACACGTGTGACACGTGTGGGCAGGTGGGACTCACCTTGATGTATATGTTCTATATCCACACCATCCATCTAGACGGGTGGTGTGGGACGCACCATGATACATGTGTTTTTCCAGCCGTCCATCTGTTTTGAGGTGTGGGCCCACCCCACACGTGTGACACATGTGGGCAGGTGGCCCATGTGAGACCCGTATCCTAGCCCATACCATTCCGTACGCTTCCATAGTCCTCTCGGTCAAATTTCAGTGACACGCGATGCGTATATATCAATTGCGCGCGACCCTGAGTCGTATCCCGTATTCTAGAGTCAGCTCGACCTGAGACTTGTATCCTTGCGACCACGTCGTCGCCGCGTCTCACGCGCCGATGCGATATCGGGACCGGAGATGTGGGCCCACATTTAGTTCAAAGAAAACACCACACATTTGCAAACCCAAGAGAACATGTCCCATCAATCAATCACACCACATCCCATCATGTCATGTACAAGAGCAATCCCAAAGTCAACTCTCTCTCTTACAACCCATACCTAGTCAAGTACACCCATCACTCCAGTCACCACTCACCATCCCTCTCTCTCCTTACATCACCTCTCTCTCATTTCCTCCCAAGCAACCGTCCAAGCTCCATGAGAGAGCTTTGTGTGGCCCACTTCCTATCTCCCATCTCCACCATCCAAGCTTCATCTTAGTCCTTAAATCTTGTTCCTTTGGAGCTAAAGATGGGGAGGAGTCCAAGAAGATCAAAGGAGGGTGATTTTTTTTCAACAATTGATTATTGTGTATTGAGGGCCCACTTGTGGTGGGAACCATCTTGATGTATGCATTGCATTGGGAGGGCCCATAGTGGCGGGGTCCCTCCCCTTCACACGCTACTTCCTCTCTCCTTCTCTCTATTTCTTTCATTTTTTATGTTGACGATGAGGTGTGTGGCCCACCTTGATGGATGATCCATGTTGTCTAGTGGGACCACACGCTATCCAAATGGTGAGGCCCACCGTGATGGATCTATTGTACTCACGCTGTCCGGGGCACCTTACTGCCATGTGGACAAACCTGGATGAAGGGAAACTACAAATATCAACTTGATACAAGCTGGTGGGCCACACGTGTGGACCCACCAGACGTATGCATTCCATCCACCATCCATACCGTGGAGCCCACAGTGATATGTGATTGTCCACACCGTCCAATACAGGACGTGAGATGGACGCTGATTGGTTGGCGTCCCTCACTCCACACCATCCAGTCTCTTCGACAGTGTGACCCACCCCAGCATATATATTTATATTATATTAATATAACATATATTATGTGGTGGGCCCCACGTGGGACCCACCTTGCTATATGTATTGGATCGGCACCATCCAGCAAGGGACGGTGCTGGATCACCGTGATGTATCTGTTGCATCCCACCGTCCAGATGGGACGGTAGGGGCCCTACTTAGATGAATGTGTTGTATCCTCACTGTCCATTGCTTGGACAGTGGGACCCACCCTGTACGTGTGCACGTGTGGGGTGTGGGCCTGCCATGATGGAAGTGTTTGTATCCTCACCGTCCAAGGAAAGGACGGTGGGAAGCAGATTGGCTGGTATACATCACACCAGTATAATAACTGCTGTAGTGATGTCAGTTCTGTGCGTCATGCACGCTGTATGTGTTTCATCTATTCCATCCAAATGGTGGGGCCCACCTGCTGTGTAGGATGTCAACAAGTGCTGTGGGTCCAGCATGATGTATGTGGTTTACTCACCATCCGTCCAGGATGTGGCCCACCCCACACGTCTGGGTGGGATCCACATTGATGTATTTATTATATCTGCACTGTCCAAATCTTCTGGACGGTGGCCACACCTTGATGTAAATGTTTTATATCCACGTCATCCATTTGTTTTTGCTGGGACCCACCTCGGATGTATGTGATCTATTCAAGTCGTCCATCTGTTCTGCCAGCATGGGACCACCGTGATGTATTTATTTCATCCACACTGTCCAGATTGTGCTGGACGATGCTGGACGATGTTTGGACAGTGCTGATTTACATGTCCAATGTTTGGACAGTGCTGATTTACATGTCCAATGTTTGGACAGTGCTGATTTACATAGACAATGTTTGGCAGTGCTGATCATCATTAGTGAGCCATGTGCCTCATAGAATGATAGTGTGCAGTGATACGCATGTTGCACCTGCAACTATTGAAATGATTTCAGGCGACCCATATCATAGTGGGACCCACTGTGATGCGTATGTTATCCAGGCTGTCCTTTGGCTGGACTGCTGGTAGGCCCAACTATGATGAGTAGGCCCACTTGTTGCACGTGTAAGGCCCACCTGTGATGTATATTTGAGGCCCACCGATTGGGTATTTGAGACCCACCTGTGATGTATATGTATCCCATATATGCGGCCCTCTTGATGTATAAAGAGGCCCATTGGTGCAGCCCATTGATGCGGCCCACTATGATGTACATGAGGCCCATGTTTGAGGCCCAAAGTGTTATATACCCGGCCCATGTGATGGGGCCCACCTATTATGTATTTACGGCCCATATGTCGTGGCCCATTGTGATGTATTTTCGGCTCATGTGAGTTGGCCCATTGTGATGTATTTGAGGGCCATGTGCAGGGCCCACTTGTTGTGTATTTAAGGCCTGTGTGATGAGGACCATTGAGATGTATTCGAGGCCTATGTGATGTGGCCCATTGTCATATATATTAGGCCCATTGTTGTGTATTCATGGCCCATTTGGTGAGGCCCATTATGGTGTATTTATGGCCCATGTCATGCCACCCATTGTGATGTGTATGAGGTCCAGGTATGTGGCCCGCTATAATGTATTTGTGGCCCATTTGATAAGGCCCATTGTAATGTATTTGTGGCCCCTATGGTGAGGCCCGATGTGGTGCATATGTGGCCCTTAAGTGAGGCCCAATGCGATGAATGTGCAGACTGATGTAATGTGTGATTTCATTATAATGTATGTAATGATGTTTATGTGGGCCACTGCTTGGGAGCGATGTTGGTTAAATGTCCACATTGATGGGCAATGATGGTTAGATGTCCACATTGTGACCTTCCCTTGGGCCCATTGTGAGGCCCATTCTTATTATGAGTAGGCTGTCTAAGCCCATCCTTGATATGAGGAGAGTACACCATCATATTATAACATGCTTAACATAGCTTCACGATCCATGCCCATGCGCATCATATGTATGCTTGATATGAGGAGTGATTGATCATAGCACATGCCATAGGGTGGATTATTATGGGACTCCCTGATATGAGGAGTTACCCCACATGAGCGCACAGTACGCACAGGATTACTACATGACTGGATGGCATGACTCATGCATCCCGCATTTTGTGACATGACCGCCGGATGCCCTAGCAACACCAGAGCCATGGCCTCCACATGCATGTCATAGATGGCCAGATGGGACACCAAAAATGTTTGGTTTTAGCATACAGGCACCATAGCTGTTCCTGGGTGAAAATTTCTAAACCTTCATGGTCAGGAGATGCCCTAATGTCGAGACCGAGTGGATATATATGAGCACATGAGGGCCGTATACCAATAGGCCGCGTCTCCTACTGTGTCGTGGTTGGTTAGGAAGGAGTGTGACCTTACCCGCCTGAGTGAGGGGGCAATATCTAAGTTGAGTTTGACCAGCTTGAGGAATGGGTCCGCTATCAACGAGTTGGGCCCGATATTGGTAGGCGGATAGTGAAGTATCTTCCACTTACCCAGTTGTGCGCTCGGATAGGGGCGGTAAGCTGGTGTAGAGTGTAATAGACCTCAGTGATGATCCCAGAGATGTACGGTGTTGATATGTGGACTTAGTGAGAAGGAGTTGTATACTCAGCATCTTACTTATTCTTCACTATCTACTCGGGTTGGTGGTGCGCAACTAATTTGATATATGTACCTTCTCATGGACCAGGATTTTGGTTGGGGCGTGCAACCAACCTAAGATCAGGAGTTTACAACATTGAGTCTAACTATCCAAATTAGGTATGAGACTAGTTTGGATAGAAGTCCCTTGTGATGGACCCCATAGCCTGCGATACTACGTACTATCATCCCGACTTCACACTCCAGCATGGTCATTCCAATCACACCATATATTGCATTACATCCACGGCGTATGGCAGTTTGGGTTACTATGTTCTTGCATTTATATGGCCTAGATACGACTGACTGTAACGCCCTGAAAATCGAGGGTCGAGTATAAACTCAACCCACGAGTTCCAACGCATCACTTATGCAACATAGATAATGATGATTAAATGTTGTCTGTGTTAGTGCATTAATCATGAGTGAGATTATACCAAAACAGTAATTCATACTCCAGATCAATTCATATAGCGCAAGTGGAAGACTGAAAAATGTATATAGACGTGTATGAGCTAAAAGGATCACGATTGGTCTCTAGAGTATGAATACATCACTGAGTCACCATATACATGTAATAGTTCAAAATAATTCAACTACAATAATAAACCCTGTAGCCCCGTCGATCCAGACGGCCTAAGCGAAACCACCGAAGAATTGCATATAGGAGAACTCATCCTGATCATCATAGTAATCGGGTTCTGCCTCCTGAGTCGCATCGTTATCTGTAACTAAGACAGAGTCTGGTGGGTGTTCAGAACACCGTCCCAGAACGTGGGAGTGAGTGATCAACTCAGTGGGACCATAAAGCAAAGGTTAACATGTTATCAATTCAGTCAAGCAGTAATGATAAAGCAGACATATCAGACATTCCTAAATAGTCTTATTAATGCAAGGATGAAATGTAAGCATGATGCATGCCCTCGCTTACACTCCCTCGTGCGACACCATCTTACGGTCACGGCATGCTTTCTTCCCTCTGTGCTCTTCAACTCGGGGCACATGTAATGCGATGAAATGAACGTGATTACTGAGTTATTATTAGTCCCTTTCATACAACAGGATTAGGAAGCTAAGGTACCTCCCTTATATCAATTCTCAAACAATGATCCATTCTAGGGTCGTCAATCCTAGTAAATCTCATACGATGTTACGGTTCTAAGTCGCTACAAAGGGCTCGTCACCTTATTAGTGCAGGCCTAGTGTACTCTTATTGCTATGTAAGGGCTCGTCGCCTCTACGCAGTCTTAATGTACGCTCGAGGTCACTACAAAGGGCTCGTCACCTTATCAATGTAGGCTGACAACTCGAATACAGTGTCCCATACCACCGTATTCGGCTCACGAGTCTGGGTTGCTCACTGGTCACTATGGGGAGGCTCGTCACCCCAGCGTAGGCCGACAGTTCGACCACGGTGTCCCATACCACCATGCCCGGCTCATGAGTTTTAGCAGATCGAGGTACCAAGGTTTAAAAGGGTTTTCACTGGTGAGTTTGGTACCTTAGATTTAAGCAGTAGCATCCATACATGGTGAACATACATCAGGTCAATCAGGTTACTTGACGAGCTCGATTAACACGAGCGCACGTTGAGTTAATCGACATGAAGTGCGTAAGCACTCGGCATGGCCTAACCACTGCCAACATCCCAAGTACGGCTCGGATTCATCAATCACGTCCTATGTGGCGAGACAACCTCAGCCACCAAATCAGAACCTGTTACCGATTACCTGGACTATTTCATAGTCCCAAACACATTCAATTATAATAGATAATCATACAAGCTAATCAGAACAGTAATGGATCAACAATTCCAATCATACAAGCATGTGAGCATTTGATGGATTTCAACTTAAACATCAATTCACACATAAGTAGTGTCTAAGTAAAACAGATAAAGAATGTAAGTTACATGGAGGAAATCATACACATCGTTAAGATAGTTGAGTATTTCTTCTCAATACCCATATAGAGTACAATTTATTACACACTTGTTCATTCAGACATTTCTACAAACACTTAGACTACATATTCCAACATACATGACGTATGTTGGTGATAGCACGTCTTAGGGCAAATCCTTTCGCCAAGGAATTGTTACACATATAACTAGCACAAACACACGACAATTAATCATGGCAAGTACATGTTCAAATTTCATATGCATACGATACTTTCTACATATACATGGAATACACTAAACTCCATATAGTTCATATATATCAGAAATGCGATACAAACATCGCATTTGGCATGTGACATTACACGCACATCAATAATAAACCATTAACTGACATTGAAAGCTTTGAAAACCATAACCTATACATTTATAGTCCGCACCTTTCACTGGTAGACTCGTAGCGAACTCAGTTTTAAAGCTAAGTCTTTGTCTACGGCAGATTGGTAACCTATAGCATAAATTAGGTTAGCTGTTTCATCACTTATACTATCTGAAACCCTAAAACAAATTAGGATTAGGTTTTCTTACCTAAGAACGGGATTGGTATCGCCCGTACAGCGACACAGGAGTGGTGGCTAAGCACGTGGAGCATCAGGGAAAGATCCCTACATCTATCTCTCACTCTTTCTCTCTCTTCCTCACTTTCTTCTTCTCTTTTCTCTCTTCTTTCCCTTAGGGTTTGCAAAATTTGTATGGCATATGAGAGGGAGTGTTTAAGGTCCTTATATAGGCCCAGGTTTGATGGGAATGGCCCCAGGGCCAAGGTATACTTAGGTTATATCTAAATACGGACCGTTTTGGTCCAACGGACCACTTCTGGTGGCCCCTTTTCTACGTACGGTCGGACTTAAGCTCCCTGACCATGGATCTAGGTCAGGCTGAGTTTTCGTTTCGATTGGATTTATAGATCAGCCATGGTGGACCAATTTCAGTTTAGCGGTCACAGTCACTCGATCAGGGTCACAAGTACACCTACATGTGTGGGACATTTCTCTTGATCCGAGGGTGTATTTGGGTCAGATTCTGACGGTCTGAATCCTTATATTTGGCCCGCAAGCGACACGACTCAGATTACTTAAATTCAAATTTTATTTCTAAATATTTTCACGTTTCTTACACTCTTTGCTCCAAGCTCAAGTTGTTCAGTTCTAGACACAATTAAGACTTGATTTCCGAGGGGGTTGTCAAGTCCAGTAATGTGGTCATAACTATATAGTTTCGGGGTAATCGGACTTTCGACGTGCGGTTTAGGTCCGATACGGAGTTTTGGTGTGCTCCCGAGAGCAACCGGGTTTAAGGATGGATTCTAAATTTCAGGATAATGTAGCGTCAATGATTCTGCATGTTTTTAGTCTTACAGATCATATTTAAAGCGATTAGTGCTAATTTCCTAAGTACTCTAGTTTAGCACTTGCTAGTATTAACCTAATTTCTAAAAGGTTTTGGTCTTGGGTAATTTCCGCCAGAGGGGGTACTCGGTCTTTGTACGGATTTTTTCGAGACATTACAATCTACCCCCCTTAAAAAAATTTTATCCTCGAAATTAGTACCTTTTCGTACTCCTCGAGAATCTGAGGGTAGTTCTTTTTAACCTCGACTTCTGTTTCCCAATTAGCCTCTTCTTCCGTGTGATGCGTCCATAGCACTTTGTTGTGCAGTACCTGCTCCTTCCTATCTAGTATACGGGTCGGTCGCAGTACATATCTAGCATCCTCGCTCAACTGTACCTGCTCCCATCTGATAATGTGGGAAGGATCGGGAATGTATTTCTTCAGCATAGAAACATAAAATACGTTATGCACACCCACAAGTGATGTGGGTAATGCAAGGCGGTACGCTACCGCCCCCACTCCATCAAGTATCTGGAATGGGCCAATGAATCGAGGCGTAAACTTCCCTTTCTTGCCAAACCGAAGGACTCCCTTCATAGGGGAAACTCTGAGGAACACATGGTCTCCGACCTCAAACTCTAACGGTCGCCGTCTCGTATCGACGTAGCTCTTCTGTCTGCTCTGTGTTGTCAGTAGTCGACACCTGATAATGTCGATCTTCTCTGAGGTCGCCTGTACTAACTCTGGGCCAATCAAGCTTTTCTTACCAACCTCTGCCTAGCAATGCGGCGCTCTACACGGGCGCCCATACAGTGCCTCGTAAGGAGTCATGTCAATACTCGCCTAGAAGCTGTTATTATAGGCGAACTTTGTATAGGGAAGACAGTCATCCCAACTGTCCTTGAAATCCAGCACACAGGCCCGCAACATATCCTTCAGAATCTGATTCACCCGTTCCGTTTGCCCGTCAGTCTGTAGGTGGAACGCGATACTGAACTTCAACTTTACACCCATCGCTTCCTGGATGCGAGTCCAGAAAATAGATGTAAATCGCGTGTCTTTGTCCGACACGATCTCCAATGGAACTCCATGGAGACGTACAATCTCTTTGATGTACAACCTGGCCAACTCGTCTGTAGAGTTCGATACTCTGATTGGGAGGAAATGAGCCGATTTCATCAACCAATCCACGATCACTCAAATGGAATCATAACCCTTCCTCTTCTTCAGTAGCCCTGAGATGAAATCTATAGAGATAAAATCCCACTTCCATTCTTCTATGGGCATGGGCTGAAGTAGTCCAGGAGGTCGGCGATGCTCTGCCTTGACTAGCTGGCACGTGAGACAATGGGATACATAATCTGCTATGTGAGTCTTCATATTGTCCCACCAGTATGACCTCTTCATGTCACGATACATCTTCGTACTGCCTGGATGCATAGCCATCTTAGAATCGTGAGCAACCTCAAGAACTTCTTTCCTCAAGTCAGGGAGGTTCGGGACGCATAGGTGGCCATGGTAACGTAAGCCTCCATCCGTTCCAACTCTCCACTCGGCGTCCTCATCGCTGCTAGCCTGTTCTCTCATCTTCGCCAATAGCTTATCGTCTATCTGAGCCGCGATGATACTGTCATCAATGAGGGGTTATACTCGAATATGTGCGATGCCCTCATATGGCTCCTCCACCGTGAGTTTCTGCTCAAAGTCTAACATGAACTCTACCATGTCCCACTCTGCTACCATCTATGGAGCCGCAAATGCCAATGCCTTCTTGTGACTCAGTGCGTCTGCCACAAGGTTGGCCTTGCCAGGATGGTAGGAGACCTCGAACTTAAAGTCCTTCAGGGTTTCCATCCATCGGCGCTGCCTCATATTCAAATCCCGCTGAGTGAATATGAATTTAAGGCTCTTGTGGTTGCAAAAGAGCTCAAACTCCTCTCCGTAGAGGTAATGTCTCCAGAGCTTTAATGCAAATATGACTACTGCTAACTCGATGTCGTGCGTAGGGTAATTCTCCTCGTGTTTCCTCAACTGTCTCAAGGCATATGCAATCACCCTGTCCTTCTGCATAAGGACACAACCCAAACCAACCTGAGACGCATCGATGTATATCGTATACTTGATCCCTTGCTCTGACAATACTAGTACAGGGGTGAACGTCAGTCAGTCCTTTAGCTCCTGAAAAGCTGCTTCTGCCTTTTCATTCCAGGCGAACTTCAGACCCTTTCGTGTCAACTGAGACAAAGGTCTGGCTATCCTTGAGAAGTCCCTAATGAATCGTCGATAGTAACCCGCCAGACTAAGAAAACTCCTCACCTCGGTAACCGAACTAGGCTGCTCCCAGTCCTAAACTGTGGCTACCTTAGCAAGGTCCATAGCTATCCTTTCCTTGGACACCACATGTCCCAGGAACTTGACTTCTTCCTTCCAAAAGTCGCATTTCTTGTACTGGGCGAACAACTGGTTCTTCCTCAGAGTATCCAAGACTGCTCGCAGGTGTTCCTCGTGTTCTTCCTGACTCTTGAAGTATATCAGAATGTCGTCAATAAACACAATGATGAATCGGTAAAGGAACGGCCGAAATTCTCTGTTCATCAAGTCCATGAACACAGCCGGAGTGTTCGTAAGACCGAACAACATCACAAGAAATTCATAGTGCCCAAAACAACTCCTGAAAGCCATCTTCTGCACGTCTTCATCCCTAACACGCAACTGATGATACCCTGACTGCAAGTCAATCTTCGTGAAATATTGCGCTCCTCTCAACTGATCAAACAAATCGTCTATCCTGGGCAGAGGATACTTGTTCTTCACCGTCACTTGGTTCAATTTGCGGTAATCAATACACAACCGCAGTGACCCATCCTTCTTCTTCACAAACAACACAGGTGCTCCCCAAGGAGATACACTCGGTCGTATGAAGCCAACATCTAACAGATCATCGATCTGTTTCCTCAACTCCTCCATCTCACATGGAGGCATGCAGTACGTCGGAAGTGAAATGGGCATCGCACCAGGCGCTAGATCAATGGTGAAATCAATCTCACGACGAGGAGGTAGCCCCGGTATCTTACTGAACACTTCCCTAAAATCTCGAACTACAGGCGTATTTTTAAGTGCCGGGCCATCAATATTCTTCAGTAAGGAAGTGTAACAAAGAACTCAAAAAGGGCAACTGACCTGCATGGGAAATGTAAAGGGCTTACCCTCAGGTTCGTACGCTGTCACTAGATGGGTTTCGCAGTCAATCTCGGCCCTCGCTTTAGTTAACCATTCCATACCAAGGATGACGTCGAAATGGTATAGTGTGGTGACAATCAAGTTAATGCATATTGTCCCACTCCTTAGATCTATCAAACAACCCGCACACATTTTGGTGGCATCTGTAAAAGTCCCTGGTGCTGCGATAACTCGTACCCCAACCATCGGGGTCGTATTCAGCCCTAAGCGCTTGACTGCAGAATGTGATATCAGTGAAATAGTGGATCCCATATCCACCAACAGAAATATAGAGGTACCTTCAACGTGGGCGGTGAGCTTGAAGGCTAAAGGTATGGTTGCTGTAGTGTCAGGCGCTTCCACTGTAAGTGCGTGAACGCATGCCTGCTGAGATCTATTGGGCTGAGGTACCATAGGTCGCTGAGGTGGCCTAAATCGAGGTGCAGGGGGCCTGAAGGAAGGATGTGCAGGTGCTATCCTTAGGGGCGGAGCCGATAGAGCTTGAGGGCGAGGGTGGTCAATTCTCTATGGTAGCGAAAACCCACTATCTCTCATGCGTGCAAAACAGCTCTCCGCAACATGACCTGGTCTCCCACAATATGTACATGTCACACCAGGTCGCCTCATTGGAAGTAGTGGCGCCGCGATCCTGGGAGGAGAGTCGGTACGGGATCTCTTGCCGAGGAATGGCCTGCTCGGCATATCTGGTGGTGGCCTAGGGATCATAGGCCTACGAGAACGTGACAATCGATCCCCATCCTGCTCTGCCCACATAGACATGTGTACTAGCTCAGCATAGGAGGGTATGTTAGCACAGCACATCTTCGAGCGAATATCAGGTCGCAGGCCCTCGAAAAAATGCCGCATTTCGCATCTGCGCATCAGTAAGTACTGTAGGGACATACCTGCCCAACTCCGTAAACCGATGCTCGTACTCTGTCACTGACATGCCTCCCTATCTAAGGCGCAAGAACTCATTCTCCTTCTCGTGCCGGTACGTCTGGGGATAGTACTTCTCATGGAAGTGGAACTCAAAAGCTGCCCACGTCCATACATAGTCAACTGCAACGGTCCGCAGGACACTATCCCACCACAAGCTAGCCTCCTTCTCAAACATAAAGGTGGCCAACTCGACCTGCTCTGGCTTTGTACAGTGTAGCATCCTCAGCATCTTAGAGATGCGGTATAGCCAATATTCGGCCTCCTCGGGTCTGTGAGAACCCGCAAAGGTAGGAGGCTGCAAGTGCTGGAATCACTCGAGGAGGCCACTCATACCTAAGTTCCCCGTAGGGTATATAGCAGGTGCAGGTGAAGGCACACCCTCATCCTGAGTGGAAGGCCCTACAGTCCCAGCAGGGCATACAGATGGTGAAGGTGGAGTCGCACTTCCACCCTGAGCTAGGGCCCCTGCAATAGTGGCCAAGAGCTGCTGGTGCTACTGGTGCATCATCATCATCAACTGCTCCAACCTATCAGGTGGGGCAGACTGAGGCTCATGCAGCGTCGAAGAAGACGCACAGTTTTGATCATGAATCGGTGGTGTGTAAGGTGGCGGCCCAACTGTAGGACCAGTAGAAGGCTGAGGCTCAGGCATAGTCTCACGAACCGGGCCCAAACCAGGGTCCGTACGACCTTCACTCTGGGGAGGTGCCTGGTCCATCGAATCAATAAGTTTGAGGTGTGCCGTGCTCCGCGTGACCTTAGGTGGCATTCCCTATATGAAATAGGGTGCAACTTACGTAAGATGCAGCATAGCAATACACAATCCTTTAAGCATTTCACACAACTTCATAGCAAACGAGACAGCATGCATTTCATTTACCAAAATTTATCACAGCACATGGAATACAGTGTTACACGAATCATGACAGAAAATGCCTACAAACGCAAACATTCTAACACAACAACAAAACAAGCTATGGGGCGACGACTTGGATGACTAGGCATCCGAGTCTGGCGACGAAGGAGGGGCACCCTTATCCTGTAGGCAGCACAGGATGGAATTTAAAATGCGAGTCACTTTCTTAAACTTGTGTTTCACGAGGCCCCGAAGATCTATTATATCCTGTCGCCGGACAGCCTGACCTTCCTCAAGTCGAGCTAAGCGAGCTCGAACAGTGCCATTCTTCGGTGCCGCATGAGGGGAGCTCTCATCCGTATCCTGGGCCTCCTCTTCTTCCTCGCTCTGCTCTTCTTCTATTTCAGCTCCCCCTTCTTCCTCACTCTCTTCCTCTTCACTGTCTGTCTCTTCCTCACTCTCATCAAGTCGAGCTTGTCATTGCTGTGGCCCGATTCCCATCTGATTGAGAGTTGCTTCATTGATGTAATGGGTCAGCACCGGCTTTTCCACCCTAAGTCTGTAGCCAAACTCATGTGTAATTTTGCATATGAGTCGGCCGAATGGGAGCTAATCTGACCTCCTATTAGAGCGTGCGGTGAGAACTATCTGTCGCAGAACATACGTAGGCACACACAACTTCCTCCCTGCCCCACTTGATAAAGGAAATCTACCATCAAGCGCGTGCACTCGCTGCGGTTGCTCCACCTGGGGTAGACGTTAAACATGAAGATTTGGTGAAGCAGACGAAAGTCGCCAGTCATATTGGTCGCTAGAAGGCTATTGTTGGGTTGCCACTGAACTAGTTGGCTACAAAGGGTCCATGTGCGGTGATCCCTTTCACGTGCACTCCTCAGATTCTTCTCACTTGCATGTACCTCGCCAAGAGGCACATTCATAAGCCGAGATACTAAACCAACGTCAATTGTGGCTTCCCGATCTCTTTCACAAGGAATCTTGAACTGCAAGGGCTCCAGCGTAGGCTCTCGAATGTGGGCATAGAAAGCTCGGACAATGCTCACATTTGTGCGATACTCGCCCTCAAATAGCAGACCCCACCCGGCCTCTTCCAGGCGCTCGAGCAAGAGGTATTCCCCAAATAGTCTTACATCCACATGAGCTTAAAAAAGGACTCACGGCTCTCACAAACTCCATGCGACAGCTCCGCCAACAGAGTCCTTTCGACGGGAGCCTGGGGATTAAGATCCCATTTAGTCTGAAACTCCCAATTGATGCTCGTACTCTCGGCGACACCTCTCGGTCTCCTCGAACGAGTAGGGCGACTAGGCCCAGCTTCTTCCACAGGAGCTCTTTTCTTTCCCATGAGAGAAAGAAGGGCGGAAAGAGAGAAAATAGTCGTCATAAGCTCAAAAAGAGCCATTGAAATGGAAGGAAAAGTGGGAATAAGATGGGTTATGGGCTCATAAGATCGTTGAAGCACACAATGGTATTTGTGTATTCCAAAAAGAGAAGGAATGAAGAAAAGTTGAAGGAATGAGGAAGATTAGAAGAGGGATTGTTGGGTTTTGGAATCTTGAGCTACAAAAAGGGGATGTGTAGGCTCAAATGAAAGGGGATAAAGAGGGAAAATGATGGAATAGGATAGGCTAGTGAGTTTACACGAATTTGAGACTCAAATGGAGGGTTTAAGAGCTCAAATGAGAGAATGGAAAGGGTTGGCAGCTGTGGTAGAGGTTTTTGAGGGGGTAGTGCAAGGGTTGCACGAAAATAAGAAAAAGGAGTGTTTGGAGGTGTAACGCCCTGAAATTCGGGGGTCGAGCATAACTCAGCTCCCGAGTTCCAAAACATCACTTATGCAACATATTTAATGATGAATGTATGTTGACTGTATTAGTGCATAAAACATGGAATAGATTAAGCCAAAACACAGATATGATTCAAGGATAAGTGAACAAAGCAAGCGGAAGACTTATAGCAAAATATGTGTACAAGTGCAAATCCCTGAATTACATATACAAGCCAGATCGTAAGAAAGTGTTATTTAACAAAGTTATAAGTATCAAATTACATCATTTCAGTTCCCAAAAATAATCCCAGAGATCCTGCACATCAGACCGAGGCTCGCTAGAACCCGTCTGAAAACTGCATATAGGAGAAGGCAGCCTCGTCGTCATCCAGCTCCCGCTCTGCCTCAGACGTCGCATCCACATCTGCAACATCAGGGCCTAAGACAGAGTCTGGTGGGTGTTTAACACCGCCCCAGAAATGTGGGAGTGAGTGATCAACTCAGTGGAACAATAAGGCACTGGTTAACATGTTATCAGTTCAATCAAACAGTAATGATAAAGCAGAACAATTAAATAAATCCTAAGTACTCTTGTTAATGCAAGTATGAATGCAATATGATGCGTGCCCTCACGCGTACACCCTCAGCGTCTTCATCTTACATTACGCATGACATCGCCTCAAAGTGCGCTACATCTACAAAGCACATGCAAATGCGGTGCATGAATATGGTTACCAAGTTGTTATTAGTCCATTTCACACAGCAGGATTGGGAAGCTAAGATACCTTCCTCATATCACCATCCAAACAATAATCCATACTAGGGTCGTCAATCCTAGACATCTCATACGATCATATGTTTGAGGTCGTAGCAAAGGGCTCGTCACCAATCAATGCACGCCTTTCATGCCTTTACTACCACAGTTCGGCTCGTCACCTCCTTGCGGTATCCAGGTATGCTCGAGGTCACTACAAAGGGCTCGTCACCAATCAATGTAGGCCGACAGCACGAATATAGTGTCCCATACCACCATAATCGGCTCACGAGTTTAATTGCTCATTGGTCACTACGGGGAGGCTCGTCACCCCAGCGTAGGCCGACAGCTCGACCACGGTGTCCCATACCACCATGTCCGGCTCATGAGTCTTAGCGGATCAAGTACCATAGTTAATAGGATTTTACTGGTAAGTTCGGTACCCTAGATTCAAGCAGTAGCGTCCATACATGGTTAACATACATCGGACAATCGGGTTATTTGACGAACTCGACTAGCACGAGCGCACGTTGAGTTGAGCGACATAGAGTGCGCAAACACTCTGCGTGGCCAAACCACTGCCGACAACTCTAATACGGCTCGGGTTCGTCTAATACGTCCTACGTGGCGAAAGCAATCTCAACCACGAACATAGGGTCAATTACCGATTTCCTGGACTAAAGCATAGTCCCAAACATCTTACACTACTACAGATACTCATATGGAATGTAAAACAGTAATGGAACAACAACTCAAATCATGGTACATACACATCTGAAGGATATCAACTTAACATAAATGTAAGCATAGGAAATGCTTGAATTTAAATAACTTGGAATGTAACTGCATAAAGGAAATCATGCGCATCAATAGGAGTATTGAGAATCACTTCTCAACGCCCACAATTAGTGTAATAAGTTACACTTAGATCATTCATGCATTTCTACAAACACTTAGCATACATGGAACAACATACATGACATATGTTGGAATACACGCACTTAGACAATTCCTTTTACCAAGGAGTCATCATACATGCATCTAGCATACATACATGACAAATAATCATGGCAAACACAAGTGCGTATTTTATACGTATACGGTACTTTATAAATACACTTAGAATACACAAATCTCAATATAGCACATGCATATCAGGAAAGCAATGTAAACACAACATTTGGCATGTGAAATCTCATCCATAACAAGAATAAATCACTAACTGGGATTGAAAGCCTTGAAAACCATAACCTATACACTTAAAGTCCGCACCTTAAGCAAGGAATGAACACCGAACTGATTTAGACGAGTTGTCTTCGTCAACGGCGATAGAATACCCTAAAATAAGGATAGAAATGAGATACAACACCACCAAGACTAATCTAAGCTCTAACACAGGTTAGGGTTAGGTTAACTTACCCCAAAAGAACTCAGAACCGTCAGAAGAATGATTCAAAGTGAAGGTTCAAAGATGAAGAAGAACAAGGAAGAAACCAAGATGATTCACCAACTTATCTCTCTCACTTTCTCTCTCTTTTCCACTCTCTTTCCAAGCTAGGGTTAGAGAAAATCGTATGGAAAAGAGGGCTAGGGTTTAAGGACTATAAATAGGCCTATTCTTGATGAAAATAACCCTAGGGACAAGGTATACTTAGGTTATAACCAAAGTAAGCCTTACTCGATCCAACGAAGCACTTCTGGTGGGCCTATAACCACGAAAGGTCGGACTTAAGCTCCTTGACCATGGATCTAGGTCAAGCTGAGTTTTCATACCGACCGGCTCTTCACATCAACCGTGGCGGACCACACTCAATTCAACGGTTACGGAATCTCGATCAGGTCCACAAGCACTAGGATATGCCTGGGCCAACTATCCTGATCAAAGGGTGAAATTGGGTAAGAATCCAACGGTCAGATAGCTTAAAATCGTCGCGCAAGCGACACGACTCAGATTTCATAAAAGCTTAATAAATTCCAACCGTTCTCACACTCTTCACTCCGAGCTCAAGCAAATCGACCTAGAACATCACATGGACTTGATTTTCGAGGAGATGGTCAAGCCCAACTCGGTGACCGCAACAGCCTAAGATCATTGCCATCGGACTTTCGACGCGCGGTCTAGGTCCGATCCAGATCTTCCAAAAATTTCCCAGAACAACTAGATTTAGCGATGGATCCCAGATTTCAGAGTAACGTAGCGCTCACTAATTTACACGTTTAGAGCCATGTAGATACAATTTAAAGTGATTGATGCGGATTTCACAAGCAATCGAGTAAAGCGCTAATTACCCCAAAACAACTACTTAAGGAAGATTAGCACAGAAAATTCCAAGGTCGTTACAGGAGGAGGGGTTTGAGTGGAAAATCTAAAATTTTTGGAGAAAAGAAGAGCTTGGGGTGGTGGTTTGTGAAGGAGAGGTAGCACAGGAGGGGTTTTAATCGACCCCACATGCGTGCGTGGGCCACACAACACCCAGGACCTATTGGCCAGAGCCAGCCCCCCCGGCCAGGCTCGTTTGGCGGCGAGGCCTCGCCAAACCGGTGAGGTCCTCGCCGGTCTCTGGACTATCTAGCGAGGGCTCACCCTTTAGGCGAGGTCCTCCTGCCCCCTGGGTCCCACCCTGGGTCCCCCTGGAGATATGCTATTAGGCCCCCGACGCCGTTTTGACTCGTTTCGTGTCATTTCGAATAAATTCGGATGTATATTCACGTTTACCAATTTTAAACGGCTGGGACGGAATAAAGCATGGTTTAAACCCATCAATTGACGATCTAGGGGTGATTCGGGATTGACTCATGCGATCACGGATGGGTACAGACCCAAGTAAAGTGATTGATTTCGGTGAACTTTGCCAATTGGTGAAATCGGGGAAACATAAGCTTGTTTCTACATTTCTCTCGCACCCAACTATGTTGAAAAGCATTAGCGTACGTCGTGTGACCCTAAACCAGGTCCGGTTTAATCCAAATCATGCTCTGATACCAACTTGTAATGCCCTGAAAATTGGGGGTCGAGTATAAACTCAACTCATGAGTTCCAACGCATCACTTATGCAACATAGATAATGATGATTAAATTATGTCTATGTTAGTGAATTAATCATGAGTGGGATTATACCAAAACAGTAATTCACACTCCATATCAATTCATATAACGCAAGCGAAAGATTGGAAAATGTATATAGATGTGTATGAGCCAAAAGGATCACGATCGGTCTCCAGAGTATGAATACATCACTGAGTCACCATATACATGTAATAGTTCAAAATAGTTCAACTACAATAATAAACCCTGTAGCCCCGTCGACTCGGACGGCCTAAGCGAAACCACCGGAGAATTACATATATGAGAACTCATCCTGATCATCACAGTAATCGGGCTCCGCCTCCTGAGTCGCATCGTCATCTACAACTAAGACAGAGTCTGGTGGGTGTTTAGAACACCGTCCCAGAACGTGGGAGTGAGTGATCAACTTAGTGGGACCATAGAGCAAAAGTTAACATGTTATCAATTCAGTCAAGCAGTAATGATAAAGCAGACATATCAGACATTCCTAGATATTCTTATTAATGCAAGGATGAAATGTAAGTATGATGCATGCCCTCACCTACACTCCCTCGTGCGACACTATCTTACGGTCACGGCATGCTTTCTTCCCTCTGTGCTCTTCAACTTGGGGCACATACAGTGTGATGAAATGAGTGTGATTACCAAGTAATTATTAGTCCCTTTCATACAGCAGGATTGGAAAGCTTAGGTACCTCCCTTATATCAATTACCAAACAATGATCCATTCTAGGGTCGTCAATCCTAGTAAATCTCATACGATGTTACGGTTCTAGGTCGCTGCAAAGGGCTCGTCACCTTATCAGTGCAGGCTAAGTGTACTCTTGTTGCTACGTAAGGGCTCGTCGCCTCTGCGCAGTCTTAGGGTATGCTCAAGGTCACTACAAAGGGCTCGTCACCTTATCAGTGTAGGCCGACAGCTCGAATACAGTGTCCCATACCACCGTATTTGGCTCACGAGTCTGGGTTGCTCACTGGTCACTACGGGGAGGCTCGTCACCCCAGTATAGGCCGACAGCTCGATCACGGTGTCCCAAACTACCATGCCTGGCTCATGAGTGTTAGCGAATCGAGGTACCAAGGTTTAAAAGGGTTTTCACTGGTGAGTTTGGTACCTTAGATTCAAGCAGTAGCGTCCATATATGGTGAACATACATCGGGTCAATCGGGTTACTTGACGAGCTCGATTAGCACGAGAGCACGTTGAGTTAATCGACATGAAGTGCGTAAACACTCTGCGTGGCCTAACCACTGCCAACATCCCAAGTACGGCTCGGATTCATTGATCACGTCCTATGTGGCGAGACAACCTCAGCCACCAAATCAGAACTTGTTACCGATTACCTGGACTATTTCATAGTCCCAAACACATTCAATTATAATAGATAATCATACAAGCTAATCCGAATAGTAATGGATCAACAATTCCATTCATACAAGCATGTGAGCATTTGATGGATTTCAACTTAAACATGAATTCACACATAAGCAGTGTCTAAGTAAAATAGACAAAGAATATAAGTTACATAGAGGAAATCATACACATCGTTAAGATAGTTGAGTATTTCTTTTCAATACCCATATAGAGTACAATTTATTACACACTTGTTCATTCAGAAATTTCTATAAACACTTAGACTACATATTCCAACATACATGACGTATGTTGGTGATAGCACGTCTTAGGGCAAATCCTTTCGCCAAGGAGTTCTTACACATACAAGTAGCACAAACACACGACAATTAATCATGGCAAGCACACATTCAAATTTCATACGCATACGATACTTTCTACATATACATGGAATACACTAAGCTCCATATAGTTCATATATATCAGAAACGCAATACAAACATCGCATTTGGCATGTGAAATTGCACGCACATCAATAATAAACCATTAACCAACATTGAAAGCCTTGAAAACCATAACCTATACGTTTATAGTCCGCACCTTTCGCCGGTAGACTCGTAGCGAACTCAGTTTTAAAGCTAAGTCTTTGTCTACGGCAGATTGGCAACCTATAGCATAAATTAGGTTAGCTATTTCATCACTTACACTATCTGAAACCCTAAAATAGATTAGGGTTAGGTTTTCTTACCTAATAACAGGATTGATATCACTCGTATAGCGACACAGGAGTGGTAGCTAAGCACGTGGAGAGTCAGGGAAAGATCCCAACATCTATCTCTCACTCTCTCTCTCTCTCTTCCTCACTCGCTTCTTCTCTTTTCTCTCTTCTTTCCCCTAGGGTTTGCAAAATTCGTATGGCATATAAGAGGGAGTGTTCAAGGTCCTTCTATAGGCCCAAGTTTGATGGGAATGGCCCCAGGGCCAAGGTATACTTAGGTTATATCCAAATACGGACCGTTCCGGTCCAACGGAGCACTTCTGGTGGCCCCTTTTCCACGTACGGTCGGACTTAAGTTCCCTGACCATAGATCTAGGTCAGGCTGAGTTTTCATTCCGATTGGATTTACAGATCAGCCGTGGTAGACTAGTTTTAGTTCAGCGGTCATGGTCACTCGATTAGGGTCACAAGTACACTTACATGTGTGGGACATTTCTCCTGATCCGAGGGTGTATTTGGGTCAGATTTTGACGGTCTGAATCCTTATATTTGGCCTGCAAGCGACACGACTTAGATTACTTAAATTCGAATTTTATTTCTAAATATTTCCACGTTTCTCACACTCTTCGCTCCAGGCTCAAGTAAAGCAGTTCTAGATATAATTAAGACTTAATTTCTGAGGGGATTGTCAAGTCCAGTAATGCAGTCATAACTGTATAGTTTCGGGGTAATCAGACTTTTGACGTGCGGTCTAGGTCCGATATGGAGTTTCAGTGTGCTCCCGAGAGCAACCGGGTTTAAGGATGGATTCTAGATTTCAAGGTAATGTAACGTCAATGATTCTACATGTTTTTAGTCTTGCAGATCATATTTAAAGCAATTAGTGCTAATTTCACAAGCACTTTAGTTTAGCACTTACTAGCATTAACCTAATTTCTAAAAGGTTTTGGTCCTGGGTAATTTCTGCCAGAGGGGGTACTCGGTCTTTGTATGAATTTTTTCGAGATGTTACACTGATAGTATTCGTGAACTCATTAGAAATTGTATATTACATTGCATCTTTAGCATCTGATATTTGGCTCTTTATGACTCCTCATTTGCATAGCTGATCCGTATTGTGTACTATAATATTGTATGACTCATGGACTTACCAGTATTTCCAATATTGTATGATTATGGCATTGTATTGAATACTTGGCACTTACCTTGTGCACATACTTACACTACCCTCTAAGCTTTCTATACGCTTATGCACGATAGATGCGTGCATGTGATGTTAGGTTGCAACAGCATTGAGCTTGGAGCACGCAGCGGTCTTCTGGAGCCTTGATTTTTGATGTATGTATTTTCCTTTCAACATTATATTCAAATGTTTATATTAGTGGATATGTGATGATGATATTGTCTTTGTAATTTGGGTAAACTTGTGGTTATGCTTCTTATGAAACAAATGTATGTTGGAAAATCCTCCTTTTAGAATCTCAAGATCGGAATCTGGCATATGGGCATTGGGAGTTGAGAATGGGGTACTACGGAGGCTGTCGGCACCGGATTTGGCAATCGAAAATTTTTGTGAACCCAATTTTCAGGTTTGGGACATGACATCCTACCTTGATTTATGTATTTTGTATCCACACCGTCCATCTGGATGGTGTGTTGAGTGGGGCGCGCATAATGTATGTGTTTCATTCCTGCTATGTAGTGCACACCTTGATGCATGTGTTTTTCACCCACGTCATCCGTTCGCTGGATGGGTGGGGTCCACCTTGATTTATGTATTTTATATACAAGATGTCCGTCCACGACCCACCATGATATGTGTTAAATCCACACTGTGCATCCCCGAGGCCCACATGATGTATATCTATACTGTCCACATGGCATGTGGGCCCCACGTGATTTACGTGTTTAATCCAAACTACCCATATGTGAGGCCCAATCTGATGTATATGAGGCCTATATGTGAGGCCCAAGCTGATGTGTATGAGGCCCATACGTGAGGCCAATCTGATGTATAGGAGGCCCGATGTGTAGTATATAAGGCCCTTATAATGAGGCCCGATGTGATGTATGAGGCCCATATGATGAGGCCCGATGTAAGGTATATATGGCCCATGTGATAAGGCCCATTATGATGTATATAAGGCCTATGAGTGAGGCCTTATGTGATGCATGTGTGACCCATGAGTGAGGCCCATCATGATGTGTATTAGGCCCTTTGTGTGAGGCCGATTATGTAGTATATCAGGCCGTTGTGTGAGGCCATGGGCCCATTATATGTTAGGCTCTAAGTGAGTCACTCCTTGGGAGCAATGTTGGTTAAATGTCCATATTGATGGGCAATGATGGTTAGATGTCCACATTGTGACCTTCCTATAGGTCTTGTTAGGCCCATTTTCATCTTTCTCTAAGTAGGTTAATCCAAAATGTTGGGCCCCCACTGGTTGCTAGTAGGGTTGTTTTAATCTTGGAATCCATTTAGGACTTATTTGGGCCCCCTAGGGCATCTAGCGGGTTATATGATAGTATGGTGAAGGAAGTATGTTCCAGATCCTTGGTTTATAGGTAGGCCACCTAGGCCCAACCTTGATATGAGAAGAATTCATCATCACCGTAGACAGAAGGATCCATGCTATCAGATTTGGTATATCCATAGTTGAGGATTGACCCTCATGTTATGTATCTGTTGTCCATCTATGGACCCCACCTTGTGTATAGGCCAATTATCGATGCCAACTATGAGCGTGCTAGTAGGTATGAGGCCCATTGCGATTGTATTAGGCTCATTCTCAATTTCCCTTAGTGGACTAACCCAGATTGATGGGCCCCTATTATTATTAGTATGATCCATCTCGCCTTATTGGGCTATCCCAATTCTTTGGGTCCCTATTGATGCTAGTAGAAGTACCCAAACCTGGAAGCCCACTCTTAGGCCCATGAGTAGGCCATGTAGACCCATCCTTGCTACAAGGAGGATGAATCATCACCTCTGGCCATAGGTAGAAGGATCTGTGGTATTAGATTTGGTATATCCACTATTGAGGACCGATCCTCATGATGTGGATTAGATCTGCTATCCTTCTACGGACCCCGCCATATATAGGTCGATTATTGATTACGACTATGTTAGTATACTCATTTAGTATGTGTTAGTACAACATTATGATTATATAAGGTCATTGTAAAGTTAATTATGATTGTATGAGATCCATTGTGATGGTACGAGACACATTGTGATTATATGAGGCCCATTGTGATTGTATAAGGCTCATTATGATTGTATGAGACCTAATTGTGAGGTAAGAGGTCCATCGTATGTATGAGGACCATTATATGCGTGAGGCCCATTATATGTGTGAGGCCCACCATGTGTAGGTGATTATTGCACACCACCCATTCACCTATACGGGCCATGGGTCGTCTTATACCAGCCCACTATGATGTATGTGATTATAATAATGCTTAGTATACTTCATGATACATGCCCATAAGTATCATCCGCATGCTTGTTATGAGGAGTGATTGAGCATAGCATGTGCCATTAGGCTGATTGTTTATGGGACTCGCTGAGAGACGAAGTTGCCCCACATGAGCGCGTAATACGTGCAGGTTTGATGCATGACTGGATGGTATGACTCATGCATTTTACATTTGACGATATGACCACTATACGCCCTAACGACATCAGGGTCGTGACCTCCACAGGCATATCATGGATGGCCAGATGGGACATCGAAAATATTTGGTTCTACATGGGATGCTATAGATATCCCTGGGTGAAATTTTCTAAACCTTCTTGGTACCAAAGGACGCCCCAATCTCTAGATCGAGTGGATATTTATGAGCGCATGAGGGCCGTATATTAGTAGATCGCGTCTCTCATTGTGTCATAGTCATTTAGGAGGGAGTGTGGCCTTACCCACCTGAGGGAGTAGGTAATGTTATGCTGAGTATGACCAGCTCATAAGTAGGTCCTCTATCGACGGGCCAGACTATTATTGGTAGGCGGATAGTGAGGTCTCTTCCACTTACCCAGTTGTGCGCTTGATGAGGTGGCAAGCTGGCATAGAGTGTATTAGACCTCAGTGATGATCCTAGAGAAGTACGGTACTGATATGTGGACTTATTGAGAAGGAGTTGCATACTCAGCATTTTACCCATTCATTCATTCACTATCCACTTGGGCTGGTGGTGCGCAACTAATTTGTTATGTGTACCCTTTTGATGGCCAGGATTTTGGTTGGGGCGCGCGACCAACCTAAGATCAAGAGTTTACAACATTAAGTCTGGCTATCCAAATTTAGATATGGGACTGGTTTGGATAGAAGTCACTTGTGATGGACCCATACCCTACGATACTACCTACTATCATTCTGACTTCACACTCCAACTTGGTCATTTCATTCGCACTGCATATTGCATTGCATCCTCAGCACATAGCATTTGGTTTATTATGCTTTTGTTTTGCATAGCCTGAATAAGGTTGATGGTATTATGGACTCGCCAGGATCTGCATATTGCATTATATCCATGACATATAACATTTGGGTTGCTATGTTCCTACATTTATATGGCCTAGATGAGATTGATGGTATTTCGTGGCTCTTCAAAATTGCATATTATTATATCCTCGGTATCTGATATTTGGCTCACTATGATATGTATTGTATACTCTGATATTGAATGACTTATAGCCTTACCGGTATTTCGCTTACGCTGATATTTGTGTGCTTGGCACTTATTTTACGCACACACGTACACCACCCTCTAAGCTTTCTATAAGCTTATGCACGATAGATGCGTGCATGTGACGATAGGATGCAGTCGAGCTAAGGCAGGAGCAGGTGGCAGAGGTTCTAGAGCTTTTGACATTTATCTTGTATTTTCCCTTCATGTATTGTACTTAAGTTTTTTATTTTAGTAGATATGTGATGATGATGTTACATTTGTGATTTGGGTAAACTTGTGGTTATGCTTATCTATAAAGACATTCATGTTAAAAATCCTCCTTATAGGATCCCAGGATCGAAATCTTGTGTATGGGTGCTAGAAGCCGAGAATGGGGTACTATGGAGGCTGTCGGCATCGGATTCAGTGATCAAAAATTTTATGAGCTTGGTTTTCGAATTTGGGGCATGATGCAAACTAAGGAGGCTCAGAAGGAGATGGACCAGATGAGGGTCGAGCTGGATGCAGCACGATCTCTTTTGAAGGGTGCCCATACGAACGCTACTAAATGTAAGGCTGATTTAGCCGAGATGAAGATCAGCTTTGCGGCGAAACTGACAGAGGTTAAGGCATCCATCCCGGCGGCCCGAGCAGCAGTGGTGGAGGAATTCAAGGCCTCCAAGGAATAGGCTAAAGAGAAAGAGCTAATGTATAATTATGGGTATGATAAATTCCTTGAGGATGTCAAGGAAAAATACCCTGAGCTCGACCTCACTAGCCTTGAAGACAGCCCTGCGGAGGACTCGGCGTCCCCAAGGGCTGATGTCTCGACCCCAGCTGAAGCCGAACAATCGACCTTAGTGGAAGTTTGAGCAGACCCCTCTAGCCCCTTTTTGTATTCCTTTTACACATGTAATATCTTTTATATCAATGAAAAGAGGATTTTTTGTAGCAATTATCGTGTGTGGAATTCTAAGTAGATTTAACAGGTCGGTTTGTCATTCATCGGCCATAATGGTAGGTTGAACATATTAGCCAAGTAGGAGCATTGGGGTGAGCTCTTGAGCTCTTCCTTTTATTAAGAGAATTTTGCCTTTGTAGAACAAATGGATTAGTCGCAATAACCCCTTCATAAAAAGCCGAGCAGTTTTCTTAGGGGGATTGTTTTCCCTTGTACTAAGAGATCCTCATTGTAGATAATGCAATCCAAGTAGCGTTACTAATTAGTGGTCCGACCTCTTCTTTAAGGGTCGGACGACTAGTGATGACTGTTTTTCCCACGCACTAAGGGAAGTCCTTGGTAGACCATGTAGTAGAATCGATTAATAGTCTGACCACTTCTCGAAGGGTCGTGTGATTAGTGAGACGGCTATTTTCCCTTGCACTAAGGGAAGTCCTCAGTAGACTGTGTAGACCAAATATTGTAGACAATGAATAGAATTTAAAATTTCTTAGCTTGGGATTTTTATTGTAGGTTCTGAATAAGACATGTAGATTCCAACATAGTAGGTCCTTCATTGTAGATTCCGAGCAGTAGACATGTAGATTCTGACCTGAGGTCTGGTCGGTCTTCACGGTTAGTAGATCTTCAGATGTTCAGCGTTCCATGTATGCGGCAGAGGTCATCCCTCCATGTCTTCGAGTCAATAGCTCCCAAGTGGGGTAGTGTGTAGGGCCCTTCCTAGTTTGGCCCCAGAGTCCTTGAACCGGGCTCCTTGGTGTTTTTGGAAGGTTCTGTGAAGGAACAAATCTCCAGCTCGGAACCTTCTCGCCCTTGGGAATTGTAGAATCGAGCGACCTGTTTTTACCAGGTCACGACCTTGAGTTGAGTTTGTTCCATTCCCTCTTCGAACAAATCAAGGTCCAGAGCTGTCACACCTAAACTCGAAAACTGGGCTCACAAAATTCTCGATCGCCGAATTCGGCGCAGACAGCCTCCATAGTGCCCCATTCTCGGATTCCGGCACTCATATGCCAGATTCCGATCCTAAGATCCTACAAGGAGGATTTTTCAACGTACATTTGTCTCATAAGAAGCATAACAATACCAAAATCATAAAGGCAACATCATCACCACATATCCACTAATATAAACATTTAAATACAATGCTGAAAGGAAAATACACATATAGAAATCAAAGCTCCAGAGGACAACTGCACACTCCAAGCTCAATGCTGCTGTAACTTAACGCCACCTGCACGCATCTATCGTGCATAAGCTTACAAAAGCTTAGAGGGTGGTGAAAGTGTGTGCACAAGATAAGTGTCAAGTATACCATAAAGCCCATAAATCATACATCATCAGAATAAGCAGAAATACTGACAAGATCATGGATCATACGATATCAAAGTAAGCAGAAATATACTGGTAAGTCCATGAGTGCTATTAGCCGTACAAAGGCTATGCGATGCAAAACATAATAAGACAATAACAAATGTTGACGATGCAATGCAATATGCAAATCCTGACGAGCCACGAATACCATCAACCTCATCTAGGTCATATAAGTGCAAAAAACATAGTAACCCAAAATGCTAAGTACTGTAGATGTAATGTAATATGCTGTGTGAATGAAATGACCATGCTGGAATGTTGAGTCAGGATGATAGTACGTAGTATCGCAGGCTACGGGGTCCACCATAAGGGACTTCTATCCAAACCAGTCTCATACCTAAATTTGGATAGTCCGATTCAATGTGGTAAACTCCTGATCTCAGGTTAGTCGCGCGCCCAACCGAAATCCTGGCCATGCGAAGGTACACGTAACAAATAGTTACGCACCACCAGCCCGAGTGGATGGTGAATGAATGAATGAATGGATATGTAATTCCTGCTCAATAAGTCCACATATTAGTACGGTTGCTCTCTGGGAAAATTACCGAGGTCTATTACACTCAACACCGACTGCCTCCTCCCTAGCTACACAGCCCAGTGAGCGGAATAGACCTCACTATCCGCCTGACCAGTAGTCTGCCAATACCTATCCGGCTCGTCGATAGTGGACCCATTTACGAGCTGGTTATACTTAGCTTAGCTTATAGCCCCCTCACTTGGGGGGATAAGGCTACACCCCCTCCTAACCGACCATGACACAGTGGGAGACGCGGCCTACTGGTATTTAGCACTTGGGTACTCATGTTCCACTCGGTTTAGATGTTGGGACACCTCCTGGCCTCGGAGATTTTGGAATTTTCACCCAAGGACATCCTAAGTGCCCACAGTGCTAGAACCAAGTATTTTTGATGTCCCATTTTAGCCATCCACGATGTGCCTGTGGAGACCACGACCCTGATGTTACTAGGGCGTACAATGATCAAGTCACATATATGCGAGATGCATGAGTCACACTATCCAGTCATACAGCAATCCTGCGTGTACAGCGTGATAATATGGGCACTCCATCTCATAAGGAGTCCCGTAAATAGTCTGCCCAATGGCGTATGCTATGATCAAACATTCCTCATATCAGGCATACATATGAATCATATGGGCAGGAATCATGGAGTTATACTAAGCATTTTATATGGTGATGAACTATCCTCATAGTGAAGATGGGCCTTAATGGCCTACATACAACAAGTATGGGCCTATTAATGGGCCCTAGGGAGAGTTATAATGCGGACATTTAACCAACATTATTCTTACAATGTGGACGTCAAACTAACATTGCTTCCAAGGCATAGCCCGCCATAAAGGTCAACACATAAACCATGGTGGAATCACATTCAATGGGCCTCATGTACATCCCATTGGGCCTCGACCCATGAGCCTCCAATACATCAAATGGGCCTCATAACATGGGTCTCATATATATTAAGGTGGGCCTCAACGGATGGGTCATAACTATATCAAGATGGGCCTGATACATATATACCAAAGTGGCCCTTAACAAAGGGCCACAAATACGTCAAGATGGGCCTAATCACTTGGGCCTTATATATATACCAAGGTGGGCCTCATCGGACGGCCACAAATAAATTAAGATGGGCCTCATACATATACCAAGGTGGGCCTCAATGGATAGGCCGTAACTATGTCAAGATGGGCCTCACCAACGGACCCCATATGTACATCAAATGGGCCTCACCAACGGACCCCATATGTACATCAAATGGGCCACAACCAAATAAGAGTGGTGATAATGATTTCCACCATTTAAAGTTCCTAAGGCCCATCATAACATATGTTTTCCATCCAACCTGTTCATCGGTTAACATAGTGATAAATTAAGTGGAAACAAATATCAACTTAATAGGGAACTACTATGGCCCTTAGAAATTTTAAAAGGTGGACGTCATTGTCCATTACTTAAAATGGTGGGGTCCACTTGAACTTTAGATCTGACTTATTTTTAGTCTCAAGCCTGTTAAGACAAGCTTGCCAAATGGTGGATGGTTTGGATGCAACATAGGCATCATGGTGGGGTCCACATGAACTATGGATCTGACTCATTCTTTAACTCATGCCATAAAATGAGCTTTCAAATGGCTGGACAGTTTGGATGCAGCACATGCATAATGGTGGGTCCCACCGTCCAGCTGTGGACGGTGCGGATGAAACACATAAATCATGGTGGCTTACCACCGTCCACTGCTGTGGACGGTGAAGGTAGAACACATACATCGTAGTGCGCTCCACCATCCACTGTTGTGGACGATGAGGGTAGAACACATTCATCTTGGGGTCCCATGTGGGGCCCACCATAATGTTTATTTGTCATCCAAACAGTCAATAAGGTCAGGCAGACCTGGATGCTGAGGAAAAATAAATTTCGTAATGATCCAAAACTTCTGTGAACCCAAAATGGGTTTCAAGGGCAGACGGTTCACCCCACTCTTTCCGATGATGTGGGCCACCTGAGCTTTGGATGTGGCTGATCTTTGGAGGGGGCCCACTTCTGGGAGTGGCCCACCTAATGAACGGGTTGGATGACGAACAAACATCATGGTGGGGCCCACGGCTGGGACCATGGGTCCCTGCTCGTTCGCCTGCCAGCACAGCAGGCGCTGCCTGCGCCTCTGACAGCAGCAGCGTCTGCCGCATACATATATTTTTTTTGAAATCGTCTTTTATCATGGTTTTCCATACATGGGGCCCGCTTCAAGTGAATCCACCGCAACCAATGGATTCTACAATCCATAACCCATCCATCAAGCCCAATATTGGGCATGTTTCGGCGTGTAGAAAAATTCAGGTGAATTTAAATGGTGAAAATCACTGTTTGCTAAGGTATGGCCCACCAGAAAGTTGGATCAGCTTCATTTTTCAGCTCAATGCCTAAAATGAGTTGGGAAATAGGATGGATGGAATGGATTTGATCCTTGCATCAAGGTGGGGCCTGCATGAGTGGTCCACTTAAAAGCTTGTTGAATCAAGCTTATATTTGGTTTCACTTCACGTCTAGCGTCTCTAGACGCTAGACGACTTGGCCTAACACATGCATTTACGGTGGGCCTTGCTCCGGTGAGCCACCAAATGCATGGATGGTGTGGATACAACACATATAAAGTGGGCCCCCACCTATGGATCACTTAGATAAAATACATACCTTATGGTGGGGCCCATCCGGGTGGGCCACACGGCCACATCATCACATGAAAAGAAATGAAAAGGAGAGGGAGAGAGAGAGAGAGAGAGAGAGAGAGAGAGAGAGAGAGAGAGAGAGATAGTAGGACACGTGTGATGGAGGGACCCCGGCACTATGGGCCCTCCCTTTCAAGCATCCAATCATACATCAGGTGGGTCCCAATACATGTGGGCCCACCAAATCAAAAATCAATGGTGGAGATTACTTCTCCACCAAGATGGAAGGTCTAGATGACCTCGTTTCAAGCTAGAATGTAAACATCATGGTGGGGTCCATGGAGAATGGCCCCATCATGGAATGATCATGATAATCAAGGTGGGTCATCGGCCACATCTTAGGGTCCAAAGTGAGATCCATACCATCGATCGGTAGGCCTCACTTGGCCCATCATAAAAATATGAAAACTAGCCTATAGAAGCACCCACCATTCGATCTTCTTTGTCCATTGGAAATCCGATCTCATTGTGCTTCACTTTGATGGTGGAAGATGAGGTTTAAATGGCTAGGATGATGGATCTAGGGAGAGGAAGTGGGCCACACAAACTCACTTTTCTCTCATGGAAGAGTTTGGACATGAGCCTCTTCTCTTGCTTGGAAATTGGTGAAGAGAGAGAGTGAGGATGTAAGGAGAGAGAGAGTGATGGGTGATGGAGTGATGGATGTGAGGTGAGTGATGGGTGAGGTGAGTGATGGGTTGACTTTGGTAGTTGCTTAACTTGTGGAGAAAGAAAGCATGGGTGCTCCTGTACTTGACATGAGGTGCTTGATTGATTGATTTGAGTGGTTAATTGATGGGACATGTTGTAAAGATTCTCTTGAAATTATAAACGCACGGCGTTTCTTCGAAATAAACGCCGGCCCACATCTTCTGGCCAGGGTATCGGATTAGTATGCGAGATGCGGCGTTGGAATCGCGGCAACGGTGCGGTCGCAAAGATACAAGTTTCGGAATAAGCCAACTCAAATCTACAGGATATAACTTAGGGTCGCGTGCAAACATCAATTATACGTCACAGGTTGTCGAAATTCGACGGGAAGAGTCGTGGGAATTGACAGAATAGTACGGACTAGGATACGGGTCTTACAGCTCTTCCCACCTAATAAAAATTTCATCCTCGAAATTTAAACCATAACATAACCAATACAGAGCTTACCAAGGGAGGGAAATCACACCACTATATATATAATCAGAACACAACATACCAACATAATCAAACATCTAAGGGATGGGGATAATGCCCACAAATCTCAAGCTCTAAATCCCAAGACGCCTCATTCATGAACAATCTAGGAAGACGGTGTAGGGGCCAAGTCACACGAATCGTCGATGACTCCTCCTGATGTCTGAGGATCCTGCTGCTGCTGCTGAGGACGGGGACACTTGCTCCTACGATGCCCTATCCCACCGCACCCAAAGCAAGCACCAGAGAACGGTCTGGGTGGTAGGGGCTGCTGTGGGTGGGGGCACTCCCAGATGCGGTGCCCCGTCACACCACATCTGAAGCATACACTTGAGGACTAACGTTTAGGTGGTACAAATACTCAGAAGGACGGACGGTTCTTATGCCTCTGTGGCCGTTGACATCGCTACACCTAGGAGCTACTGGAGGGGGCCTTCCTCTTCTGATCTCCTCTCTGAAGAATGGCGATCATTGCTTGCAACATCTACTATAGCTGGTCCACACTTACGGACATGGTTGATGCTGCGCTAGACTCAGATGGGGGTGCAGAAGTCTCAGGTGGGGGAACAGAAATCTCAGGCGGGGAAACGAAATTCGCTTGGGTCAGTCTCTTGGGTGCCATGTCCTACAGGAAGGAACAAGAGCCTATCATCCTTGGGCACTCTCAAATGCACACATGATAGGGAGCTATATCAGGGAGTTTCTAAGTTATTCGAACTCGAGGGTCTAACCATTCTAAGTTCTCAACAATCACATAGTGTAGTGTAGCTATTAGCAGATATGTGATGTTATCCTCAGGTATTTTCAAGTTATGCTCTGATACCAACTTTTGTCACGCCATATACTCAGAAACCGGGCTCACAAAATTTTCGATCGGCGAATCCGGCGCCGACAGCCTCCTTAGTGCCCCATTCTCGGATTCCGGCACTCATATGCCAGATTCCGATCCTAGGATCCTACAAGGAGGATTTTCCAACATACATTTGTCTCATAAGAAGCATAACAATAAGTATACCCAAATCATAAAGGCAACATCATCACCACATATCCACTAATATAAACATTTGAATACAATGTTGAAAGGGAAATACATATATCAAAATCAAAGCTCCAAAGGACAGCCGCACGCTCAAAGCTCAACGCTGCTGCAACCTAACGCCACCTGCACGCATCTATCGTGCAAAAGCTTATAAAAGCTTAGAGGGTGGTGAAACTGTGTGCACAAGATAAGTGTCAAGTATACCATAAAGCTCATAGATAATACATCATCGGAATAAGCAAAAATACTGACAAGATCATGCATCATATGATATCAAAGTAAGCGAAAATATACTGGTAAGTCCATTAGTGCTATCAGCCGTACAAAGGCTATGCGATGCAAAACATAATAAAACAATAACAAATGCTGAGGATGCAATGCAATATGCAAATCCTGACGAGCCACGAATACCATCAACCTCATTTAGGCCATATAAGTATAAAAAACATAGTAACCCAAAATGCTAAGTACTGCAGATGTAATGTAATATGCGGTACAAATGAAATGACCATGCTGGAATGTGGAGTCGGGATGATAGTACGTAGTATCGCAGGCTACGGGGTCCACCATAAGGTACTTCTATCCAAACCAGTCCCATACCTAAATCTAGATAGTCCGACTCAATGTGGTAAACTCCTGATCTCAGGTTAGTCGCGTGCCCAACCGAAATCCTAGCCATGCGAAGGTACACGTAATAAATAGTTGCGTACCACCAGCCCGAGTGGATGGTGAATGAATGAATGAATGGATATGCAATTCCTACTTAATAAGTCCACATATCAGTACTGTTGCTCTCTGGAAAAAATACCGGGGTCTATTACACTCAACACCGACTGCCTCCTCCCTAGTTGCACAACCCAGTGAGTGGAATAGACCTCACTATCCGCTAACCAGTAATCTGCCAATACCTACCCGGCTCGTCGATAGCGGACCCATTTACGAGCTGGTTATACTTAGCATAACTTATAGCCCCCTCACTCGGGCAGATAAGGCCACACCCCCTCCCAACTGACCACGACACAGTGGGAGACGCCGCCTACTGGTATTCGGCACTTGGACGCTCATGTTCCACTCAGTTTAGACATTGGGGCACCTCCTGGCCTCGGAGATTCTAAGATTTTCACCCAAGGACATCCTAAGTGCCCACAGTGCTAGAACCAAGTATTTTCGGTGTTCCATTTTACCCATCCACAATGTGCCTGTGGAGACCACGACCCTGATATTTCTAGGGCGTACAATGATCAAGTCACATATATGTGAGATGCATGAGTCACATTATCCAGTCATGCTACAATCCTACGCGTACGGCAAGATAATGTGGGCACTCTGTCTCATAAGGAGTCCCGTAATAGTCTGCCCAATAGCATATGCTATGATCAAACATTCCTTATATCAGGCATACATATGACGCGTATGGGCAGGAATCATGGAGTTATACTAAGCATTTTATATGGTGATGAACTATCCTCATAGCGAAGATGGGCCTTGATGGCCTACATACAACAAGTATGAGCCTATTAATGGGCCCTAGGGAGAGTTATAATGCGGACATTTAACCAACATTATTCTTACAATGTGGACGTCAAACCAACATTGCTTCTAAGGCATAGCCCGCCATAAAGGTCAACACATAAACCACGGTGGAATCACATTCAATGGGCCTCATGTACATCCCATTGGGCCTCGACCCATGAGCCTCCAATACATCAAATGGGCCTCATAACATGGGTCTCATATATATCAAGGTGGGCCTCAACGGATGGGTCATAACTACATCAAGATGGGCCTGATACATATATACCAAAGTTAGCATTAACGACGGGCCACAAATACGTCAAGATGGGCCTAATCACTTGGGTCTTATATATATACCAAGGTGGGCCTCAATGGACGACCACAAATAAATCAAGATGGGCCTCATACATATACCAAGGTGGGCCTCAATGGATAGGCCATAACTACATTAAGATGGGCCTAATTATATGGGCCTTATGTATATCAGATGGGCCTCACCAACGGACCCCATATGTACATCAAATGGGCCACAACCAAATAAGAGTGGTGATAATGATTTCCACCATTTAAAGTTCCTAAGGCCCATCATAATATATGTTTCCCATCCAACCTGTTCATAGGTTAACACAGTGATAAATTAAGTGGAAACAAATATCAACTTAATAGGGAACTACTATGGCCCTTAGAAATTTTAAACGGTGGACATCATTGTCCATTACTTAAAATGGTGGGGTCCACTTGAACTTTAGATCTGACTTATTTTTAGTCTCAAGCCTGTTAAGACAAGCTTGCCAAATGGTGGATGGTTTGGATGCAACACATGCATCATGGTGGGGTCCACATGAACTATGGATCTGACTCATTCTTTAGCTCATAAATCATGGTGGTTTACCACTGTCCACTGCTATGGACGGTGAAGGTAGAGCACATACATCATAGTGCGCTCCACCATCCACTGCTATGGACGGTGAGGGTAGAACACACATCTTGGGGTCCCATGTGGGGCCCACCGTAATGTTTATCTGCCATCTAAATAGTCAATAAGGTCACGCAGACCTGGATGCTGAGGAAAAACAAATTTCGTAATGATCCAAAACTTCTATGAACCCAAAATGGGTTTCAAGGGCAGACGGTTCATGTAGATACGGTACGTATTACGAGATCGGTCCCACGAGGACTGGTCGTCACAATTCAAATATATGATTCTCCTTAACTAATCCAACAAATAATGGAAGAATTACTAAGCACAATTTTATGAAAAACAATTAATAAGAATAATAAAAAATAATACAACCCTAATTCTCCTAACCCTTGTTTTGTCTGTTGATTCCACCATCACACTGCTCGGGCATGGAATTCCTTTAACGGTGAGTCGGGCATAGGGATGTAATTCACACATCTTGGGCACCTATAATAAGCATCAAACAACATCCATATATATCTTTGGTGATGGACAAGTATAGAATTTAAACCCATAAAGCCCCTTAAAGAAAGAAACAAATTAATTGAAATTCAAAGTAAATCAACCAATACAAGAGCTATTCAAATTAGGGAGATTAGTGACCCATAAAATCCATGAAAAATATTAAATAAAATTCATAAAAATTAAACACCAAACCAATCGATCTCTCTCTTCTTTCTTCTCTTTCTTCTCTTTCTTCTCTTCCTTGCTCCAGATCTGGAATGGTTCTGAATACCTTTCCCACGTCCAAAACTCCCCTTTTATACCTGCTGGGAGTCGTAAAAGGACTCGAAGTGCAATTTTTCGCAGCCGTGATCGGTAAGGTGTTTTCTGAAAATCCATCCATTGGAACTTCAATATGAAGGTTCATTACCCAACGTCGCCAAGCCCTTTTGTGGCCTCTGTCCGCACATGTGTGTCCCCATGGGAGTGGAATATCGCATAGTTTTGAAGATCTCGAAGCGACGGTTCATCGGCCGTACGGGTGACTACGGGGCCCACAATCCTTCCAATGATGGTGGGGCCCATTCTGGACTTTTCACGAGCCACCCGGTAGGAATTGGTGGTTTTGGGGTGAGCGGAGTTTTGAACTACCGTCCGTTTTGCGTTTTTGATCAACGTCCGTACACATGCATGGAACCAAAAGGACATCTGGCGATGATGATCGGCCCGGGAAGCGGTGGGCCGGTCGGATTGTCTTTGGACACTAGGGGGCCCACTGGATGTGGCCTGAAAGCACCGTTTTAATGAACGGGTTGGATGACGAACAAACTCATGCCTGTCCACCGTGGTGTTTACGAGAAATCCAATCCGTCCATCCTATTTGCCATGCTCCAAGTTTGAGGCGGTTCCATCGGTCCCTGATCTCCGTTCGATCTTCGCCCGGCACTGATCGGATAGTGGGAACCAAGGAGCCTCGAGATGTGGGTTCTGCCGCATATCATATCCATTTTTTTCAAATCGTCATTATCATATACATGGTAATTACTGGGGTCTGATATGCAATATTTGACCCTGATCAATGGGGCCCGCTTCAAGTGAATCCACCGCAACCAATGGATTCTACAGTCCATAACCCATCCATCAAGCCCAATATTGGGCATGTTTCGGCGTGTAGAAAAATTCAGGTGAATTTAAATGGTGAAAATCACTGTTTGCTAAGGTATGGCCCACCAGAAAGTTGGATCAGCTTCATTTTTCAGCTCAATGCCTAAAATGAGTTGGGAAATAGGATGGATGTAATGGATTTGATCCTTGCATCAAGGTGGGGCTTGCATGAGTGGTCCACTTAAAAGCTTGTTGAATCAAGCTTATATTTGGTTTCACTTCACGTCTAGCGTCTCTAGACGCTAGACGACTTGGCCTAACACATGCATTTACGGTGGGCCTTGCTCCGGTGAGCCACCAAATGCATGGATGGTGTGGATACAACACATATAAAGTGGGCCCCCACTTATGGATCACTTGGATAAAATACATACCTTATGGTGGGGCCCATCCGGGTGGGCCACACGGCCACATCATCACATGAAAAGAAATGAAAAGGAGAGGGAGAGAGAGAGAGAGATAGTGGGACACGTGTGATGGAGGGACCCCGGCACTATGGGCCCTCCCTTTCAAGCATCCAATCATACATCAGGTGGGTCCCAATACATGTGGGCCCACCAAATGAAAAATCATTGGTGGAGATTACTTCTCCACCAAGATGGAAGGTCTAATGACCTTATTTCAAGCTAGAATGTAAACATCATGGTGGGGTCCATGGAGAATAGCCCCATCATGGAATGATCATGATAATCAAGGTGGGCCATCGGCCACATCTTATGGTCCAAAGTGAGATTCATACCATCAATCGGTAGGCCTCACTTGGCCCATCATAAAAATATGAAAACTAGCCTATAGAAGCAGCCACCGTTCAATCTTCTTGGTCCATTGGAAAGCCGATCTCATTGTGCTTCACTTTGATGGTGGAAAATGAGGTTTGAATGGCTAGAATGATGGATCTAAGGAGAGGAAGTGGGCCACACAAACTCACTTTTCTCTCATGGAAGAGCTTGGACGTGAGCCTCTTCTCTTACTTGGAAATTGGTGAAGAGAAAGAGAGAGAGAGAGAGAGAGAGAGAGAGAGAGAGAGAGGATGTAAGGAGAGAGAGTGATGGGTGATGGAGTGATGGATGTGAGGTGAGTGATGGGTTGGACATGAGCCTCTTCTCTTGCTTGGAAATTGGTGAAGAGAGAGAGAGAGAGGATGTAAGGAGAGAGAGTGATGGGTGATGGAGTGATGGTTGTGAGGTGAGTGATGGGTGAGGTGAGTGATGGGTTGACTTTGGTGGTTGCTTAACTTGTGGAGAAAGAAAGCATGAGTGCTCTTGTACTTGACATGAGGTGATTGATTGATTGATTTAAGTGATTGATTGATAGGACATGTTGTAGAGATTCTCTTGGGATTGCAAATGCGCGGCGTTTCTTCGAAATAAACGCCGGCCCACATCTCCTGGCCAGGGTATCAGATCAGTGTGCGAGACGTGGCGCTAGAATTGCGGTGACGGTGCAGTCGTAAAGATACAAGTCTCCGATTAAGCTGACTCAAATCTATAGGATACGACTTAAGGTCGCACACAAACATCAATTATACGTCGCAGGTTGCCAGAATTTGACGGGAAGGATCCCGGGAATCGACGAAACAGTACGGACCAGGATACGAGTCTTACAAGAGCCATCTACTCAGTATTTTGATTTTCATCATAAGACCAAATCCATGCATTAGGGAACCCTATCTTGACTAGACAACAGCCTCTTCTTCGAAGGCTAAGGAGAAAGGAGTTTCTCCTATGACCGTCCGGGTAGTGGTCTGATATGCCCAGAGGACATAGAGGAGTTATTTAGCCAAGCCCCCTTTAGTTTCTCGAGCTTGGTTCGGAGGTGGTTTTCGATGATCTTGTTGACTTCCTCCACTTGGTCGTTAGCTTGAGGGTGCCGATGTGATGAATAGGTGTTTTGAATTCCGAGGTTCCCACACATACCTCGGAACCAATCATTGTCGAACTACTTCTCGTTGTCTGAGATGATCGTATGGGGGATTCCGAACCAACATATGATGTTTTTCCAGGTGAAGTAGGTGATTTTATGCTTGGTGATCTTGGCCAATGGTTTGGCCTTGGCCCATTTGGTGAAGTAGTCGACCACGACGACTGCGAAGTTAGTCTGACCTTTGCCAGTTAGTAGATGGCCGATAATGTCTATCCCCCATTGGGTGAATGGCTATGGTCTGGTCATGGGGGTTAGCTACTCAGGTGGCTGATGAGGTATCACTGCGAATATCTGACATTTGTCGCATCTCTAGGTGTATTGCTTGACATCTTTTCGGATGGTCAGCCAAAAGTATCCTTGTTGGATGGCTTTATGGGTGAGGGCATGACTGCCAAAGTGGTTGCTACAAATCCCTTCATGTCTTTCTCTTAGAACATACTCAGCCTCTTCAAGTTGGAGACACCCGAGATAAGGTAGAGAGAATCCCTTATGTATAAGGTGTCCCCGACCATGGCATACCGAGCTAACTTGGAACAGAGCCTGCGTGCCTCGAGTCGATCTTTGGGTAGTTTGCCTTCCTGAAGATATTTGACTATCCGGTCCATCCAGCTCGGGATCAAATTTATTAGAAGAATTATATCTAGATCGGACTTGTTGATACTCGGCTCGGATAGGAACACGATCGGGATTGATCTTGGGATGTCATCTTCAATCATTGTGGCCAACTTCACTAATGCATCTACTTTGGAGTTTTTTGACCTAGGCGATCATTCTTTCTCCCTTAGCCTAGTACTCACTGGCGACTTGGTTGACGATGAGTTGTGAGTCACTGTGGACTTTTAGGTTTTGAGCCCCCATTGCTGCTGTCAATCTAAGTCCAGCGAACAGTGCTTCATACTTTGTCACGTTATTCGATGTTTGAAATCCAAATCTTAAGGCATATTGTGTACAGGTTTAGTTAGGAGCCTCAATGACAACCCCAGCCCCGCTGCCTTTAGAATTGGATGAGTCGTCAACATACAATGTCCAAGTCGGTGGGTCGGGCCTGACCACCTGATCGTCTTTGGCTAGTTGGTCAGTTTTTCTGCTCGGATCAACTTCCAAGTTTTCATCGTATACAGACTCAGCGATGAAATCGGTGACCGCTTGACCTTTGATGGTGGTGTGGGATTGATATTTGATGTTGAATTCACTGAGCTCGATCACCTATTTCGTAAGTCTTCCCAACACCTTGGGCTTCTGGAGTACTTGACGGAGGGGGTGATTGGTGGAGACTATGATTGTATGGGCCTCAAATTAAGGTCGGAGGTAACAAGATGACATGACTAGAGCTAGGGCAAGCTTCTCAATATCTAAGTACCTGGTCTCAGCCAGGACTAAGGCTTTGCTAACATAGTACACTTGGAGTTGCTTCCCTCGTTCTCGGATGAGGGCCGAGTTGACTTTAACGGATGAAACTGCCAGGTAGCGCAGTAGTGGCTCTCTTTGTATGGGCTTGGAAAGTAGCAAAGGAGATCCTAAGTATCGTTTGAGCTATTAGATGGCTAGCTCACAGTTCTCAGTCCATTGTACTTTCTATTTTCCTTTTAACTGGTGGAAGAAAGGGATGCACTTGTCAGTGGCTCAGGAGACGAAGCAGTTGAGGACAACCACTCTTCCCGTGATGCAATGAATTTCTTTTGTCATCTTTTGTAAGCTCATATCTAACAAAGCTCCAATCTTGTCGGGATTTTCTTCAATCCCTCTTTGGCTTACCAAAAAGCTAAGGAATTTTCCTAAGCTAACATCGAAGGCGCAGTTGCTTGGGTTTAGCTTCCTCTAATATTTTCACAGGATCGCAAACATCTCCTCCAGGTCAAAAGGATGATCTGTAGTTTCAGTGCTCTTAACGAGCATGTCATTGACGTAAGCCTCCATGGAGTGTCTAATCTACTGAGTGAACATCTTATAGACAAGTCGCTGGTACATGGCCCTAGCGTTCTTCAACCCAAAGGGTATTTGTATCAGTAGAGCCCCTTGTCAGTGATGAAGGTCATACTTTACTTATCATGGGGATGCATGGCAATCTGGTTATAGCCCAAGTAGGCATCCATGAAGCTTAGGAGCTTGTGCTCGGCCGTATTATCGACCAACTGATTGATCCGTGGAAGGAGAAAACTATCCTTAGGGCAAGCTTTGTTCAGGTCGATGTAATCAAGACAGACCCGCCACTTCCCATTGGATTTTTCACCAAGACGACATGGGCAATCCAGTCTCACTAAATCCAGCTTCAAGGAGCTTACCGACCTCTTCGCCAATGATGGTATATCATTCTGGTTTGAATGCTCATCGCTTCAGTCTTACTGACTAGTGGTCGGGGTCAACATTTAGCTTGTGGATCATCACTTCCAGGTTGATGTCGGGCTTGTCTTGGTGAGACCAGGGGAACAAGTCGGCATTGCAATGGATAAGGTACATGATCTCGCCTCGTAGACCCAAAGTTAGCAATAATCCGACCTGCACAATAGGGGTTGGGTCGGAATTACTAAGCGGGATGGCTATGAGGTCTTCCACTGGAGATCCTCTCTCGACCGACACTTCTTGCTAGTCTCCTCTGATCTGCTCGACACCATGCTCTATTGGAAACTTCATTTGAGGTGGTAGGTTGATGCCACCGCCCGCATGATGTTGAGGGACGGTCGTCTGAGGATGACATTGTAAACAGAAGGACAGTCGACCACAAGGAAGTCGATCATCGTAGTTGTCTGGTTTTGTCCCCCTCCCATAGTGACCAGAAGATGTATAAATCCTTTGGAGATGACTTTGTCCCCTGCGAATCCAAGCAAAGGAGTTTTAATAGGCCGAAGTCGGGATGTCCTGACCCCCATCTTATTGAAGGCATCGACGAAGAGGATGTCAACCGAGCTGCCGGTGTCCACCAAAATCCAAAGCACTTTAAGGTTGGCTATAGTCATGGCCACCACTAAGGCATCGTCATGGGGATGGTGGACACCTTAGGCATCCTCCTCAATAAATGTCAGTTCGTAGGAGATTACCTTATTCTCCTTTAGAGGTCTGCATGTGAGGTAGACCTAATGTTCTGAGCTGCTATGGTTGATGCTTCGAGCATGAGCTTTACGTGCTCGGTTCGAGTCTCCTCCTCTCACGGACACACTAAAGATGGTGTAAATTTCTCCTTAGCCTCATTATTATTGCCATTGTTGGGCTACTCATTCTTCTGATCTGACAGTTCTTCCCTCCTACTGACATACTCTTGTAGGTGTCCATTGCAGATGATGACTTCGATTTCTTCCTTAAGGTCGAAACAATCGCTAGTGGAATGGCCATGGTCACGATCGAAGTGGTAGTACTTCCGTTTATCTCACTTATCGGTGTCGGTTTTCATCCGGTTCAACCATTTCAGGAATCGTTTGTCCCAAACTTCCATGAGGACTTGCTCAGGCGTAGCGTTGAGGAGAGTGTAAGAGCAAAATCTGCTCTCAGGTCGTCTTCTCAGACATTGACCCTTGGTCAGATCATTATCTCTTCTACGCTTGTTGCTGGGAGACAATGCTTATTCTTCTTTATGTCGTTTCTCCCTGATCAAGCTTCCTTCATTCATGGTAGCTTTTCACGAACTAAAAAGCTCCTCAACATTAGAGTACTTCTGAGCTTGGTTGAGGAGGTCGACCAATGTCATTGGGGGATTCTTGTTGAGCAAGAAGAGGAATCTCCCCTCCCTCAGGCTAGCCATCATAGCAGCTGGGGCGATCTGATCCGAATAGCTCTCCACTTGCGTTGCTTCTAGGTTGAAGCGTTTGATGTAATCCTTCAATAGCTCGTCTTCCTTCTGAATGATGTTGAGGAAATGAGTCATTAGCTTTTGTCTTTCTTTTCCTCCGATGAAGTTGGTAATGAAGGCCTTGCTGAGCTGAGTGAACGAACAGACAGACTTTGATTTCAACTGTTATAACTATTTTCGAGCTGCTCCTGACAACGTTAAGGAGAACGCTTGACACATTATTGCGGGCGAGGCACCATGAAGCTCCATGCATGTTCAGCCGGGTTGGTGGACCTAGAGTAAGGAGTAATCAGCAGCATCCTGAATCTGGGTGAGAGTTGAGCTTGTATGATATCATTGGTAAACGGCGACTTAGTTTCTTCCAACATAGCTTTTATCGAGGTTGGAGCATGCGCTCAGTAGGCTTGTCATATGTCACCGATCTAACCTCGTAGCTTATTAAGTTCAGCTTCCCAGGGATCTTTGTTCTCAGCCACCGTCTCGAGAGCCTTACCACACCTCTTCATCTCCAACGAATGATGTAGGTCGGAGGCAGCTAGTGTGGTAGTTCCTGACATATGGGAGGGTGCATAGTTCGGCACCTCACGAGACTGTTTGTTTCTCTAGGAGCTAACAGGTGCTTGAGGTAGCGTAGAGACTTTGATATTTGTCCAAGCACTAGCCTCCTCAACCCCCGGTTAGGAAGAAGATTTTGTCGTTCTAACATCTGCCCTATCTAATCGATATTACTAGTCAGTGCTTCAACTTGATGCTCCAAAGAGACAAGGCGGCCTCCACGGCTTCAGGACTGCTGCACTGGACCTGCGGGTGCAGAATCAGCCTGAAGTTGAGAGGGTGAGTCTCGATGGTCCTCAGATCGTTCCACCAGTGCAGGAGTGGGTGCAGCGGTAGCAGTCTGGGCCTTCTTTTTCCCTTTTGCCATTGTTGGAGCATTGTAGATGAAGAAAATGACTTTCAATGTCTTTTCCTACAGACAGCGCCAAACTGTTGATGCAGAAATCTAGTTAACCCTTCTTGGACCTTCGAGTACCTACACACGAAGAAGACAAAGGAGACCCTAGTTACAGCATGAGACCCTCCAATGTGTAAGTCAGACAGGGAATTTAGAAGGGACCTTCAAGTACCTGTACATGAAGAAGATAAAGGAGACCCTATGGTGCCTAAGTCAAACAGGGAATCTAGGTCTAGCATAGGCATCTAGGTCTAGTAAAGCATAGGGTTTGTATACCTAGAGTTATATATATCTTTCACCATTAAAGATACTCCTATTTATAGTTGAAAAGGGGGGTAGTGGTGTAGAGGGCAATCTCCCTACTTAGTAGGTGCGTGTTGTAGAGGGAATCATATACTGAGCATATCACAAATATCTTTCGAGATCTTCGACTAAGATCTCAGACAGATTCGTGCTGTAGTTATCTCTCGAGATCCCTGGCTAAGATCTCGGGTAGGTCTCTTCGATAAGATCTGAATAGTCAAAACTTGTTGAAACATGTAGTAAGAGGCCGAGGTGACTCACATGGCCATCCCAAGGAAGAATCTTCCAACCTGGATTCTTTAATGAGCCGTGGTTGAGTTTTCCCTTGGCATGGAGCATATTACCGACTTGCCGACTTGCCTTTGGGAAATGTGTTTGAACATTGAGACTGAGCTCCTTTCCTTAGTAGAATATAGATTAAATTAGGAATGACCATCCTCTTCATCTTACCATATAGGGGCAGAGTTTTCTTGAGTGTAGCGGCTTGGAGTCTTGCCTCATACAGGGTTGTACCTTAGGGGCCCTTACCAAGAGATGCTCGGTAACTCGAAAATGAATGGGACCGTGAAAGGGCTCGGCATTTGATGAAAGTAGGGATACTTCATCTTCTGATGATCAAGCTCGAGGAGTAGGCCATTTCCCCGGTAGTGGATTATTGATTTCTAGCCGTTGAGGAGCACTTTGGTCACAACTAGCGCAAGTTGATCACACGACGAGCACATATGTTTAAGCTGACCCTTTCTCCTTAGCCAGTCCAATTTTAACCATAACAAATATGATATAAAACTTTTATGGCCCATTAATGGTCCATCAACTTGGTTGGTGGGTTGACGTCACTAAGTTCTATTGGTCTGATCATGAGGTATTTGTTACATCCAACCGTCCTTCCATTTAACGAGCTCATCCTAAGGCCTTAACAGAAAAATAAGATAAATCCAAAGATTAAGTGGGCGACTGTGTAAAAAGCAATGTGAACACTGAATATTAGCACCCATGTTGATTTAAATGTTTTGGGGGTGAAAGGGTGGGAATTAGTAGGCTGATTTGTGAATGTTGGAGTCACCACTAGCCAATTAATCTCAGAATCCCACAATCGGCTAAAACCCATGAAATATGTAAGGTTGGAGAAATCCGAAGTCTCTCCTACCTTAGATTGACTCCTAGTCTATGATCTGGGATTTTGGGTAACGGACCTCAGTTACAAAGAGGGAAGGTATTAGGCACCCTCTCTGCCCGTACAAATGTACGGTCTTCACTTGGTGTGGTATAGAAATCTCAAGGGATGAATGATGTGGTCGAGGTAGGACTAGGCACATGTGGGTTTCTGATATGGCAAGATCCGAGGTTTCGGCAAGCCATAGAGCATACGCCCAATAACATGTCTAGAAGGAGGATGTGATGATGCTTATGTAAAAAGGTAAAAAAAAGTAGACTAGATCACTAGGAATTTCTGATGTGACAGGATCCAATGTACGGCAAGTTACAGAGCATATGTTCACTAGAGATCTAGAGAAGCAGGGGAGTTGAGAAGGGAATATATGTCATGATTAATGCTTGTATATAAAATGAAGAGATCGTTGGCTTGAACTTGAGTAGGCTAAGACATGGGTTGCACCATGATCAATCCGGGCTAGACTTAGGATTGAGAAGGTTAGGAGGAGGCTAAGAGATGGTTAGAAAAGTCTGATCTTGGAGGCTTGGGAGCTCTCTCTCACTCTCACTCTCTTCTTCTCTCCCTCCCTCTCTCTCTCTCTCACTTAGAAAGTGAAAATTGTTGTGTGTAAAGTGAGAAGAGGAGAGGGTTATTTATAGCCTTCTCCAATGGTTTTATGGTAATTGTAGGGTTTATGAGGGGTAAAAGCTGATGTGGCAGTATGTGAGTGATTAAGGAGAGAGAAACACCACATGGGGTTGGTAAAAGGGTAAATAAGGTCGGCTGGAAGGGTAATTCTGAAAGAAAGTTGACTTTCGGACGCTGTGATAACTATTGCTTGAAAAACACACGTGCCTCGCGAGTAGCGGTAGTCCGACTACTGCCGGCGGTAGTCAGACTATCGCCCGGGTTGGGCTTGGGCCAGGCTCAAGTGTGTGGGCCTCATTTGGTGTGTTGGTTCATCCGATGGTCTTCTTTTCCAGTTTTTTGGCTCAACTGGGTGTATTTCATGCTAATCTGGCTCTAATCGGTTTTAGGTTAGGTTGTGGGATTTTTGGTTCAGGCTAGGGTTTGGATTAGGGTTTTGAGCTCGAATTAGGGTTTGGGGTTTGGGTTATTGATCATGGTCCGGATTGTCCTTGCCTTTTCAAGATATTAGCCTGAGTAGGGTGTCTACAGATGCCCCTCTTTGGCCGAGGTTGCGAGCAACCCAAGGTCAAAGCTAGTGGACACCCTACCCTTCTATTTAAAAAGGATAATAATTCAAATCTGTTGCCTGCTATTGTATCATTGTCAGTTGACTGTTTGGAAAAGAGATGAATTGCACATATCATGAGGGTTGAGAAAAAATGTTATGATTATCCCTGCGCATTAGTGCGGCATTACGGGTCACCAATCACAACCCTTTCACGTCAGATTGTTAATAGCATTGAAGAGTAAGTCTGAAGTAGGGCCTCTGCGCATTCGTTGCGGCTTTATGAGGGTTCCCGTACTATTTGATCTGTTGTTTCCTTTGTTATGTAATCACCCTGGGAGTATTCGTTCTACTTGATCGTCAAAGTGGTTAGCTGCCCTGCACATTCGTGCGGCCTTACGGGGAACTCACTACACCGACTTGGACTCGATTAAAATTTTCAAACATCCCGAACTAGGTATGTGCAGGTAAACTTTTGCCATGTAGTCTGCTGATTCTGATACTTTGGTTACAATGGATTGTTGTCACTTCGAGTTTAATTATTCTTTCTAGAGATAGATCCACTCATTTCTACTGGCATTTGTACCACTGTCCAGATATAGAGTTCGGGCCAATCGTACATGTATCATGTACAGATTTGATCATCCTCCAGAGAAATTGGAAGAGATCGAATCTTATTTAGCTATTTTCACTAACCGCAACTGGAGAATATGGAAGATTCCTCCGTGTACTGCGCACCACGTGCAATTTCGAAAACTTTGTTTAAAAGCTATTCCCTTTAAAGCTAAACTCTTTAGGGATTTTATTTGAAAATGTTTTTTTAGAAAATATCCATTCGATCTCGCGGGTGGGCGTTGTCATTTGGTTTTTATTTGTAAAAATTAATTGTTGCATTGCCTCCACTGATAAGTTGATGGGGCTAATGATTTGGAATATTTTTTGGATTTTAAAAGATTTGTTCGATCTCGCAGGTGAGTGCAATCGTCTGCTTTTTATTGTATGGTTCAGATCAAACAGTCAGATGGCCTCTACTAAAATAATGGGGCATTTTATTGTATTATATTTGTATTTTTGATATATTTTTTCTTTGATTTTTTCCAGCAGTTGATCTTTTTACTTTATCAAGATTCCCAATTTCTCGCGAAACAACTTTTATAGGAGAATCTTTTCTTTCTTCCTTTCTTTTTTATCTTTTCTTGGGCTATTATCCAATGGACCAAGGGGAGATCCGGACGTCCCTTCTTATCAAAGGAAACAGGCTCGCTGTCCCAAGCAATTCTAGCCAGGGGCTGCAGTCGAACTGCCATTGGCGGCAATCCGATTACCACTGGTCACTGGCTTTGTCCACTGGTTCGGGGTGGACGCTTGTCCGACTGGTGTAGCCTCCTCCCTTATTTCATCTTCGTCCAGGGACACCATTATAGCTCTCAGGAGGATCCTTAGCCATTGATCTTTGTAGTTTTCCATTGCCCTTCTTCTTTCTCCAATTTCAGGTGAATAAGGAATCCTTACTTGTGTTAGTTTGAAGCTTAGCCAGATTTTTCTAAGATGTTGGGAGGAGTTTTTTTTATTTTTTTTGCCTTGGATCTCCTTTTTGGGCTTAGGGAGGCCATGATCAGGACTGTTGGACATTTTGTCCAGATCTCAACCATTGGATCTTGCAGATTTTTTTTTGTTTTAGACCAAAGAGTTGGCTGGATTTTTTTTTTTTGCTTTTTCCCTTTTTTTATTTTTTTGTTTTTTTTAGGGTGGGTGTGATAAGAAAGGGGGACCCACTCTTTTATTTGGTTTTTCTCTCTCTTTTTTTTATTTTTTATTTTTATTTTTTTTGGATGATCTGGACCGTAGGATGGGTGATTTGGGGCCTACTTGGGCACTTTGATGATATGGACCTTGATGGTGGGCCACCATTTATGGAGTGGATCGCACACCTTAGCTTAGTTTTTGGTTCCATGTATGGATGGATTTTCTCAAGTGGGCCTCAAAATCATGATCCTGATTTGGTCGAGTTGGGATGGACCTTGATTTGGATATGTGAGCCTGGAAGATGGACCTTTGAAAATGTGGGCTTATGAAAAATGGGCTTAACCTTAGACTTGGGAAATGGGCTTTTGAACTTGGACTTTGGATCATGGGCCCCTAGACATTGGGCTTGGGCTTTAACTTGGGCTTTAATGGGCCTTACACATTTGGGCCTTAATGGGCTTTGACTTTTGGGCCTTGACGGGCTTTGACTTTTGGGCTTTGACCTTTAAGCCTTGACTTGGACATTTGGCTTTCACTTGGGCTTTAGGCTTTGACTTGGGCTTTTGGCAAGTGGGCTTAGGCTTTAGACTTGGTAGTGAGAAGGATACTTACCTGTGAACCTTGCTTGTGTAGCATGCCTCACCATGGTAGGAATGAGGCTGACACTTCTAGTCAGTCAGTCGATCCATGTTCCATCCCCCGAGAGGGTCGACATCTATCTGATGTGGCTCGGGAAGGTGGCGCTCCTGTGATCTTGAGGGGGAGCGAAATTAGGATGCACTGGCCAGATTGGTTTCATGATCCTCAGCCTCTGTTCTTTGACATGCTGGAGCGCACTCCTTTTGTCAGTCTATTCCAGGTTCGTATGAGCAAGATGAACATGTCTCTTTTATCTGCTTTGACGAAGCGATGACATGCTGAGACTCATACTTTCCATCTACCCTTTGGAGAGTGGGGGGATCACCCCATATGGAATTTTATGCAGTTGGGTCTCCGGTATGACGAGGGATCTATTCCATTTGAGGAGGATCTTCCGATACCTTCTGACGATGATTGGATGAGTTTGCTAGGGATGATGCCAAACTCCTCAGATTTCTCTGGCCATTGGTTCAGGTTACTTTGGCTATCCTCAAACTTTGCTCGGCGCATTCCTGAGACCGATGCTGTAGCCATTGTAAAGGCCCGGGCCTTGATATTGTACACCATGGGGGCAATGATTTTCTGTTGACACTTGTAGCTAACATCACTTTCCCCACGCCATACAATTGGAATGCGACCCTCCTTGCCCACTTGTATAAAGGGCCGGATAAAGCCAACTGCTATGTCAGCAAGTCTTTAACTGGTTTCTATCCGGTCATCGAGGTATCCTTTGAATTTTCTCCTTTACGCTCTTCTGCTTTGGGATGATTGGGATTGATTTTTTTACTGCGGCCGCATGCAGGTATGTTTTTTTTACCATTTTCCCCACCTGGCGCCTACTCTGATCGACCTTTCGCCTCCTTTTCCGCACATGATGCTATGGTATAAGGATAACCGTAGCTGCATGCACATATTTTTCGATCTTGCCTGGAGGTCGAATATCGATGCCTTGGTCCCTAATGATGTGAGTAACTGTCCTGCCTTGTGTTGCCCCGTACTATTTGATTTCTGTTTGCCCTTTGTTTCTGATCCTCCATCTTCTAAAGTTCCGTACCAGGCCGTATCTTTGGTCGAATACGGCGCTTGCTCTTGCAGCTCAGGAGGCTTTTCAGGCTTCTCGACGGTGCCGCATCTTAGAAGATCCTTACATAACAAAGTGGTATCTTGGAGAGAGGCTCTTCCAGCAGTTGACTAGCAGTCCGCTAGTTCCTCTTAGGCCACCATCTGGCCCATCTAATTGGAGGTCGGTGCTAGAGCAGAAGTTAACTGCTGCTTTGAAGGGTTTTGATGCCAGCACCTTCGTTAACCTAGCGAGGGAGTACAGCTCATGGTGTGAACAGTATGGTATCGGCCTTGCAACCTGCTTATGCTCTGAGTGGCAGTGCTCGTTTTGTCGGAGGACTTCTGGGGCCGCGTGTTCATCAAAAGGATTCGGACGAGTATATACCCGATAATGATTAGCCCTGACATATCCTGTGACCATGTTCCTTTGACTGTATAACTTTTTACATATATGAAACTTTCAGCTGCCTGTTGTCACTTTTTAGATTGTCCTTTGAGCATTTTTGCGGTCCAATTGAGACTTTTGGAGGTATCCCATGTTCCAAAGTTCTTGTAACGGGTCCCACCCTTGATTTTGCAGCATTACGAGCCCGAGCGGTAGTTAGACTACCGCCCGTCAGGTGTGGTAGCAATGTAGAGATGTCAGGACCTATGACTACTGCTAGCGGTATTCCGATTACCGCCCCCATCCGCCTTTTCTTCCAGTAAACGCCCTTCTTATTTGTCTATTCTTCCAGTCCCTTTCTGGTTATTCCCTCTTCGCCTAGACTTCTGATCATTCTCTTTTGTCTCCTTTCTTCTTCCTTTCTGTTTCCCTCTTTTGTCTCTGCTCTCCTTTATCTTCTTCTTCTCTTATCTTTATTATGGCTGGCCATGATGGAGATGTTGGTGGGCCCAACATGAATGATGGAGAGATGGGTGGTGGGTCCTTTATTTATGGTTGGTCTGGATGTTGTTGGGCCATGCTTGGGTGGTGAGGATGCTATGTTGATGGACTCGAGAGGTGTAGATGGCGTGGATTGGATCCGGACGGGTGATGGGCCCCGTTTTAATGGTTCAGATGGTTTGGATTTAGTGGGTGGTGGACCTCCTGCAACTGGCTTAGGTCAGATATGTAGCATGAATTTCGAGGCAGTGATGGGACATGTTGCTATTGTCAGGGGTAAGGGTACCAGTCTAGTCACCTACTGGGGTACTTTAGGTATTACAGCTCCTGGGGCATGTACTTTCAGACTGCTCCTAATGTGTCAGTTGTTGAAGGCTCGGGCCCACCTGTTGTAGCTTTCCAGGGTACTCTTCAAGATGCGATGGGTGGGTCAGGCTTTTTTCGACACCATGAGATAGATCTGCTGATGAGGGCATGCCCATTTTCGACGATTCACTTATGGATCCTGGGTTTCAGATTATAGAGGGTGTGTCTGTCCAGACTTGCCGGTTGTAGCCACGCCACACATGTTATGAGCGGTTGCATATCTGGATTGAGAGCTTGACCAAGTCTGAAATCTTTGAGCTGGGTTCCCTGGGCTTCTGGGAGGTTCTTCATTTCCACAGAGTTCACCTAGACTAGCAACTATTGAGCGCAGCGTTATATGATTGGGTTCCAGCGTTGAACCTATTTTCCTTCAATGATTTGGAGCTGGGCCCCTCTTTAGAGGAGCTTACGAGCCTATCTGGTCTTCCTCTCATTCAGGAGCCTTATGTTCCTTCATCTGAGCTAGTTCATCCAGCTGATCTGATCCCTTGGTTTGGATTTTCAACTGGTTTTCCCACTACAAAGGGTAGAGCTGATGAGCTTTTGCTCGAGCTTCTGTATAATCGCTGTTCTACTGCTTGAGGAGGCCTTGGATCTGTTTGTCAGCTCAGTGCTTGAACGCATTGATATTCTGTGTCCTAGCTAAGCTGCTCTTCTCAGGCTGGTGGCAGTCATCATTGGTAGTCTTATTGGATGTGTTCTGCCGCGTTCTGGTCCGTAGGGGTATCGTTTTTGTGGTGCCAGTAGAGCTCTTTTTTTGCCTAACTGAGTGCTCTCTCGGTCATACTCGTATCCTCCGGGGTTGCTGCTCATTCCTCCAGGTATTTTTTTACTTTTGTCCTCTTTCCTTTCTTCTGCTTTGTTATCTGCTTGCAACCTGAACTCGACTTGTGCCTTTCTCCAAGTATGGCTGTGGGAGCACCTTTATATGACCCCTCTACTTTTGTGGCCTAACTCCCGTCATGATGACTTGCTGTCTCTATTGCTTGATGGCCTTCCCCTTGGTGCGGAGGCCATTGAATCACTTTACCATCGTATGCTCTCTCAGCTCCGAGGATGGGAGATTAGCTAGGAGGCTCCATGGCTCTGCCGTACTCCTTTAATCTGTAGCGCAACTCACACTCCTTTGTTGTTACTAGGCTTCTGAGGGTACTGCTCTTATCATCCTACTCGTTTTCTCCAGTAGTTTGGCTTCTGGTAGGATGTCCCCGACTTCGCCTTTTCTGGATTTAGACATGCTCCTCTTCCTTCTGGCTTTATCGCTGTATCGACAAGTTTGGATTTCCTAGTAGGGCTCTTTGGATGCGTTGGCTCTGAAGTTTGAGTCTTGGGCTCCACCCTTGGCGACAGTACCATACCAGTGATGGGTGGTAAAGCAATCGCTTTATCGTCAGGTCTCCGGTTGGCACTTGGTGGACGAGGCCGATAATCGAGACATGGTTAGCGATACTGCTTCTTCCTCTTCATGTGTCGATGATTCGTTGAAGGCTTTCGAGGAACGACCGTTCATTGATCCATCATTTCTACTCGCGACGCATGGCCATCCTATATCTAAGATTGCCGTTCTTTGTCATTCCTATGAGAATATGGACCACCGGCTGGCAGTGGGGATGTGGTATGATGCGAGCATGCTTACTGCGCATCGCCTGGAGAAGGATGAGGTCTTCTACCTGCATATGGAGGTAGAGCGACTCATGTAGACATTGTTGATGTATGAGGGATATGAGCTTACCTGGGATCCCTGATTTTGACCAGCTGCTTGTCCTGTATGGATGGATATATGTATATATATATACATGTATATACATATATATATATATGTATGTATGTATGTGTGTGTGTATATATATTGGTTTTCTTGTTTTTGATTTTGCAAGTAAAAAAGACAAGTGATGTAAAAGACTTTTGACAAGAAAGAATATTTTTGTGTGTGTCAAAACTTGTGAATGCTAGCTCAGGTTTGGATTTGTGCTTTGGATGATTAGGATCAGAATATTAGGCTCAACCCACGTTATGTACAGTAGTCTAGGTTGTGTACTAGAGATCTTGGTTCCTTAAGGGTGTCCAAGACCGTGTCCTTTGGATTTGAGCAGAGTCTGATAGAATACTGATCCGAAATAGGTCCTTTCTTTGCATCTCTTTGTTGCGCTGGTGGTTTCGGCTTCTTCTGTACCTGCACTTATATATATATATATATGTTTTTATCTGTTAGTCATTTTTGCTCGTAGTGCCCTTTCGGGTTTTCACTACAACTAGTTTTTCCAGTCATTTTTGCCCGTAGCGTCCTTTCAGATTTTCACTACGTCTTGGGTTTTTTATCTTACCTGCCCCTTGGCAGCTATGCTATTTTTACCCTTAGCGCCCTTTCGGGTTTTCACCAAGTCCGCTACATGCCCGATGTTTTTACTCGAGCCGCCCTTTCGGATTTTCAACTCACCCTTTCTGCTTAGGTATGTTTCTCTCTTTTTCTTTTTTCTTTTATTGTTTTGTTATTTTTTTCAAAGTGTTGGAAGAGACAGAGAGGTTTCCTTCATAGTCGGCTGAATGGTTACCCTCTTGTACTTGTCTTTGATCACAATCGTAAGCTGTTTTATGTCGGTTGGATAATTTAAGGATGGGGGTGACCTTATTTTCTTCTCCAATTTTTGTCTTCTTTTTGGGATTTCCTGACTTTTCCTTCTTTTTCTTCTTTTTCTTTGTTTCTTTTTTTTTTTAATTTGATGGAAGAAATGACAGATATATATATATATATATATATATATATATATGTATATATGTATGTATTGTTTGGGAGAAGTGATAGATATTTGTTAGTGGGAGAAGTGGTGGGTTTCTTTTTTTATGGACGAAGGGTGCTTTTCTCTTCCTTTTTTGGTCTGGGTTGGGGGAAGTGATGGGTATAGCTTTGAGATTGTAATCATTGACAAGGTTAGGTATGGTTATCCGTGATAAATCTTCACGTTGTCGGCGTTGATGGGCTCGGGAAATCTTCTCCTCTCAGACTGGTGAGCTAAAGAACGCCTCCTGGAAGTACTTCCCAAATGAACAGTGGTCCATCCCACAAGGGTTTGAACTTTTCTCTCGGATCTGGCAAGTGCGGAGGTAAGATACGCTTCATGACCATGTCACTAACTTTAAAACTTCTTTTTCGGATCCTCTTATTATAAGCCTGTGCGATCCTTCTTTAGTAGCATTGCGAGTGACTTAGCGCATGCATGCACTTTTCGTCTGCCAGATGCAGTTGATCGTATCTTACTTATTGCCATTCGCCCTCCTCGACTTCGCTCTCTAGCTATACTCAGAGTGATGGGATTTCGATTTCGACTGGTAGCACTACTTCCATTCCGTACGTGAGTTCGTATGGAGTTGCACCTGTACCAGACTGTACGGACATCAGATAAGCCCAGAGTGCATATGGGAGCATTTCCAACCAGTCGCGATACGTTTTGACCATTTTCTCTAATATGCGGATGATAGTCTTGCTTGCAGCTTCGACCCCAGCATTCATTTCAGGATGGTAAGGGCTTGACCGATGACGTTGAATTTTGAATTTGTCGAGGAAATCTCCCATCCTTTTATTGACGAACGGAGTCCCATTGTCTGTAATAATGGCATGAGGAACCCTGTACCGGGTGATGATATTGTTCTTCATAAACTTGATTATGTGAGATACTACGATGATGGTGCAGGATGTTGCCTCTATCAATTTGGTGAAGTAATCTACTACCACCAGGATGTACTCATGCCCGTTTAAAGCTTTGGGGTTGACCTTGCCGATGATGTCAAGTCCCCATATAGAGAAGGGTCATGGTGTCGTCAAATTGTAGAGTTTGTAAGCATGCGCATGAATCTGGTTCACATGTTCCTAACACTTGAAGCATTTCTTGATGTGTTTGTAGCAATTTGTCTCCATTGTTAGCCAATAGTAACCGAGTCATAGGATCTTCTTTGTCATCATGTGTCCGTTCATGTGTGGGCTGCATAGTCCTTCGTGAATTTTTGACATGATCTATGTTGTTTCTGTTTCATCCATGCAATGGAGGACTTGATTGAAGGATCGCTTGTAGTGGATCCCCCGATGATCATGAACTGGGCCGCTAGCCATTGGATAGCGCAATGATCAGTTGACGTCGTTCCTTCTGGGTACTCTTGATGCTCGAGATATTCTTTGATGTCTGTGTACCACGGCCGATCATTTGGAGAGGTTTCGGCTTCATCAATCTGTAGACAGAATGTAGGCTCTTCTTGGAGTTTGACGGTGAGTTCCCATTCAGCTACTCCTTTTGGGATTTCTAGCATCGAGGCAAGGGTAGCCAGAGCGTCCACAAATTGGTTCTTGGCTTAGGGCATGTAAGAGAATGTGATCTCTTTAAACTCCTCGATCAAATTCTCCAGATAGACGTAATACGGGATCAGCTTTTCATCCTTGGTCTTCCAGTCGCCATTCGTCTGATTGATGATGAGTTGTGAGTCTTCGAAGACCCGTAACTTCTTCACGTTGAGGATTATGGCTTCTCTTAGACCAGCGATACGTGCTTCATACCCAGCCACGTTGTTGGTGCATTGGAACGCCAATCACCTGGAGATGGGAATTGGGACAGTAGAATATTGCTCCTACCCCACTTCCTTTTGAATTTATAGCTCCGTCGAAGAAGAGTGTCCACTCTCCTGCCTTTCTTTCTTCTTCTTCCTCGATTAGGAAGATGTCCTCGTCAAGGAAGAAGGTCTTTAGTGGCTAGTAATCTCGCAGAGAGTGTGGTGCTAAATGGTCGGCTTGCCCCTTGATTGCTTTCTGAGTGACATAGGTGATGTCGAACTCAGAAATCAGCAGTTGCCATTTTGCGATCCTGCCCATTAGTGCCAGTTTCTTGAACAAGTACTTTAACAGGTCCATGCGAGCGAGCAGGAGGATTGGGTGAGCAATCATGTATTGTCGTAATCGTTGCATTGCCCAGATTAGGGCGAGGCATGTTTTCTCTACTCTAGAGTATTTGGCTTCATAGCTTATGAACCGTCAACTTAGATAGTAGATCACTTGCTCCTTTCTCCTTGTATCGTTGTGTTGGCCAAGAACGCATCTAATCGCTTCCACTGCAACAGAGATGTACAGCAGTCGGGGTCTACTTGGGATAGGTGACATGAGCACTAGAGGATTTAACACGTACTTCTTGATCTTGTCGAAAGCAGTTTGACAGTCATCGTTCCATTCCTTTGGCGAATTCTTCCTTAGAAGCTTAAATATGGGCTCACAAATGGGTGTGAGTTGTGTGATGAATCGGCTGATGTACTGGATCCTTCCGAGGAAACCCCGAATCTCTTTTTCGGTATTAGGTAGCAGCAACTCAATGATTGCTTTGGTTTTGGTCTCGTCCACTCGGGTGCCATATTCACTGACGATGAAGCCTAACAGCTTGCCTCCGGTTGCACCAAAGATACATTTTTGCGGGTTGAGGCGGAGCTTGAACTTTTCTAGCCTGTCGAAGAGCTTGTTGAGGTCTTCAAAATGTCCTTCAATCATGCGAGATTTGACGATAATGTCGTTCACATAGACTTCCATTTCCTTATTTATCATGTTGTGGAACAAGGCAATCATGGCTCGCTGATATGTAGCTCCCTCATTCTTCAGCCCATAGGGCATAACCCGATAGCAGAAAGTTCCCCATGGTGTGATGAAAGAAGTCTTCTCACAATCCTCGACAGCCATCTTGATCTGATTGTAGCTGGAGAAGCCATCCATGAAGGAAAAGATCTTATGTCCAGCAGTGTTATCTACTAGCGTGTCGATATGAGGTAGAGGGAAATTACCTTTAGGACTTGCTTTGTTGAGGTCCCTAAAATTGATGCACATCCTGACTTTGTCGCCTTCTTTGAAACTGGTACAATGTTTGCGAGCCATTCCGAGTAGTTGGAGACTACCAAGAATCTCACATTATATTGCTTGATGACTTCATCACGGACCTTCAGGGCCCATTCTGGCTTCAATCTCCGCAGCTTCTACTTGATAGGCTTCATGTCTGGTTTTGTTGGCAAGTGTTGTACCACCAAATCTTCATCGAGTCCTGGCATATCTTCATAAGAGAAGGCAAAGTTTGACAACCTTGGTCTCAAGAATTCCATCATCCTCTTCTTGTATTCCGGAGATATTGATCCACCGATGCGCACTTCTCTAGGGAGTTCCTGTGATCCTAGGTTCATAACTTCAAAATCATCTGCCACAACGTTGGCCTTTATTTCGAACCTTTTGAGGGAATCCTCAAGTTCAAGAGTTGTATCATCATTTCTCTCATCCTGGACTTCATCCAAACTCATGAGCTCGAAGTCTAACTCTAGATCGAAATCATATGAGTCGACCTCGAACTCTAGTGTTGCGTGTGGAGTGTTTGGCACAGTGATTTTTGAAAGCTTTTCCGATGTTTTTTATTTTTAAAAATTTTCTGATGTTTTGTGATTTTGAGAAATATTTGATGTTTTCGTGTTTTTTGAAATATTTGTTGTTTTTATGTTTTGAATGTTTTCTGATTTTTTTTTGTGTCGCCAAAGGATTCTAAACAGGATGGTGTTGCAAACCATGATTAATCCTGTCCTAATTCAGGGTACCGACTACTATTTACATTAGCATCCGTGAGTGGCTTATCGGCCGATTCGATCCTCAGGAGGATGGCTGTCCGGCCTAGTTCTTTCCCCCTGCTTTCTGCTCTATTTTTTCCTATGGGTCATCCGTCCCGATGACCATGATGTCTGCGAGACCGGGCTCAGAGTCTAAGTCCGATTCGATCTCTTCGCTCAGAATTTGGAGCTCTTCGGACTCTAATGTCCACATTGTGGTGGGATATCGATGTATGTCTAGTCAAGGGAAGGTCATTTCCCTTTCTCGATCTAATGAATGGGTTGCTTCTACCCCTTGTGCCATTGAGTTGTTGGTGGGGGTATTTCCCCTTAACTGTTGGTAGGGGTGGGCGCCTCCCTGCTCTTGCCTAGGTGACATGTAATGGGCACTCCTGGTCCTGGGTCCTCTATGGGTGGCCCTGCCTCCGTGCCCCTAGCTTCATGTGATAGGTCCAGGGGTTCTACCCCTGGCACTGAGTGTGCTTTGGATGCCTTGAGGATCTTATCCCATCGTATTGGCGGCCAAATAGATTCCTGGCTAGAATGTTCTGTCAGTTTGAGCCGCTGGGGGTGATCCTCGAGAGAGATCATCGTGTCACCACAGACTATTCCGACTTTAACAAACTCGATGGGTGTGCATTTGAATGGTTGCCTCTTTTTTAACACTGCGGTCTAATCTTCCGGTGTCGGTTGATACCCCAATCCCTATCTTTGCACGTTGCCACAAGTTGACTTTACTACCATACATTTCTCATGGAACTCAGTACGGTAGTTCAAGATTAGCCGTTTAGCAGGAGGGATGACATATTCGACTGTGAGTGGGTAGGGGTTGGCGATGGAGTTCACGATTTTGAACTAAAAACTATGATATGATATGTCACCCTCCGCATGCTGGACGTCAATCACTGGAATGTCAGTTTCTAGGGTATTGACCGCCACTGGTAGAATGATTTCTAGTTCGACCAGCACTGAGACGATCCAATTTTTTGAAGGGAATTTAACCCTTTGATGGAGAGTGGATGCGATAGCTCCAACAACATAGAGTCATGGTCATCCCAACAACATAGAGTCATGTCTATTCCGATTGGTAACTCAATGTCTATTTCCGCCTCTACTTGCCTTTGAGAGTTATCGAAGGCTTTGACACTCATGGTGTTGGGCTTGAAAGAAGATGGTTAGATCTTCAAACATTAGGCAGTCCTCAAAAGGGAAACGTTAAGGCTTGATCCGTTGTCAATGAGTATGAGTCGTACTTTGAAATTCCTGTAACGTTCAGCGCCCATGTTTGTGATCTTTAGGTGGCAATTCATCATCAGAGAAAGTGATAGCTCGTGGTGCGAGGAGTTGTCCGATCATGCTTGCCACCATTTCAGGAGGTACGTTAAGAGAGATGTGTGTATCGTTCAGAGTTTTCGCAAAGATTTCTTGATGCGATCTAGATGTACACAAGAGTTCCCAGATAGAAATTTGTGCGGGAATGGATTTAAGCTGAGCTACTATGTTGTAGGCAGCATCAGTTTTGTGTGTTGTTCCTGACAAAGTTCCCTGGGTTTCTTTTGGGTTTTGATTGTCTCTCCTGAAATACCTACTATTGTTGCCCACTTCAGCGCACTCTTGATAGTGCCATGGAACTGTCTTTGTGTTATAGGAGGGAACCGTCTTCCCCTCCAGATATATCATCAGCTCTTGAGGCTGAGTGGTTGTTACCGGAACTGTTTGTGGCGGACTTGATGATTTCTCTTAGAGTATGACTGAATCCTAGCGGGATTTGTCAGTGGAATCTTCCTTCTCCTCTTGATGTGTACTTTGTGAAGGAGGGATCCTCTGGGCATGTGCCAATTGGTGAGGCATTAGGAAGCTTGGAGATTGGACCAGGGGTGCCCCTTGCAAGGTTAGCGGTGCTAAATCAGGGAGGCCTATCGGAAGGATGAGGGGTTCAGAATTTGATTTGTTTGAATATGTCGGGGATGGGGCTAGACATGCCCCTTGGAGAGAGAGAGAGAGAGAGGCTAAGAATGTGACCTGGTGGGCGTTGTTGATGCCCTTTAGAGGATGAGAGGTGGTACTATTAGTGTTGACACAAGGAATACCTGTGGCCCAGGCAGAGGCGTCTGTCGGTATCCCCATGTCCGATTTGCTGTATCAGGCATGATTGCTTATATGGAGTGATGTGGGGAGGAGTATGTGGGACACTCTTTCTCAATGCTGGGTCCTGCTGGATGCGATGGCAAGGGATTTTGAAGAACGTTGGCCTAAGTGGTGCTGCTGGCCTGTGGGGTGATCGCGATTTTTTTACTTTCGATCAGATCTTGGACTGCATGTTTCAAGGCGAAACAGTGGTCTGTTAGATGACCAGGAGCCTGGTGATATGCATAGTATTGATTTTCATTGTATCTCGGTGACAGGGGATTTGGCAGAAGTCACGATTGGAGTGGCGTCAGGAGTTGTCTTTGCATCAACATTGTCATAACCTGACTGTATGTTTGTGGGAGCAGGGTGAACTTCATACCCAACATGGCTTGCCTGTATAAATTTTGCGCATTTCCCTTAGGCTGTTGTGGTTGCAATTAAGGTGGCTACGCCTAATATCCCCGTTGGGTTTGCTCTGGTTGGTATTGCCTGTTTTGATGTGGCTCTAGTGGTGGAGCGTACTGGTTACCTTGAGTATTGGTGATGATATTATTAACTTCGGTGGTACGTTGCACGGGAGCAGTGCCGTTTCCATTCACATATCCAATGGGTTTCCCCTCGACTTTGTTCCTTTTGATTGAGGGGGCCTGATGTGGCCATGGTGAAATGGTTTCTGTTCTTATCCCGGCTTTTACCTGTTCTCCAGCTCGGATGAGCTGGGAGAAGTTTATATATGGGTATGAGATTAGGTATCCTAAGATGTTTGGATTCGCCGAATGGACAATCATGGATATCTGTTCCTCATCATCGATGGGGCTTCTCATTCGGGTTGCCATGGCCCGCCATCGTCTCACATATGCTGACAATGATTCGTTGCTTTTTTATCTTAAGTTAGCCAGATCGGTACTTCTTGGAGCCATGTTCAGATTATAGGAAAATCTGTCAATGAATGCTTGGGAGAGTCTCTCCCAAGTCCTAATCTGATGGTTGTCCAATGAAGTATACCAGTCTAGGGCATTACCCTTGAGGGATTTCTGGAAAAGCTGTATCAAGGATCCATCATTCCCTGCTATTGCATTGAGTTCCCCACAAAAAGCTTTTAAATGTACTGTGGGGCACCCGCTACCGTTGTATCTTTTGAATTTTGGTACCTCGAAGTTTGGAGGCACCCGAGCATCTAGAAAGGGACACAAACCCTGAACTTAGTGGAAGAGAGATCCACTCCTTGTTGCCTCTGCAACTGATTTTGTACCATTTGCAGTTGTTCTCGCATTTCATCCATTTCAGATTTGTGGGGTTGTGTATATCTTCCACCTTGATGTAGGGCTTGCGCTGCTTCCTCCTCATAAGGGTCAAGCTCTTCGACCCTTTGATTTCCAAGAGTAAGGGGGTTGTTGGAAAGAAGATGGACTCCCGGTGGAGGGAGGTAGCTAAAATTAAACTCCACTCCCTTTTGGGAGAGGGTGTGATGTACGAAAATGGCTCCCGCTCGAGGTATCTACCAATTTCAGAATGTTGCTCCCGTTAGGGGGAGAATGTTAGACTTAAAACTGTAATGCCCTGAAAATCGGAGGTTGAGTAAAAGCTCAACTCCCGAGTTTCAATCCATCACTTGTGCAACATATATAATGATGATTAAATGTTGTCCGTATTATTACATTAAACATGAGTGGGATTGTATCAAATCAGCATATCATACTCCAGAAACAGTTAAATTTCGCAAGTGGAAGACTGTGATAAATATATAGAGCATATAAGTGATTGTAAGTCCCCAGAGTATGAATGTCACCAGGTTAAATAATTACATGTATAATTCTAAAATTTACAAAATGATTAAGTGTAATGTCATCTAATCCATATCCCTGTAGCCCCGGTGACGCAACTCCATATCTATATAGACCCGCAAGAGAGTTGCAGATACGAGAACTCTTCCTCGTCATAGAAGGTAGGCTCCACCTCGTAAGCCTCGCCATCATCTATAACTACAATAGAGTCTGGTTAGTGTTTTAAAACACCGTCCCAGAGTGGGAGTGAGTGATCAACTCAGTGGAGCTATAAGGCAAAGGTTAACATGTTATCAATTCAGTCAAGCAGTAATGATAATGCAATACAATAAGCATTCCTCAGTACTCTTGTTAAAGCAAGGATGGGATATGATAATGATGTATGCCCTCGCCTACACTCTCTCTATGACATCATCTAATGGTCGTGCATGCAACACTTCCACTATGCTCAACTCCAACGCTAAAGGCACATGCAATGCAGTGCATGTTCATGATTAGCCAAGTTCTTAAATAGACCTATTCATACAACAGGTTTGGGAAGCTAAGGTACCTCCCTTTATATCATTGACCCAAACAATGATCTATCTAGGGTCGTCAATCCTAGTTAATCACATACGATAGGCAAGTTCATGAGTTTACACTATAGGTCGCTACGAGATGCTCGTCACGTCGGCGTAGGCTTAATTCACAACTCGAGGTCACTACGAGAGGCTTGTCACCTGATCGTAAGCCTATTTTATACTCAAGGTCACTTCAGGAAGGCTCGTCACCTTAGCATAGGCTGATAGCTCGAATACAGTGTCCCATACACCACCATATTCGGCTCATGAGTTTGGGTTACTCACTAGTCACTACGGGGAGACTCATCACCCCAACGTGGGCTGAAAGCTTGATCATGGTGTCCCATAAACTACCATGTCCTGCTCATAAGTCTTAGCAGATCATGGTACCAAGGTTAAATGGGTTTTACACTGGTAAGTGGTACCTTAGATTCAGGCAATAGCGTCCATACATGGTAAACACACATTAGGCCAATCGCGTTACTTGACAAGTCCGATTGGTACGAGTGCATGCTAAGTTAATCGACATGGAGCGCATACGCACTCCTTATGGCCTAACCACTGTCGATAATCACCATACGACTCGGATTCATCAAACGTGTCCTTGGTGGCGGAACCAATCTGGCCACTCTAACGAAATCTATTACCGAATGCCTGGACTACGTCGTAGTCCCAATCACACTCCAAGATAATAACATTCACATATAGTAGTCATAACAGCATAGAGCAAACAATTCAAGCATTGCAATCATTTGAGCATTTCATAAAAATTCAGAATAAACATGTTATCGCACATATGCATTTCGTACCTAAATCACATAGTTGGATTGAGGTTACATAAAGAAATCAATGAATGTAGTTAAGCTGGTTGAGAATCTTATCTCAACACCTTTAATAAATGCATTTTATCAAATAATTACTCATTCAGACATTTTATCAAACACTTAAGCTACACTTCGACATACATGATATAACTTAGTTATAACATGTATTAGGCAAATCCTTTCACAAAGGAGTTATCACACGTACAACAATCATATATTCTCAATCAATAATCATGGCAAGCATAAATCATAATTCCATATTCATACAAACATTTCTACAAACACATGGAATGCATTATTTTCAACATAGTTCATATATATGTGTAATACATGAAAACATCGTATCTAAGCATATGTGATAGCAATCAAGTTAGTCATAGATCATTAACTAACATTGAAAGCCTTGAAAACCACAACCTAAACGTTTATAGTTCTCACCTTTCGTCGGTAAACTCGTATCGTACTCAGTTTGAACACTACGTCTTTGTCTACGACACAACAACAACCTATAGCATGAAATAGGTTAGCTATTTCACCATTTACTCTATTTCGATACCTAACACAGATTAGGGTTAGGATTTCTTACCCAAGAATGGAGTCGAAATCACCGGTATATCGATACGGGGGAGACGATTCGATACGAGGAGCGGCAGGAACGAATCCCAGCAACTATCTCTAACTCTCTCTCTTCTCCTCACTCTTTCCTTCTCTTTTCTCTCTTCTCTCTCCTAGGGTTAGGAATTTCGTATGGAATGAGAGAGGGTGGGTTAAGGCCCTTATATAGGCCCAGAACTGATGTCAATGGCCCCAAGGCCATGGTATACTTAGGTTATAACCAAAGGGCATCTGTTTTGGGCCAACGGAGCTCATCTAGAGGTCCATTTCTTGCATACGGTCCGGAGAAAGTTCCCTAGCAATGGATCTATGGCAGGTTAAAGTTTCAGTCCGATCGGGTTTGTAGATCAACCGCGGAAGACCAGTTTCAGTTTAACGGCCATCGTCACTCTATCAGGGCCACAAGTACACTGACATGTGTAGGAAATTTTTTCTGATCTAAGGGTGTGGTTGGGTCAGACTCTGACAGTCTGAAACCTTAAATTGGCCTGCAAGCGAACGGCCTAATTCACTTAAGTTTTAGTATATTTTCTAAAGATATTCGCCTTTCTCACACACTTCGTTCCGGGCTCAAGTTGTGCGTTTTTTGATACTATTCGGACTTGATTCCCGAGATGGTTGTCAAGCCCAGTAAGGCGGTCATAACTGTATAGTTTCGCATTAATCAAACTTTTGACGCACGATCCAGGTCCGATTCAAAGTTTCAGTATGCTCCCAAGAGCAACTGGGTTTTGAGATTTCTCCTAGGTGTTTAGGTAATGTAGAGTTAGCGATTCTATTGGTTTTGGGTCTTGCAGTTCGTATAGAAAGCGGTTCAAGCTAATCTACTAATTAATTTAGTTTAGTACTTAATTAATTTTTATCTAATTTCTTTATAATTTGATCCTTAGCAGTTTCTGCCTAAGGTGGTACTCGGGTCTTTGTGTGGATTTTTCTAAGACGTTACAATCTACCCCCCTTAAAGAAAAATTTCATCCTTGAAATTAGTACATTTTCGTACTCCTCGAGAATCTGAGAGTAGTTCTTAAGGACTTCGGCTTCTGTTTCTCAGGTAGCCTCTTCCTCAGTGTGATGTGTCCACAGTACCTTCACAAGTAGGATAACCTTGCTATGCAACACCTGTTCCTTCCTATCTAAGGTATGTGTCGGTCGCAGTACATAAGTAGCATCCTTACTCAACTGTACCTGCTCCCATCTGATAATGTAGAAAGGGTCAAGAGCGTATTTCTTCAGCATCGATACATGAAATATGTTGTGCACGCTGGCGAGTGATGTGGGAAAAGCAAGGTGGTATGCTACCACACCCACTCGGTTTAGAATCTGGAATGGCCCAGTAAATCATGGCGTGAGTCTCCCCTTCTTGCCAAATCAAAGGACTCCCTTCATGGGAAAAACCTTAAGAAATACATGGTCCCCAACCTCAAACTCTAGCGGTCGCTGCCTCGTATCGGTGTAACTCTTCTGTCTGCTCTGTGCTGAAAGGAGTCGACGCCTGATAATGTTGATCTTCTCTGAGGTCTCCTGCATTAACTCGAGGCCAATAAAACTCTTCTCGCCAACCTCTGCCCAACAGTGCGGTACCCTACACGGACGCCCATACAGTGCTTCGTAGGGGGTCATGCCAATACTCTCTTGAAAGCTGTTGTTATAAGCGAACATAGTATAAGGAAGACAGTCATCCCAACTGTCCTTGAAATCAAGCACACAAGCTCACAGCATATCTTTCAACACCTAATTCACCCGCTTCGTCTACCCATCCGTCTGTGGGTGGAACGCAGTACTGAACTTCAGTTTCACACCCATTACTTCTTGGATATGAGTCCAGAAGATATATGTGAATCACGTGTCTCGGTCCGACACGATCTCCATAAGCACTCCATGCAGATGCACTATCTCCTTGATGTACAGCCTGGCCAAATCGTCTGCTGAGTTTGAGACTCTAATAGGGAGAAAATGAGCCAATTTTGTCAACCGGTCCACGATCACCCAAATGGAGTCATGTCCCTTCCTCGTCTTTGACAACCCCAAAATGAAGTCCATAGAAATGAACTCTCATTTCCATTCCACTATGGGCATAGGCCGAAGTAGTCCAGGAGGTTGTCGATGTTCGGCCTTGACTTGCTGGCACGTGAGACAATGGGATACATAGTTTGCTATGTGGGCCTTCATGTTGTCTCACCAGTACAAGCGCTTCATATCTCGATACATCTTCGTACAACCAGGATGCATCGCCATTCTCAAATTGTGAGTAACTTCGAGAACTTCCTTTCTTAAGTCATGAAGACTTGGGACGCATAGGTGGCCATTATAACGTAAACCCACATCCGAACCATCTCTCCATTCTGAGTCTTCATCACGAGTAGCTCGTTTCCTCATCTTCACTAACCATTCATCCTCCCCCTGGGCCACTATGATTCGTCGATGAGTGGTTGTACCCGAATGTGTGCGACGCTCTCAAATGGCTCCTCTACCGTAAGCTTCTGCTCGAAGTCTCGAACAAATTCTACCATATTCCACTCCTCTATCATCAGCAGAGCCACAAATGTTATAGTCTTCTTGCGGCTCAATGCGTCCACCACAAGATTGGCCTTGCCAGGATGGTAGGAGACCTCAAACTTGAAGTCTTTCAAAGTTTCCATCCATCTCTGCTGCCTCATATTCAAGTCTCTTTATGTGAATATGTATCTGACACTCTTGTGGTCACAAAAGAGCTCGAACTCCTCTCTATAGAGGTAATGTCTCCAGAGCTTTAATGTAAAGATGACTGTTGTAACTCTAGGTCGTGTGTAGGATAGTTTTCCTTGTGTTTCCTCAACTGTCGCGATGTATAAACGATCACCATGTCCTTCTGCATAAGGACACAACCCAAACCAATACGAGACACGTCAGTGTATATCCTATACTTGACCCCTTACTCTGGCAATACTAGCATAGGGGCGGACATCAACTTGTCCTTCAGTTCTTAAAAAGCTGCTTCTACCCTCTCATTCCAGGTAAACTTAAGATCCTTTCGAGTTAGTTGTGACAACGATCTGGCTATCTTTGAAAAGTCTCTAATGAATTGACGGTAGTAGCCTGCCAGGCCAAGAAAACTCCTCACTTATATAATTGAACTGGGCTGTTCCCAGTCCTGAACTGCGGTCACCTTAGTAAGGTCCATAGCTATTCCGTCCTTGAATACCACATGTAAGACCCGTATCCTAGCCCATACTATTCCGTAGGCTTCCGCAGTCATCCCGGTCAAATTTTGACAATCCGCAATCGGTTATCGATGTTTACACGTGACCCTGAGATGTGTCCCGTATATCTGAGTCGGCTCGACCCGAGACTTGTACCAGTGCGACCGCGCCATCGTCGCGGTTCCGATGTCGCGTCTTGCATACCGATCTAGTACCCTGGTAGGGGGATGTGGACCCACGTTCAGTTCGAGGAAAAATGCCGTGCGTTGCAATCCCAAGAGAATATCCCATCAATCATATCAAAAGTCCAGTACTCCATCCCATCAAGTCAAGTACAAGCAATCATCCCCCTCTTACATCACCCTTACCTAAAGTCAACTTTCCCATCACCTCACCATCTCTCTCCCATCACTTCTCTTACATCACTTCCTCTCTCATCTCTTTTTCTCCAAGCAATCCCTCCATGGAGCAACCCACGTCCATGGCTCCCATGAGAGAGTTAGTGTGGCCCACCTCCCTATCTCCCATCTCCACCATCCAATGATCATCTCCACCATTGAAATTGTCTCTTTGGAACTCTATCACGCATTGGCAGAAGAAGGAAGAAGAGATCTCGAGGTGGGTGATTTTCTTTTGTGTAGATCTTGACCTTTGGATCATAGTGGGTGCTTCTCTCTCTCTCTCATTTTTGTATGATGTGTGGCCCACTCGGATGGACCCCACCTTGATGTATGCCCTATCCAAACCGTCCACGTTATGTGGACCATACCCTTTGGTGATGGGAAAACACAAATATTAAATTGATCTAAGTCAAGTGGGCCACGTCCATGTGGGACCCACCAGCCGTGGTCCCCACACATGGGACCCATCTTGATGAAATGTATAGTCCAGCGTCCCTGGATGCTGGACGTGGCCTGAAGCATGAACAGGTACCCACTGCAACAAAAAAAAATCATTACTTTAGTCTTTTTGTGTGGGCCACTCATACAGGCCCCATCTTGATGTATTGATCAAATCCACGTCGTCCATCCCATTCCCTAGATCATTTTAGGCGTTGATCCAAAAATTGAAGTTGAACTGAATCTCTGGCGGGCCATATTGTAGAGAACAAGTGTTTGGGCGAGATAAACTGTTAGGGCCCGCTGTGATGTTTCTACTCACCGAATATATTGAATGTAGGGCTCCTTAGGCTTGTCTCGAGCCCGATAACCCAACCGATGGGGTAGATTTTCCTGATGAGGGCCCCACCTATAAAAAAATGTTGGGACACTGTTACTGCTAGTGTCCTCTAGACGCTGTAGCAAGCAGCATCCTTGCTACCTTTGACGGGTGGAACCGTGGGTCCCACCATAGGCCCCACCATGATATATATTTTGTATCTATACCGTGCATTTGATGGGACCCATCTAGATAATGGGTCGTCCCAAAAATTAGCTGTACATAGAAGTCAGGTGGCCCACACCATCTTAAATCATGTGAAGACATGCTTAACGTAAAATCACTAGCTGGGAAGGGCCGACCGTGATGTATTTGCAATCCAACCTATCTATCCATTTTTGGCAGGATGTGGGACCCACCCACACGTGTTGCATGTGTGGGGGTGGGGGCCACTTTGATATATATTGTATCCACGCCATCAGCGTGGACCCACCTTGGTGACATTAGTTTATATCCACACCATTAATCCAACAGCATCTGCACCGTGCACCCCCTGCACATATATAAAAATAAATAAATAAATAAATAATATTATATTATATTATATATACACATATGGTATATATATGTATATATATATGTGCGTATCTGTATGTGGTGGACCCCATGTGGGACCCACCTGCTGGACAAAATAGCTGGGTACCTCACACCAGCTACTGTCCGTCAGCTATTCTATTGGGCCACCCTGATATATCTGTTGTATCTGCACTGTCCAGAGCGCTGGACGGTGAGATCTACCGTGGTGGCATGTGTGAAATCCACACCATTTAATTCATGGGACCACCACGACATGTATTTCATCCCGGCCGTCCATCCAGGATGCTGGACTGTGTAATACCAGTTCAAATATCCATATATATATATAATGTTATCTTATGGTGGCCCCACTTGGGACCCACCTGTTGAAAATGGGTTGGCTAGTGTAACGCACTCAGCTGTATAGCTGGTGTTTTTACGTCAACAAGCGTGGAGGTGGGGCCAACCTTCATGTGTGTTTTGTTTATGCACCGCCCATCCAATTTGACGTGGCTACACCATGACATATAGTTTAATCCACACAGTCCAGATATTGCTGGACAGTGCTGGATCAATGTTTGAATGGTGTAGATTTACATGGACAATGTTTGGACGGTGATGTTCAATATTTGGATGGTGCTGATTTACATGGACAATGTTTGAATGGTACTGGTTTACCTGGTCAATGTTTGGTCAGTGTTGATCATCATATGTGGGCCATGTGTGCAGTGATACTTGTGTTACACCTACAACTATTGAAATGATTTTTGGTGCGGCCCATATAATGAGGCCCACCTTGATATATTTATGACCCATCCATGAGGCCCACCTCGATGAATTCATAGCTCGTCCATGAGGCCAGACATGTTGTATATGAGGCCCATGTGATACAGCCCACTTGATGCTTATATCGCCCATGTGGTGTATTAGAGGGCCTATGAGCAAGGCCCACCTGTTACGTATTTGTGGCCTTTGTCGAAGCCCAATATAATGTTTTTATGGTCCACCTTGATACATTAGTGCGGCTCATTTGATACTCCCATTTGATGTTTATGAGGCCCATTGGTGCAGTCCGTTGGTGCGGCCCATTGATATGGCCCACTTGATGTTTATGAGGCCCATTGGTGCAACCCGTTGGTGCGGCCCATTGATATGCCCACTTGATGTTTATAAGGCCCATTGGTGCGACCCGTTGGTGCGGCCCATTAATACGACCCGCTTGATGTTTATGAGGCTCATTGGTACAAACTGTTGGTGCGGCCCACTTGATGTATACGAGGCCTATTGTGATATATTTTCGGCCCATATGATGAGGCCCCTTTGAGATGTATTGTCGGCCCTTGTGATGCAGCCCATAGCGATGTATATTAGGCCTTTGTGTGAGGCCATGAGCCCATTATATGTTTGACTCTATGTGGACCACTGCTTGGGAGCGATGTTAGTTAAATGTCCACATTGATGGGCAATGATGGTTAGATGTCCACATTGCGACATTTCCTTAGGCCCTGGTTAGGCCGATTCTGGTTATTGTGGCCGATTGACCGATTATCGATTGAATCTGATTATCGTGGCTGATTGCCGATTCTGGTTGTTGTGGTCGATTGACCGATTATCGATCGAGGCCGATGATCATGGCCGATTGCCGATTCTGGTTGTTGTGGCCGATTGACTGATTATCGATCGAGGCCAATTGTCGATTCTAGTTGTTGTGGCCGATTGACCGATTATCGTGGCCGATTGCTGATTTTGGTTGTTGTGGCCAATTGACTGATTATCGATCGAGGTCGATTATCGTGACCGATTGTCAATTTCGATCACCGATTCCGATTGTTAAGGCCCATTGTGATACATTTGTGGGTCGGGCGATGGAGCCCATTGTGATGTATGTTAGGCCCATGTGAAAGGCCCATCGTGATGTGTACTAAACTCTTGAGTGAGGCGCATGGTGTTGTATATTTAGCCCTTGTGTGAGGCCATGGGTCCACTATGTGTTAGGCTCTATGTTGGCCATTCCTTGGGGGCAATGTTAGTTAAATGTCCACATTGTAGAGGTCGATTGTCGATGCCAGTTATTGATACCGATTATGAGCATGTGACAGCATAGCATCATGATACATGCCCATACGCATTATCTGCATGTTTGTTGTGAGATGTGGTTGAACATTGCATATGTCATTAAGCAGGTTGTTATAAGACTCCCTGATAGGTAGAGATTGTCTCACCTGAGCGCATGGTATGCGTAGAGTGATGCATGATTGGATTGTATGACTCATGCATCTTGCATTATGATCACTGTACGCCCTAGCGACATTAGGGTCGTAGCCTCCACAGGCATATCGTGGATGGCTAGATGGGATACCGAAAATCTGTTCTAGCATCGGGCTGCCATAGATGGCCCTGGGTGAAAATCCCTAAACCCTCTTAGTACCAGAGGACGCCCCAACGTCGAGACAGTGGATACATGAGCGCCCGAGTGCCGAATACCAGGAGGTCGCGTCTCCCACTGTGTCGTCGTCGGTTGAGAGGGGGTGTGGCCTTACCCGCCCGAGAGCAAGGGGCATTGCTAAGCTGAGTTTTACCAGCTCATGAATGGGTCTGCTATCGACGTGCCGGATAGGTATTGGCAGACTATTGGCTAGGCGGATGTGAGGTTTCTTACGCTCACTTGGACTGTGCGGCTAGGAGAGCGGTAGTGCCATTGGGAGTGTACTAAACCCCGGTGATGATCCCAGAGAGGAACCGTACTGATATATGGACTTATTGAGTAGGAGTTGCATACTCATGTATTCATTTCATTCACCATCCACTCGGGCTGGTGGTGCACAACTAATTATTGTGTACCTTCACATGGCCAGAATTTCGGTTGGGCGCGCGACTAACCTGAGATCAGGAGTTTACCACATTGGGTCTGACTATCCAAATTTAGGTATGGGACTGGTTTAGATAGAAGTCCCTTGTGATGGACCCCATAGCTTGTAATACTGCGTACTATCATCTCGACTTCACACTCCAGCAGGGTCATTACATTCGCACCGCATATCGCATTACATCCACAGCATATGACATTTTGGGTTGCTATGTTACTGCATTTATACGGCCTAGATACGACTGACGGTATTCGTGGACTCATCAAGATTTGCATATTGCATTTGCATCATCGGCATCTGAATTTGGCTTGCTGTCTCCGCATTGCATAGCTGATCTGCATTGCTTCATCAGTATATGATATTGTTTTTATTATATTTCTGCATCATATAGCCTGGATAAGGCTGATGGTATTTATAGGCCTATCAGTAGGTTTTTGCATTACTTTGATATCGTATGAGTCATGATCTTGTTAATATTTTCGCTTATTTCTGATATTGTATGATTATGGCATTGTATTGAATACTTGGCACTTATCTTGTGTACACACCTACACCACCCTCTAAGCTTTCTATAAGCTTATGCACGATAGATGTGTGTAGGTGGCATTAGGTTGCAGTAACATTGAGCTTGGAGCATGCAGCGGACCTCTTGAGCTTTAATTTTTGATATATGTATTTCCCTTTCAGCATTATATTCAAATGATTATATTAGTGGATATGTGATGATGATGTTGCCTTTATGATTTAGGTATACTTGTTGTTATGCTTATTACGAGATAAATGTACAAAAAAAAATCCTCCTTATAGGATCCTAGGATCGGAATCTGGCGTATGGACGGTAGGAGCTGAGAATGGGGTACTACGGAGGCTGTCGACACCGGATTGGCAATCGGGATTCTTGTAAATCCAATCTCTAGGTTTGGGGCGTGACACCACATGTCTCAAGAACTTCACTTCTTCTTTCCAAAAGTCACACTTCTTGTACTGAGCGAACAACTGGTTCTTCCTGAGAGTATCAAAGACTGCTCGCAAGTGTTCCTCATGATCTTCCTGACTCTTAAAGTATATTAGGATGTCATCTATAAATACGATGATGAATCGGTACAGATACAGCCGAAACACCCAGTTCATTAGGTCCATGAACATGGCCGGTGCGTTTGTGAGTCCAAACGACATCACAAGGAACTCATAGTACCCAAAGCTAGTTCTAAACATTGTCTTCTGCACGTCCTCATCCCTAACGTGCAACTGGTGATACCCTGACTGTAAGTCAATCTTTGAAAAATACTGTGCCCCTTTCAATTGATCAAAGAGATCATCTATCCTGGGCAAAGGATACTTGTTCTTCACTGTCACTTGGTTCAACCTGCGATAATCAATACATAATTGCAGTGATCCATCCTTCTTCTTTACAAACAACATAGGTACTCCCCAGAGAGATACACTCAGTCATATGAAACCTGAATCCAACAGATCATCAATCTGTCTCCTCAATTCCTCCATTTCAGATGGAGGCATGCGATATGTGGGTAAGGAAATGGGCGTCGCACCAGGCACAAGGTCAATAGTAAAGTCGATCTCGTGCCAGGGAGGTAATCCAGGTATCGTCTTAAACACTTCCCAGAAGTCCTAGACCACGGGCGTGTTTCCAAGTGTTAGACCATTTTGATCTTTCAATAGGGCAGAATAATAAAGAACCCGGAAGGGGTAATTGACCTGAACGAGAAATATGAAGGTCATGTTTTCGGGTTCATGTGCCGTCACCAGTGGGGTCTCACAGTCGATCTCGACCCTCATTTCAGTAAGCTAATCCATGCCGAGGATGATGTCGTAATGACATAGCGGGACAATAATCAGGTCAACGAGTACTGTTCTACTCCCTAAGTCTATCGAACAACCCTTACACATCTTAGTAGTATCTGACAAGGTCCCCATGGCTATAAGGAATCTCAACCCAACCATAGGACTAGTTTTCAACCCAAATCGGTTGACTGCTGTGCATTATATTATAGAGATAGTGGACCCGGTGTCCACCAATAAGAAGACCGGTATACCTTAAATATGTGTTGTGACTTTGAAAGCCATTGGTGCTGTAACTGCTGTCTCAAATGCCTCAGCTGCAAGTGAGTGCACACGAGCCTGTTGAGAACGGTTCGACTACGGTACCATAGGCCGTTGAGGCGGCCTAGATCGAGGTGCGGGTGGCCTATAAGAAGACTGTGCAGGTGGTACAGAACGTAGAGGTGGAGCTGAGATAGCTGGTGGCATCTGATGGTTAATCTTCTAAGGGGGCATGAAGCCATTGTCCCTCATCCTGGTGAAGCAATAAGTGTCAAAATGGCCTGACCTCTTGCAGTAGGTACACCATACATCAGGTCGCCTCGGCTGTGTCATTGATAAAATGGATTGGCACGAGCCTTTCTGAGTTAAGTCTGTAGCCGAATTCACGAGCAAGCTTACATATAAATTGGCCGAATGAGAGTGAAATGTCTGTCCTAGGAGAGTGTGCGGTCTGAATTATCTATAGTAGTACATACGTAGGTAGGCACAACTTGTCTCCTTGCTCAGCTTAGTATAAGAAGTCTACCATCAGATGCGTGCATTCGCTGCGATTGCTCTACCTGGGATACACATTGTACGTGAAGATGTGGTGGAGCAGGCGGAAGTCGTGAGTCATCTTAGTCGCTAGCAGGCAGTGCCTCGACTCCAGTGGACCAGTCGGCCACAAAGAAATTACATGCGGCGATCTCTTTCATGCATGCTCCCGAGATTTCTCTCGCTAGCATGTACCTCACCAAGCAGCATCCCCATCATTCGGGCTATCAAGTCCACATTGACAATGGCTTCCCGCCTTCCCACGGGGATAGAGAACTGTAGAGGCTCCAGCAGTGGGTCTCGATATGGGCGTAGAAGGCTCGGACAGTACTCTCATTTGCATGAGACTTGCCCTTAAATATGGGACCCCACCCGGCATCCAACAGGAGATCCATCGCCGGATAAAGTCTAAATAGTTTCTCGTCCACGCGTGCTTCAAAGAGAACCCTACGGCCTTGAAATCCTCCATGTGCCATATCCACCGGTAGAGCTCTTTCGAGAGGAAGTTGGGGATCGACATCCCACTTCATCCTTATCTCCCGATCGACACTTGAACTTTGTTCCGCGCCCTTCTGCATCCTTGAACGGGTAGGGCGGCTAGGCCAGGCTTCATCAGTGGAAGCCCTCTTTGTTTCCATGAGGGAAAGGAGTGTGGAGAGAGAGAGTATAGCCGCCACGAGCTCGAAAAGAGCCATGAGAGTGAAACAAGATGGGGGAATAGGATAGGTTGTTGGACCTTGAGGTTTTTGAGACACAAAGTAGGATTTGTGTGCTCAAATAGAAGGAAATGAAGGAGATAGGAGATGGGTTTGAGGGATATGATGGAGAATGGGTATTTAGTGAAGAAGAAGAAGATAGTATGAGAATTGAGGGAGGATTTGATAGAGAAAAATGAAAGTTTTGGAATTTTGGAAAGATTGGAGGGGTGAAAATGAAGGAAAGGAAGTAAATGGGAAGAAATAGGGGGTCCTCACATGATTTCATGAGCCCCACAGGTGTGCACAAGGGTTGGCCCGACCGGCCCACTGTCCGTTGATCGTGAGGGCTCGCGACTAGGGCGATGCCATCACCATCCACTAGACATGTGGGCGATGGCTCACCCCCCCCCCCCCCCCCCGGGGTGCTGCATGTGTGCGGGGACCACTTTGGTCCCCCCGATTTGGGCCGTTTGGGCCCCTGAGTCTGTTTTGTTCGGTTTTGGGTTCCATCTCACGTATATTCACACTGTTCAAGTTATTTGAGTGTGGAATACGTTAAATCATCATTTAAACTCATTGATTAACAGTCTAGAAAAGAACTGGGATCACCTCACATAATCACAGATGCGTACGGGTCCGATTTCAATGGTCAGTTTTGCCCGTTGGCGAAACTTAGAATCCTACGATCATTTCTACGTTTTATCGCCCCCTCCTAAGTCAAAGTATGTCAGAGAACATCATGTGTCCATAACCTAGGTCCAGTTTAATCCAAATCATGCTCTGATACCAACTTGTAACGCCCTAAAAATCGTGGGTCAAGCAAAAGCTCAACTCCCGAGTTTCAACACATCACTTATGCAACATAGATAATGATGATTAAATGTTATCCATATTAGTGCATTAAACATGAGTGGGATTGTATCAAATCAGCATATCATACTCCAAAGATAGTTAAATTTCCCAAGCGGAAGACTGTGATAAATATATAGAGCATATAAGTGATTGTAAGTCTTCAGAGTATGAATGTCACCAAGTTAAATAATTATATGTATAATTCCAAAATTTACAAAATGATAAAGTGTAATGTCATCTAATCCATATCCTTGTAGCCCCGGTGACGCAACTCCAGATCTATATAGACCCACCAGAGAGTTGTGGATAGGATAACTTCTCCTCGTCGTCATAGAAGGCAAGCTTGACCTCATAAGCCTCACCGTCATCTATAACTACAATAGAGTCTAGTTGGTGTTTTAAAACATCATCCCAGAGTTGATGAGTGATCAACTCAGTGGAGCTATAAGGCAAAGGTTAAGATGTTATCAATTCAGTCAAGCAGTAATGATAAAGCAATACAATAAGCATTCCTAAGTACTCTTGTTAATGCAAGGATGGGATGCGATAATGATGTATGCCCTTGCCTACACTCCCTCTGTGACATCATCTCACGGTTGTGCATGCAACACTCCCGCTGTGCTCAACTCTAACGCCAAAGGCACATGCAATGCGGTGCATGTGCGTGATTAGCTAGGTTCTTAATTAAACCTATTCATACAGCAAGTTTGAGAAGCCAAGGTACCTCCCTTTATATCATTGACCCAAACAATGATCCATCTAGGGTCGTCAATCCTAGTTAATCACTTACGATAGGCAAGTTCGCAAGTTTACACTATAAGTTGCTACGGAAGGCTCGTCACCTCGGCGTAGGCTTAATTCACAACTCGAGGTCACTACGAGAGGCTCGTCACCTAATCGTAGGCCTATTTTACACTCAAGATCACTACGGGAAGGCTCGTCACCTTAGCGTAGGTTGACAGCTCGAATACGGTGTCCCATACACCACCATATTCAGCTCATGAGTTTGGTTAGCTCACTGGTCACTACGGAGAGGCTCGTCACCCCAGTGTAGGTCGACAGCTCGACCATGATGTCTCATACACCACCATGCCCTGCTCATGAGTCTTGGCGGATCATGGTACCAAGGTTAAACGGGCTTTGCACTAGTAAGTGGTACCTTAGATTCAGGCAGTAGTGTCCATACATGATAAACACACATTAGGCCAATATGGTTACTTGACAAGTCTGATTGGTACGAGCGGACACTAAGTTAATCGACATAGCGCGCATACACACTCCTTGTGGCCTAACCACTGTCGATAATCACCGTACAACTCGGATTCATCGAACGTGTCCTTGGTGGTGGAACCAATCCGACCACTCTAACGAAATCTATTACCAAATGCCTGGACTACGTCGTAGTCTCAATCACACTCCAAGATAATATCATTCACATATGGTAGTCATAACAGTATAGAACAAACAATTCAAGCATTGCAATCATTTGAGCATTTCATAAAAATTCAAAATAAACATGTTATCGCACATATGCATTTCGTACCTAAATCACATAGTTGGATTGAGGTTACATAAAAGAATCAATGCATATAGTTAAGGTGGTTAAGAATCTTATCTCAACACCTTTAATAAATACATTTTATCAAACAATTACTCATTTAAACATTTTATCAAACACTTAAGCTACACCTTCGACATACATGATATAACTTGGTTATAACATGTATGAGGGCAAATCCTTTCACAAAGGAGTTGTCACACGTACAACAATCATATATTCTCAATCAATAATCATGGCAAGTACAAATCATAATTTCATATTCATACAAACATTTCAACAAACATTGAAAGCCTTGAAAACTATAACCTAAACGTTTATAGTCCACACTTTTCGTTGGTAAACTCGTATCATACTCAGTTTGAACACTACGTCTTTGTCTACGACACAACGGCAACCTATAACATGAAATAGGTTAGCTATTTCACCATTTACTCTATTTAGATACCTAACACATATTAGGATTAGGATTTCTTACCCAAGAACAGAGTCGAAATCGCCGGTATAGCGACACGGGGGAGACGATTCAATACGTGGGGCAATGGGAACGAATCCCAGCAACTATCTCTCACTCTCTCTCTCTTCTCCTCACTCTTTCCTTCTCTTTTCTCTCTTCTCCCTCCTAGGGTTAGGAATTTCGTATGGAATGAGAGAGGGGTGGGTTAAGGCCCTTATATAGGCCCAGAACTGATGTCAATGGCCCCAAGGCCATGGTACACTTAGGTTATAACCAAAAGACATCTGTTTCGGGCCAACGGAGTTCATCTAAAGGTCCATTTCCTACATACGGTCCAGAGAAAGTTCCCTAGCAATGGATATATGCTAGGTTAAAGTTTTGGTCCGATCGGGTTTGTAGATCGACTGCAGAGGATCAGTTTCAGTTCAATGGCCATCGTCACTCGATCAGGGCCATAAGTACCCTGACATGTGTAGGGAATTTTTCCTGATCCAAGGGTGTAGTTGGGTCAGAATTTGATGGTCTGAAACCTTAAATTTGGCCTACAAGCGAACGGCCCAATTCACTTAAGTTTGAGTCTATTTTCTAAAGATATTCGCGTTTCTCACACACTTCGCTCTGGGCTCAAGTTGTGCGTTTTTAGATATTATTTGGACTTGATTTCTGAGATGGTTGTCAAGCCCAGTAGCGTGGTCATAACTGTATAGTTTCGCATTAATCGAACTTTCGACGTGTGGTCCAAGTCCGATACGGAGTTTCAGTGTACTCCCAAGAGCAACTGGGTTTTGAGATTTCTCCTAGGTTTTTAGGTAATGTAGAGTTAGCGATTCTACTGGTTTTGGGTCTTGCAGTTCATATAGAAAGCGGTTCAAGCTAATCTACTAATTAATTTAGTTTAGTACTTAATTAATTTTCGTCTAATTTCTTCATAATTTGATCCTTAGTGGTTTCTGCCTGAGGTGGTACTCGGGTCTTTGTACGAATTTTTCCGAGACGTTACAGAAACTGACCCCCTTCATGGGCATCTGCCAGTTCTTGTCTATGATTCCCGTTAGGGGGAACCTGTGTTGTAACTTGATTGTTGTGATGTGTTGAGTAGTGATGTGTAGGAGGATTGCTCCTGTTTGTTAGTTGCTGTTGTGGTTGTGCTGACTCCTCTGGAAGATGGAGAACAAGATTAGCTGGAGGAATGAGGGAGAAAGTGAAAGGAGTTTATGGGATTGTGCTATTTTGGACACTAGGCTGTGTTGCCTATGTGTTTGATATGGCGCTTGGTACCAAGCGAAGTAGCAACTCCTCTAATGCCTTAAAACTCTGAGACACCTCATTCAAGGCTGTTGCAACTGGCAAATTTGTTGGAGTTGTTGGTGCCGGTGCCGGTACTGGTATAGGTGTTGGTTCTGATGGTAGTGTTTCAAGAGCTGGCGGATCTACCGGCTCTTTTTCATGGGTAACCAAGGCTACTTAGGATTGAGTAGTTATAACTTGGATTGATGCTCAAAACAAATGTAAGCCAAAGATTAATTTCTTTTTTTAATGAATACAGTGATGATGTCCCTTGAAATTAAAGCATCGCACACTTTCGAGTCGAATCTCGGCTAATGGGAGCTAGCAAAATTCCCTAGTGGAGTCGTCATTCTGTGAACACTGAGTATTAGCAACCACATTGATTTAAATGTTTTGGGGGTGAAAGGGTGGGAATTAGTAGGCTGATTTGTAAATGTTGGAGTCGCCACTAGCCAATCAATCTAAGAATCCCGCAGTCGACTAGAACCTGTGAAATATGTAAGGTTGGAGAAATCTGAAGACTCTCCTACCTTAGATTGACTCCTGGTCTACGATCCGGGATTTCGGATAAGAGACCTCAGTTACAAAGAAGGAAGGTGTTAGGCACCCTCTCTGCCCAAACAAATGTACGGTCTCCACTTGGTTCGGTACAGAAATCTCAAGAGATGAATGATGTGGTCGAGGTAGGACTAGGCACACGTGAGTTTCTGATGTGGCAAGATCCAAGGTTTTCGCAAGCCACAGAGCATACGCTCAATAACGTGTCTAGAAGGAGGATGTGATGATGCTTATGCAAAAAGGTAAAGAAAATTGGACTAGATCACTAGGAATTTCTGAAGTGACAAGATCTGATGTACGGCAAGTCACAGAGCATATGTTCACTAGAGATCTAGAGAAGTAAGGGGGTTGAGAAGGGATAGATGTCATGATGAATGCTTGTATATAAAATGAAGAGATCTTTGGCTTGAACTTGAGTAGGCTAAGACATGGGTTGCACCATGATCAATCTGGGCTAGACTTGGGATTAAGAAGGTTAGGAGGAGGCTAAGAGATGGATAGAAAAGTCTGATCTTGGAGGCTTGGGAGCTCTCTCTTACTCTCACTCTCACTCTCTTCTTTTATCCCTCTCTCTCTCTCTCACTTGGAAAGTGGAAGTTGTTATGTGTAAAGTGAGAAGAGGAGAGGGCTATTTATAGCCTTCTCCAATGGTTTTATGGTAATTGTAGGGTTTATGAGGAGTAAAAGCTGATGTGGCAGTTTGTGAGTGGTTGAGGAGAGAGAAATGCCACGTGGAGTGCTCCCATTGGCTTTTGGGATTGGTAAAAGGGTAACTAAGGTTGGCTAGAGGGCTAATTCTGAAATAAAGTTGACTTTCAAACGCTGTGATAGCTGTTGCTCGGATGACACACGCGCCCCAAAGCGGCGGTAGTCAGACCACCACCCAGGTCGGGCTCGGGCCAGGCTCGAGCGTGTGGGCCTCGTTTGGTGCACTAATTCGTCTGATGGTCTTCTTTTCAAGTTTTTGGCTCAACTAGGTGTATTTCATGCTGATCTGGCTCTAATGGATTTTAAGTTAGGTTGTGGGGTTTTGGGTTCAGGTTAGGGTTTGGATTAGGGTTTTGGGCTCGAATTAGGGTTTTGATTAGGGTTTGGGGTTTGGGTTATTGATCATGGTCTGGATTGTCCTTGCCTTTTCAAGATGTTAGCTTGGGTGGGGTGTTTACAAGCAGTAAGGATTGAACGTCTACCATTGAAACTTTTAGGGCTTAAACTTTTTACCATTGAAACTTTTAGGGCTATAGAAGTTTTGGATCAATATGATATTTATTTTTACTCTCCATTCAGCTCTATGTGACATTATGAACAGATTGGACGGAAAATAAGGTTATGGTGGGCCTACAAATGTTTTAATGGTGATAATCATTGTTGCCATTGTTATTTGTGGTGTGGCCCACTTAAGCTTTGGATATGAATCATTTTTTGGGATCATCTTCTAAGATGATCTCTCAAAATGGATAAATAGTGTGGATATAATAAATACATCATTTATTATTTGTATTTTAGCTTCATCCAGTTCTTTCGGACCATATCAACGGGTTGGATGTAAAATAAACATTATAAATCTGCTTCCAATTGGCCGTAGGAAATTTTAAAGTGGTATGGTCTACCTGAGATTGTGATATGCCTAATGTTTAGTACCATGTTCTAAAATGGATGTAAAAGGGAATAGGCAGAGTGGATACACAACATATCACCAAGGTGGGGCGTATGGTAAGGGTAACACCCACTAAGCTATTAGCCGGGTATGTTACCCGGGTAACACCTAAACAGAGCCTGAGCCATAACATCTTAGGTGGGTCTAGGTCTCACCTAATCCGCTCCTTGCTGCATTCCGTTTCGGGCTCAATACTTCATATACTTAGAGTTGGGCACGGGACGACTCGACTCGGCAAACTCGACTTGTCAGACTTGTTCAGACCCGACTTGATCTGAATCGAGTGAGTGAGTCGATCCGAACCGAGTAGACTTTATCCAATTCGAACTCAAACCGAGTCAATTTCGGGTCATCCAGTAACTCGACTCGATGCAAAATCCAACTCGGTATTGACTCGACTCGATTTGAAACTCGACTTGTATATATATATATATATATATATATATATATATATATATATATATATATATATATATATATATATATATATATATATATATATATGAAAAAACTCAGATCTTACGTTTCAAAGATAACGTGTAACTGATGGAGAGGCTGCAATTCTAACAAGTGTACCTAGGTTTTGAGTTGTGATTTCAGCTCGTGGATACCCACTACACCCCGACTTGACTCAGTACTTGTGACCGGGTCGAACTCAATCTGGATTAGTCCAGGCCAAACCCAGACTCGGATCGGGTCAGGCATGTTGGACTCAGTACTGAGTCGGGTCAAGTTCGGGTTAAGTTTATTTCAAAACCAGATCAAGTTGAGTCAACCCTAACTCGGTTCGACTTGACTCGATCCCTAGCTCTACATATACATGGCAAAACTCTTATGTATTGTTATATCCAAACCATTCATTCATTTTTTTCATAAAATTGTAGGGCATGTTCTTAAAAATGAGGCAAATACAAAGCTCAAGTGGACCACAACAAAGCTCAAGTGGACCACACCATAAGAAGCAACTAGAATACTGATGTCACGGTCAAAATCTTACTAGGGCCCACCAAAATGTTTATTTTCCATCCAACCTATTCATAAGGTCACATAAACATGGACCAAGGAAAAATACAAATATTAGCTTGAACCAAATCTTTGTGGCCCTAAAAGTTTTAATGAAAGGCTTTGAATCCCCGCTCTTTAATGAGGTGTGGTCTACTTGAACTTTAGATCTGTCTCATTTTTGGACTCATGTGCTAAAATAATATGGACAAGGAATGAACGATCGGAAGTAGTTAGAGCTACACGATATGTTTTTCACCCAATGCTGGTTTACACGGGATCTTCTGTAGTCGATTGCATCAGTCTAAAGCAAGCTCGATTATTTTTGTGTTTGGTGATTGTATAACATTCAATAGAATCTTGGATACCACCATTACTATTGATTTAGTTTACTCATAACCATTAGTGCGTTATGATCCCTAAAGACTCATGAGCCGAGCATGGTGGTATGAGACACCATATTTGAGTTGTCGACCTATGCTAGGGTAACGAGCCTCCACATAATGACCATTGAGCATTGATAGAGGTGATAGTATGTTGTTCGAACGGCCCCTATCAAATTACCCGACCGATGGTTCTGAGCCAGAGTACCGTTCGAACAACCGGGCGTGAATGGATTTGGGTGACGAGCCATTTCCTTTGTATTGATTTAGGTTTGAGTGACAAGCACGCACCTCTAAATTGATGGTTCATACTCGGTATTGGATGATGTTCACAACCCCAAGTGTAGGGTTGCGATGTAGTAATAATGAAAACTAGGAAAAGATTTAACTTAAATCAGGAAAGTAGGGAGTAATTGTGAGACAATGAATTTAGAAGCTTAAGAATTTAAAGGTGGGAACTAGGGTTTTCAGGGATCCACTAGCAGCTATTAGGACGTTTCCTTATTTGATTCAAGGCACTCAATTGGAATTAGAGTCCTATCCTATCCAATTAGAAGATATTCAATAAGATCAGATCTGAACCTCCATTGACCTAATTCTCAACGGATGAAAGTTGTGAACATTGGAAGTGATTCCATCACCTAACCATGCCCAAGAGACTATGGTAGACAACAGGGTACACCGATCCAACAACTAATCATGGGAGAATTATGAAGGATAGAAAGGATTCCATCACTCAACCATGCCCAAGGGACGATGGAAAACAACAGGATTTCTATTTCACAAACTCCAAACACAAAAAGTAAGTACTTCAAGCTATTGCAGATCCATTGTAATTTAAGTCACAATAAACCATTAAACACTAAAAATATTCTTTAAATATCAAACTAGAATAAAAGGAGTTCAACAGTAACAAGAATCAAACAAGAAAAACATCTCAACCACGCTATAAGCTTCACCCCTTAGCCCTAGCTAAGGGATATAGCCAACCATTGACATGATTGGATTAAAAACCCTAGAAGAAAGCATTAAAAACTAAAGAGAAGGGAATACGAACTCTTGGGAAGTAGCCCCGTCCTTTTGCTCTACCTCTCTAAACCCTAGATATCCTAAAAGGTGCCTAGAAACCCTATTTATAAGCAAAGTTCCACAAAATCGCAAAACCGAATCTAATTTACACAGATTGCATAACGCCTTCGATGTCATCGAACACTCTTCAATGTCATCGAAGGGGTTTGAATCCGAAAGTCGCGCATTTTTCTTCTTTCGCACTGCGTAAGTCTCTGTGTCATCGAACCGCCCTTCAATGTCATCGAACAAAGCTTTGATTCATCGAACATGTCTTCAAGTCATCGAGAATATGTCCAAAACAGTCCAGTGAGTTGCTTTAATTTCTTCAATAAATTCGATGCCACAAGCGGTATTCAATGTCATCGACTACGTTCCTTTAAGTCATCGAACATGTCTTCCCTTGATCGAGAAACGCACCCAATATGTCCAGCAACCAACTCGATTTTTCCTCATAAATTTGATGTCATCGACCAGTGTTCGATGTCATCGAAAAGATCTTCGATGTCATCAAACGGTTCTCAATGACACAGTCTTTGTGATTTCTACGCTTATTCTTTCGACTTCCTTCCTTCTCCACTTGGTTTTCCTGGATCTTGGAGTCTTAAAATCTTCACTCTTCATCTCCAAAGATCCCTTCTTTGTTTTGGTGACTTTTGAGCACTAAATCCATGCTTTTAGCATTCTTTTCAATCCAAGCCCTTAAATTCACTTTGCAAAACAAACACATGTAAAATATACCATTAAGAAATATTATGTTCGTAAAACCAAGAGATAAATGGGGGATAATATGCAATATTTGACCCTCAACACAACCTCCAACTAGCATTTTGCTAGTCCCGAGCAAAATATGTGAAAAATAATCTTTAACCTCAAGTTCAAAACTATTTTTAGAAAACAATCTTTTGTGCAATCAAGTATGGATTAGTATAGACAAGAAAAGAAAGTGAGATTTTGAAATTCATAGAGCTGAATCACATAGGTAACCAATCAAGTAAGTTCTTTGTCAATCAAATCAAAGTATAAGTCTATATACCATGTTTTTTTTTTTTAATGTGCTCAGTGAAAATCAACTTACTTTCTGTACAACTACTATCATTTCATAATGTCAGCCATACTCATCACTTCAAGGTTGGTTTGAACTCAGGTACTGATTCCGAACTCATCCCCTTCTCCTTCTTTTTCCAGTTTTTTATTTTATATCAATGGTCAATTTTTTATTCATTCTTTATTTTTGCATTCTTTTCTAGATTTTTCATTTTTTTGCATGACCTCTTTGTCGATCCCCTGTTTATGTTGGAGGAAGGAAAGTTAAAGCTTTTCCATAGTTCTCAGCATAAAATAGATTAGCACAAAACAAAACTCAACGAAGTTTAAGCAAACTATCCTAAAACAGCATAAAACAAACTATCCTAGTCCTATGAAAGTGATAAACCGACCTATACCTCTATCAGAATAGGAGATCAATCCTGGTAAATAAAATCACTCAAAGGTATGGACATGTCTTCTGAATCGAATTTTTTAACAAATGGCATTAAGTGATGTCCATTTACTTTAAAAACATTGCCATTGTTTGGATTCTCTATCTCAACAGCCTCATGAGGATAGACATTTGTAATAGTGAAAGGGCCGGTCCAACGAGATCAGAGCTTTCTCAGAAAGAGATGTAACCAAGAATTGTACAAAATGACTTTTTGGCCGTGCAAGAATGATTTACGAAGGATGTTCTTATCATGGAACACCTTCATCCTATCCTTGTAAGTTCTCGTGTTCTCATATGCATCATTTTGGATCTCCTCGAGTTCATTCAATTATAGCTTATGCAATGAGCCAGCGTTGTTTAAATCAAAGTTCAAATTCTTTATAGCCCAATAGGCCCTATGTTCCAATTCCACAGGTAGGTGGCAAGCTTTCCCATAGACAAGTCTAAAGAGAGACATTCCAATGGAAGTTTTAAAGGCTGTACGGTAAGCCCATGAGGTACTGGTCAAGCGGATTGACCAATCCTTACGGTCAGGGTTAACCGTCTTTTTCAGGATGCGTTTAATCTCCCTATTGAAAATCTCAACTTGCACACTTGTCTGTGGGTGGTATGGAGTGCTCACCTTGTGAGAGATGTCATATTTTTTTCATTAAGTTTGCAAATGGCCTATTGCAAAAATGTAAGCCTCTATCACTAATAATAGCCTGAGGTGTTCCGAACTGGGAAATGATGTTCTCTTTTAAGAATTTAATGACTATCTAATGGTCATTATTCTGGCACGGGATTACTTTGACCCATTTAGTGACATAGTCTATGGTTAATAGAATATATAAATTTTCATGAGATTGGGGGAATGGTCCCATGAAATCGATGCCCCAGCAATCAAATGCTTCAATGATTAGAATGGGGTTTAAAGGCATCATATTTGTACGAGACAATGCTCCCAAGTTCTGACAACGCTCACAAGCCTTGTAAAACTTATGAGTGTCCTTGAACATAGTGGGCCAATAAAAGCCACACTGTAAAATTTTGGCTGTGGTCTTTTTAGTAGAAAAGTGACCATCATGGGCCTGAGAATAATAGAAGGAGATGACACTCTGGTGTTCATTGTCTGGCACACATCTCCTTAAAATATGATCTGGACAATATTTAAATAACAATTGCTCGTTAAGGAACATGTCATTTATGGGTACTATCTCAAGGGAATTAGGGAGGTCAAGTTTAAAAAAATGGTCAGCCACTACGTTTTCTACTCCCTTCTTATATTTTATTTCCAAATCAAATTCTTGGAGTAGGAGGATCCATCTTATCAAACAAGGCTTAAAATCATTCTTTGAAAGAAGATACTTAAGCGTCGTATGATCGGTGTAGATAATGATCTTGGATCTGATCAAGTAAGATCTAAATTTGTCCAAAGCGAATACTACGACTAAGAGTTCTTTTCCCGTAGTAGAGTAATTCACTTGGGTGGGATTTAGAGTTCTACTTGCGTAATGAATAATGTAGGGCCTCTTTTCTTTTCTATGGCCTAAAACCACCCAAGAGCATAGTCAGACACGTCGCATATAAGTTCAAAAGGAATGCTCCAGTCGGGTGGCTGCATGATAGGTGCAGTGGTTAACATGCCCTTAAGCTTAGTAAAAGCTTCCTGACATTGCTCAGTCCACTCGTATGGTGCATCCTTTTGAAGTAGATTACAGAAAGGATGAAAGATGTGGCTGAAGTCCTTTAGGAATCTCCTGTAAAACCCAGCGTGCCCTAAGAAGGATCGCACAGCTCATATGCTTTTAGGTGGAGGTAGGGTAAACATAAGATCAATTTTTATTTTATCTACCTCCATTCCCAGATGAAATGATATATCCGAGAACAATTTCCTTACAAACCATGAAATGGCACTTCTCCCAATTGAGTATTAAATTCTTTTCTTCACATCTTTTCAGCACATATTAAAGATTTTCTAAGCAATCGCTGAAAGATAGACCAAAGACTGAGAAGTCATCCATAAAGACCTCTAGATGTTGCCCCACCATGTTAGAAAAAATATTCATCATACATCGCTGAAAGGTGTTGGGGTCATTACACAGTCCGAATGGCATCCTTCGGTAAGCAAAGGTGTCAAAAGGACATATGAACGTGGTCTTTTCTTGATCTTCAAGGGCTATCTCAATCTGATTGTAGCCTGAATATCCGTCAAGGAAACAGTAATAGGAATGGCCAGCTAGCCTTTCTAAAATTTGATCGATGAAGGGCAAAGGGAAGTGGTCCTTCCTCGTGATGGTATTCAATTTCCTGTAGTCAATGCACATTCTCCAACCAGTAGTAACTCTAGTTGGTATGAGTTCATTATTAGCATTGGCTACGATGGTGATTCCGAACTTCTTAGGAACCACCTGAGTTGGACTCACCCATTGACTATCAGATATAGGGTATATGATACCCACATCCAATAGTTTAAGAACCTCAGCCTTAACCACTTCATTCATGTTTGGATTTAGTCTGCGTCGTGGTTGTCGGGAGGTCTTCGTATTATCCTTCAGATAAATGCGGTGAGTAGAAATCGAAGGGTCAATTCCCTTGAGGTCCACAATCGACCATCCAAGGGCTCCCTTATGCTCAATGAGAGTAAAGATGAGCATACTCTCCTATTCTTTCTCAAGGTGGGAAGAAATCACCACCGTGTATGTCTCGTATTGACCTAAATAAACATATTTCAAATCATAAGGCAAAGGTTTTAGGTCGAGCTTCAGCGCCTTGAGTTTAGACAATAGATGAACTACATCAGTTTGGGGTAATTCGTCAAATTATGGCCTCCATCGGTTAACTTCAAGTACCGGCATGGTATCAAGCATAGTCCCCATCTCCCTAATCATGTCATCGTCCAAATCATGGCAGTGAGTCAGGCATGTCTCTAGAGGATCAAAGGATAAGGTCAAGAGTGTTCTATCTTCCACGAAAGAGTCAATCAGGTTAATATCGTAGAGATCATCATCATCCTCTGACTATTTGTCTGTATTGAAAAAGATATTCAACTCCAATGTTATATTTCCAAAAGACAAACTCATGACTCCATTTCTACAATTAATGATCACATTTGATGTGGCAAACAATGGGCGACCAAGGATGACTGGTATTTGAGTGCTCATGACCACGATGAGTTGAGTATCCAAGACGATAAAATCCACCATGTAGTAGAATTTGTCAACCTACACCAACACATCCTCAATTATCCCTCTTAGTACATGGACTGAGCGATCGGCAAGTTGTAACGTGGTCCAGGTGGGTTTTAATTCACCTAAACCCAGTTGCTCGTAGACTGAGTAGGGGATCAAATTTACACTGGCTCCTAAGTCTATAAGTGCATACTCAATCCGATAATTCCCAATTACAAAAGTGATGGTTTGGCTACCGGGATCTTTGTACTTTTTTGGCACATCTTGCTTTAAGATGACACTCACTTTTTTAGTTAAAAAGATTTTCTTTTGAATATTTTGTCGTCTTTTAGTCGTACACAAGTCTTTCAGAAATTTAGCATATGAAGAAATTTATTTTACTGCATCTAGTAAAGGAATATTGACCTTTACTTGTTTCAACATCTCTAGGATGTCCTGAGAGTTAGAGAGAGGTTTTGGTGTAACCAACCGTTGGAAAAATGGAGCAATCGGCTTCCCTTGAGGTTTCAGTTCTAATTCTTGTGGGGGATGGCTAGATCTATCATTGTTATCATCTTCCGAGTCCTTAGGCTTTTCAGCCTTAACCGAAATGGTTTTGTCAATGGTCTTCCCACTCCTAAGAGTGGTGATAGATTTAGCTTGCTCTAAATGATTTGAAGAGCTCGGTTCGCTAACTTCATATTGCAGTTTTGGATTGGGAAGAGGTTGAGCTGGAAGGCTCTCCTTGTTCCCAATTGCACTTTTAATTTTAAGTCCTTGTATGGCCTTTGTAAGGTCTTGAAAGAGTTGTGGCATACTGTAAGACCCGTGTCCTAATCCGTACCATTCCGTTAGCTTCCGCGGTCCTTCCGGTCAAATTCCGGCAACCTTCGCACCGTATTCGGTATTTGCGCATGATCCTAAGCCAGGTCCCGCGCACCGACATCGGCTTGATCTGAAACTTATGTCTTGGCGATCGCGTCGTCGCGGCGGTTCCAACGCCGTGACTTGCGCACCGAACCGATACCCAGGTAAGAAGATGCCGATCAGCGTTTATTCCGAAGAAACACCGCGCGTTGCGGATTTCGAGGGAATCTCTACACAATTAGTCCCACTAATTAACCATAAATGCAACCATACCTCAAAGTACTTCACCCATTCCCTCTTTTTCCAAAAGTCCACCATCTTTCCACCTCACCATTCCTCTTTTTCTCATTTTCAACCACAACCATCTCTCTTCTCCACTAATTTCAAACTAAACCATACCCCTCATCACTCCTTTCTTACAACCATCACTCCACCCATCCCTCCATCCATTATTTCTATCTCTCCCTCTCATTCTCTAGCAATTTTTCCAAATCCCATGAGAAGTTTCACACCTCCAACACACACTCCCTCAACTTCAAGTGTGGCCCACCCTCTCATCTCCAATCTCAACCATTCATCTTTCATCAACCTCCATTAAAAGTGAAGGTAAGGAGCTAAGGAGTCCAAGGGAGCAAGGAGAAGGAAGATAAGGTGGGTGATCCACCGTCATTTCTCCTATTTTTTTTTGGGCCACATGTGGTGGGACCCGTTTGATGTATGCATGTATGAAATGGAGGGCCCATAGTGGCGGGGTCCCTCCTCTATCTCACCGTGTATCTCTCTCTATTTCTCTCTCTTTCCCTCTCTTTCTCTCTTCCTTAGAATGAAGTGGGCCCCACCAATATATTAAATCTACTCCATCCATCAAATAGGGTGGCCCACCTCATTTTAGGAAAGATCCACCCCCCCTATTTAGAGTAAATGATATATTATAATATTTTATTAATATTTATATATATGGTAGGCCATGATCATGTGGGACCTACCTTGATGAACATGGGCCCCTCACGCGTGGGACCCACCATGAGGCAGTGTTTATCCAAACCGTCCAGCGTCCAGAGACGCTGGACGTAGGCGTATGGCGTGGCTAACAAAAAAAAAAAAAAAAAAAAAAGGGCAAAGGAAGAAAAAGGTACTTTTTGGTGGACTGCTCATGCAGGCCCCACCTTGATGTATGTATGTGATCCACACCGTCCAATCTATTCTCCAGTCTTCTTTAGGCATTGAGCCAAAAATTTAAGGCGATCTGATCATTAGGTGGGCCATACCATCTAAAACTATGTAAAGACATGCCAGATCATAAAAAGTACTCGGTGGGACTCACCTGAAGTTTGGATGCAGGTGAAACTAGTTTTGGACGGGTAGAACAGTGGGATACACATAATGGGTAGGCTGGATTGTGAATCACATCTCGGTGGGCCCCAAAACAAAAAAAAATAAAAATAAAAATAATAATTTTAAACAGCAGCAGCAGCGCTGCTGCTACTGCAGTGACGGGCGGCCAAGAGGCAGGGACCCACGGCTCCATCCGTGGGCCCCACCATGATGTATATTTTGTATCCACACCGCCCATTTGGTGGGCCACTATCTGATGTGGACCCCCTCTAAAAATCAGGCCAATCCAACGCTCGGGCGGCCCACATCACAAGAAACAGTGTGAATTGAACTTTACCATTGAAACCCTTTCTGGGTCCACAGAAGTTCCAGATCAAGCTGAAATTTGTTGTTCCTCTTCACCCTGGCCCGTGTGACCTTATGAACGGATCGGATGGAAGATAAACGCTATGGTGGGCCTCGCATGGGACCCACAGTGATGCATGTGTTGCATGCCCACCGTCCAGACGGACGGTGGGGCCTACTTGATGTATGTGTTCGTCCGCACCGTCCTGGGCGGTGGGACCCCTCCCTGCTGCACGTGAATGTGCACGTGTGTGCACGTGTGTATGCATGTGGGTGTGTGTGCACTTGTGTGAGTGTGTGTGGATATACATACATACATATCTATATATATATATATATATATATATATACATATATATGTGTATATATATATAATATTATATTATTATTATATATAATATTGTATATATTTACATATATTAATATTATATATATAATATATATATATATATGATGGTGGGCCTATATGGGCCCCACCATGATGCATGTGTTGCATCCAAGTTGTTCAACCATATGGCCGTTGTTGAGGCCCACCTGGATGTGTATTTGTGGCCATTATTGAGGCCCACCTTGGTATATACATAAGGCCCATGTGATTCGACCCATTTAACGTATTTAAAGGCCCATGGGTTATGGCCCATTGCAATGTACATAAGGCCCACTAATGCGGCCCACTTGATTTATATAAGGCCCATATGAGATGGCCCATTTAATGTATCTGAGAACTATGGGTCGAGGCCCAATGAGATGTATATGGTCCATTGCAATGTGTGATTTCCTATGGTTTGTGTAATGGTACTTTATGGCGAGCTATGCCTTGGGAACAATGTCGGTTTGACGTCCACATTGTAAGGACAATGTTGGTTAAATGTCCGCATTGTCACACTCCTTAAGGCCACTGATAGGCCCATACTTGTGGTAAGCAGGCCGTCTAGGCCCATCTCCGTTATGCGCAGAGCCCATCTCTTTATATATGTTTAGTATAGATGCATGATTCATGATCATTCGCACCATATGTATGCCTGATGTGAGGAATGACCGATCATAGCATATACCTTTGGATAGACTGTTTATGGGCTCCCTGATAGGCGGAGTTACCTCATATAAGTGCATGGTATATACAAGGCTGTTGCATGACTGATAGTATGATTCATGCACTTGCATTTGTGTGATTGTAGTTACTGTATGCCCTAGCGACATCAGGGCCATAGCCTCCACAGATACATCGTGGATGGCAGGATTGGAGACCAAAAATATTTGGTTCTAGCATACGGGCGCCATAGATGTCCCTGGGTGAAAATCTCTAAACCCGATGGTACCAGAGGATGACTCCAACGTCGAGACCGAGTGGATATACGAGCGCACGAGGGCCGAATACCAGGAGGCCGCGTCTCCCACTGTGTCGTGGTCGGTTGGAAAGGAGTGTGGCCTTACTCGCCCGAGGGTAGGGGGCAATACTAGGCTGAGTTTGACCAGCTCGCGAATGGGTCCGCTATCGACGTGCCGGATAGGTATTGGCAGACTATTGGTCAGGCGGATAGTGAGGTTTCTTACGCTCACTTGGACTGTGCGGCTAGGAGAGTGACAGTGCCATTTGGAGTGTATTGAACCCCGGTGATTATCCAGAATGAGAACTGTACTGATATATGATGAGGATTGGCATGCTTGAGTTGCATCTCGCATCGCATGGCCGTATTATGGCCGATAGCATTCATATCTTGTACCGCATAGCCTTGGTACGGCTGATTGCATTCGTGAGCTCATTACCATGATTTTCGCATTACTCTGACCTTGCATTTTGAGCATGTTTATATTGCGCACACACTTACACCACCCTCTAAACTTTCTATAAGCTTATGCACGATTGATGCGTGCAGGTGACGCCAGGACGCAGTCGCAGCCATAGTCTGGCCATAGTTGGAGCGTGCAGCCGAGCTTCTGGAGTTTTGTTTCTTTTGTTGCATTGTATTTCCCCTTTCTACCACATTGTACTCAAAAGTTTTTGATCATAGTGGATTTTGTGATGGTGTTCTTGTGGTTATTGTTTGTGGGTTATGCTTTTGTTATGCTCATTATGAATCAGACTCATGATTTGAAACCCTCCTTGTAGTATCCCAGGATCGGAACCTGGTGAATGGCTGTCGGGATCCGAGAATGGGGTTCTACGGAGGCTGTCGGCGCCGGATTCGGCGATCGGGAATTTTGTGAGCCCGGTTTCCGAGTTCGGGGCGTGACACATACCCTTATCGAAAAGCTCTTGATTTTGAAGACGCTTTAAAACCGAATCCTCCTGAGGTTTCCCTTGAATTGGAATTTGATTAGCGAATCCTTGAGGTGTAGCAGTTTGTCCGTTTCTCCAACTGAATTTTAGATGATTTCTCCAGTTGGGATTGTACATATTAGAGGTGGGCCCACTGAAAGGTCTTTAGTAATTATTTACGGCATTAGATTGCTCATTCAGTACCTCTTGAAAAGCAGATATTATTGGGCAATTTTCAGTTATGTGAATGTTGCAAGCACAAATACCGCAAACAGTTTCCTTACCTTTATCCTTCTTTAATTTCATGGCCTCGAGTTTTCTGGTAAGATTAGCCACTTTAGCATTGATATCATCATCCTCTTTTAGGAGATACATTCTGCCCCTCTCCTTGTATTGAGTCGGCCTAGACATTTTGCTTGATTTTAGGGAGATATCCCATGATTGTGTGTTTTCAGCAAGCTTGTCAAAATAATCCCACACATCATTGATGCTTTTATTCATGAATTCCCCATTACACATTGTCTCGACCAATTGGTGCATGGAAGATGTCAGTCCATCATAGAAGAAATTCGTGATGCACCACGTTTCAAAACCATGTTGTGGGCATAAACTGACAAGATCCTTGAACCATTCCCAACATTAGAAGAATGTTTCATCTTCCTTTTGGGCGAAGTTCATGATCGTGTTTCTAAGGGTATTCGTCTTATGGTATGGGAAATTTTTCTTTATGAACTCCCTTGTCATGTCATTCCATCTACAAATAGATCGAGGACGTAGTGAATGCAACTACGTCTTAGCTTTCTCTTTTAAAGAAAAAGAAAAGAGTTTCAGCCTGACCGTGTCGTCAGACACGTTAAGAAAATATAGAGTGGCTATGATTTCATCAAACTCTTTCAAGTGTAGATATGGATTTTCATATTCAAGCCCATGAAATTTCGGAAGCAGTTGGATCACCCCTGGCTTGATATCCATGTGTCCCATATTTTCTAAAAAAACCATGCATGAAGGTGTACTCACCCCCACCGGTTGTAAATGTTATCATACAGTACGAGGTGGGGGTACTTGATGCACCTCATTCTTATCCTGGATTTCCTCAACCCGAGGTTAAGGTTGTCTTCCCGGTTGATTGGCAGCCATCACTTCAATTAACTCTAAGGATCTCGAGTGGTGTCTAATCCTATGATGGATAGATAACCCCTTTACTAATCCTACTTTATTCAAAAGATATCAAGTGTTGTCACGGACCCACTTGAGCATGAAACACTCTCAGCCCTCAATTTCAGATTCTAACATAAACCTAAAAAAGAAATAAGGAAATAAGAATTCTAGAAAAAGAAAGGAAGAGAATTAGAAAGAAGTTACCAAATTGGAAGTTCCTAATTTAAGATCCTGCAAAACAAAACAAAATAAATCAGTTTCTACAAACAGAAATTCTAAAATTAGAAAGTTTCTAAAAATAAAAATAGAAAGATGAGTTAATTTCTAAAAAGGAAATAAGGAAAGCCCGAAAAGTTAGTTTCTAAAAACGAAAAAGGAGGGTTTCTAAAAATAGAAAATAGAAAGTTTTTAAAAAGACAAAAAGTTAGTTTCTAAAATCAAATTAGGAAAGTTTCTAAACCTAGAATTAGAAAAGTAAGTTAGGTTCAAAAATAATTCAGAAAAACTCTAACCTAAAAATAAAAAGTAGAAAAATCCTAATCTTAACCTAATTCCAAAACTAACTAATCTTAGAAAAATGCAACCGTTAATCCCTGCCAACGGTGCTAAAAACTTATTCACAACCCTAAGTGTAGTGTCGCGATGTAGTAATAATCTAGGTGAGACCGAGGTCGAATCCACAGGGACTAATCTTGTGTGTCTATTCTGAAAGTAATTAGAATCAAAACTAGGAAAAGATCTAACTTGAATCAGGAAAGTAGGGAATAATTGTGAGATGAAGAATTTAGAAACTTAAGAATTTAAAGGTGGGAACTAGGGTTTCTAAGGATCCACTTGCAGCTATTAGGATGTTTCCTTATTTGATTCAAGGCACTCAATTGGAATTGGAGTCTTATCCTATCCAATTAGAAGATATTCAATAAGATCAGATCTGAACCTCCATTGAACTAATTCTCAACGGATGAAAGTTGTGAAGATTGGAAGTGATTCCATCACCTAACCATGCCCAGGAGACTATGGTAGACAATATGGTATACCGATCCAACAACTAATCATGGGAGAATTGTGAAGGATAGAAAGGATTCCATCACTCAGCCACGCCCAAGGGCGATGGAGAACAACAGGATTTCTATTTTCACAAACTTCAAACACAAAAAGAAAGTACTTCATGCTATTGCAGATCCATTATAATTTAAGTCACAATAAACCATTAAACACTAAAAGTATTCCTTAAATATCAAACTAGAATAAAAGGAGTTCAACAATAACAAGAATCAAACAAGAAAAACATCCCAACCACACTACAAGCTTCACCCCTTAGTCTTAGCTAAGGGATGTACCAAATCATTGACATGATTGGATTAAAAACCCTAAAAGAAAGCATTAAAAACTAAAGAGAAGGGAAGAAGAACTCTTGGGAAGCGCCTCCGCCCTTTTGCCCTACTTCTCCAAACCCTAGATATCCTGAAAAGTGCTTAGAAACCCTTATTTATAAGCGAAGTTCCGCAAAATCATAAAATCGGATCTAATTTATGCAGACTGTGTAACGCCTTTGATATCATCGAACACCCTTCTTCTTTCACGCTACGTAAATCTTTGTGTCATCGAACTACCTTTCGATGTCATCGAACAAAGCTTCGATTCATCGAACATGTCTTCGAGTCATCAAGAATGTGTCCAACATATTCTAGCGAGTTGCTTCAATTTCTTCAATAAATTCGATGCCATCGAGCAGTATTCGATGCATCGAGTACCTTCCTTTGAGTTATTGAACATGTCTTTGATTGATCGATAAACGCACCCAATATGTCCAGCAACTAACTCAATTTTCCCTCATAAATTCGATGTCATTGACCAGTGTTCGATGTCATAAAAAAGATCTTCGATGTCAGCGAATGATTCTCGATGACACAGTCTTTGTGATTTCTGCACATGTTCTTTCAACTTCCTTCCTTCTCCACTTAGTTTTCTTAAATCTTAAAGTCTTGAAATCTTCACTCTTAGTCTCCAAAGATCCCTTCTTTGCTTTGGTGACTTTTGAGCACAAATCCATGCTTTTAGCATTCTTTTCAATCCAAGCCCTTAAATTCACGTTGCAACACAAACACATGTAAAATATACCATTAAGCAATATTATGTTTGTAAAATCAAGAGATAAATGAGAGATAATATGCAATATTTAACCCTCAACAGGTGAAGACTCGTACCTTGTTGATGCCTTAATTTGGATCAATGGATACTGGTGAGGAGTCGCCACATGTTGTAACGAACCACATGATCTGGATAATAACTCGTAATATAATGGCGGTATCCTAGCTTAGCCAACCTGTTGTATGAACTGGGAATAATAATCACTTGACTGATTATGCATATCCTAGGATAGGTTGCGATTTGGCGTTGGAGTCACTTGTGAGGGAGTGTTGGCATTTGTGAAATAGGCGTAGAAGTCGCTTGTGAGGGAGTATTTAATTGTGAGGAGCATGCATCATTTCATCATCGCATTAATATACTTACCAGATAAGTTAGGAAACTGTTTGTTTATTATGCTATCATTACTTGTGTAACGCCCTGAAATTCGGAGGTCGAGCATAACTCAGCTCCCGAGTTCCAAAACATCACTTATGCAACATATTTAATGATGGATGTATGTTGTCTGTAATAGTGCATAAGACATGGAATAGATTAAGCCAAAGCACAGATATAATTCAGGGATAAGTGAAGAAAGCAAGCGGAAGACTTATAGAACTATATGTGTACAAGTGCAAATCCCTGAAGTACATAAACATACCAGGTCGTAATGTAAGTGTTGCTATCAAAATTACAAATATCAAGTTACATCATTTAATTCTCAAAAATAATCCCAAAATCCCGCGAATCAGAACAAGGCTCGCTAGAACCCGTCTGAAAACTGCATATAAGAGAAAGCAGCCTCATCATCATCCATCTCCCGCTCTGTCTCAGAAGTCGCCTCAACATCTGCAACATCAGAACCTAAGATAGAGTCTGGTGGGTGTTTAACACCGGCCCAGAACGTGGGAGTGAGTGATCAACTCAGTGAAACAACAAAGCATAGGTTAACATGTTATCAGTTCAATCAAGTAGTAATGATAAAGCAGAACAAGTAAACAAGTCCTAAGTACTCTTGTTAATGCAAGGGTGTATGCAAAATGATGCGTGCCCTCATACGTACACCCTCAGCGTCTTCATCTTACGTTACGCATGACACCACCTCAAAGTGCGCCACATCTACAAAGCACATGCAAATGCGGTGCATGAGCATGATTACCAAGTTGTTATTAGTCCTTTTCATACAGCAGGATTGGGAAGCTAAAGTACCTTCCTCATATCACCATCTAAACAGTGATCCATACTAGGGTCGTCAGTCCTAGACATCTCATACGATCATGTGGTTGTAAGTCGTTGCAAAGGGCTCGTCACCAATCAATGCACGCCTATCATGCCTTCGCTACTACACTAAGGCTCGTCACCTTAATGCGGTATCCAGGTATGCTCGAGGTCACTACAAAGGGCTTGTCACCAATCAATGTAGGCCAACAGCGCGAATATAGTGTCCCATACCACCATAATCGGCTCACGAGTTCAGTTGCTCACTGGTCACTACGGGGAGGCTCGTCACCCCAGCGTAGGCCGACAGCTCGACCACGGTGTCCCATACCACCATGTCCAGCTTATGAGTCTTAGCGGATCAAGGTACCATGGTTAATAGAATTTCACTGGTAAGTTCGGTACCCTAGATTCAAGCAGTAGCGTCCATACATGGTGAACATACATCGGACAATCGGGTTACTTGACGAACTCGACTAGTACAAGCGCACGTTGAGTTGAACGACATAGAATGCGCAAGCACTCCGCGTGGCCAAACCACTGCCGACAACTCTAATACGACTCGAATTCGTCTAATCCCGTCCTTCGTGGCGAAAGCAATCTCAGCCACAATCTTAAGGCAGATTACCAATTTCCTGGACTATTCATAGTCCCAAACACATTACCCTACAACAGATATTTGTATTAAATGTAGAACGCCAATGGAACAACAACTTCAATCATGTGGTACTCAAGCATTTGAAGAATATCAACTTAACATAAATGTAAGCATAAGTAATGCTTGAAATTAAATAACAAGGAATGTAACTTGCAAGAAGGAAATCATACACACTAGTGGGAGAGTTAAGAATCGCTTCTCAACGCCCATACTAGGTTGAAACATCACACTTTAGATCATTCAGACATTTCTACAAACACTTAGAATACACAATACAACATATATGACATATGTTGGAATACACACATTTGGACAATTCCTTTTACCAAGGAGTTGTCATACATACATCTAGCATACATACATGACAAATAATCATGGCAAACACAAGTGCATATTTTATACGCATACGGTACTTTATACATACACGTAGAATACACAAATCTCAATATAACACATGCATATCAGGAACGCAACATAAACATAACATTTGGCATGTGAAATCTCATCCATAACAAGAATAAACCATTAACTGGCATTAAAAGCCTTGAAAACCATAACCTATACACTTAAAGTCCGCACCTTAAGCCAGAAAAGAACACCGAATTGATTTCAGACGAGTTGTCTTCGTCAACGGCGATAGAATACCCTAAAGCAAGGATAGAAATGAGATACAGCATCACAAAGACTATTCTAAGCTCTAACACAGATTAGGGTTAGGTTAACTTACCTAAAGATGAACTCAGAATCGTCAGAATAACGATTCAAAGTGAAGGTTCAAGGATGAAGAAGAACTGGAAAGAATCTAAGATGATTCACCAACTTCTCTCTCACTTTCTCTCTCTTTTCCTCTCTCTCACTTAGCTAGGGTTAGAGAAAATTCGTATGGAAAAGAGGGCTAGGGTTTAAGGACTATAAATAGGCCTCAAATTGATGAAAAAAACCCCAGGGACAAGGTATACCAAGGTAATAACCAAAGCAAGCCTCTCGATCCAACGAAGCACTTTCGGTGGGCCTATAACCACGAAAGGTCGGACTTAAGCTCACTGACCATGGATCTAGGTCAGGTTGAGTTTTCGTATCGACCGGCTCTTCAGATCAGCCGTGGTGGACCACACTCAATTCAACGGTCACGGAATCTCGATCAGGTCCACAAGCACAAGGACATGCCTGGGCCACCTTCCCTGATCAGAGGATGAAATTGGGTCAAAATCCAATAATCAGATTGCCTAAAATCATCGCACAAGCGACACGACTCAAATTTCATAAAAGCTTAATAAATTTCCAACCGTTCTCACACTCTTCACTCCGAACTCAATCAAATCGACCCAGAACAACACATGGACTTGATTTTTGAGGTGATGACCAATTCCAACATGGTGACCACAACAGCCTAAGATCATCGCTATCGGACTTTCGACGCGCGGTCCAGGTCCGATCCAGAACTTCCAGAAATTTCCCAGAACAACTGGATTTAGCGATGGATCCCAGATTTCAGAGTAACATAGCGCTAATTAATCTACACGTTTTGAGTCATGCAGATCCAATTTAAAGTGATTGATGCAGATTTCACAAGCAATCGAGTATAGCGCTAATTACCCCAAAAACAACTACTAAGGAAAGATTAGCACAAAATTTTTCGGGTCATTACAACTTGCGCTCTATTGTGTTGTTGGTAACATGTGTAACTTGTTTAGTAATTGTGCGTTAAAGATAACATGCTTAAATGTATAATATGTATTAATATGCATTTATTGTGAATCTGCTAGTCACTAAAATATCCCAAGATTGATGTATAATATGTATTAATATGCATTTATTGTGAATCTGCTAGTCACTAAAATATCCCAAGTAACAATCTTGGGGATATTTCTTCATTATGTTGGCATTTGATGCCTCCTATTTGATATATGCAGATAACTCAAGAATATGACTAGTCGATAGTGTGCTCGGGCGAGTAGATCTCTACCTTCTTCCTGCCTAGTAGTTGTTCTTCTATTCCTATTGAAATTGTTGTGATTTGTATAATTCTCACATGGGTGGTTGTCACTTTTGGAACTATAACTCCTAGGTGTTAGCCCTATAATGGTGAATCTTACTATCTCTATCTTGCTTTGGTTTTGCTAAATTGAAATGCGTTACTCTAATTATTTCTGTGTGAAATAAATGTGAATTCGAATCAGGACACATGTGAATTTTATTAAGCTAACACCTGAAAACTCGGAATCAAAGTTTATGTGCTCAGATGTCGATTTTTGAGGTGTTACATCAAGTCAATATCATATCAATTTGTATTGTTTCTAAAATAGCATAATTGATAACATACATTATTAGAGCAAGGTTTTTGACTAATGCATTTGACAACTAAATGTATAAAGTAATGTAAGATCACCACTGTTGGATTTAAATGTGGTCACACGTGTTGTTTGTTGTGTGATGTGCTAGGCATGCCATAGCTAATGGTGGCTCAACTCGAATTGGAGGCCTTATAACCTTAACCACTGAAATAGTTGGATTAGGATCAGATCTGTGAAGATCGACCTAATTACTTAGCCACCAAATATGCCAAATCAAGCGATTTCGAAGGGGATAGCTCTTCCTTCGAATGAGTTCTTTTTTCCTTTGGAGAAAGGACTTTTAATTAAACATCTTTTTTTAAATGACTTTCAATTAAGTATATGATAGCTTACACTATTTAATATTAAGAAAATATAACTAAGAATAATAAAACTATGCTGAAGTTTATTAATTAAATAAATGAGTTTTAATTACTCTCGGCTAGAAAGTAAATAATAAAAGAAATAAAAAGAAAGGATAATTAACAATAATATGTTCGTCATGAGACAGTAGTCGAGAACAACTGTCTGTTCGTAGCAAGTAGTTTGTTGGTTAAAAAAGTAGGATCACCCGCTCAATTGGCTCTGTGGTTAGTCGATCATCAAGAATGATAATCCGTTCATCGTAGGCTGAGATTCGTTATGCGAGACAATCATAGTTTGCAAGAAGGGGTGGACATCTGTTCATTATGAAATTAACTTCATGGCTAGGCAATCATTGTGGCAACTGTTGTTCGTTGCACATAATTAGGTTCCATAGTTAGATGGCCGATGGTAGGAGGATCTTCATCAATCTTTTTGTCACACAGCTAGGCTTCTTAGCAAGATAGTCTTTGAGAAACGACAGTCTACTCGTTACCCCATAGGTTGCAATGAGTCAGTCGTTTGGAAAATGATCGACCATTCATCACTCAACCACATACTTCGTGGTAAGAAGATCGATGTGGTGACAACCTGTTCGTCACTTCAGGTCCTCTTTTCATGGAAAGATAGTCACGAGAATGACTATCTGTTTGGTGCTTAGAACCTGACTCCACGGGTAAAGTTGTTATAGAGCAACCGCCTGTTCATCGCTCAATTGAGTTCCGTAGTGAGGCAATCATAGTTAAATGACAACTTGTTTATAACTTGGCTGAACTTCATGACGAGGTGGTTGAGCAAAATCTCTTGGCACATAGCAAGTTGACCGCGCTGACTATTCGTCCAAGACCTAAAGATCTTCCTACGTTTAATGACATTATCACAGACATAAAGTGACTAACTGCTTTATTTTAATCTACTTAATCCAGACTAGTTTTGCAGCATTGAACTCGCTTAGCAATGGAATTAAGATTGAAGAATATGATGATGATGATAAGTGTCTATGACGGATAAAGGATAGGTAGCATTGCATTGGAAAAAGTAGTGTTGTATTACATTAGGGTGGTGTGGCTCCCGAGCTCTTTATTTTCTTCTGAATTTATAGATGTGTAAGTTGATTTACTAGAAATGCATATTGTAATTGTCCTCCAAGATCTTCCCTTGATTGATTGGCCAATTAGCAGATATGGCCAATTATACTTCTATCATAAGATGAGGCTGCAGGATCTTCATTCAATTGATCAATCATCTAACAAGCGTACCTGATTGTATTTATATATTGAGAGATGTCTTCAAATTTCCATGTAATTATCTTGCTTCTAGATTTACTTGGCCAATCACGTTGTGCCATGTATCACTATTGATCACCACCTTAGCTAATCGTGCACATTAGAGCTTTTCGCTTACGACTTTACATGTGTGCAGCCACTCAACTTCTACTATGTGTCGTAAGAAGCATCACCACCACCTAAAATAATGGTTGTAACTTCTTTTCTAGGCCATTATGAAGCGTATGGCCTCTCTTGTGTTACCATGTGTCATGAAACAACTTTTACTTAGTCGTGATGACACATGTCACATGGTAATAATGTCCCTTATGTGTCACAATCTTGTCCATCTGATCACATCAGTTATGAGGATCTCGTCTTGATCTTCCATGCAATGGTGCCACCATGCGTTGGCTTACTAGTTGTCGGATTTGATACAATTAGACTAGGCGTAACTAACCACATAATGATATAATCATCAACCCAACATTTGATGCACCATATGTACCATATGTATAATAGCATATATATATATATATATATATATATATATATATAGAGAGAGAGAGAGAGAGAGAGAGAGAGAGAGAGAGAGAGAGTCATGCTCCCCTGCGCACCTACGCACATGCGCACCTTTGCACACATGTCATGGGTGTCTAATCTGAACGGTCCACGTGATGCGGAATCCCATGAAACCCCATGTGACAAATTTTCACCCTGATCTAAAATTCTGGTGGGCCATAGCAAAGAGAAATGCAAATCAAGGGAGAAAACTGTTTTCATTTTTCATGGCCCATCAAAGTTTTAGATCAAAGTAAAACTTGGTCCTGGGGGTTTCACGAGGTGCTGCTTCACATGAACGGTCCAGATTTTGTATCCATATCACGTATGATGAGTTCTCAAAAAAGTTCATATGTAGTACGTACGAACTGGTTCGCAGGTGAGCGTTTCCGTATCTATATATATATATATATATATATATAAGTAAGCTCATATGTATAGAAATTTAACATTATGTTACTGGGCAAGCTCAAGGAGAAGCTATTTTTTAGGTTCTATAGTGAATAATATTATAGTTGGTTAATCAAATATATGAATGTCTATTAGTTGAATGTTTAACCATTAAGGTAAATCCAACAGCATGATCTTTATATAAAACTCTACCAATGGACTACACATAAATCTATGGGTTGACATTTGATGATATAACTCTACACTTATCATATATATAAACACATATACACATTATGCTTATTTTATGCACACCTGGAATTATGTTTTGATCTTGTGTAAAAATGTTATATTTGAATTATGATTGTTACTTTATTGGGTCCATCATGTATATTTTGGCTCATCACTAATGGTTACATCCAATAAACAAATAAACTTATCATGGTTGGACTCTAAAAATTTTAAACTTATAAATATTCTAATAGTGTAATCAATTTTCTTAATCCAACTTCTGGACCTTATGTGATTGGATCAAATCATTAATATTTTAGCCAAAACGAATTGAGTGGGTTACTAGTGACACAATGACAATCTAAAACAATCACTTACATTTCCCTTAGATCATCTGTAGATGTTATTAACTATAATTAGAAATCCATAGCTTAGATTATTTTGATATTTGTCAAAGAGGCTCAACTATATATATATATATATATATATCAAAAATCCTTGGAATCATAATAGAATTCCAAGAATAAATTCTCAATTAGGAGATACATGATCGGTAGTGAAAAGGTACAATCGTCTTTCAATTTTACAAAATCAGAATAGGATAATGAGAAAAAGTATCCTAGTTGAGTTTGCATTAGAATACCCGAAGATATAAAGCCTTCTCAACTATGGCATGATGGATCAACAATGCTGCTATATTGAGTGAACCAATTGCAGATTGTAGTCTTGACCAAATGAGGGATCATATTGATGGGACGCGGATTATGTCTTGCCCCTACCAAGCGGCTTGGATCCTAATAGGGGTCTGTGGGGCCCACTATGATGAATATGTTTTATCCACACCATCCATCCATTTTTCAGATAATTTTAGGTCATGAGCTCCAAAATGAGGCAAATCTAAGGCTCAATGGACCACACATTGGGGATTGAACGTCCACCATTAAAAACTTCAGCTAGATAAGTTTTGATCAAGTTGATATTTTTGTTTTCCCTGCATTCATTCAGGTTAATGTGACCTTATGAATAGGTTTGATGGAAAATAAACATCAAGGTCGGCCTTAAGAAGGTTTCAATGGTTGTTGTCATTACCACCATTGCTTCTTATGGTGTGGTCCAATTGAGCCTTGGATCTTACTCATTTTTTGGCTCATGCACTAAAATGATCTAGCGAAATTTGATAAACAGTGTGGATAAAAGACATACATCATAGTGGGCCCCACAAAGCCCTTGCCAAGACTGAACCTGTCCTTCAAAGGGCGGAATGCAATCCGCATTTATATTGATGTAATTGGTCGATGAAGTAAGCCTATCATTGCCTTTTAGAATTATTCTAGATTATTGAATTCATATGAATCTCAAAGCAATTTTAATAATTAGTCATTATGTTAATCTTTTTAGTGGGCCCACACCAACACCAATTTCTTATAATGTTCACATGAATTAGACCTAATTATTTAGATTGGCACGGGCAAATTCTGTTTACACTGGTCTCTTTTGGACTTGGCTCTGCAGATTGATAAGCTAGCTCAGCCACAAATAAGAGTTCTCCTAAAACTAAGATTTTATATGAAAAATGGAAGTGATCAAATTGATTAAGTCTTAGAGGCGTCAATTCCCAAACATATGCATGGATCCATACCATTGTCCTAAGGGCGTGTTTGGACGGGCAGATTGGAAGGGATTGGATGGTATTAAGGTGGATGGCAGCAATTTCAAGGTAATGATGGTTGCGTCAGTGGATTGGTGCTAATCCCATGGGATTGGTATATCCCATGGCCCAATATGTGGCATGTTTGGCCAGGCGGACTAAAGTTGGGATTGCTTGGGATTGCAACAAAACCCATGGGATCATCTGAGTAGAGGCAACTGTGGGGAAGGTGGGGAAGATGCAGGAAAATTGGTGGGCAATGCAGCAATTGGATCTAAACAGACCTTTATGTAAGAGATTGATGCTAGGGAGGGATCTTCGTAGCCAGTAATGAAGGGAGTTTTTTTTGTAAAACACTGATCGGTGCCATCGTTGGCTACTATCACAGAAGTGCAAAGTGGGTCAGGCATGAGTTCCTACATTGTTTTGAACTGGCTTGGGTGATCAAGTCATTTGGCGGATAGATTCCATATAAGAACGTGTGCTCACGAGCAACCATGGTGTAACCAGAAGTGCACTTTGGTTTGAATGGTGCCAGGCAATTAGGACTTAAATCAGTCGAAGACCTAAATGGACAGTTGCAAAGCGTGGTTCCTGTAGGGGTGAAGACACACACACCACAGTGACCACAAGTAGCGAAAACATTGCATTGGTTCCACACAGCTTGCCATACCGACCTCCATGAATGATTCAACCCCTGAATACATTCGGAGATTCCCATCGACATCCAGCCTGAGAAACCGAAAATCCACTGACGAATCATTGTGATCTTCTCCGAATCTTGACCAGACTGGTCTGAATCTTTGGTCGAGAAGTTGAAGCACTCCATCTTTTGTGAATGCCGATCCGATGATATGGAGAGAAGAAGTTTCACTCTCCCAATAACTGACATCGGTTTCCTGACTTAGTCTCAGGAAACAGATTTCAACTCTGTGGGATTTCTCAATCCAGCAGAAAATCTCCCGAATCCAGCGATACCTCCCATCCATCTTCAATCCCTCACCGTCCAAACATACCGGACGGGATGGGATTCGAGAACCCTATCCCGCCTACTCCACCCTACTCCAACGTAAGACGCCCGTCCAAACACGCCCTAAAAGCCACAAGAATACCTTGCATCTATTGAAATACGTTTTATATCTGCAGATGAAACACTCCCTGAAACTCTCATGGCAAAGCTAGCAACTATGAATTCCAATAAACTGAGTGGTTTATAAGAGCACATTTTATAAATAGCGCACATTTAAGTGAAACTACATCGTGCAGAGAGAGAGAGCTTTGGGTTTTCTCCACTAGCACCCGTTCGAGAAAGAAAAATATGGCATGTATCTCCCTAAACACCTTATTTATAAAGAAAACTACGTGACAATAAAAAACCATAACTCTAAAAACCTTATTTATAAGAAAACTATGAGCCATTAACCCAACATAACACAAAGATGGGCCTAATCCAAATATCCTAAAAGTTAGCAATGCGAAGCATATGCACCATCTAAGAATCCTACTCCCATTCCACACAAAAATGTTTCATTGGTGCAGGTTTGGTTCATGGCAAAGGAATCGAAGTAAAGTTCGATTTTCAGGTACTTAACTTTTCTCTGCTACACCTTTGATGCAGGACGGGTACTTTCCAATGGAATTATTATTATTTATGGAAGATGGGTCATATGTATCTCACCTCCACGCTAAGAAACCGCATTTCCCACGGATGTAGGAAAATGAATTTCCAATGTGCCACATAGCCCACATGCGTGACATGTGCCTGCCCATCTCCAAGCACTTCACATGTGCCACTTGTATTCATGCCCCACATGTGCCAATGCACCACATGCTACACGTGCTGCAATTTATCTTCAAATGATCCACGTGAGCTACATGTATTACCATCCACATACATGCCACATGTGTTACTATCCATCTTCAAGTAATCCACAAATGTCAATACGCCACATATGCCGCCATTGACCTTTAACAACCCCACAAGTACTACATGTGAGACCGTTCATCTTCAAACTCTCTACATGTGTCAACCGTCCATCTTCAAATGTTGAATGTTATGGGAAAATATAGTCCGACCACCTTCAAGGTCAGCTCGGCCCGACGAACGCTCGACCACGAAACACTTCACCGAGAAAAACTGGCATGAAGTTGATGTCCGCTCCCACGAATACAGCCCTCAGCAGAACTTGGTCCCAAGTTCCTACTCGCTCACGCCCACCAAAGGCTGGATGACCTGACAAAGCGAAGGGGCCATCAAGAGTAGCTAGATCCAACAAGAGATCATATCCAAGCTATGGCTCAGACTGATTTAGCCATGATTAGATCAGCTCGGATCGTTTTCAGCCTACCAATGGAGCTCTACTCAGATAAGCTCGGCTCGAATTATCCTCGATCGGTCGATAGAGCTCGACTCCAATGAGCTCAACCCGAATCGTCCCCAGTTGACCAAAGGAACTCGGTCAAGATTAGCTCAGTGTGAGACCCTCCCCAATAACGCACGACAAAAGTAACTACCCTACATACGATTCTAGGATAACTGACAACATTCATCACTAGCGCACATCTCACCTAACGGCTGAGATAGTGCCCAAGATTGCGGGCCACATGGTCCTACGAACACTATAAATAAGAGAATCACTAATAAAGACCGGTGCGCGAAATCTCCTTCCCAAAAACCCCTTGTACATGACCGGACCTAGGTTCCTGGCCTGACTTTGGCATCGGAGGGTCCCCTGCTCTAGTCAAGGTCTCCCTTGTTTCTTTCCAGTGCAAGTGCTCGGAGGTTGGGAGAGGGCAACCTAGATTTGTGCATCAACATCGAACATGTGCCATATGCCACGCATGCCACCAACTATCAAATAAATTTCCATGGAAAGTTTTGTTGGCCAAATAATATATTAGGAAACTTTTATTGAAAAATAAACCTAAAGCATTTTTTTCCTTTCCACCGATTTCATTTCATTTCCTTTCCCTCAAAACTGTGTTTCCTTTCTGTTCTTGAATCCAAATGCCCTTTGGAAATACTAGTTACAAGAAGCATCTCACATGACATGTTACATGCAATCGAAATCCCTTATTCCAATCGGCAAGATTCAAGGAGATGCCCCATCACCCAAAATCCGGCCAATACAATCATCAGGTGGACCACAAACTGTTAAAAAAGGGACGCGGTTTGGCTAGTGACGCTGCCACCAGCCAGGTGGCCAGTGGTCTGTGCTATGTGGACTCCACTATGATGTATGTGTTTTATCCACGCCGTCCATCCATTTTGAAGGATAATTTTAGATCTTGACCCAAAAACTAAGGTAGATCTAAATCTCAGGTGGACCACACCATGGGAAAACAGTAGTGATTGAATGTCCACCATTAAAAACCTCCTACGGCCCACTGTAATGGTTATTTGACATCTAACCTATTGATTAGGTCATACAGACTTGGATGAAGGGAAAAAAAAAAAAATATCATCTTGATCCAAAACTTTTGTGGCCCATTGTGCGGCCGACTTGAGATTTGGATCAACCTCATTTTTGGGCTCATACCATAAAATGATATAGAAGAATGGGTGGACGGCATGGATGAAACACATACATCGTGGTGGGGCCCACAGAGCACCGACCACTAGCCATTGGCTAGTGGCAGGGTCAGTAGCCAATCCGTTTCCTTAAAAAAGAGGATAAGAAAAAGAGAAACCAATGGTCTACACTCAAGATTATACTTGTGTAGCCCACCTGATCAGTGAATTAGCCTGAATTGTTAGTCTAAGATCCCTTCACAGAAAGGCCCTTCTAATGAATGCCCCAGATCTTTGCATGCATGTATCACACCAAACGTCTAGGGGACGCTTGTGTTGGGCACATCTTCATGGGCCACTGCAAAACGCACCCAAAATTCCTCCATTCATTATGTTCCCAGTCTTACCTATACAAGCCAATATTGTACCAAAAAATAAAATAAAAAAAATACAAACAACCTCTGTAATAAAACAGTAAGCTCTAAGCAAAACCTCAATCAACCCCATTCCAACTCAAGCCCAGCCCAGTCCATCCTAGCCTTCCATGGGCTGCTTCCCGCGAGACGGCGGTGTTGGACTTGTGAGCATAGAAGTTGTAGCAGTGTGGGTAATGGAAGTGGAAGCTGAGGCCAAGGAAGAGGCATTCGCCTCGCGAGACATCGAGTCGCTGGAGTTAGAATTGTCCACATTCCTGCGGGGCCGCCTGTATCTAGACCCGGGATAGCCGGGCCTTGTGGGCTCATCGAGGGTAGCAGGCTTCTTCGATAGCATCACCACGACCCTTCGCATTGTGGGCCTTAGCTTTGGGTCTGCCTGAGTGCATAAGAGCCCTACCTGTATGCAAAATGAGACTTGTTCTGTGGTGGACATGGTGGAAGAGAGAGTGGGGTCCATGATCTCTATTCCCCGGCCTTTTTTATAAAGCTTCCATGCCTGTAACCATACCAACATGGAGAGTACCATTAGCCATAGGAAATAAGTTCCATTCGATGGGTTCGTTTCACATGGTGAGGCAGACCGACGGTCTGTTCAGCATGCATTTTGATGGTGGTCAGGATCATCCGTTTCTTCAGAAGAGGCCACGGTCCAAAAATTACACTGAACATATTACTCCTACCATCAATGGTAAATTTGAACATGGACAACTGATTTCTGTTTTCAATCATCCACTTGAAGGTAAAGATTTGATAGTCTGAATTACCAGAAAGTGTAATTTTTGTGCCGTGGCCTGTGGCCTGAAAAATACTGTACTGAACATAGAATTAGAGCTGGGTGCATGAAGAGATGTGCCTCGGGAGCTTTCATGGGATAAAATGTTGGCCAGTTAAGAACCATATGTTCATAGGATGAGTGTAGCATAAATGAGACTGTTGAGATGAATGGATGGCAAGACAACTTAGATGGTTTGTTCATGTGTAAGGAACACCAAATGGTAATACAAAGAGTGAAAGAAACTTAGATGGTTTGTTCATGTGTAAGGAACACTAAGAACTATATTGGTTAGAGTGAGTAGGTGATGCAAGGAAGGACGTGATGAGGTCAATCACCATCTTCCTCATCAATAAACACCTTGAATCCACAAGAGACATTTCTTGAATCTACGAGAGAAGTAAACGAATTTTTGTCGATAGATTAAAAAAAAAAAAGACTTTAGCATCCTTAAATAACCCTAAACAAACCCTAAAACATAATCGAAGAGTCCTAATTGAATAAGAAAATCAATTCTGAAAAAATAAACAAATTCCCGCGTCCGTCTACCTGTTGTCGACCAGTCGATCAGTTGAAATGGCTCAAAAACGTCCAAAGACTAAAATTCAGTGAATTTCGAAATTGGAAATTCTGTGAAATGGCTCAAAATTAGAAAATTTGTGAATTTCGGCCTGTCAACCTGATTGGTTGACCTATTGAATAGGCCTTTGACCTGTCGAAACAGGCATAAATTGTCCAGCAACAATTCTAGAGTTTCTTTCAAAATTTCAACCTGTCGACCCAATTGGTCGATCGGTCGAACTATGCTGAATGTTGTCGATCCTTCTTGGCTTCTTTTCTTCGGTCCATCATAGCCATGAACGAATCCGCGACCTATTCTACATCAATCCCCTCCACTTTAAAAGAACTCATCCTCGAGTTATCTTCCAGCGTCGATTCATGATATTCGTACAGATCCACTACGTTCAACATGCATGAGATCTCCATGTCTTCATGAAGATCAACAACAAAAGCATTGTCATTGATCTTATAGAGGATAGGTACCAGTCAAATCTTCTTGTTTTTTAGCTTATTGTACGTCTCGGTCGGAATCTTTCTTTACGCAAATGAACCATCACATTGTCACCCATCTTGAACACCTTCGAACGCCGATGTTTGTCAGCCAGCTCATTGTATTTGCATTGGAAGCTTGTAACTTGGCTTGAACATCAACGTGAATGCCCATAATTCGGTCCGCCGTATGTTTTGTAGCAACGCTCATGCCCAAGAGCTTGGGCAAAGGAACCAAATCAAGAATATGGCGGGGCACTTGCCAGTGGAACAATTCATCATGTTATTGAACGTGAATTCTGCCTAAGTCAAGGCTAAATCCCACTGCTTCGGTTTATTTCCACAAATGCACCAAATGAGGTTCCAAGTGTACGGTTCACCACTTCAGTTTGCCCATCGGTTTGCGGGTTATACGCACTATTGAATTGAAGTTGGTTATCAAATCACTTCCATAAAGTTCTCCAAAAGCGACCGAGGAACTTCGTGTCACAATTGAAAGTGATGGATTTAGGTTCGCAACCTCTCGAAAGAACAGGTTCACAACATGCATAGCATTGAGAATCTTCTTGCATGGAATAAAGTGCATCATCTTTGAAAATTTTGTTCAACACTACGAACACCGAATCCATGCTACACTGGGTCCACAATAGACGAAGTACAAAATCCACGGGTAAGTCCTCCCAAGGACCATCAGGGACAGGCAATGGAGTGTATAAGCCTGTATTCTGAGATTGCCCCTTGGAAGATTGACATATGTGGCATCGTTGTACCACCTTTCCTACATCACGCTTCAATTGCAAGAGTTAGTATTGTCTTGCCCTAGGTGACCATCGAGGACACCCCCATGTATCTCTTGAATAATGCGCTCTCGCGATGAACTCCGTGGAATGCATAATTGATTTCCTTTAAAGAGAAATCCATCTTGAATATGGAGGTCGTTAGGCTGACCTTTCTGGCATTTAATCCATGTGTCCTTGAAATCATAATCTTCTAAGTACAAATCTCTAAGGTAGTTGAACCCGACAACCTCGTTACTCATACTGATCAATAATGATGCACATCGACTAAGTGTATCAACCACCTTATTTTGCTAACTGCATTTATGTTTTAGCGCGAATGTGAATTCTTACAAGAATGAAATCCACCTAGCATGTACATGATTCATATTACCCTGACTATTTATAAATTTAAGAGCTTGATGGTATGTGTAAAGAATGAACTCTCGTTGAATCAAATAATGGCTCCAATGTCGCAATGCCTGGACAACTGATTACAATTCAAGCTCATATGTCAACCACTTTTTGCGGGCATTACTATGCTTCTCACTATAGAAGGCTACTGGCATGCCTTCTTGTAACAAAACTTCCCCAATTCTAACATATGAAGCATCACATTTAATTTCAAACATTTTCAAAGTTGGGAAGTATAAGAACTGGGGTCGTGGACAATTTATGTTTGATTTCAGCAAAGCTTATGTCAGCTTTGTCAATCTATTAAAATGGTTCATTCTTCATACAATTAGTAATTGGTGCCACAATGGTGCTAAAATTCTTCACAAACCAATGATAGAATGTCACTAACTCGTGAAAACTCCGCATTTTGTATATGTTGGTTGGATCCGACCATTCCTTGATGGCTCTCACATTCCCTTCATCCACCTGGATGCCCATGGATGTCACTACAAAGCCTAAAAACAAGAGGCTATCAGTTACGAAGATGCACTTCTTCAAGTTGAGGTACAACTTATTATCAGCTAGTACCTATAACACTTACTTGAGATGCTCCATATGGTTTGCTTTATTCTAATTATATATAAGTATATCGTCAAAGTAGACCACCACAAACCACCAAATGAATGGTTTCAAAACTTGGTTTATCAAACTCAGGAATGTAGTGGGTGCATTTAAAAGACCAAAGGGCATGACCAACCATTCATATATCCCCTCCTTAGTCTTAAAAGCAGTCTTCCACTCATCACTTGGCCATATTCGAATAAGATGGTAGCCGCTTCTCAAGTCCAATTTAGAAAACAGTTTTGCACCCTCAAATATGTCCAACATATCTTCTAACCGCGTTATGAGAAACACGTACTTTATTGTAATCTTATTAATTGCCCAACTGTTGACATGCGCCAACTTCCATCTTTCTTAGGAATTAATAGGGTCGAAACGGCACATCGGCTCATACTTTCTTGAACTAGACCCTAATAGTTCAATTCCTCTACTTGTCCCTGTAGAATCTTGCACTCCTTTGGGCTCATCTGATAACGATGGCGATTTGGCAAACTAGCCCCTGCGACAATGTCACTATGGTGTTAAATATCCCGTATAGGGGCAACCCATCGGGAAGATCATCGAGCTAAATTTCTTTGTACTCATGCAGTAAGGGTTTCAAATTCTCAGGAATATTCGTGGGTCCCACATCTTCCCCCTTCACTAATGCATACATTTCTCCCATTTATTTGGACTCCTCCACAAAGTCCTGTATGGTTACAAGAGAACACCCCTCCACTTTAGTAGCTTCGGGTTGTTTGTCCGGGCCCATAGGGGCGAGTATGGTTTTTTGGTCATCCTTGACGAAAATGTATACATTATCTCGTCCTTTATGGGTGGTATCACGATTTGATTGTCAAGGTCGATCGAGTAACATATGACAAGCCTCCATGTCAATTACATCACATACTACTTCATCCTTGTAATGTTTACCAACTGAGAAAGAAACAGTGCATTGTTCAGTAACTTTCATCTCGCTGACCTTCTTAATCCATCCGATCGTATATAGGGAGGAATGGCGTTCCGTTTTTAATTGCAACTTCTCCACCATGATCTTGGAGACGATGCTCTCGCTGCTCCTGCTGTCGATGATCACATCGAAGACTTTTGATTCACCGTACACCTTGTTTAGAAGATGTTGTGTCGCTGCGGGTATACCTCCTTCTTTGGTGTATATAATAGTCGTCTTACTACTAGAGATTCACCGTGATCTTGTGGAACCCAATATGCTTTGGTCTCATCATCCGCGGTGTGCTCCAATTCATCAACATCGGGGTCTTCCTCTGCATTTTTAGTGCTACCGTCATTAATGGCGAGGTTAGCCACTTGTCGATGGGGGCAAGTGTTTCATAAGTGACCCAGTTGGCCATATCGATAGCAATGGTTGGGCCTTAGCCAACCATAGGGGTTCAAGATCCTGCTCAGACTGGCAGCAGTGGTCGCTGCTCTTTGGGGTCTCGCTTGTCCGCTCCCTAACTCTCAGTTCGCAGGTGTAGGAAGTTGAGGACGCACACTATAGGTAGAGCTGGGCACAGGACGACTCAACCAGCAGACTTGACTCGTCGGAATCGTTAAGACTCGTTCAAACCCGACAGGATCCGAACCGAGAAGGTGAGTCGATCAGAACATAGTAGACTTCAATCTGAACTCAAACAGAGTCGAGTTCGAGTCACCCAGTAACTCGACCTGACTCGACCCAAAATTTAACTCGGTACTAACTCGACTCGATCTGAAACCCGACTTGTACATATAATAAAATATTTTTTTTAAAAAAAAAAAACCCAGATTTGACGTTTCAGATCTGAGATTCCTTGTAGCTAATGGTGAGGCTACAATTCCGGCAGGTGCACCCAGGTTCTGAGTTGTGATTTCAACCCACAGATATTGACTGCACCCGACCCCAACTCGATGTTGACTCGACCCAACTTGTACTTGTGACTAGGTCGGACTCGGTCTAGATTAGTCTAGGCCAAACTCAAACTCGGATTGGGTCAAGCATGCTTAAAAGTGTACACGAGTTGAACCGAGTCGAACTTGGCACGGCTCGACTCGGCTCGGCTACTAGCTGACCCCAGCTCAAACTTGGCTCGGCTCGGTCCTCGAGCATGACTGGCCAGCTCGGCTTGGTTCGGTCAGACGCTCGGGCTAGTTCGACCCAAGATCGAGCCGAGTTCGCCTGTGCAGCATTTTCACAAACACATAGACTACACCTTCATAGTGTTAGCACTATGTTGCTCACCTGGTGAGCAACATAGTGAGACAGATCCAAATATTGTTGAGCAACATAGTGCCCACTATAATGATTATCAGCCGACCACACTATAGGGAACAGTGGTGACTGAACGTCCACCGTTAAAAATTTCATAGTGCCCATTGTAACGATTATTTGCCATCCAACTTGTTATAAAGTCACACACACACCTAAATGAAGGAAAAATGCAAATATCATGCTGATCCAAAACATTTGATGCCCATAAGATCAAGTATGTAATGGTGGGCATTCAATCACCACTGTTTCTTGTGGTGTGGTCCACCTCAAATTTTGATTAACTTCATTTTTGACCTATGGTCATGGTTTTACAAGACAAAGCAGTTGTTCAGTTAAGTACATGTTAACCCATATTTGACGATGACACATGTTAACAGTGTTGCTCACAGGCAGAATACCTTGAGAAGTTATTGTTAAAGTTCGGTATAGATAAGGCGAAACCGGTTAGCACACCCTATGCTTCTCACTTTAGGCTTTCTTTTGAATTATGTCCTACTACAGATGAAGAAAAGTAAGTAATATCTCATGTACCCTATTTGAGCGTCGTTGGCAGTTTGATATATGCCATTGTCTCAACGAGACCAGATATTTCACATGCAGTGGGCAAATACATGGCTAACCTTGGCAAGCAACACTGGGAAGCAATGAAATGATTACTTCGGTATATATGAGGTACAATGGATTATGTCTTAACATTTGAAAAGTTAGAGAAAAAATTGGTAGGATATGTTGATGCCGATTACGCAGGAATGTAAACAATAAAAGGTCGACTTCTGGCTACTCGTTTGTGTTAGCGAGTGCGACAATCAATTGGATATCGAAGCTTCAATCTGTGGTTGTTCTTTCCACAACCAAAGCTGAGTATATGGCGATGATGAGGCGTTTATAGAAGGTGTTTGGTTCAGAGGAATGATAAATCAACTCGGGCTTCAGCATGAGACCGTACCGGTTAATTGTGACAACGAAAGTATAATTAATTTGACGAAGAACTCTGTTTGTCACTCACATATTAAACATATTGTTGTTCGTCATCATTTTATCTGACAGGTGCTTGAGGAAGGCGGTGTGACTCTAGAATATATCTATACAAGTGTGAACCTGACCTAAGATGGTTCCTACAAAGAATATCAAGTTATATACGACTTCTCTGGGCTTGGCAAATGTTTAATGAAGACGGAGTGTGCACAAGAAGCGACGATGAAGTTATGATGGAAGGCGATTAGAGATGGTGATGAAATGGTGAAGCAATGGGGTAAGAAGATTGAATCCATGGTAGAGATTATTGTTAGATGTCTTCAATTTGATTGAGATTAAGGGTCTGTTAATGCCATCGACAGACCACTCGATGCCATCGATAAAATCCGAAAAAATCCCAGTTGCTCGCTGGACAGTTTTGGAGTTGCTACTTGATGCCATCGAAGGTGGCTTCGATGTCATCAATTGGTCTTCGACGGCTGGTCCCATAGACGGCGCGCGTGCAACTGTGTAAGTGCGCGATTTGTTTCTAATTTTGGTTGTGATAGTATATGTATCGGATGTAATCAGGATTAGGGCATGGGAAGTGAATTCTAAAATGCTCCTAAGGTGTTTTAGAGCAAAGCTAGGGTTTTGAGAAAGTATTTTAGAGTTATTCGGATCGGTAAGTCCATCCATCTCTTGTAATATTATTTCATAGTGGATTGTTTATCGCTTTGTACCGTGGTTTTTTCCTTGAGAGTTTTTCCATATAAAATTCATGTGATTTCCGTGTGCTTTTGTTTGTATTTCATTTCGTCTTATTTGATTGAATTCGAATTTGCTTCTGCATGATCCCCCAACACTAATCTCCTGTAACATTTTTAAATCTTGGGTTTGGAATCTTACCCATTCAAGTAGGTTTTGTGCTTCGGCTTCACCAGTGAAGCTTGAATTCTTCCTGCCACTGATCAACTCCAGAACCAAAACGCCATAGCTAAAGACGTCAGCTTTCACTGACAATAGCCCGTGCATGACATACTCCGGAGCCATGTATCCGCTGCTCGCAAATGAAATGGAACACAAAAACAATAAAGTTAATCATCTACTTGAGTAGAGAATGTCAAATAGACTTTGATATAATTCAACCTCTTATAGAGGAATTAGCCTTCTACTTTTAGTTTAAAGCTGAAGTTTCAGTAGCAAAATGATAACCCTACAACAGCAAACTGACTTTACCATTATAAGATGGCAATGTTCGTTGTGAAATCGGAAAATGGAAGAGTGCAAAATGTGCAGCCCATGTGAAAACTGAAAAAACTGCAAAAATGACATTTTGTAATCAGAAAAGATTCATTGTTTATTCACTAAGGCTTACCAAAGGACATGGGAGAAAGTAGTGAGAAAAGCCTAGATGACCTATGTTCTAAGTGAGGATATGGTATGTGAGGGAGTGGAAAAGAGGAACAAGATTTGTGTAGTTGACCCTAATTATTGGGATAAGGCTTAGATGTAAAGGGAATTTTATTTGATAAGCCTACTAGATTTTCAAGCCACAGGATCTACTAGTGTGGACTACTAATGGAGTCCTCAAGTAATGCACGTGCATGCTACCTTAGCATATGCTATGGCAGATAGATGGAAGGGCTGCACATGAAGGCATGATTAGCAAAATTCAACATCATAAATTTAGAATTATATTAGTGAAATAGTATTTTTGTTTACGCTAGTTCAAAACATTTTACTACAAAGACATAACCTGCACTTGATGAGAGAAAAAAACTATTGTATAAAACTAGCACATGTAGCAATTTACTATGGATAGATTTCATTCCCATTATTGTGTGAGTATGCTAGTGTCATAGAGGACTAGTGTCGTTATTATTCTGCGCTATGTGGCAAGATCACAACGAGGTAGCACTACTTTGGTATACATTCTCAAGGTCACGTGCATAAACTCGTTTCAATGCTTGAGGTCTTGGTATCTAAAAACCCCCCCCCCCCCCCCAAAAAAAAAAAAAAGGTCACGTGTATAAACTTAACTAGGTTAGAAGATGTTGGGAAAGTGGCCAAATCAATATCGTGTTGTGAAGGTGGGTTAGAGGAAGATATTACATAATTGCACGATATTGATGATACATAGGAGATTTATCTAAGACACAGGATCGAATGGAAGGTCGAATTTCATTGCAAATAGTTTTGGAAAAAAATATTTATATTTATTATATTAACACTTTCAACAAGTTTTGATTGATCAAGTTTAAAAAGATAAAATCCATTCAATCCCAAAAGTAGGTAAGTGGCATCACGATCAAAGCACTAGGAATTGTGTGCGTGCATATGATCGGGTAAAATCTATGCCCGATTAAGTATGATTATATCCAATGGTCTAGGACAAGTGGTTGAAAATTGAGACGAGTTGTTTTTATTCACTTGTGGATTTGATGCAATGTCATCATCCTTGGAGAGAATTATAATTGCAGAGATCTCATATTGGATCTACCTGATTGGAGAGTATAGATTAGGTTTCCTTACTAAGATCGAGTAATAATTTAGTATGCCTCATTACCACCATAATATAAGAGATAGTGGAGTTTGTCCCTAATTGATATTTTTTAAGATGGAGTTATTTAAATATAGGTGTAGGGATTTAATTTGAGATACTTTTCTTTCTCTTAAAAGTCCTAGCCCTAGAGAAATCATTTTCTCTTAAAAACCCTAGGAAGCCAAATCCAAATATCCTATAGTGTGTAAAGTAATCTCCTCCCTCTTATGGTTGAGAATCGGCATTTCCGGTGAGCTTTCCTTCATCTCCATACGTGTTTCCATACAACAAAGAAGATAATTGTGATTATGCATTCAAGGTAATTTCGTTCATTTTAAAAAAAAAAATCTAAATTGCCATATTTTGCTATGCTTCGGTTTTCACTTTTGGGCCTTTCCATTGCCCTTTTAAAGCCTTCAACCTGTACCCACTCTTTCTAACCAGTGCAATTCTTAGTCTTTGTTGCTCGTGACCAAGCCATCTAAGTCTACTTTTCCTTGACTTCTTATCTATTAGTGCTACTCGTAAGTTACCTCAAATGCATTCATTTCTAATTATCTCCTTTTCTTGTCTTACCCTTTCCAATTCAACACAGCTTTGTCCTAATTACCTAGATTGCCTTTTAATTGCTTAAAATTTCTTCTCATGTCGACCATATTACATGATTTTAGTTGTTTTGAATGATTAGCTGCACGTACCTCTTTGCCATTGGCAATTCATTATAGATTTTATTTTTATTTTCATGTCTCCCTTCAAGAACAATCACCGAGTACAATTAGTGTCACCGAATCATCTATAAAAGAAATGTTCCTGAAAGATTTGGCATACATCTATTTATTATTTAGACGAGGATATATGCATTTTTTGGTAGCCACTTGAGAATAATTTTTAGTGTATGTTTTCCCAACGGGCACAGACCAATGTGAGATGCAGCTGAATTTTGATGTTGGCCCACATAGGCGTTCAACTTGGCTGAAATTTCACTAGCAGCCATCTCTCTTGATGGTGAGTCAGGTGAATGGTTCGAATTTTGAACACATGGCTCACATTTTCATGTGTGTGAGAGATAGACAATCACTCTATCTTGCTAATGTGTTTCTGAAAAATGAAAACAGATGGTGTTATGGATAAAAATGGATTGACCACTAAGGAGGGGCCAGCTTGGACATATAGGCACAACATGAGGAGGTCGGCCAACACTAGTAATGACCAAGGAGTTCCTCAACGGCTAGGGAAAAACATTCTATTGTACTTCACTGAATGACCCTGAGCTCGGCCATCAACAGATGAAGTCTCTCCACTTCTGTGAGATGTCGAGCCCTTCCACGAACCCATACATTTTCGAGTTGCTGCTTGGAACATTTCTCAAGTAAGGTCTCTTGAGGCACGACCCCGAGTAAGATGAGACTCCGAACTGCCGCACTCGGCAATACCCTGCCCCATGCGATAGGATAAAGAGGATGATCATCCCCGATTTCATTTATATTCTACCAAGGAAAGGAGCTCGGTCTCGACGCTCGAGTGTGACTCCTAAAGGCAGGTCGGCAAGTTAGTAATTTGCTCATTGCCAAGGGAAAACTCAACCACAGCTCATTAGAAAAGCCGGGTCGGTAAGCCACCGTTCGGAACAACCCTACAGGCCATGTTGAACTCACAAACTCGACCTCCTACCATGCGCTTCTACTAGCTTCGACCTAGTACCAACTGTCCACACCTTACCAAAGTTACTCATCTGAGATCTCAGGAAATAACTACAACATGAATCTGTCCGAAATCTTCGGCAAAGATCTCGGAAGATCACTATGACACGACCAGGATACAAATCCCTCTACAACACGCTCCTGCTAAATAAGGGAGATTGTCCTCTACGCCACCGCCCTTCCTCACCCGTAAATAGGGGCATCCCTAATGGTGAAAGGTATGCACAATTCAACTCAGAAAATACTCTCAAAAACCTTACGTTTGACTAGACCTAGTTTGTAGCATCGGAGGGTCCCCTGCTGCAATTAGGGTCTTCATCCTTGTCTTCTCTTGCAGGTCTCAAGTGGTCTAAGGAGGGTGTCCAGATTTCTGAATCAACAGATGGCACCCAAGTCAGCCTTGAATATCATCTTAAAGAAAATGACTTCTTAATTCGGCTTCAAGCTATTTTACTTAACTATCTTATTTTTAGTTAGGGATGGCGATGGCTTAGGTCGATCACGCAAGTCAACTGGTCCAACCCAACTTTAAGATGAGTTTGGGCCAAGCTAAGGGCCTGTTTGGTACATGGTATTAGGTGGTATTATGTGATATATAATTGCATTTGATCCCATGCAAATTCCATCTAGCCTTGGAAAACGACAGTAAGGATTGGATTAATCCCAGAATCATATCATCCAGTCTCAAAAGTAGATATCGTGAAATTTGTAATGGATTTTGAAATCCACTACATTTGTGGGCTCCACATTGACACGTGTTTTATCCACGCCGTCAATCCAAATGCGCCTTTTACACATGACATTCGAGTTGTATATGCATACAAGTGACCGATATCGAATGTGAATATGGTCGATTGATAATAATTCCATGTTCTAACAAATGTAGGTTTTGCTTGATAGAGCATATTTTTATTTTTTATTTTTTTCTAATAGGAAGAATTTGATCCCAAACATAAGATTGGATGGTTAAAATACTATAGTATTTCCAGACATGCAATCATTGTACAGTAATGGTATTAATTCCCTCTAATGCAATTTCATACCATTTAATCCCCCGGATCAAACATGCTCTAAATGGTTAATTAGTATTTTGGGCTCCAGCTAGAAATGTGACCCGTTTAAATATATGGATTGACGTGGTTGAACCCTACCTGACCATATAGGTTATCAAGTGATCTAACCCAATTTGACCCAAAACCTGAAACAAAAAAAGAAAGAAATTATATATAAGTTTTAAAAAAAAATTATGTACATATATACTCCATGGGCTAGGTTGTGCATAGCTTCACAATCATATTCTATTCTTAAGCCTAAGTTGAACCCTACCTGACCATATAGGTTATCAAGTGATCTAACCCAATTTGACCCAAAACCTGAAACAAAAAAAGAAAGAAATTATATATAAGTTTTTTTAAAAAATTATGTACATATATACTCCATGGGCTAGGTTGTGCATAGCTTCACAATCATATTCTATTCTTAAGCCTAAGTTGAACCCTACCTGACCATATAGGTTATCAAGTGATCTAACCCAATTTGACCCAAAACCTGAAACAAAAAAAGAAAGAAATTATATATAAGTTTTTAAAAAAAATTATGTACATATATACTCCATGGGCTAGGTTGTGCATAGCTTCACAATCATATTCTATTCTTAGGCCTAAGTTGGGTCATGGAAGGTTGGGTTCTGTCAGTTTTTTTTTTTTGTTAGCTGGTTAGTACACCCCCATGGTTAGTTCACACGTCACTGTTAGCCACCTCCACTAGGGAATCGATACCAAGACCTCAGTGTTAAAACGAGGTATCTTTCACTTAGTCTACCACTCGAGCTGGTTGGGTTCTGTCAGTTGAGCCCACTTGGGTCGGGCTTGATCTGACCCATCCTGCACCGAGCCCATTGCCGCCCACCGCTACTTTTACTTGTCTAATCCCTTCATCAAAGCTCTTTAAAGACAGCTTGTAATTAGATGTGTCAGGAAACATATGTCAGGATGGGTCCAATGAAACAGGGAATTTACGGCGCCACCTTGCCTTCCCTCGTGTCAAACACAACCATAAGACGAATTTGTGAAGTCTAACCAGTTTCGTAGATTTTTCTTTCTTTCTTTCTTTAATAGAATGCAGGGCCTCCCGCGTCACAGCTACCATCTGGGGTCCCGTTTCCATCACCGTATAGCACACGTGTGATCAGTATAGGCCATTGATTAGGTAGTGCGAACTGCGAGAATGCCATGTACTGATCATCAAGTGATCCACGTTTTGGATTATAGGATTTTTTGTTAACTGCCCAATTTCCGGTTACAAGCATGATCTGTCTAAGCGGATCATTGTTTTTTTAAATAAAAAAAATTGTACACTACAGTACGTGATCTCTTACATGCATGCCATCCAACGGTGAGAATGAGATCTCGCGTGGTAGCTTTGATGCCGGGCCCACTTTCTTTAAAAACCGTGGATAGAATAAATTACATTTTGAATTGCGAAAGGGCGGCTGCCGGCAGTCTCATGCCATCCAATTCTAATGTCAAACAACTCTTGTCCACAACACGTACTTCGCATGCACGTGTAATCATCACATGGGATTTGACTCTCAAGCATTGCGGGACCAATGCATCTAGCCGATTCAACATGGACGCGAATTAGCTACTGAACTCGACAGAAGTGACGTCACCACATTATGTGACCCCTACCATGACGTAAGTATTGTAGCCACACCGTCCATCCATTTGCAGAGATCATTTTAGGGTATGAGCCAAAGAATAGGGAAGATCTAAATCTCAGGTGGACTCCACCACAGAAAACAGTGGAGATTGAACGCCTACCATTAAAAACTTCTTTGGCCCACAGAAGTCTTCGATCAAGCCAACATTTATGTTTTCCCTTATTCCATGTCTGTATTAATATATAAACAGGTTGGATCTCCAATAAACATCATGGTGGGCCCAGGGAGGTTTTAATGGTAAGGGTCACTGTCCCTGTTCTTTTCTGGGGTAGGATCAACTTGAAATTTGGATTTGCCTCATTCTTTGGCTCATGCCCTAAAATGATCTCTCCAAATGAATGGATGGTGTGGATACAACACATACATCATGGTGGGACCCAAAGAATGTGGTGATGTCACTTCAGCAGAGAGGCTTGCTACGGTCGGTTTCAATAGCTAATCCGCGTCCATTCAACAGGGACGCTCCAGAAACCAAGAAGATCAAATCATCAGGTGCCTCACACCGTGGAAAACCAGGTACAACCACTTAAAAGCTTCCAAATCCAAGTTGTGGCACACCGGATGGTGGATTGGCGTAATTTCCAGGTTCACTCATCTTAACCCTGACCCGGAAAAATTGGTTGGCTTGGGTTTGATCTGACCTGACCTAGCCAGACCGAAAGTTGTCAAAATCCCTATTTTCTACTTGCATTTTCCTCGTCTAACTGTTGATCTAGTGGGCCACTTATGCACGCCCAAATAGACACTTCAAGGAATGAAACCAACAGCATCCTTTCAAGATGCATGGGCGGATGATCAAAATCACGTATTTGTAGGATAAAATTGACGCAGGGATGAACGTGATGAGGATAACTACTCCGAATCCATGGAGCTTCTTTGGACTCCTCACATGGACTTCTTGAATCCACGAGGAAAGAAAGCAGAAAATAGAAATAAATTCTAAGAAATTTGAAATTGATTAATTCATGAATAAAAATGAGTTCACAACCCTTTAAATAGGGGTACCAAGCAATGGGAAAGAAATCAGAATCAAACTAGAACTCAAACTCCTAGAATCCGCGACTTACTATAAATAGTAAACTTACTATTTATAGACGGTCGTGATGTCTACTAGTGCGCAAGGTTTTCAGCCAAAAATAGTAAGTGTCCTATTTGGCTTCACCAAATTGTTCTCCTAATTATTCTAAGCTCTTTTCACGTTGGGCGCAACTCCTAAAGCCCAACGGATGAAGAGTTATAATCAAACTAAAACCTACTATTTATAGTAAAAACGAAATTAAAACAGGGAAATGACCATCGATCTAGGGGTTTTTCGCAATTCCGGGCTACGCAACCTGCCATAGCGGGGTTGGTTGGCTTCAGTAGCTCGTTCTACCCCAAAATCATATATTTTACGTCAGGTAACTCATCCCGGATTGCGAGATACGCCCGATCTAAGGTCCGACGGTCCGAATCACTTCTGTCGTCGACCAGGCCTTTTCTGATCCATCTTGGCCATGAAACTGTCCGCGACCCACTCTACATCAATCTCCTCCACTTCAAAAGAACTTGTCCTCGAGTTCTCATCCTTCTCTGGTTCATGATACTCGGTCAGGTCCGCGACGTTGAAAATCCATGAGATCGCCATGTCATCTGGAAGATCAATAACATAAACGTTGTCATTGATCTTTCAAATGATTGAGACGGGTCCAATTTTCTTATTTTTCAACTTGTTATACGTCCCAGTCGGAAATCTCTCTTTACGCAGATGGACCATGACGCGGTCGCCCACCTCGAACACTTTTTGTCGCCGATGCTTGTCCGCTTGTTCCTTGTACTTCTCGTTCAAGGCATGTAGCTTATTTTGTACTTCTGCATGAATGCCCATGATCTTTTCTACCATATGTTCTGCCGCAATGCTCGTGCCTGGGTGCTTGGGCAGAGGGACCAAGTCAAGTGTGTGGCGAAGCACTCGTCCGTAGATAATCTGGAACGGTGATCTTCCTGTTGAGCGGTTCACCATGTTGTTGAATGCAAACTCTACTTGAGATAAGGCCAAATCCCATTGCTTCGATTTTTCTCCTGAAATACAGCGAATGAGGTTTCCCAACGTGCGATTCACAACTTCGATCTGCCCATCAGTCTGTGGGTGGTAAGCATTGCTGAATTGAAGTCGTCTATCGAATCGATTCCATAAAGTCCGCCAAAAGTGGATAATGAATTTCATGTCACGATCGGAAGTAATGGTCTTGGGGACCCTGTGTAGCCGTACGACCTCCCTAAAAAATAGATTTGCCACATGTATTGCATCGAGGGTCTTCTTGCATGGGATAAAGTGCGCTATCTTGGAGAAACGATCTACCACACGAACACTAAATCCATGCCGCATTGTGTTCGTGGGAGACCAAGCACGAAGTCCATTGATAAATCCTCCCAGGGACCATTAGGCACTGGTAATGGGGTGTAGAGGCCCGTATTCTGAAATTGTCCCTTGGAGTTCTGACAAACATGGCAACGTTGTATGGCTTTTCCTAAATCGCGTACTAATTGTGGCTAGTAATACCGCTCTTCCACAAGAGCTCGCGTCTTGTCTTGCCTCAGGTGTCCATCGAGGTCACCTCCATGTAGCTCCTGAATAATCTACTCCCTCAGAGAACTTTGGGGGATGCACAATCGATTCCCTTTGAAGAGAAAATCGTCATGTATATGAAAGTCACTGGGGTGACCTTCTTGACACTTCATCCAAGAATCTTTGTAGTCCTCATCCTCGGCATATAGCTTGTTAAGACAGTCGAAGCCGACCACCTCGTTGCTCATCGTAACAAGTAGTGATGCACGACGGCTAAGTGCATCAGCCACCTTGTTCTGTTGCCCTGACTTGTGCTTCAGAACGAACGTGAATTCTTGTAAAAATGCAACCCATCTAGCATTCACACGATTCACGTTAGCCTGACTATTAATAAACTTTAATGCTTGATGGTCAGTGTACAAAACAAACTTTTTTTAAATCAGATAATGCCGCCAATGTCGCAGCGCCTGAACAACTGCGTACAACTCAAGCTCATAAGTCAACCACTTCTTTCGGGCTTCGCTGAGCTTCTTGTTGTAGAAGGCTACCGGCCTGCCTTCCTGTGATAATACTCCTCCAATTCCGACGTATGAAGCGTCACACTCAACCTCAAACAATTTGTCAAAATTAGGAAGCACCAAGACTGGTGTTGTAGACAAACGATGCTTAACCTCATGAAAGCTCTTGTCAGCTTTATTGGTCCACTGGAACGGTCCTTTTTTCATACAATCTGTTATAGGCGTGACTATGGTGCTAAAATCTCGCACAAATCGACGAGAGAAAGTCGCCAACCCATGAAAACTCCTCACCTCATGAATGTTTGTCGGGATCGGCCGTTCCCTAATAGCTCGCACCTTTTCATCATCCACACGAATGCCTGTGGACGTTACAACAAATCCTAGAAACAACAGGCTATCAGTTAAAAAACTACACTTCTTCAAGTTGAGGTATAACTTGCTAATTTGTAGGACCTGCAGCACCTGCCTGAGATGTTTCCTGTGCTCCGCCTCATCCTGGCTATATATCAATATGTCATCAAAATATACTACCACAAATCGGCCAGTGAACGATTTTAGAACTTGATTCATCAAACGCATAAAAGTACTTGGTGCGTTCGATAGGCCGAAGGGCATGACCAGTCACTCATACAACCCTTCCTTGGTCTTGAATGCCGTTTTTCACTCATCATCGGGTCGAATACGAATCTATTGGTACCCACTCCTTAGATCTAGTTTAGAGAACACCTTGGCCCCTTCTAACATATCGAGCATGTCGTCCAACCGTGGTATTGGGAACCGATATTTGATGGTAATTTTGTTGATTGCCCGGCTGTTGACACACATGCGCCAGCTTCCATCTTTTTTTGGCGTTAATAATGCTGGTACGGCACATGGGCTCATGCTCTCTCTCAAGAGACCCTTATGGATCAATTCCTTCACTTGCTCCTGAAGTATCTCACACCCTTTCGGACTCATCCGATAATGAGGGCGGTTGGGCAGGCTAGCCCCAAGGACGAGGTCTATGTGATGTTGGATGTCCCTCATGGGGGGCAATCCATCAGGTAAATCCTCAGGCCAGACTTCTTTGAATTCGTTTAGCAACAGTCTTAAACTTGGAGGGATGTTTGAGGGTTCATCTTCCTCGCCCTTCACCACTACGGCGTATACTTCGCCGGTTTCCTTGGATTCCTCCATGAAATCCCGAATGGTCAAGAGGGAACTCCCCTCCACTTTAGAGGCTTCAGGGTGGTTCTCTAGTGTCATAGGGGCAAGGATTATTTTTCGACTATCCTTGACGAATACGTAAACATTATCTCATCCCCGATGGGTCGCATCACGGTCCGACTGCCAGGGTCGACCGAGTAACATATGACAAGCTTCCATATCGACCACGTTACAAAGTATTTGATCCTTATAATTTTTGCCAATTGAAAACGAGATAGTGCATTGTTCAGTTACCTTGGTTTCATTCACTTTTTTTATCCAGCCAATTGAGTACGGGGAAGGATATTTCATCGTTGGTAGCTGCAACTTGTCCACCATCACTCTCGAGACGATGTTCTCGCTACTACCACTGTCTATGATCACATCACAGACCTTTCCGTTGACGGTGCATTGAGTACGAAATATATTGTGTCGTTGTGGATGTAATTCCTTTCGTGGGGTATACAGTAATCGCCTCACAACTAGAAATTCGCCACGATCATCGCCCGTCATTTCATCGTTACCTGCTATTTCTTCATTGGTTTGTTCATGTTCATCAAAGCGATGATCTTCTTCTGCGGCCTCATCTTCAGTGCCCCCTTCGTTTATAGTCAAGTGTGCTGCGGGACGTTGAGGACAAGTGTTTGATAAGTGGCCTGGTTGGCCATAGCGGTAACAATTGTTCGACCTTGGCCGAGCATAAGGATTTGGAATCCTACTCAGACCCACTGTTGTGGGTGCTGCACGTTGAGGTCTGGATGAGTCGCTCCTCGTATCACGGTTTGCGGTTATAAAAAGTTGAGGTACTGGGTCTTTTCCTCGTGACAGCACTGGATCCTAAGTGGGACTCGTCATGGGGGGTCGAGTTGAAGGATATGGACGAGCAAGAGCTCTTGCAAGTTGTGTTTTTACCCTACCCGCCAATTGAACTGCTTCATCCACAGTCCCGACTGGGTATATCTGAACTCCTGAATTGTCGGTCGCAACCCACCTATAAATCGTGCCACTTTCTGTGACTCAGATTCTGACAGATCGTTTCGTGTAACCAGCCGTTGGAATTCTTTAGTGTAATCTGTGACTGTTCGATTTCCTTGTCTGCAATTTTGATATTGCTGGAATAATATCTGCTCATAATCATTAGGGAGAAATCGTGATCGAAGAAAACGTCTCATCTGTGGCCATGATGAGATGGGCTCCTTGTTCTGGCGGGCTCGTGAGAGTTGTAATTGTTCCCACCATGCAGAAGCACCAGATTTTAATTTAAACACTACCTATTTTACCATTTTATGATCTGGCACATCCATGTAATCAAAATATCTCTCTACTTCGACTAGCCAATCGAGAAAATCTTCTATACGTAATAAACCGTTAAAACTAGGAAGTTCGGCCTTACCTCGATAGTCTCTTTCAGCACGATCTAGATGATCACCTCCATGGATTGGTCGTCAGGCAAAACCCTCATTAAGGTCCTCATCACTAGAACTTGAATTATCTGGTGTAGCCCTACGGTTTGCCACTGGTAGTGCTCTACGAAAATCGGGGTTGCGTCATACAGCAACCATGAGTGGTGGAGCCACCATGGGTGGGGGAGCAACCAAAGGTGGTAGAGCACCGCCTAGGGCTCGGGGCGGAAGTAGTGCATCTGCAAGACGGTCGAGAGTTGCCTGCAGCCCTTGCATAGTCAACTGACTCTCCCGATGGAAAGCTTCCATTCTTTCCGAAAGATAACGAATACCTAGATCACCGTCCATAGGATTTTGATTCATACCTTCATTGTTTGTCATCAGCTTGAGGGGAATCCTCGCTCTGATACCAATTGACGCAGGGATGAACGTGATGAGGATAACTACTCCGAATCCATGGAGCTTCTCTGGACTCCTCATAAAGACTTCTCAAATCCACGAGGAAAGAAAGTAGAAAATAGAAATAAATTCTAAGAAATTTGAAATTGATTAATTCATGAATAAAAATGAGTTCACAACCCTTTAAATAGGGGTACCAAGCCATGGGAAAGAAATCAGAATCAAACTAGAACTCAAACTCCTAGAATCCGCGACTTACTATAAATAATAAACTTACTATTTATAGGCGGTCGTGATGTCTACTAGTGTGCAAGGTTTTCGGCCAAAAATAGTAAGTGTCCTATTTGGCTTCACCAAATCGTTCTCCTAATTATTCTAAGCTCTTTTCACATTGGGCGCAACTCTTAAAGCCCGACGGATGAAGAGTTATAATCAAACTAAAACTTACTATTTATAGTAAAAACGAAATTAAAACAGGAAAACGACCGTCGATCCAGGGGTTTTTCACAATTTCGGGCTCTGCAACCCGGCGTAGCGGGGTTGGTTGGCTTCAGTAGCTCGTTCTACCCCAAAATCATATATTTTTCGTCAGGTAACTCATCCCGGATTGCGAGATACGCCCGATCTAAGGTCCGAAGGTCCGGATCACTTCTGTCGTCGACCGGGCCTTTTCTGATCCATCTTGGCCATGAAACTGTCCGTGACCCGCTCTACATCAAAAATACATGTATGTACCTATGAAGTTGAGTCTATTTACATTCATTTTTGACACACCTACCTGGATAAATAAGATGTCGTCATGTATAGTTGCTATGGGCCTAATAATGATAAAATTGTACTTAGTCTATTTACACCTATTTTTAACATACCTAAATGGAAAAATAAGATGTTGCTGGGTGTCATCACTATGAGCTTAATAATGATAAAATTATACTCACGTCCAAATATATTGTTGCTTTTCCTTCGGTGATGTACCTCTCGTCATAAATGTGGTGACACGGAATGGTGCACGTGCCTTTTTAGAAGAAACGAAATGACGAATGACACATGGTCCTAATTTTTGTAACAAGTGAACAAGGAAGCATACCCAGCACGTTTATAAAAGAGCTACTGAGGCAAGGATCTTATCACATATTTGAATATGCTCGGTATGGCCGTCGCTCATAATCCTTTCAAAATGGGAGATCTTCCGATGTAGAATGTGTCACAGATACGCTCCTAGCATGGTTAGGCCAAAAGGTGGATCGTAAATTGATTGTAACTTTTGATTCGGGAATTGTTATGGGGCGCACAACCCATCAATCTTTACTGAAACGGGTCATCCGAGGTGAACCGACATCTGTCCGTCTCATCAGAAAACGCACGCTTTCAGCTCAAAAATGAATTTTTAGGGGAAAAAAAAATAGTAATTCCAAATTTTTTAATATTTTACTATTTTAAGAGTTTTAGATTTTCTTCCCTTTTAGAAATAACTTGTAATTATGCTAGGACTTTCTAGCAAAAGTTTATTTGGAATTTTTATTTTTAGAAATTAGGCTTTAAGAGTTTTAGTGGAATTAGGATTTTTATTAGAGTTAGAAATTTGCTATTTTTGGTAATTATGAATTTTAGTTTTTTTTTTTTTCTATATTAATGATGTAACAGGCATACACAAATCAGTCAATTCATCAATCAATTTTGAATTTTATAGAATTTATTTTCTATTTTCTTGTTCTTTTCCTTTTGGATTCTAGAAGTCTCCGTGAGGAGTCTAGAGAAATTCCGTGGATTCGGAACAGTTATCCCCCTAAGGAAGATGGTGCTCGACCTCACATCCTTCCTTGCGTCATCTTCCCAGAGACGTTCGGAGCACTCGTGGCATTCACGAAGATCCCAAAAGATGCAAAGATCGGACTAATATCTACGCAGTTAGGAACCAATGGGGAACCAGTTCAACCAGTTTTATGAATATTCAAGGTCACAATAAGAGATCTCTGAAGATAGCTCTGATCGAGCCACGATTAGATGCAACAGAGCCCTTTAAACGATTTCTAATGTATGAAGATCATTACATCCACACTAGTAACTGATTTGAAAACGGTTTCAGATTTACGGAGATCTATTGTGGAAAGACCACATAAAAAGTCGTGGCTGGGAAGGAAACTAACAAGGAAAACCAGCAAGGGTTTTAACACCTCCATAAGCTCTAAAAGGAGAACGCAGTGTAGGGCTTGAAGCCCACACCAAACACATTTTATCTACATAGTCTTTACATTTACCTTTCTTTTATCTTAGCATAGCTTAACCTATCCCTAGCTTATATTGCTATTGTCCAGGGCCATCGCTATAGTACCATAAGACGCTATAGTACCATAAGAGTAGAATAAATTTTTGTGACCTTCCATTATTGGATTTCGATAAATTGGATTCTTATTTAGAAGATCAAACACCCTGATCATATCCTATTGACCATATGCATAGATTGTTTGTTCATACGGGCAGGTTGGGTATTTTATCTTTTGTTTTGTTTTATTCTTTACTTTATTTGATACTCTGTCTATTGTAATAAGCATCATTCATAAATGAATAAAATCGACATTGTTTTTAGCCTCTTTCTATTTTATTTATCCATCTTTGCTCCTTTGAGAAATACATTGCTGTATTTGTGAAAAAATAAGTCCTTAAGACACGATGCAAAAGGAATTCGTTAGGAATGTCTAGCCCCCACCATTTTGCAAATCGCATAATTGTTGTTACAACCGATGGCTAACGAGAACATATGGATCCTAGAATCTGGTCTTAAATGGTCCATCTCAGCGAATGGGCACCAGCGTTCAATATTCAAACATTAAGTTGAATACGACTCCGGCACGTCCACACTTCCTGATCACATTAAATATAGTCTCCCTCATTCACATGTGTGACCTTGTGTTTGATTAAATTGTACAAACAAAGCGAGACTGGGCTGAGTTGGCAAATAAATAAATAAAAATGAAAACAAGCTCAGACCAAAATTTAATTGCACCATGCCTGCGAAGCCACAGGCTCATAAGTATAAGCCCTATTCAAAGTCGGGTCGAACTGTCATTGCCATCCTTAAATGCATTTAGGGGTGGCAAAACTTGACTCTAATCCACCGACCCAAACAGCCCCCAATACAGAATGTCAAGTTTGGGTGAACTTATTCCCACATGGGTTGTGCTTTCTCAGGCTGAACTTAAATGGATTGAGTCAGAGTTTAGTGAGCCAGAGACAGCAGGTCATGAATAGTCTGATCATTAATTTCTTATTAAATTTAATTATATATGAATTATTATTATAAATAATATATAACTTAAAAAAGTCATAACTTCAATTACAATAGTTGTGATTTGTATTATGATACGGTTTTGTTTTATATTAATTAATAATCCTAAATACCGGATTTATATTTTTAAATATTTATATAAAATGATAATAATTTTCTTAATTTCAATTTATATTTTATATTTTTAATTAAATAGATTTAATGAGTTGGATTAACATTACTCATAAATAATTATTTAATGATAAATTGAGTTTGGGTTGTAACTATCCTTGCTGGACCCAAACTAAATCCTACCTGACCATTGCGACCGTAAATGCAATGCGGTTTTATGATACTCCCAACCCAGTCATGCCGAAGTTGAAAGCCTGTGCAAGATCCATTGCGCTCATGAGGTCAGGATTCACGCATGGAATCTGGACCGTTTATAAATTTCGTTTAACCATTCATTTTCTATTTTACGCATGACCAACCAGATCATCGGATTGACTTGACTTTTGCGATTCAAGAAGTATAAGCACTGGGTCCTCTGATAAGCCGCATAGATCTTTCACACGTGCTTCCACGTGGCACGCTTGAGTGGCAGTATGTAAATGGTAAAAGAAAATACGTACTTGGTCCCGGCCACTCTGGTGTTGACATGTGTCTGATCTTCAGGGAAGAGCCTGGCCATTCCAAAGTCTGCAATCTTGGGATTCCACTTGTCATCAAGAAGGATGTTGCTGGCCTTGATGTCACGGTGGACTATGCAGATATGCGAGTCCTCGTGCAGGTAAAGTAGCCCGCGGGCCACCCCAATTATTACGTCATACCTCTTCTTCCAATCCAAAACCCCTCGCTTCCCTCCATCTGAAGATTCTGCACCATCCACACTTATGTTTCAAGCCATATACATCACCTTTTCTATCCATATGGATGAAAATTCATCCAACTGTTCATCCAGTGAGCCACATTGCTACAGCTGGAATTCACACTGAAGTCACCTTACCAACCAATAAATGGGATGAAAACCAATGGTTAAAAATGAATAAGGAATTATATATATATATATATATATATATATATATATATATATATGAGAAAAGGTACTATGCGCTCGACCTCACGATAAGCTCCCGTGAGGTTGAGCTGTGTGGGCCCCACTGTGATGCGTATCGACCATCAACACCGTGCATCTGATGGGTCCCCTTTAAATTATGGGATGTCCCAAAAATCAGCCGTATACGGAACTTAGGTGGGCCATACCATCTAAAATCATGTGAAGACACCATTAAAACATATAAAAGCACTTGGTGGGGCCCACCTGAAATTTGAATGCATCTGAAACTTGGTCTGAACCCTCATCCAAGTGGGACACACATAATGGATGGGCTGGATTTGCAAACCACATCTCGGTGGGCCCAAAAAATGATTATGAATGTTTTAATGGTGCACGGCCCCTCTCTACTTTTGTATGTGGTGTGGCCCACACAAGTCACGGATTGACTTGATTTTTGAGACCTAGGCCCATGATGGAATAGTGCATCTGACTGATGGGGTAGATGTTCGAAACGCATCACGGTGGGGCCCACACAGCTCAACCTCATGGGACAGACTTATGAGGTCGAGCGCATAGTACCTTTTCCCTATATATATATATATATATATATATATATATATATATATATTATAATGCAGTAAGAAGTGACGTGGATTGCATACTGCCCTTGCCAAGATGGACATGGTCCTGGGAGGGGCTCTGCGGGGCCCACTGTAATGTATTTGTTTTATCCACACCAACCATCCATTTTGCAGGATCATTTTAGGTTATAAGCCCAAACATAAGACACATCCAATGTCCAAGTGAACCATATAGTGGGGATTGAATGCCCCACCATTAAAAAGTTCTTGAAGCCGCAAAACATTTTATCAAGATGATATTTGTGTTTTTACTTTATCTAGGTTTACGAGATCTTATGAACATGTTTTGGATGGCAAATAATATCACAGTAGCATTTGGAAAGGTTTCACTTGTGTCTTGAATTTGTCTCATTTTGAGGGTCATGTCCTAAAATGATCTTGAAAAATGAATGGATGATGTCGATGAAACACAAAACACGTATATCACATTAGGCCCTAAGAGACCCTGCTAGGACTGAGTCTTTCCTGGGCAAGGTCAGGGTGCAATCCATGTCCGGTAAAAACAGTGGACTGGGCCTCACAGAAGAACCAGATAGGTGACGTGGATGCCAATGAATACAAATGCAACAAAGGTGGATGAAAGGTTTCTATGGACTTGGCCCACTGGATTATTTCTCATTTTGCAATGAGCATGGTCGGCATTTGCTAGACGGCTATTGGATGATAAGATGGTCAAAATTGACCAATAATTTTAACTTTTGTGCCATGGCTGGATAGATAGGACTTGCCCAGATGTGGGGGTGGATCCCTGACTGTGGGGCTCACGATGATACATGTGCCTTACCTTCATGTTGTCCATCTGTTTTGACAAATCATTTTAGAGCACTCTCCCAAAAATAAAGCAGATACAAATCTCAGGTGGACCACATCACAGGAAACAGTGGTGATTGAATATCCACCATTAGAAACTTTTTGTGGGCCACCAGAATATTTATTTTCCATCCAACCTGTTGATAAAGTCACAAAGACCTGGATGAAGGGAGCACACAGACATTAGCTTGATCCAAAACATTTGTGGCCCACAAGAAGTTTTCATGGTCAATCACCACTATTTCTTGTGGTGTGGTCTATTTGAGATTTGGATCTACTTCATTTTTGGGATCATGCTGGAAAATTAGCTGTCGAAATGGATGGACAGCGTAGATATAAGGCACATACATCATGATAGGCCCCATAGTCAGGGATCCACCTACCTTGGATCCGCGAAGCAGCCGGACATGACTAGGCTATGTGGTGACACCCAGCTTGGCACGAGCAGTTGCTGGAAAAGCTCGATGGGCCCTACCATGATGTATGTGTTTTACCCATGCCATCCATACATTTTTCCGGCTCATTTTAAGACATGGCCCTAAAAATGAGGTAGATCCAAATCTCAAGAGGACCACACCACATGAAAAATGGTGATTGAACTTCCACGATTAGAAACTTCCTAGGGCCCACTGTAATTTTAATTCGCAATCTAACTTATTGATTGGGTCATATAGACCTGTATAAAGGAAAAACACAAATATTAGCTTGATCCAAAACCTTTGTTCCCCAAGAAGTTTTCAGTGGTGGGCATTCAATCACCATGCATTCAAGAAGATTCTTATGATGTGGTCTACTTGCGATCTGCATTAAATTTATTTTTGAGCTCATGCCTTAAAATGATATGAAAAAAAATGAATGGACTACATGAATGAAACACATACATCATAGTGGAAGCTACAACTTTTTTCAGCATCAATTAGTACAGAGCTGGGTATCCGAGTGGTAACTACCAAATCTGAGTCTAGATGGAATAGTCCATTGTTGCCGCTTATAACTTTCATGTGACAATCATGGACGGTTGGATGTTTCAGACGTACAATCTAGGCCTCACAAGTTTCAACTTTTACTAATTTTTAAAGAAAGAATTAAATGAGGTTGTAGTTGTAACTTTCTCTCTTTAAAAGCACCTCCCTATCTAAATGAGGGTGTAGTTGTAATTTTCTCTCCTTAAAAGCACCTCCCAGGCATTGTTTGGTAAAACGATAATTAAAAAACCCCAATAATATACGAGCGACTTACTAAATAGAAGTTTGTCGAGACTTTCGTTTGCGACATATTCGTAGACGAGAAGCTTCTCTGCGCCGTGTGCGCAGTATCCGAGCAGGTTCACGACGTTCTTATGCTGCACGCGCGCGAGAAGCTTCGCCTCGGTCGTGAACTCCTTCTTCCCTTGGTTCGAACTCCGCGACAGCTTCTTTACCGCGATCTCCTTTCCGTCCTCCAACTTACCCTTCAGTGATTATTATATTATTTTATAAAATTAAGTCGACAGACATAGGACACTTTGTATCACTGCATTACAAAGACAGGCCCCAGCTTCGGTGGATCCCTGACTATGTGACTGATGTACGTGTCTTATATCCACACCGTCCATCAGTTTTTTTTTTTTTTTTTAATTTTCAGATTATTTTAAGATATGAGCTCAAAAATACAGCAGATCCAAATCTTAGGTGAACAACCTCACGGTAATTAATTGTGATTGACATTTCAAAGGCCACGAAAGTTTTAGATCAACCTAATATTTGTATGGTCCTTCCTTCTAGATGTACCTGGCCTTATCAGGCAAGTAAACAATCCAATAGTCCCTAAGAAGTTTTTAACGGTGAACGTTCAATAACCACTGTTTTATGTGGTCCAGTCAACCTAACATTTAGATCTACTTATATTTTCTAGGCTCATATTTTAAAATGATTCGAAAAAAGACAAATTGATAAACGGGGTAGATATGAGACATACATCAAAGTAGACCGCAGCTCAGGAATCCATCGAAAGCCGCGTTGTTAGACCGAAAAGGGTAGTTGTTCAAAGGACGCGGCTTCGGTGGATAGGCAGTTCTGTGGATCCCTTACTGTAGCCCCTCCTTGATGCATGCGCCTCACATCCACGCCGTCCATCCGATTTGATGGCTCATTTTAGGGTATGATCCTAAAAATGAAGCAGATCCAAATCTCGGGCAGAACACACCACAGGAAACAGTTATGATTAACCATTAAAAACTTCTTATGGACCACAAAATTTTTGGATCAAGCTGTTAATTGTGTGGTCCCTTTGGCCATGTCGTTGTGACTTTATCAACTGGTTGGATGGAAAATAAACATTCCAGTAGCCAGCAAATTTTTTTCAATGGTGGGTATTCAATCACCACTGTTTCCTGAGGTATGGTCCACCTGATATTTGTATCTGCTTTATTTTTTGTTAGATAATACCTTAAAATGAGCTGTCAAAAAGGGTAGACGGGCGGGCAGTGATACCAGTTCAATCTAAACTCGAGGTCCTATAAGACTCAGGTTTACACGCTGTAATATGTTAAATATAAGGATGTTTGAGAGAAATTCACCCAGTCAGACCAAAAGTGTACGGGATCGTAGAATAAAGTGGGCTGCATTAAAGGAAAAGGTGGGTAGGCAGTTGGAACTTCCTGAGTCTACGGTGATGTTTACATGCCATCCATACGTTCATAAAGTCGTTCCTACTTGATGAATTGAAAATATAAATATTGGCCTTATTCAGAACTTTTTGGCCCCGCGAATATTTCAACTATGGATGTATGTTCAATCCTCACTTTTATCAGCACACTTGAGTATTAGATCAAGCTCCTTTTTACCCCATGTCCCAAAATGATCTCACAAAATGGATGGACAGGGTTGAATCCTCACAAATATCAGAATCGGCCCCACCTAGGTTTCAAGCGCAGTAACTTCCTACTAAAGGCTTATGCAAAATCTGCTTCCCAGCGATTGTATTGGTTGAACAATCCTAACCACACAAGTCCAAGAAAATAAACTCCACCTTACGTGATGTAGAAGCGGATTGGCGAGGTGGCTACCGATAGTGTTCTGTGGGCCCCACCATGATATACGTCTCCTATCCAGGCCGTTCATCCATTTTTTTCAGGCTATTTTATGACATGAAACAAAAAATAAGAAACTGGGAAAAATGTTGATTGAACACTCATCATTAAAAACTTCTCAGAGGCTACTGAAGTTTTGGATTAAGCTGATATTTGTCTTTTCTTTTTATACAACGATGTGTGATATAATCAACCAAATAAACATTACAGTGAGTCGTAGGAAGTTTTTAACGGTGGGCATTCAATAACCACTGTTTTTTGGTGGTGTGGTCCACTCGAGATTTGGGTCTCCCTCACGTTTTGAGCTCATGCTCTATAAAGATCTACACAAATAGATGGACAGCTTGGATAACATATACATATATCATGCAGGCCCACAGAGCACTGTAAGTAGCCACCTTGCTAGCGAGGCTGTCAGCACGTAATCCGCGTCCCCAACAGACACAGAGATAACGCGGAGCGGATTGCTTACTACCCCCACCATGGTCAAGCTTGAGACGGACGTTCATCGCAAGGGCTCCGTGGGTACGACCTTAATGCATTTTTTGTCCACGTCATCCATCTACTTTACATATTATTTTGAAAAATTGACCGTACTAGCCTCAATGTATAGTCAAAATCTTTAAAAATATTAAACCTTTCAAATACTCAAGGGTGGCCTTCCCATGAGCTTATGAAAATTACTAGGACCAAAATGCGTTTTGTCCTTGGTTCAGTAGTTGTAAGGTTTTTCAGTGAATAAGAAGTTACATTGTATTTAATGACGTGTATGGGATTCTATTTTTGGGCATCGCAAGGTCCAACTTGTGGGACCCACACTGATGAATGTGTATAATTCATGCCACTCATCCTTCTTGCCATGTCATTTTAGGGCAACGGCCCAAATATCAGCTTGATCCAGAGCTAGTGTGGGCCACATAATGGAAAATAATGGCGATAGTGTCACCTACTATTAATACTTTCCAGGCTCACTACGATGTTTGTTAGAAGTGGATATCGCACAAGGACGGATTTTTTGGGCCCCACTGCGAGCTGTCCGACAAGGTGGATGGAATGGATCACCTCATTGTGGGCCTTAGGCTATAGTACCAATGGCTGGTATTTCATTTGGTAGTAAAGGATGTGAACATGTGACAACAACGACCCGTATAACATGACAACCACGACCCATGCAAACCACAACCCACATGAGCCCACATTGATGTATGTGTATAATCTATGCCGCCCATCTTTTTTGCTGTGTCATTTTAGGGCTAGGGCCCAAATATCGACCTCATCTACTGCTCGTGTGGGCCACATAAAAGAAAATAATGATGACTATTGAAAATTTTCATGCTCACTGTGATGTTTGTTAGAAGTAGACACAGCCCAAGTCAAGACTTTTTGGGCCCATAGCGAGCTAGCCGATAAGGTGGATGGATCGGATCACCCCATCGTGGGCCTTAAGCCATGATAATAGTGACTAGATAGCAAAGGAAGTGAACACGTGAAAACCATGATCTATATCACATGACAACCACAATCTATATAACATGACAACTACGTCCCATGCAAACCACGACACAAATGGGCCTATATTGATGTATGTGTATAATCCATGCCGCCCATCCTTTTTGTCGTGTCATTTTAGGGCTAGGGCCCAAGCATCAACCTGATCCAGTGCTCGTACGGGTCACATAACAGAAAATAAAGATGACTGTTGAAACTTCCTAGGCTCATAGTGATGTTGATTAGAATTGGATACTGCCTAAGTTAGGACTTCTTGGGCCCACGACGAGCTGGCCGACAAGGTGGATGGATCAGATTACCTCATCGTGTGCCTTAAGCTATGGTAATCATGGTTATATAATAAAGGAAGTGAACACGTGAAAACCACGATCCATTTAACATACAACCACTATCCTTATAACATGACAACTACGACCCATGCAAACCATGACCCATATGGGCCCACATTGATGTTTGTGTATAATCCATGCCACCCATCCTTTTTGCCTTGTCATTTTAGGATTAGGGCCCAAGCATCGGCTTGATCCAGTGCTCGTGTGAGCCACATAATAGAATATAATCGTGACTGTTGAAACTTTCTAGGCTCACTGTGATGTTTGTTAGAAGTGGACATTGCTTACGTCAGGAATTTTGGGCCTACAGCGAGCTGGCCAACAAGGCGGATGGATCGGATCACCCCATCATGGGCCTTAAGCTATGGTACCAGTGGCTAGATAGTAAAGGAAGTGAACACATGAAAACCACGATCCATTTAACATGACAACCACGATCCTAACTATGACCCATGCAAACCATGATACAAATGGGCCCATATTAATGTATGTGTATAATCCATGCCGCTCATCCTTTTTGCCTTGTCATTTTAGGGCTAGGGCCCAAGTATCAGCTTGATCCAGTGCTCGTGCGGGCCACATAACAGAAAATAATGGTGACCGTTGAAACTTTTCAGGCTCACTGTGATGTTGATTGGAAGTTAACACAGCCCAAGTCAGGACTTTTTAGGCCCACAGAGAGTTGGCCGACAAGGTGGATGCATCGGATCACCCAATCGTGGGCCTTAAGCTATAGTACCAATGGTAAGATGTAAAGAAAGTGAATACATGAAAACTAAGATCCATTTAACATGACAACCACGATCCATAAAACATAACAACTACGACCTATATGAGCCCACATTGATGTATGTGTGTAATCCATACCGCCCATCTTTTTTACCTTGTCGTTTTAGGGCTAGGGCCCAACTAACAGCCTAATCCAATGCTCGTGTGGGCAACATAACAAAAAATAATGGTGATCGTTGAACCTTTTAAGGCTTACTGTGATGTTTGTTAGAAGTGGAACTGCCCAAGTCAGGACTTTTTGAGCCCACGACGAGTTGGCCGACAAGGTAGATGGATTAGATCACCCCATCGTGGGCCTTAAGTTATGGTAACAGTAGCAAGATAGTAAAGAAAGTGAACATGTGAAAACCACGATCCATTTAACATGACAACCACGATCCATGAAAACCACGACCCATATGGGCCCACATTGATGTATGTGTATAATCCATGCCGCCAATCCTTTTTGCCTTGTCATTTTAGGGTTAGGGCCCAAGTATCAGCCTGATCCAGTGCTCGTGTGGGCCACATAACAGAAAATAATGGTGAATGTTGAAACTTTCCAGGCTCATTGTGATGTTTGTTAGAAGTTGACACTGCCCAAGTTAGGACTTTTTGAGCCCACGACGAGCTGACCGACAAGGTGGATGGAACAGATCACCTCATCGTGGGCCTTAACCTATGGTACCAGTGGCAAGATAGCAAAAGAAGTGAATACATGAAAACCACGATCCATTTAACATGCCAACCATGATCCATTTAACATGACAACCATGATCCATGCAAATCATGACCCATATAGGCCCACATTGATGTATGTGTATAATCCATGCTGCCCATCCTTTTTGCCTTGTCATTTTAGGGCTAGGGCCTAAGTATCAGCCTAATTCATTGCTCGTGTGGGCCACATAATAGAAAATAATGGTGACTGTTGAAACTTTCCAAGCTCACTGTGATGTTTGTTAGTAGTGGAAACTGCCTAAGTCAAGACTTTTTGGGCCCACGACGAGCTGGCCGACAAGGTGGATTAAACGGATCACCCCAACATGGGCCTTAAGTTATGGTACCAGTGGCAAGATAGTAAAGGAAGTGAACACGTGAAAACAACAATCCATTTAACATGACAACCACAATACATTTAACATGACAACTACGATCTATGCAAACCACGACCCATATAACATGACAACCACGATCCATGGTTGTAATGTTATATGGGTCGTGGTTGCAAAGTTATATGGATCGTAGTTGTGATGTTATATGGGTCGTGATTGTCATGGGTCGTGACTGTAATGTTAAAGAGGGCCCCACTTACATAATCTACTCTGCTCACCTCGTGGGACTGGTTTGGATGAACAGGGACTCCATTGTGTGCCTATGAATGTTTTAACATAAAAAAATCGTTCCCCTCCATGCGATTCACTTCAATCTTGAATCCGCCTTATATTTTATCCCATGCGCTAAAATGATCTGGAGAAGTTGGTGGATGAGTTAGATCAAATATATACATCAAGATGGTCCCACTTGTGAAACCCAAATTTGGCCAAGAATGGGTTACCGCTCACGTAAATTTGGTCCTGCAAATTTGGGTCTCACGAGTGGGACCATCTTGATGTATGTGTCGTGGTTTGTATGGGTCGTAGTTGTCATCTTTTATGGATCGTGTTGTCATGTTAAATGGATCTTGGTTTTCACGTGTTCACTTCTTTTACTATCTTGCCACTGGTACCATAGCTTAAGGCTCATGATGGGGTGATCCAATCCATCCACCTTGTCGGCCAGCTCGCCGTGGGCCCAAAAAGTCCTGACTTGGGCAATGTTTACTTCACAACCATTACAGTGAGCCTACAAAGTTTCCACAGTCACAATTATTTTCTGTTATGTGGCCCACACGAGCACTAGATCAGGCTAATACTTGGGCCTTAGCCCTAAAATGACAAGGCAAAAAGGATGGGCGTCATGGATTATATACATACATCAATGTGGGCCCATATGAGTTGTGGTTTGCATGGATTGTGGTTGCCATATTAAATGGATCATAGTTTTCACATGTTCACTTCCTTTACTATCTTGTCACTGTTACCATAGCTTAAGGCCCACGATGGGGTGATCCGATCTATCCACCTTGTCGGTCAGCTCGTCGTGGGCCCAAAAAGTCCTGACTTGACTTGGGCAGTGTCCACTTTTAACAAACATCACAGTGAACCTGGAAAGTTTCAACAGTCGCCATTATTTTCTGTTATGTGGCCCACATGAGCATTGGATCATGCTGATACTTGGGCCCTAGTCCTAAAATGACAAGGCAAAAAGGATAGGCGGCATGGATTATACACATATATCAATGTGGGCCCATATGGGTCGTAGTTTGCATGGGTCGTAGTTGTTATGTTATATGGATCGTGGTTGTCATGTTATATGGACTGTGGTTTTTATGTGTTCACTTCCTTTATTATTTAGCAACTGGTACTATAGTTTAAGGCCCACGATGGGGTGATCCGATCAATGCACCTTGTCGGCCAGCTCAGCGTGGGCCCAAAAAGTCCTGACTTGGGCTGTGTCCAATTCTAACAAACATCACAGTGAGCCTGGAAAGTTTTAATAGTCACCATTATTTTCTTTTACATAGCCCACACGAGCACTGGATGAGGCCGATATTTGGGCCCTAGCCCTAAAATGACACGACAAAAAGGATGGGCAGTATGGATTATACACATACATCAATGTGGGTGCATATGGGTCGTGGTTTGCATGGGTTATAGTTGTCATGTTATATGGGTCGTGGTTGTGATGTTATATGGGTTGTTTTTGTCACATGTTCATGTCCTTTACTACAAAATGAAATGCTAGCCATTGGTACCATAATCTAAGGCCCGCAATGGAGTGATCCATTCCATCCACCTTGTCGGACAGCTTACCATGGGCCCAAAAAGTCCCACCTTATGTAGTGTCCACTTCTAACAAACATCGTAGTAAGCCTGAAAAGTATCAATAGTGGGTGACTCTATCACCATTATTTTCTATCATGTGGCTACATTAGCTCTGAATCACGTTGATATTTGGGCCCTAGCCCTAAAATGACATGGGAAGAAGGATGGTGGCATGGATTATCCACATATATCATGAGTGTGGGCCACAAGAGTTGGGCCTTGCCACACCCCAAAAAAGGGTCTCGTACATGTCATTAAATACAACGTAACTTCGTAAACTGTACAACTATTAAACCAAGGACAAATGACATTTTGGTCCCAGTAATTTTCTGAAGCTTGCCGAAGGCCACCCTTGGAATATTTGAAAAGTTTAATTATTTTAGAGAATTTAATCATGCTCAAGGCTAGTAGGGTCAATTTCCCTATTATTTTAGGGTACGAGCAGAAAGGATGCTTATTAAAGTCCTGACCGTACCGTCCCACAAGAAGCTGTGGTAACAATGACACCCACCGTTGAAACCTTCTTAAGGCCTACTGCGATGATGTTTAATTTCCATCTAATCTGTTAAGAAGGTGGGACAGACTCAGCTTGATCCAAAACTTCCGTGCCCCAATGAGGTTTCCAACAGTAGGCATTCCATCCCCATTGTTTCTTGTAGTGAGGTCCACTCAAGACTTTTATCTCCCCATTTTCATGCCCTAAAATTATCTATAAAAATGGGTGGAACGCGTGGAGAAAATACATAACATCACGGTGGGGCCCATAGCTCTTACCAAGACCGTTCGTCTCTGGCTAGGTGCTGGTGGGGGTAGCCGGGTTGTAGGCAATCCCCGCCCCTCCACTACCATCCAATAGGTGTGTTCATTCGACAGTTCAAAATGAAAATATACAACAGTCAAAATGTAGTTAGTTTAATTTCCTGCGTATCAAGCGTCATAAGCACCTGGAGTATCAAATAACTCCCTTCCAACAATGCGTGACGGAAGCCATACATCTGGAAATTACATCATCGTAGGCCCAAGGATATGCACAAAATCCTCGGTACAGGATTACAGATGGGACGGTGGCTCGGTAATCCAATCATCCTGGCCGATGGTATGATGCGGCCTACTTTTTGGACGGACCAGGTAGGACGTTGGCTATCCACACCGGGCAACGGCTTAGTGATGGAGACCGTTGGTATAATGTGTCACACCGTGGATAGATCGAGCCATAGACTTCTCCGCCGCGCTGGGCCGCATCAGACCAATGGTCTGGATCAGTGAACCATGCGCACTACATATCGGTAGGCCCACAGGTGTGGCCCATCCGAGGGACTGATCTGGCTGATTTTTGCATCAGGTGATCCTTATGGTGGGGCCAACCTTTTGGACGGATTGGATTTCTCTCTTCATAAGATAAAATAGTAATAGAATTTAGAAAAAAAAATCAAATTACCTTAAAAACGGGACCAAAACCGCCCTGCCCAAGTCTCTGTTTCGAATGGAAGTCTTGCGTGGCAGCGACGAGGGTTTCGAAGCTGATTTGTTTTTGCTCCTGTGCAGCGATCGTCTCCAAATCCTCCTCTTTCTGCTGCTGCGAGTCTGTTTCCACAGAGCGTGGTTGTGTTCGGGGTGAAAGGGAAATATAAGAGACGCGAGTACAATAAAAGATCTTCGCTGCTTTGTCTTACCTTCTCCGAGAGGGGATTTGAAAGGCCTGATGAAGGTTTGGAGGAATTTCAGTGGTTTCTTCATGAGCGAAAAAAAAAACAGAGGGTTCGTTCTGTTTGTTTTTTCGGGGACTCGAATTGGGAGATCGCTGCTCTCGATTTCTCATAAATTCTCTTGTTTTTATATATATATTTTTCTATTTTTTCGTCTTTTCTTTCGACTTTGCTGATCTGGCAACTCGCTCTCTCTCGACGACAAGGGCGAGTCGCTTCTCAAGTTGACGAGCAACGCGGTTAGTAGTGATGTTTGCTGTACGAGCAGAGGAATACTTGAAAACAGACGATAGGTATGCTAAAGAGATTCGCGGGGAGTGAGATTGAAGAGGTGTACCGCGGAGCAGTTGCTCACGTGATAAATATATCGGAAATCTGACTCATTCAGCGTGTAGCCTACGCTGCAAGCATGCTATGTACCAATGTTAGGCCTGTTTACTTACTCTGAAATTTTTTTATTGTTAACATTGAACGTGGAAAGCGTACCGTAAGCTTTTGCGGAATTTTTCAACAACCTAAGTATAATTAAATGGTAAATTCAGAATGTGCTGCGGGATTTATTTATTTATTTATTTTTATTTTTAATTTTAAATAGTCCAAAGCTATAGAGATTTTCTCCTTGGCATGATGCACAATCCAAAATTTTGCGTGTGGCACATTTTCGGGCCCACCATGACTAATCCACACCATCCAACAACTTTTCTCTACCATTCTAGAGCATGATCCTAAAAAATAGGCACATTTAAAGCTCATGTCAACCATACTACAGAAAAGTAAAGGGATTTGGACGACTACTTGTAAAACCATTCGGGTCCATTGTGAAGCTTATTTGTCATCTAACCTCTTCGTGAAGTCACGCAGACCAATGAAGTGAAAACATAAAAATTAGCTTGATCAAATCATTCCGTCACCTAGCAAGTTTTCAATGGTAGGCACCCAAATCCCATTGTTTCTTGTAGCGTGGCCCACTTGAACCTTAAATGTGCATTGTTTTTTTATTTTATTTCCTAAAATGATGTAGAAAAAATGGATGGATAGTGTGGATAAAACATATACATCATGGTAGACCCCACGAAGCCCTTTGACAGGACCATTTGTCTCTAGCTAGATCCTTGTGGCGTAGTACCCAATCCCCACTTGATTTGGGGGAGCCGATTAGGTGAGTAATGGTGATTGACCATTAAAAACTTCTTATAGGCCACAAAAGCTTTGGATCAAGATGATATTTGTGTGGTCTCTTTATCTAGGTGTTTGTGACCTTATCAACAAGTTGGATGGAAAATAAACATCTTGGTGTAATCTATGAAGTTTTTAATGGTGAGGATTAAATCACGATTGTTTCCTATTGTGTGGTCCACCTAAAATTTGTGTTAGCTTCATTTTTGTGATAATGCCCTAAAACGAACTTTCAAAATGGTTGGATGGTGTGGAATTAAGGCACACACATCACTGTGAGCTCCAAAGTCAAGGTCCCACGTCAATGGATCCAAGATCTCACCCAATCCGCTCTCGAATTATTTATTTATTATTATTTTTGGGGTGGGGATGCAGATTTTATGCGACACCCTTTCCCAGGAACTTCTATACTAGATTTAGGTGGGGGCCTGTAGACACCCCACCCAGACTAGCAGCTTGATAAGGCATGGATAATCCTTAGGAATAGAACCAGAATCCCACATCCCATCCCAAACCTCCGCCAAACCAAACTTAGGTTACCTAAAAGCCCAAAAATCCATATCCGGAGTTCAAACCCAAGCCCATAAAAAGAAAGCCAGAGTCAACGGTAGCCGAGCGATAATCGGATTACCACCGGCGGTAATCCGATTACCGCCCTCTCTCGACAAATGTGCCCTTTGAGCACACAATTGTCCCCTCCCCCAAAGTCAACTCTCCTATAAAATTACCCTCTGAATTCACCTTATTTACCATCCTACCAAAGCCTAAGGACCAATAAGAGAGTGCCATGTAGCATTGCCCTCTTCTCAACCAATCTCAAGTTGCCACATCATCATTCACCCTCTAAAGTCCTTAGAATTACTAAAAGGCCATCCCAAGAAACTATAAATACCCCTCACTTCTTCTCATTTCACACCAACTAACTACCAAGAAAGCACCACCAGGAGAAGGAAAGAGTTTAAGCAAGTGAGAGTGAGGAGGGTTCGAGTTTCCAAGCCTCTATCCTTCTAGCCTCCTCAACCATCCCTTAGCTTACTCACCTCCATCTAAGTTAAACCTCTCAATCATAGCATACCCAAAACATCCAAGCCTGTGCAAGCCAAAGATCATATAATCATCATTCGCAATCATCATACTTCTTACCACATCATTACTTCCTTTCTCAACCCCCTTACTCCTCTAGATTCCACTGAATGTATGCTCTATGACTTGCTTGAATCCTGGATCCTATCACATCAGAAACTCATGGTAGCCTAGTCCATATTCCATCATTATCATTATCTGTTTAAAAATCCTTCTAGACACTCTCTGGACGTATGCTCTATGGCTTGCCAAATTTTCGGACCTCGCCACATCAGAAATTCAAGTCTGCCTAGTCCTATCTGATTTACCATTCCATCCCTTAAGAATATTTCACAACACGAAGTAGAGACCGTACATCCGTACAGACAGAGAGGGTACCTAACACCTTCCCTATTTATAACTGAGGTCCCTTACTTAGAATCTCTAAATCGTAGATCAGGAGTCAATTTAAAGCAAGAGAGTCGTCGGATTCTCTAGCTTTATATATTTTGCGGGTTCTAGCTGATTGTAGGATTTCGAGTTAAGTGGCTAGTGGTGACTCCAAGTCTACTTTGCATTAACAATCCAAATCAGTTCGATAACTCCCATCGTCATCAGGAAACAAACAGCAAAATTTGCCTGGGTGCCGATTTTTCAGCATTCACAGAATGGCGATCCGCTGGGGATTTGCTAGATCGCACTAGCCAAGACTCGACTCGAAAAAGTGTGGTAATCCAATCTTAAGAGATATTCTTTAAACATTCGCATCCATAAAACAATTTTTTTTTAAAATTGATCTTTGACTTACATTTGCTTAAGCATCAGCTTCGGCTATGATTACCCGATCTTACGCAGTAATGGCTAACAAAGAAAAAGAACTGGCAACCTTGCCATATCCCGAAACACTGGCACCAACACCAATACCAACACCTCCAGTGAATCTCGTAGACTCACTAGCTACTGCAATCATGAACAACATGGCTCAAAATCTCAAGGTAATGCAGGAACTACTACTTCGCCTGGTACAAGGAATCATACCAAGCATGTAGGCACCACAACCTAATGCTCAGAACAATTCAATCCCACGACTTCCTATTGGCTTCTCCCTTCCTCCAACAACAAATCCAATTTTATCTTTCCTTACTGAATCAACACAAGATCATCGGCATCCCTCCACAAACGGGAACAACCTTCCCGCACATATTCCAGCATATTTTTCAACACATCTCCCCAGAAACGGGAATCCCAATCAAATCACAACACAAGCTCCCCCTAATGGGAGTCACAGACAAGAATTGACAAATGCCCATGAAGGGGGCTAATTTCGAGTCCAGCATACTCCATCTAACGGGAGTCATAGTCAGGATTTAGCAGATACCCCATGTGGGAGCCATTTCTGAACATCACACCCTCCCCCAAAAGGGAGTAGGGTTCAATTCCAACTATCTCCCACAACCAAGAGTCCATCCTTTTTTCAGCAACCCCCCACCCATGGAAATCATAGGGTCGACAAAATGGACCCTTATGATGAAGAAGCAGCCAAGCCTTGTAGTCAGGATCAAGATACACTCAAGCAAACCGGTTAGAAATCGAGGAGCTATGAGAACAGCTCCAATTAATGCAAAATCAGCTGTAAAAGCAGTAAGGAGTGGATCATCCATCCACTAAGTTTAGGGATTTATATCCCTTTCCAGATGTCATGGTACCTTAAAACTTTGAGGTACCAAAGTTCAAAAGATACGATAGTAGTGGGTGCCCCATAGCACATTTAAAAGCTTTTTGTGGAGAACTCAATGCGATTGCAGGAAATGATGGAGCACTGATACGTTTCTTTCAGAAATCCCTTAAGGGTGATGCTTTGGATTGGTATACGTCACTCGATAGCCATCAAATTCGGACTTGGGAACGACTTTCCCAGGCCTTCATCGATTGATTTTCTTATAATCTAAACATGGCTCCAAGAAGAGTAGACTTAGCTGCCTTGAGGCAAAAAACCGACGAATCATTGTCCGCATATGTGGGATGTTGGCGAGCCATTGCCGCCAGTATAAGAAACCCCATCGATGATTGATTGCTTGCCTCCAAGTGCAGAGGTTCGTAAGTAATATCCTGTGAATGCAGAGTCGATCACACAGGGAGATAATTTATGAGAATGAAAAAAATTAAATGTAGAACTAAGTAATGGAAACTAAACAGATGATTCGATTTTGAAGGTTTTAAATGTATGGAATTCAATTAATTTGAAAACAACACCCAAGCTTCAAAGTTCCACACATAGGTTAATGTTCCATAAGTCATGATGACTTTGATAACATAATTAGGATCTGAGAACTATGGTCAGCCTAATCGAAAAATAAAATAGTTTAAATGTTTTTCATAAATGATATAAAAGATTAGAGAATCATGTATTAACATCATTGATTTATATTCTCAAGCGCTAGTGATTGTATGCATTCAATATCTATGAGATAATGAATCAAAGAAATATAGCAGGTTGAGAACATCTCCTATCTAGAAAATCTAACTAATCCAGGTTAAGCCTATCTATCAATATGGATCTCATATGATGGAAACATATACATCTGACATGAGGATCAAAAACCTAAACTTAGATAATTGATAACATGCATACACCATTCATCTCATCATTAAAAACAATCAATCATCATAAATTATGATATCATTAAACTAATGTGCTTCCTTTTTAGCTTGGGCTAGAGGGAACTAGAAAAACATAACTAAATTGCAAAAATAAAAAGCAACAAGAAAGCAAGAAAAATAAATAATAACTTGTAAAGAAAAACAAGAACTATGAAACTTGAAAGCTCTCTAAAAACCTTAGAAAAGAACCCTAGATCTTGCCCTTGAATACTCTAAAAGATGATTAGGAATGCCTTGGGAAGTCCTATGTATAAGTGTAGAACTCCTTCTTTCAAACTGGTTTGAAAAATCTGGAAACCACCTCAAATTTTCTCACTCCATGTAGGCTCCGTGTAAACCCTTCGATGACATCTAAACTCAAATCCTGCGAATTTCTGCACTAATTTCTACACTTCCTTCCTTTTTCACTTATTTTTCTTGACTTTTGGGGTCTTGAAATCTTCAATCTTGGTCTCTAAAAGTCCATTCTTTGCTTCAGTGATTCTTAAGCATCAAATCTATGCTTTTAACATTATTTTTTAATCTAAGCTCTTAAGTTCACCTTGCAACACAAACATGAGTAAAACATAACAGTAAGAAGTACAATGTTCATAAAACCAAGATATAGATGGGGGAAAATATGCAATATTTGAGTCTCAACACCCCCCCATTTTGCTAGTCTCGAGCAAAATAAGTGAAAAAAATTCGATTGCATTTAACATATGCAACAAGCTTTTAAACCCTTAGGTTTTGCCTAGTGGACAAGTTATAGTCTCGTAAAGGTTTCTAGAAATGTTACCTACAAACATTGAAAACATGAAAAATAGTTCAAAACTCAGAAATTTATACAATTATGCTTCCATTCATCATATGAATTCCGAAACAAAACAATACTTACCCTAAGTCTGAAATTAGTTAGAATCTCAATTTCCTAATCCATTACATCCTTGAGTTCAAAGACCTAATCAAAATTTAAAATAGTTATGATCCAATATACTTAGGTGCTCAGTGACACTAGTCTAACTTTGAGAAATATGCATGTTTCCTATCCTAACTCCTTTCAATTATCCCAAGAATATGAAATCTCTAGTTATCTCATTTCCTTCATGCCCTTTCTTCTTTTATTATCATATTATCATTATTATAGACCACCCTTAGATTAAGATTCTTACCAGGTTTGCTTCATAACCTAAGGTATCATACTTGTAATGATAACAGCAATGGATACTTAGGTATTTGTACTCTGGATTACTGACACGATTGTTATGGTCATAATTTTTTTTTTCTTTTTTTTTCTTTTCTCTGTTTAAAGCATATGTTAATGGTACTAGTTCATTCAACTTTATTTGAATCAAAATTTATTATTCTAGTTCACATATCATATTTCTCACTTAGTTAGATATGTTATATTGTGAATTCAGTACATCAAATTACAACTCACTCTAAAATAGTGATTAGATAATCGAACTCAAGTTTATATGTTTCAATTATCAAAATTCTAACTACTATCAGCCAGACTAAGTATTAACTTTGCCTTTGGAATTCGCATAATATCATGTTCACATTCTTATATAGAAAAATTTTATTTTGAAAATGTTGAAAAATATTTCCCATAAACTTAAAAAAGAAACTCAAAACCTTTTAAAAAAACTCACATGGATGACTATTCACACCCCCAACCTAAAATCTACATTGTCCCCAATGTAATGATACATGTAATACAGAAAACAATAAAAATAAAATAAATGGTAGATAGTACCTGCCATGAAGAAACGAACATGCTAAGTATCACAAAAAAATGAATATTATATAAATCCTACACAAATGCTCCATCAGACTAGGAGCATCAATCCAAATATTTTGGCTCATGAAGAGGGTCAGGCTCCTCTCCCAAATGAAAGTTTTCCACATAAGGCTTCAATCTCTAACCATTAACTTTGTATACATTGTCCTTATGTGGATTCTCAATTTCAACAGCTCCATGAGTATAAACATTCTTCACAATGAAGGGGCCTGTCCATCTTGATCTTAACTTTCGTGGAAAGAACTGGAGATGAGAATTGTATAATAGGACCTTTTGTTGAGGTTTAAAATTCTTCCTCAGGATGTTTTTGTCATGAAAAGTTTTGGTCCTCTTTTTGTAGATTTTAGAATTTTTATATGAGTCTCTCCTCAACTCCTCTAATTCATTGAACTCTAATTTCTTTTGTCCACTTGCTTGATCCATATCAAAGTTTAATTTCTTTATTACCCAGTATGCTCTATGTTCCAATTCCACCGGTAAATGACAAGCCTTCATATACACCAATCTGTATGGGGACATTCCAATAAGAGTCTTATAAGTAGTCTTATAAGCCCATAAAGCATCGGATAGTCTGAGGGACCAATCCTTCCTATCAGGTCTTATAGTTTTTTACAAAATGTGTTTGATTTTTCGATTAGAAATCTCAGCTTACTCACTCGTTTATGGGTGATATGGGGTGCTCACTTTATGCTTAATGCCATATTTCTTCATCAAAGCCTCAATGTCCTATTACAAAAGTGAGACCCACCATCACTAATGATGGCCTTTGGAGTTCCAAATCTAGAAAAAATATTTTCCTTGAGGAATCGTATAACCACTTTATTGTCATTAGTCCTACTTGGAACTGCCTCAATCCATTTTGAAACATAGTCCACACCAACCAATATATAAAGAAATCCAAAAGAAGATAAAAATGGGCCAATAAAATCAATACCCCAACAATAAAAAATCTCCAATGGTAAAATTGGGGATAAAGGCATTATGTTGCGCCGGGACACTCTTCTCAATCTTTGACATCTATCACAAGCAACACAAAAAGCATGAGTGTCTTTAAACATGGTAGGCCAGTAAAAACCACACTGTATAATTTTTGTAGTAGTTTTCTTAGCAGAAAAATGGTCACCACATACTTTCACGTGGCAAAAGGAAATAACACTCTGAACTTTATCTTTTGGGACTAACATCTAAAAATTTGATTAGTCCCATATTTATATAAATACGGGTCATCCCAGAAGAAGTTCCTAACTTCGGTTTCAAAATGCTTCCTATCTTATGACTTCCAATGATATGACATTTTTTCCGTTATAAGATAGTTTACTATATTCGCATACCAAGGCAATTTGGAGATCACAAATAATTGTTCATCAAGGAAAGTGTCATGGATATGCATCTCCTTAGTGGAATCGTGTAACACCTCATGTTTTTAGGACCCGAGTATATGACTTGTTTTCCAAAAACCCGAGTGTTAACCTATAAAGAACTAAATTCCATATATATATATATTCATTAGAGTTAGCAGTTAGTATAGTATGGACAAATTAAATGTAAAGGAAAGTTGTATGATCATTTAAATATACAAGAAGCTGCCCATAATGACTTAAATAACCAATGTATCTGAAATTAACAATTACAAAATGAAATAATATTACATGTGAAACAAAATAAATTACAACAATTTTGGGATGTGAAATCCCAGAGCAATCCTTAGCAAATACAATCATGCACCCTTGTCAATTATAACTTGTTCCTCATCAATAAGAACGTGAATATCATCTAGGCCACCTGTGCTACCTGTACGGTTATATATTTGATGGATGAGTGACTACCTCAGTGTGAATTCCCCTTAAGATTACACACTGCCGCATTAGATAAGAAATAGTATAAAACATCCAAGCAACCAAAATAGAGTAAATGCAGTCTATTATATGTGTGGATGTGTGAATACAATCATTGTCTCGGGGATGCTCATCCATGCAGACATTAGTCTCATCACCCATTCAATCATCGACCTGGGAATGCTCATCCAGTCGGACAGAATACGTACATCACTTACGATAGCGATAGACGCTGGTCTGTGCCATGTATGCATGATTAGCCAAACCATTATTAGTCCAATTACAATCAGCCGGTTTAAATAAACTCAAGGTCACTACGGGGGTTCGTCACTTGTGTAGGCTGACAGCTATGGCATAGGTCCCATACCACCATCTCCGGGTCATGAGACTATCACCTTAAGATGTTTAATGGGAACCTGTCGACTAGTGACTAATCATATTACAGTATATGGGGCTTACCATCGCATGGTTACATAATATAAAACATCGAACCTATATAGGGCAAATACCAAAACAAAGCCAATTCGGGCGTATATCAAAACTAAGCCATATAGGACAATTATTAAAATTAAGCCACATAGGGCCGATATCAAAACCATGCGATAAAAGACCATCTTTAAAAACTACTTAAATACAGCAAGCCCTAGATGGTAGGCTCACATCAATATTCAATTCAAGCCACCATTCAATAACCATTAAGTCGCAAATCCATTACAAGCACATTTAATCGAGTTACATCCCAAGCATGGGTGTATATTTATAAGTGGGGGCTTCCCACTGATGTACTAGTTTAGGTTCCATAAGCAATCTATAAATAATCCACAAACATGAAATAAATATGCATGATCAATAATAAGCATGTAATATAGCAATTCAATTCTAACAATTAATACATGTGATTATAAAATGAAGATATCAATTATCAATTGAAATTAAAATGAAAATTATCACTTAAGCTAATAGGAAAATGGAAAGCTCAAGGGGAAGAAATCATCACCTTATACTTGAATCGCCAACTGATGTTGTTAAGAAGCGCGTTCACTCTTAGAATCGAATCCTACCATGAATGGTGAAGTTGTATGTGAGATCAATGTTCTACAAAGTTGCTATGGTTAAATTAAGATAACCTAGGGCTTGGTTTACTTAGGTTTTCATCCTAGAGTTTAGTTAAATACTTAGATTCTAGGGTTTGAATCTTAAATTATTATTATGATTATTA